>NC_140991.1:13881008-14489976 GCF_052327205.1 Somniosus microcephalus | reverse complement strand
GTGGGACAGGGAGGGAGAGCTTACCTTCTTCCTTCGCAGGGGTCCATCGGGCCACCTTCCCCCCCCGTCGCGCTCTCTCTTCCCCCCCGTCGCGCTCTCTCTTATCCCCGTCGCGCTCTCTCTTCCCCCCCCGTCGCGCTCTCTCTTCCCCCCCAGTCGCTCTCTCTCTTCCCCCCAGTCGCTCTCTCTCTTCCCCCCCAGTCGCTCTCTCTCTTCCCCCAGTCGCTCTCTCTCTTCCCCCCCAGTCGCTCTCTCTCTTCCCCCCCAGTCGCTCTCTCTTCCCCCCCAGTCGCTCTCTCTCTTCCCCCCCAGTCGCTCTCTCTCTTCCCCCCCAGTCGCTCTCTCTCTTCCCCCCCAGTCGCTCTCTCTCTTCCCCCCCCAGTCGCTCTCTCTCTTCCCCCCCCAGTCGCTCTCTCTTCCCCCCCCCAGTCGCTCTCTCTTCCCCCCCCAGTCACTCTCTCTTCACCCCCCAGTCGCTCTCTCTCTTCCCCCCCAGTCGCTCTCTCTCTTCCCCCCCAGTCGCTCTCTCTCTTCCCCCCCCAGTCGCTCTCTCTTTCCCCCCCCCCGTCGCTCTCTCTCTTCCCCCCAGTCGCTCTCTCTTCCCCCCCCAGTCGCTCTCTCTCTTCCCCCCCAGTCGCTCTCCCTCTCTCTTCCAACAACAACATGCCCTCGAAAAAGCCTCGGCACCGCCGGGCACTCCAGCTATATACATATCTATATATATAAAGCGGCTCTTCTGTCTGTCCTGATGTCTGTCTGTCTGTGTTCTATACGTTTGAAAGTTACAGAGCGTACCGACGCGCGCGTCGCCTCAAAAGAAAGCTTGCGATTCCGGACCGGTCATAGGCGTATTTACCTTTCGGCCGGACAAAAACCGCGCCCGCGGTATCCGAAAACCGTTCAGCGTTCCGCTCATTAGCATCTCATTAGCGACCGTGTGACGTCGAGGTCGACCAATCGTACGGCGGGTTCCTGGCGCGTGCCGTCCTACAGTTGAGTGTCGAGTGACTCGACGATTGACCAATCCTACGCTTCGGTGACCTGACCGGTCGACCAATCAGTGCGTGTGTGGGCGGGCCTTATCCTTCTGAACCGAGGTGAGTGGCCGCCATCTTGATTTTTCACGATATTTTCCCCCACACTTTCTGTGTGTTAGGGAACTAAGGTAAATATTTTAATGATGTGTTAGGGAATTAAATAACAATTTATTTGTGTTTTAAATTGTGTTTAGCAAATGCGCACGCGGTGGGCGGGGCAGTTGGCTCCTCGTTCGAGACCAGGCCTGCGTCCGACCCGAGGGGCCACTTAGTTAACCGGCAGCCGAGCCCTGCCTCCTATTCACATCTACCGTCCTTCTTGCATGGGCCCTACCGAGCGACTCCTACTCCCTCCTCCTCTTTTGCTGCTCTCTATTTATTTAATCTCCTCTTACTCGGCGAAAGATGAGTTTAAAAAAAAAAGAAGAGGCCGCCAGTTGCGCGGCCGCCTTGACGACGGCACGCATTCGCACGGCCCCCGTTACCCCCGGCAACGGGGCACGCTGGCGGTCTTGAAACCACGCATGCGCACGGCCCGCCACCCCGTGACGCCAGCACGCATGAGTTTAAAAAAATGAAGAGGCCGCCAGTTGCGCAGCCGCCTTGACGCTGGCACGCATGCGCACGGCCCCCGTGACGCCAGCACACAGCCTCGGGAGATCGCCGGGGGGGGCGAGCCTCGGGAAATCGCGGGGGGGGAGAGCCTCGGGAAATCACGGGGGGGGGGAGAGCCTCGGGAAATCGCGGGGGGGGAGAGCCTCGGGAAATCGCGGGGGGGGGGGAGCCTCGGGAAATCGCGGGGGGGGGAGAGCCTCGGGAAATCGCGGGGGGGGGGGAGAGCCTCGGGAAATCGCGGGGGGGAGAGCCTCGGGAAATCGCGCGGGGGGGAGAGCGTCGGGAAATCGCGGGGGGGGGGAGAGCCTCGGGAAATCACGGGGGGGGGAGAGCTTCTCTGTTCCCCCCCAGTCTCTCTCTGTTCCCCCCCCAGTCTCTCTCTGTTCCCCCCCCAGTCTCTCTCTGTTCCCCCCCCAGTCTCTCTCTGTTCCCCCCCCCCCCAGTCTCTCTCTGCCGCCCCCCCACCCCCCCAGTCGCTCTCTCTCTCTCTTCCAACAACAACATGCCCTCGAAAAAGCCTCGGCAATGCCGGGCTCACCCCAGCTACTATATATATATATAAAAGGATAGATCTGTCTGTCTGTCTGTCTATCTGTCTGTCTGTCTGTCCCTCGGTGTGTCTGTCCGGCTATACACTCTAACGTTATAGAGCGTACCTACACGTGCGTTACATCAAAAGAAAGCTTACGATTCCGGAACGGTTATAAGCGTATTTCCGTTTCGGCGAGACAAAAGTTGCGCCCGTGGTATCCAAAAAACGTTCAAAATTCCGCTCATTAGCATCTCATTATCCGCTCATTCGCATAGAGTGACATTAAGGTCGACCAATCGTACGGTTGAGCGACCCGACGGTCGACCAATCGCTGCGTGGCGGGGGCGGCTTCCTGGTGCGTGCGGGCGGGCCCGCCTAGAGTCGAGTGACGGGACGATTGACCAATCCTACGCTTCGGTGACCTGACGGTCGACCAATCGGTGCGTGTGTGGGTGGGCCTTATCGTTCTGAACCGAGGTGAGTCGCCGCCATCTTGATTCCAAACTTTTCATTTCTTTTTCCCGCTTTCTGCGTCTTTAAAAGAAAAGTTGCTTGTAAAACACAAAGGGCTAGATTTTCAGTTGCTTGCGCCAGCAGTTAGCGCCTTAAGAGAAGTGATTTTCGGGCGCTATGCGTGTAGCGCCCGGGCGCAGCGCAGTTTGTGCCCCGCCCCAAATTAAGTTGCCTGTTAGCGCCGGCGCAAAGTTTAGCGGCCGCCCGGATGCGCACGCAGAAAATGACGTCACATCCTCGTGCAACGCCCTTTGGCCGCCCCGAATCCAAACTTCAGTCGGACCGCCCCATTGTGCGGCTGGCGTCCAGAGCGTTTGTAAAATCTGAAAGGCGTATTTATGTTTCCGGACACCACCACCACCACCACCACCACCACTCCTCCTCCTCCTCCTCCTCCTCCTCCTCCTCCTCCTCCTCCCCCCCCCCCCTAAAAAAACACATGCACCCTTCCCCTTTAAGAGCTCACTGGCACCAGAGTGTCTGCTGTGCGCTGCGCCCGAACTCGGGCGCTGCAGGCTTAGCGCCTAAAGATAGTAGTGGAACGCCTCTTTTAGCGCTCCACCAACCTCTTAGGGCGAAGCCACTGAATTTCCGGCAACGGGGCGCTACTTTGGGGCGGGCGCTAACTTCAGGCGGCCGCTAAGGTTAGCGCCCCAAAACTGTCTATACTGAAAATCTAGGCCATATTGTTTTTAAAAAAAGTTTATTATTTTCTAAATCTTTTATCTAATCTCATTAATTTTCCTACCTTTCCCCGTTTTTGCAGGTAGTCCTCGAAGCCTGGGCGTCTGTTGCCAGCCATGCTGGACTCTAGGCAATTGTTTTGTGGCAAGCACCCCCCACCCCCCCGCTGGGCCCGATTCCGAACCAGCGGCCAGCCATCTTGGTACTGGCTGGCTGGGCTCACTGCAAGCTCCTCGTGCTTCATTCTGGGGGGGGGGGGGTGGAGGGGGAGCGGAGAGGGTTACCCCGGCAACCGGGCTCGCCAGCCGCAATTGGCCGTCTCAAGCCGCTCAGGCCCAGGCCCGGTCTCGGAGATCGGGAGGCGGAGAGGGGAGGAGGGTTACCAAGGCAACCGGGCCCGGCCAGCCGCAATCGGCCATCTCAAGCTGCCTCAGGCCCAGCCTCAGGAGGGCGGGGCTCGGGTTGACCGGGGCGCTGCGCTCGGCATGTCAGTGCGTGGGGCGGCGCGGAGCCAGCGCCGGCAGAGGGGAGAGGGTCTGCTGGCTCCCCCCTCCCTTTCTCCCCCCCCTCCTTCCCCCACCCCCCCCCTCCTCTCGCCCCCCTCCCCCTCCCCTCACCCTCCTCCTCTCCCCTCCCCCCCCTCTCCCCTCTCCCCCTCCCCCCCTCCCCTCCCCTCTCCCCCTCCCCCCCTCTCTCACCCTCCTTCCCCCCCTCTCTCACCCTCCCCCCTCCCCTTCCCCCCTCCCCCCTTTTCTCCCCCCCTTCCCCCCACCCCCTCCTTCCCCCCTTTTCTCCCCTCCCTTCCCCCACTTTTCCCCCTCCCTTCCCCCCCTTTCCCCTTCCCCCCAGTCGCTCTCTCTCTTCCCCCAGTCGCTCTCTCTCTTCCCCCCACTCGCTCTCTCTCTCTCTCTTCCAACAACAACATGCCCTCAAAAGACCCTCGGCACCGTCGGGCACTTCAGCTAGTAAACTATAAATTACATGAAATAACTATTTGAAACAATATAAATTTTTGAATTTTTTTTTTTTATTTTCTAACGGGGCTAAAAATAAACTTACCTTGCTTTAAAGTATTTAAAAATAATAAACTTGTGGAAAAAATGTTTTAATTTTAATTAATTCAGCACTTACCTTGTAAAAAGCAGGCCTTACGCCTGTTTTTTACATTTCTAAATTCTGGAGACTTACGCTCCCGGGAAAACCTGTAAAAAAAAACGATGTTCGATGCGCACGCGCAGCCTCTCCTGCGCACGCATTCGACCTCTGAACCCCTTTGTTCAGGGGAACGGAAGTGCCGGTTTCCCGCGCATGCGCAGTGCATGCAGGAAACCGGCACTTCCATTGGGCCTACGGGTGAGTACCCCGTACGTACTCACTTGTGGAGACCCGAATTTCTGGGCCATTTGGTTCCAAAGGTAGGAGATCTGTCCCACAAACTAGTCAAGCAACAGCCTGATAATCATACCTATCAGCCAATGTCCTAGACTCCTCTATCACCATCCCTGGTGACTGAGAATGACTGCCAATGACATCAAGGCAGCATTCGACTGAGTGTGGTACCAATGAGCTCTAGGAAAACTTAAGTCAGAAAACCAGAGAAAGAAAGAAGAAAGAAATAGAGCCTTCTATGACTTCAGGATGTCCCAAAGCACTTTACAACCAAATAAGTACTTTTGAAGTGTCGGTCACTGTTGTAATGTGGGAAATGCGGCAGCCAATTTGCACACAGCAAGGTTCCACAAACAATAATAAGATAATGACCAGATAATCTTTTTTTAGTGGTGTTGGTTGAGAAATAAATATTGGCCAGGACACCTGGTCTTGTTTGAAATAGTATCATGGTATCTTTTATGTCCACCTAGAGGGTAGATGGGGTTTCAGGTTAGTGTCTCATCTGAAAGACGACACCTCTGACAGTGCAGCACTCCCTCAGTACTGCACTGGAGTGTCAGCCTAGATTTTGCGCTCAAGCCTCGAGCACGACCTTCTGACTCAGAGGTGAGAGTACTACCACTGAGCCAGAACTGACACTGGAGGCAAGTGGTATAGATTCGGGTAGGAGTGGCCCTGGGAATCGTCAACATTGATTCTGGGCCCCATGAAGTCTCAGGGCTTCAGGTCAAACGTAGTCAAGGAAACTTCCTGGTGATTACCCTCCTTCAGCCGATGATTCAGTCCTCCTCCAAGTTGAACACCACTTGAAGGGAGCATTGAAGGTAGCAAGGGTACAGGATAGACTCTTGTTGTAGGACTTCAATGTCCATCTCAGTACTACCACCTCTGACTCAGCTGGCCAAGTCCTGAAGGACATAGCTGCCAGACTGGGCTTGCAGCAGGTGGTGAGAGACCCAACACGAGCATATAACCCAAGCACCCCACCCACCCACCCCCTTCAACCACCATCTGCCCCACCTATGACAGAGACTGTAGGTCCCGCATTGGACTCATCAGTCACCTGAGAACTCATCTTTAATGTGGAAGCAAGTCATCCTCGGTTCCAAGGGACTGCTTAAGAGAAGAGATAACCTACTTGACCTCATCATCACCAATCTATCTGTCGCAGATGCATCTGTCCATGACAGTAATGGTAGGAGTGACCACCGCATAGTCCTTGTGGAGACAAAGTCAGACAAAAAACAATATCTGCTGACGTACAGAGTGTCTTAAACGGAGTGCACTTACACAGAGTGTTAAAGTTGGAGAGAGAAACAAGAGTTAACATTTCAGGTCGATGACCCTTCGTCAGAACTGCCAGACTGGGGTTCTACCAACTGCATGGCTGTTCTGACGAAGGGTCAGCGACCTGAAATGTTAACACTGTTTCTCTCTCCACGATGCAGCCTGACCTGCTGAGTGTTTCTAGCATTTTCTGTTGTTTCAGATTTCCAGCATCTGCAGTATTTTGCTATTGTGTTAAAGTTAGGAATTTGGAGAGAGTGGAAGTCTCTGGTATGTACTGGATGAGTTTGGGTGAGTACTAGGTGAAAACTGAAATTTAGTTTAACATTTTGAATTTAACTTAGAACTTAAAAAACTAGTTAACGGAAACTGCCTGTCAGTGGCAGTTAACTCAATCAGCTGTAAGTGTTTGTCTGAATAGGTGCTAATTACGGTGAGCAGGAAGCTGAGTCAGCACTTGTAACTTGGGTGTGGCTCAAAGGTGTATAAAAGTAAATTTAGTAGTCTGCACAGAGTGGTCTTAAACCAAGTGCACTTAAACAGAGTGTTAAAGTTGCGAGTTTGGAGAGAGAGTGGTAACTCGGTGCAGAGGGGGGAAGGAGGTGCAGCTTTTTGCCTCCAGTTCTTGTAGTGGTTTGTGTTACAGTTAAATATTTAATTTAATCTACCTATAACTTAAACTAGATCTAGAAATTAGTTAAAAAACTAAACTAAGCCAAGTTAATTAAATACATCAGGTTTAATTAATTAAATAAATAAAACAAGGTTATATAGGGTGGCAGTGCAGGTGGTGTGCCACAACTGCAGTACGTGGGAGTTTGTGGAGACCAGCGAGATCCCGAGCAACCACATCTGCAACTTGAGAAACTTTGGCTCAGAGTTGTTGAGCTGGAGTCCGAGCTATAGACATTGCGATGCATCAGGGAGGGGGAGAGTTACCTGGACACTTTGTTCCAGGAGGCAGTCACACCCTTTAGGTTAAGTAGTACTTTAGAGTTAGTCAGTGGTCAGGGACAGGAGGGATGTGACTGCAAGTCAGGCAAGTAAGAGGACCCAGGATGTAGTGATGGAGGAGCCTCAGCCCTTGACCTTGTCTGACAGGTACGAGGTACTTGCTACCTGTATGGATGAGAAAAAGGACTGTAGGGAGGATTGGCAAACTGTAGCGAGTGATGTACCTCCTGACTCCCCAAAGCCTCTCCACCACCCACAAGTCAAGAGTGTGATGGAATATTCTCCACTTGGCTGGATGGTTGCAGCTCCAACAACACTCAAGAAGCCAGACACCATCCAGAACAAAGCAGTCCACCACCACCTTAAACATCTACTCCCTACACTATCCACGCACTGTGGCTGGAGTGTGTACTAACTACAAATGTAATATCGCCAAGGCTTCTTTGAGAGCACCTCTCAAACTCATGACCTCCACTGCCTAGAAGGGCAAAGGTAGAAGATGCATAGGTACACTATCGCCTCCAAGTTCCGTCCCATGTCACACATCATTCAACTGGAGCATTTATTGCTGTTCCTTCATCGTCGCTGGGTCAAAATCCTAGAAATCTCTACGTAACAGCACTCTGGGATTACCTTCACCACATGGACTGCAGCGGTTCAGGAAGAAGACCCACCACCACCATCTCGAGGACAGCTAGAGATGTGCAATAAATGCTGGCCTTGCTAGTGATACCCATATCCCAAGAATGAATTAAAAAATGGATCAATAGGGAAGTGAAGTAATTTAAACTAGGCAGGTAAATTGAAAGGAATCAAAGAGCAAGTGGTGAAAGTAGAAATAGACAGGGACAATATACAAATAAAATAGAATATAGCAAAAGGGATAGCATACAGATGTAATAAAGGGAGCCAAATAAAAAATCAAATCAACCAATTATAAGCATGGAATAGGAGAGAAAGGAACGAGGCATTAGCTTAGGCATAAAAAATCAAGCGAAAATAAGTAGCTTTAAATACAAAATAAAGTAGTAAACTCTGATAACTAGTAAACAGTGAGGAGGATAGTAGCAGACGTCAGCAGAATATAGACAGACTGGTGAAATGGGCAGACATATGGCAATTGAAATTTAACACGAAGTGTGAAGTGATACACATTGGAAGGAAGAATAAAGAGGCAATATAAACTAAATGGTACAATTTTAAAGGAGGTGCAGGAGTCGTGAACGAATGTTTTTCAGACTGGAGAGAAGTATGCAGTGGGGTCCATTAGGACTGTGCTGTCTCTCTGTAGCAATTTATGTTAGTTTTCCAGTTAATTCAGGGGTTTGAGTAAGTTGGGTCGATTCCCATTGTGTGCTGCCACCTAGTGGCTATTTGGTACCTAGCAACTGCAGTAAAAGCGCAGTAAAGTGCAGTAAAGCACAGTAAGTGCAGTAAAGTAAACTACCGTATACTACAGAGGCACATGCTCTGGAAAGTATATTGGCCTGGAAATTGAGTTTGCGCTGCGCCGGGGCTTAACGCCGGAAATTTAGCGCCGGTGCTAAGTCGCGCTGTGCGCGCCAAAAATTCAGTAGCGCCGCGCCCAAACGGCTGCCGGCGCTACTGAAGGCTGTTTGCGCCTGAAAACTGGCGCTACGCGCCGCATTGCGGCGCTATTCCGGCGCTGCGGCGCCTGATGCGGTGCGGCAGGCTCGGGAAGTGCAGGCCTCCTCCTTCAGTTAAGGAGGAGCTGCCTGCACCCGCCCGCTGGCCGGTTAAATCGCCACAAAAATGAGCCCGGCACCTCGGGGAAGTGCCGGGCTCGCAGCCGAGAAGCATCTGTTCCGCGGGGGGGGGGGGGTGGGGGAGTCCGGGGAGGGAGGTGCGGGCAGGCGGCCGGCGGGAAAGCGGCCAGCCGCCGCTCCACCTTTATGCGCCGGCGCAAAGTCGTGTAAGACTCTGTTGCCAGAGTCTTAGTTGCGGCTGCCACAGGCGAGGCGGCCGCAACTGAATTTCGGCGCTGGGGCCCGTCACCACGGCAACCGGGACGCTGCGCACACCGATGACGTCATCGGTGCCGGCGCAGCGTAGTGTACACTGTATGTTGCAGAAAATGTTTAGTTTGTAACTTTTCTCTGTAAGCAAACTTACACAGCTAGCCGTGAAGTGCTCGCTCTCTGTCTAGCTGGTTAACTAGTAGCTGTATTTTGATGCACTATGTACAGGGCTAATTTAAAGAGAATGCCTTCCAGTTTGCTAAATGTATATTCACAGTAAGCTGTGTTTCCACGTGTTTGGTAATTTACATGCCAAATCTACTGTGTTGCTCAGGCGTACCTAAATTTGTGTATGTATATCAGTTATGCGCTTGTATACTAATGTGTGCTTCCATTTCTGTGTTGCATTTCAGTTTTACAATAAGAATCTTTCAGTAAAGCTTTACAAGAAAAGTCAAGCCTTGTGATTTTTATGGGAAGATATCAAGTTGTTAGCTACCTGTCTAGCTCTGCATAGGAACGCGCTGCGAGGGCAGAAAAGTAAAAAGACAAATGCACAGCGGGCTCAAGCACAAGAAGATACCACTCAGCTACCATGAGCCTACGCTCAGGAAGACAATATACCATAGAGGACATCGACCAGCCAATCGAGAAGCATGAGCCTCTCCGAGCAAATGATGCCAAGTCACAGTCCTCTAAAGCATCCTCTAGATCATCTCGGCGGTCCAGCAGATCGTCATCATCGACAGCTTCTGCAGCCGCCAAAGCACGTGCCAAGGCAAAAGCTGCCCAGGCTCAATTGTCCTTCGCTGAAAACAAAGCTAGTGTGATGAAGTAGAGAGCTGACCTCGACACTAGCGTGATGAAGCAGAGAGCTGACCTCGACGCTAGTGCGATGAAGCAGAGAGCTGACCTCGACGCCAGTCTCCACATTCTCCAAAGCCAGAGAGCTGCCGCTGCCGCTGAAGCTGAAGCTGCAGCTTATGAAGAAGGTGAGGAGAACGAAGGCGGGGAGCCCAGCCATGAAGCATATGTTCTAGAACAGCCCCTCAGTCCAGTGCAACGTACAAGTGAGTATGTCCAACAACACTCCAAATTGTTCTTCAAGGAAACATCCAGGTATCTCGACGCAGAACCAGCTACTCACCACAGTAGCAAACAGCCTGTTTTTGGAGACACTGAGCTTAAAGGAGAAGAAACAAGTAAGACTTACCTGCAGAGACCTCCACAGCACTCGGCCAATCCAGCCAAGCAGTCCTCACCCGAGCCACAAGGTGCACAAGACCTCGCTAGGTACCTTATCCGCCGAGAATTGTTAAGTTCAGGCCTTCTAGAATTTGATGACCATCCTGAAAATTATTGGTCATGGAAAGCGTCCTTCCTGAGTACCACCAAGGACTTGAATCTGTCAGCCAGAGAAGAACTAGATTTGATGACAAAATGGCTCGGAGCTGAGTCGTCAGAACAGGCGAAGAGAATTCGCTCAGCGCACGTCCGCAATCCCACAGCAGGCCTCAACCTGGTTTGGCAACGTCTCTTATGGGACACCAGAAGTCATTGAACACGCACTGCTCAAGAAGATTGAGGACTTTCCGAAGCTAACCAACAAAGATAATGTCGAGCTCCGAGAACTGGGTGACATTCTCCTCGAACTGGAGTGTGCCAAGGGAGAAGGTTACCTGACCGGCCTCTCGTATTTGGATACAGCTCGTGGGGTAAACCCAATAGTGGACAAGCTCCCCTACAACCTTCAAGAGAAATGGATAGCTAAGGGATCCAAGTACAAGGAGGACAATGGAGTGGCATTTCCCCCCTTCTCTCTCTTCTCCAGGTTCATCCAACAACAGGCAAAGGTGAGGAATGATCCAAGTTTCACTTTCTCCACCTCCAGCAGTTACGCTCCTTCGAGAACAGAGAAACCCACAAAGTACAGCAATAAAGCCTCTGTGAGCGTGCACAAAACAGATGTTCCAGCCGAACCCTCAGTCAACCAATCCAGTTCTGCTGGGAATAAAGTGGATGACCCAGATCGTCAGTGTCCAATACACAAGAAGCCCCACCCACTCAAAAAGTGTCGAAGCTTTAGAGACAAGCCTATTGATGAGCGCAAACCATACCTGAAAGAAAATCGCATCTGCTTCAGGTGTTGTGGGTCGACTATGCACATGGCAAAAGACTGCAAGGCGACAATCAAGTGCTTTGAGTGCAACAGTGAAAAACACATCGCAGCCCTGCATCCAGGTCCTCCTCCTTCAACCACCGAGAGTGCTGCGGTTGACAAAGAGGATAGCGGGGAGCAAAGCGAAAGCACATCTTCTTCAGTCACCTCCAAGTGTACAGAGGTTTGTGGAAATGCAAGCAGCCCACGCTCATGCTCCAAAATCTGCTTGGTTAAAGCATATCCTGCAGGGAGAAAGGAGAAGGCAATCAAAATGTACGCAGTGCTTGATGAGCAAAGTAACAAGTCTCTAGCGAAGACAGAATTCTTCAATCTCTTTGAAGTCAAGGCCAGCGCAGCTCCGTACACGCTAAAAACCTGTGCAGGGACAACAGAGACTACGGGTAGGAGAGTTGGGAACTTCATGATCGAGTCCATGGATGGGAAACTACAGCTTCCCCTCCCCACCTTAATTGAGTGTGACATGATGCCAGATGATAGGACGGAAATTCCCTCCCCAGAGGTTGCACGCCATCAGCCCCACCTACAGCCAGTTGCCAACAAGATTCCAGCTGTGGACCCGGACGCTCCAATCCTCCTGCTCTTGGGAAGAGACATCTTAAGGGTGCACAAGGTGCGTGAGCAAATCAACGGGCCCCACAATGCTCCTTATGCGCAGCGGCTTGACCTGGGATGGGTCCTCGTGGGTGGAGTTTGCCTGGGAACAGTCCACAAACCAGCGGGTGTCAACGTCTATAAAGCAAACGTGTTGCACAACGGTCGCACATCCTTTCTCAGCCCATGCCCAAACAGGATCCAGGTAAAGGAAGACTACGATGGCATGACGCAGCATCATAGGTCAACCTCCTCTGCCTGTGAGGAAGAGGCAGGCCTCACTGTGAGCACAGACAGCCTAGGATGCTCAGTGTTTGAAAGGTCCAAGGATGATGACAAGCCAGCACTATCCATGGACGACAAAGCTTTCCTAACCATCATGGATGAGGAGGTTTACCAGGACGATGGACACAGCTGGGTGGCACCCTTACCATTTCACTCTCCCAGACGCCGTCTTCCGAGTAACAGGGAACAAGCTATGAAGCGCCTCTGCTCACTCAGGAGAACACTGGAGAAAAGGCTAGAAATGAAGGGCCATTACATAGAGTTCATGCAGAAGATGCTGGACAACGACCAAGCCGAGCCTGCTCCACCTCTGGAGGAAGGTAAAGAACACTGGTACCTGCCAACATTCGGTGTGTATCACCCACAAAAGCCAGACCAGTTACGAGTTGTGTTTGATTCAAGTGCTGAATGTAAAGGAGTGTCTCTGAACGATGTACTCCTCAGCGGCCCAGACTTGAACAACACCTTGTTGGGAGTTATAAGAACATAAGAACATAAGAAATAGGAGCAGGAGTAGGCCAATCGGCCCCTCGAGCCTGCTCCACCATTCAATAAGATAATGGCTGATCTGATCCTAACCTCAAATCTTCTATCAGTCTGCATCCACCCGAACCCATGTGATCTCCCGGGAGAGGCGAAAAACCAGATAAAGACCCAATGGCCAATTTGGGAGAAAAAAATCTGGGAAATTCCTCTCCGACCCATCTAGGCGATCGAAATTCTTCCAGGAGATCACTCTGTCCCTATATTTTCTACAGTACTTACCTTCTGTAAAGGCGATCTCCACCCCAGCCAGGAACAGGAATAAAACCATCTCCTGAAATCTAACAGAATTAGAACACAGTAGGAGCAGAACAAGGCTACACGGCCCCTGGGCCCGCTCCACTACCCACAGGGCCATGACCATTCCGAACCCAGACTCATGTCCAATTTCCTGCCCGCTCCCCGTAACCCTTTATTCCCTTTACTTCGAGGAAACTATCTATTTCTGTTTTAAATTTATTTAATGATGTAGCTTCCACAGCTTTCTGGGGCAGCAAATTCCACAAACCTACCACCCTCTGAGTGAAGAAGTTTCTCCTCATCTCAGTTTTGAATGAGCAGCCCCTTATTTTAAGATTATGCCCCCTAGTTCTAGTTTCACCCATCATTGGGAACATCCTCACCGCATCCACCCGATCAAGCCCCTTCACAATCTTATATGTTTCAATAAGATCGCCTCTCATTCTTCTGAACTCCAATGAGTAGAGTCCCAATCTACTCAACCTCTCCTCATATGACCACCCCCTCATCCCCGGGATTAACCGAGTGAACCTTCTTTGTACTGACTCGAGAGCAAGTATGTCTTTTCTTAAGTATGGACACCAAAACTGTATGCAGTATTCCAGGTGCGGCCTCACCAATACCTTGTACAACTGCAGCAATACCTCCCTGTTTTTATATTCCAACCCCCTAGCAATAAAAGCCAACATTCCATTGGCCTTCTTAATCACTTGCTGCACCTGCATACTAACTTTTTGAGTTTCGTGCACCAGGACCCCCAGATCCCTTTGTACTACAGTACTTTCCAGTTTCTTGCCATTAAGATAATAACTTGCTCTATGATTTTTCCTGCCAAAGTGCATAACCTCACACTTTCCAGTATTGTATTCCATCTGCCAAATCTCTGCCCACTTACTTAGCCTGTCTATGTCCCTTTGCAGGTTTTTTATGTCCTCCTCACTCACTACTTTCCCTCCCATCTTTGTATCATCTGCAAACTTTGATATGTTACACTCGGTCCCCTCCTCCAAATCGTTAATATAGATTGTAAAGAGTTGGGGACCCAGCACTGACCCCTGCGGAACACCACTAGTTACTGGTTGCCAATCTGAGAACGAACCATTTATCCCAACTCTCTGCTTTCTGTTAGAGAGCCAATCCTCCACCCACGCCAGAATATTACCCCCAATCCCGTGATTTTTTATCTTGAGCAATAATCTTTTGTGTGGCACCTTGTCAAATGCCTTTTGGAAGTCTAAATACACTACGTCCACTGGTTCCCCTTTATCCACCCTGTATGTTACTTCCTCAAAAAACTCAAGCAAATTTGTTAAACATGACTTCCCCTTCATGAAACCATGCTGAGTTTGCCCTATTAAATTATGTTTATCCAAATGTCCCGTTACTGTCTCCTTAATAATGGACTCTAACATTTTACCAACCACAGATGTTAGGCTAACAGGTCTATAGTTTCCAGCCTTCTGCCTACTACCCTTTTTAAATAAGGGTGTTACATTAGCAGTTTTCCAATCTGCCGGGACCTTTGCTGAGTCCAGTGAGTTTTGGAAAATTATTACCAATGCATCCACAATCCCTACCGCTACTTCCCTCAAGACCCTGGGATGCAAGCCATCAGGTCCAGGGGATTTATCCGCCTTGAGTCCCATTATTTTACCAAGTACCACTTCCTTAGTGATTTTAATCGTATTTAGTTCCTCCCCCCCTAGAGCCCCCTGTTTGTCCAGTGTTGGGATATTCTTAGTGTCCTCTACTGTAAAGACTGATACAAAATAATTGTTCAGTGTTTTTGCCATCTCCATGTTTCCCACCATTAATTTCCCGGTCTCATCCTCTAAGGGACCAACATTTACTTTAGCCACCCTTTTTCTTTTTATATAACTATAGAAACTTTTACTGTCTGTTTTTATATTTTTTGCTAATTTACTTTCATAATCTATCTTCCCTTTCTTAATCAATCTTTTTGTTATTTTTTGCTGTCTTTTAAAGACTTCCCAATCTTCCATCCTCCCACTAGATTTGGCTACCTTATATGCCCTTGTTTTTAGTCGGATACTATCCTTAATTACTTTACTTAGCCACGGGTGGCTATCTTTTCTTTTACACCCTTTTTTCCTCAGTGGAATATATTTTTTTTGGAAGTTGTAAAATAACTCCTTAAATGTACACCACTGGTCATGTACCGTCTTACCCTTTAATCTATTTTCCCAGTCCACTCTAATTAATTCCGCTCTCATACCTTCATAGTCTCCTTTATTCAAGCTCAGCACGCTTGTTTGAGATCCAACCTTCTCACCCTCTAATTGAATATGGAACTCAACCATGTTATGGTCACTCATTCCAAGGGGATCCTTTACTAGGACATTTTTAATTAATCCTGTCTCATTACACAGGACCAAATCTAAGGTTGCTTGCCCCCTGGTCGGTTCAGTTACATACTGCTCAAGAAACCCATCCCTAATACACTCAATGAACTCTTCCTCAAGGCTGCTCTGCCCAATTTGATTTGTCCAGTTAATATGATAATTAAAATCCCCCATAATTATAGCTGTTCCCTTATTACAAGCCTCAACTATTTCCTGATTAATACTCCGTCCAACAGAGTTGCAACTGTTCGGAGGCCTATAGACTACACCCACTAGTGTTTTTTTCCCCTTATTATTCCTTACCTCCACCCAAACTGTTTCACTATCCTGCTCCTTTGACCCAATATCATTTCTCTGTATTATAGTGATTCCTTCCTTTATTAACATAGCCACCCCACCTCCTCTCCCTTCCTGCCTGTCCTTCCTGATTGTTAAATAACCTGGTATGTTTAATTCCCAGTCATGGTCACCCTGCAGCCATGTTTCTGTAATGGCCACAAGATCATACCCATATGTCATTATTTGTGCCGTTAACTCATTCATTTTGTTACGAATGCTACGTGCATTCAGATAAAGAACTTTCAAATATGTTTTGTAACACTTAGTTCCTGTTTTTTCCCTTTTTAGTACTTTACTTTTTACTCCATACCTTCTGTCCCTTCCTGACACATTCTGTTTTTTAATTCCCCCACTGCTACCTAAGTCTATGACCTTCTCTGTTGTCATTTCTATTATTTGCTCTCTAGAAACCTCCCCCCCACTAATTAGTTTAAAGCCCTCTCTACAGCCCTAGTTATATGATTCGCCAGGACTCTAGTCCCAGCACTGGCCAAGTGGAGTCCGTCCCAACAGAACAGCTCCCTCCTGTCCCAGTACTGGTGCCAGTGTCCCAAGAAGCAAAACCCATTTCTCCCACACCAGTCTTTGAGCCACGCATTTAACTCTTTAATTTTATTTATCCTAGCCAAATTCGCTCGTGGCTCAGGTAATAACCCAGAGATTATTACCCTTGAGGTTCTGTTTTTTAATTTGACCCCTAGCTGCTCATACTCCTTTAACAGAACCGTCTTCCTTGTCCTATCTACGTCGGAAAGAACCTGTAGCCCTGACAGCAGATGTGCAGCAAATGTTTTATTGCTTCGTCGTCCGAGAAGACCACAGGGACTATCTCCGCTACCTGTGGCATGAGGACAACGACATCAACAAGAATGTGGTGGAGTACAGGATGAAGGTCCACGTGTTTGGAAACAGCCCTTCACCTGCTGTGGCTATCTACTGCATGAGGCGAGCCGCTCAGAAAGGTGAGCAAGAATATGGCTCCGATGCGAAGCATTTTGTTGAGAGACAGTTCTATGTTGACGATGGTCTTACCTCGGTTACCACACCTGAAGAAGCAATAGATCTCCTGACAAGAACCAGAGCGATGTTGGCAGAGTCCAACCTGAGACTACACAAGGTAGCATCGAACAGTGGACAGGTGATGGAAGCCTTCCCTGCAGAGGACCGTGCCAAGGATCTGAAGGATTTGCACCTTGGAGTGGATCCTCTCCCCCTTCAACGGAGCCTGGGGCTCTCCTGGAACCTGGAAACAGACAGCTTCACATTCCTGGTGTCCCGTGAAGAAAGGCCATTCACACGGAGAGGCGTCCTGTCCACAGTCAACAGTTTGTACGACCCTTTGGGGTTCGTAGCTCCCATAACAATGCAAGGAAAAGCATTAGTACGGGAACTCTCATCGGATCAGAGTGAGTGGGATGCTCCACTCCTCCCAGAAAAAGAAGCAAAATGGAACCTATGGAAGGAGTCCTTGAAGGCTCTCGAAGACTTGCACATAGAGAGGTGCTACATTCCAGGCTCGCTGTCTTCAACACAGAGAAGAGAGCTGTGCATCTTCTCAGACGCTTCCACAGTAGCAATAGGAGCTGTGGCCTACTTGAGAGCAGCTGACACCGATGGGAAATACCATGTGGGATTCGTTATGGGGAAGTCCAAGTTGGCCCCTCGGCCTGCCCACACCATTCCACGTCTCGAGCTTTGTGCAGCTGTGTTGGCTGTTCAACTGTACGAGTTGATCAGAGACGAGATTGACATCGATGTGGGCGCCGTCAAGTTCTTCACGGACAGCAAGATTGTACTTGGTTACATCCACAACTCCACAAGAAGGTTTTATGTGTATGTTTCCAACCGGGTGACTCGTATCAGACGATCCACTCACCCTGACCAGTGGTGCTATGTCTCCACAGACCTGAACCCTGCAGACCATGCTACCAGGTCTATACCAGCAGCACACCTGCAGCAAAGCAGTTGGTTCTCGGGCCCCTCTTTCCTGTCTAATGTCAACACAGAGGAGACTCCTGAGTCCAATCCCTTCACCCTTGTGGAGCCTGAAGCTGATACTGAGATTCAGCCTGAAGTTACGACCCTGGTCACCAAAGCCTCAGAATCTCAGTTGGGCTCACAACGCTTCGAGCGATTCTCAAGCTGGAGAACACTCTGCCGAACCACAGCCCGACTCATTCATGTAGCAGCATCCTTCAAGGGGAATTCGGACAACGTAGAACGCAAAGGATGGAAATGTTCTAAAGAAGTATCCAGCACAAGTGAGCTTTCACAAGCCAAAGGTGTGATCATTCGCTTTGTCCAGCATGATATCTTCAAGGAGGAATTCAAATGTCTTGAAGAGGGACAGACATTCCCCAAGCAAAGCCCACTTAAAAAGCTCAACCCAGTTACAGATGAAGATGGTTTGCTCCGGGTCGGAGGGCGCATATCATCCGCAGACTTGTCAAGAGAAGAAAAGCACCCTCTGATCATCCCGCGCACCCATCACATTGCCACACTACTCATGAGATACTATCATGAGCAAGTGGCTCACCAAGGACAACACATAACAGAAGGAGCTATCCGAGCAGCCGGATACTGGATAATCAGGAGCAAGCGTCTGGTTTCTTCCGTTATCCACAAGTGTGTTACCTGCCGCAAGCTACAAGGGAGGTTAGAGGGCCAGAAGATGGCAGACTTGCCCGCTGACAGACTCACTCCAGAGCCTCCATTCACCAGCGTGGGCCTTGACGTCTTTGGGCCATGGACCATCATGACGCGTCGCACAAGAGGAGGTAGTGCAGGCAGCAAGCGCTGGGCGGTGCTCTTTACGTGCATGTCTACCAGAGCTGTGCACATTGAGCTGATCGAATCCATGTCAACAGACAGCTTTATCAATGCCCTGAGGAGGTTTTTCTCAATCCGTGGTCCAGCCAAACTTCTTCGCTCTGACAGAGGGACTAACTTCGTGGGTGCCTGTAAGGAGTTGGACATCCACACGGACGATGCAGTGGTAGGAAGCTACCTCCAAAAGAAAGGATGCACGTGGGTGTTTAACCCCCCGCATTCATCCCACATGGGTGGTTCATGGGAGAGGCTCATCGGTGTTGCCAGGCGTATTCTGGATGCTATGCTGCTTCGGACGGGACCTACTCGTCTCACACACGACGTCTTAAGCACTCTCATGGCTGATGTCATGGCGATCATGAATGCAAGACCCCTGGTGCCGGTGTCCACTGACCCAGACATGCCTGCAGTCCTCACCCCAACGATGCTCCTGACTCAAAAGATGAGTGCTATTTCAGCCCCCTCTGGAAACTTTGACATGGCTGAGCTGCACAGGAAGCAGTGGAAGCAAGTCCAGTGTCTTGCAGACACTTTTTGGAAGAGATGGAGAGGAGAGTATTTGTCCACCCTACAGAGCCGTAGGAAATGGACAGAAGACAAGCCAAATGTCAAAGTGAGAGATGTTGTCTTGCTGAAAGACAGCCAAGCACACAGAAATGAATGGCCAGTGGGACTGGTTGTCAAAACTCTGCCGAGCAGGGACAAGAGGGTCCGCAAGGTGGAGGTGAAGATTGTCAAGGAGGGTACTGTCAAAGTGTTTCTGAGGCCAGTCTCAGAGATCGTAGTCCTCCTTTCTGAAGAAACCTAGAGAACGGATTCTGAGTATGTTTGCAGCCAAAGGACGTTTTCTTTAGGTTTATTTTGTATCTGTAGTGGTACAATGGAATTGTACCAAGCGGGGAGTGTGCTGTCTCTCTGTAGCAATTTATGTTAGTTTTCCAGTTAATTCAGGGGTTTGAGTAAGTTGGGTCGATTCCCATTGTGTGCTGCCACCTAGTGGCTATTTGGTACCTAGCAACTGCAGTAAAAGCGCAGTAAAGTGCAGTAAAGCACAGTAAGTGCAGTAAAGTAAACTACCATATACTACAGACCTACAGCGGCACATGCTCTGGAAAGTATATTGTTCCCACGCCTGAGTCTTGGATATTATTTGTCTGTAAGTACTTGAGAATGTTATAGATGATTAGTGTACACTGCATGTTGCAGAAAATGTTTAGTTTGTAACTTTTCTCTGTAAGCAAACTTACACAGCTAGCCGTGAAGTGCTCGCTCTCTGTCTAGCTGGTTAACTAGTAGCTGTATTTTGATGCACTATGTACAGGGCTAATTTAAAGAGAATGCCTTCCAGTTTGCTAAACGTATATTCACAGTAAGCTGTGTTTCCACGTGTTTGGTAATTTACATGCCAAATGTACTGTGTTGCTCAGGCGTACCTAAATTTGTGTATGCATATCAGTTATGCGCTTGTATACTAATGTGTGCTTCCATTTCTGTGTTGTATTTCAGTTTTACAATAAGAATCTTTCAGTAAAGCTTTACAAGAAAAGTCAAGCCTTGTGATTTTTATGGGAAGATATCAAGTTGTTAGCTACCTGTCTAGCTCTGCATAGGAACGCGCTGCGAGGGCAGAAAAAGGACCATTGCTTTACTTGTTACAGATAAATGACCTAGACTTGGGTAAAGAGACTACAGTTTTGAAGTTTGCAGACAATACAAAACTTGGCAATGTAGTAAATATTTAGCATGATAGCAGCAGATTTTGGGAGGACATAGACAGACTGGTGAAATGAGCAAACACAAGGCAAATGCAAGTTAATGCAAATTTGCCGATGTCACAAAGATAGGCAGCATTGTAGGCAGTGTAGATGAAAGCATAAAGTTACAAAGGGATATTGATAGATTAAGTGAATGGGCAAAACTGTGGCAAATGGATTTCAATGTAAACAAATGTAAGGTCATCCAATTTGGACATAAAAACATAGAAACGTAGAAGATAGGAGCAGGAGTAGGCCATTCGGCCCCTCGAGCCTGCTCCGCCATTTAATGCGATCATGGCTGATCATCCAAATTCAGTACCCCGTCCCTGCTTTCTCCCCATACCCCTTGATCCCTTTAGCCTTAAGAAATATATCCAACTCCTTCTTGAATATATTTAAAATATAAAAGGATAGAACAAGATACTTTCTAAATGGTGAAAAGCTAAAAACAGTGGACGTCCAAAGAGACTTGGGGGTTCCGGTACATAGATCTTTAAAATGCCATGAACAGGTACAACAACAACAACTTGTATTTATATAGTGCCTTTAACATTGTAAAACATCCCAAGGCACTTCACAGGAGTATTATAAGACAAAAAAATTGACACCGATCCACATAAGGAGAAATTAGGGCAGGTGACCAAAAGCTTGGTCAAAGAGCTAAGTTTTAAGGAGTGTCTTAACGGAGGAAAAAGAGGTAGAGAGGCAGAGAGATTTAGGCAGGAAATTCCAGAGCTTAGGGCCTAGGCAACAGAAGGCACGGCCACCAAAGAGGCAGGAATTAGAGGAGTGCAGATGTCTCGGGGGTGGGGCAGTTGTGGGGCTGAAGGAGATAACAGAGATAGGAAGGGGTGAGGCCATGGAGGGATTTGAAAACAAGAATGAGAATTTTGAAATCGAGGCGTTGCTTAACTGGGAGCCAATGTAGGTTAGCGAACACAGGGGTGATGGGTGAACAGGACGGTGCGAGTTAGGACACGGGCAGCCGAGTTTTGGATGACCTCAAGTTTACGTAGGGTGGAATGTGGGAGGCCAGCCACGAGTGTATTGGAATAGTCAAGTCTAGAGGTAACAAAGGCATGGATGAGGGTTTCAGTAGCGGATGTACAGAAAATAATCAAGTTTGGAACTTCCTTCCGCAAACGGCAATTGATGGTAGGATCAATTGTTAATTTTAAATTTGAGATTGATAGCTTTTTGTTAACCAAAGGTATTAAGGAATATGGGCCAAAGGCGGGTATATGAAGTAAGGTCGCAGATCAGCAATGATCTCACTGAATGGCAGAACAGGCTTGAGGTGCTGAATGGCACTCCTGTTCCTATGTTCCTTTGTTCCTAAGAGATGCACTTTGGGAGAAACAACATGGAGTGGCAGTATAATCTAAATAGTACTATTTTGAGGGGTTGTAAGAACAGAGGGAGCTGCGAGTGCATATTCACAAATCTTTGAAGCTGGCAGGGCAAGTTGATAAGGCAGTTAAGAAAGCATATGGGATACTTGGCTTTGTAAATAGGGGAATTGAATGCAAAATCAAGGAAGTCATGCTAAACCTTTACACATCTCTCATTAGGCCTCAGCCGGAATACTGTGTACAATTCTGGGCACCCCACTTTAGGAAGGATAACAAGGCCCTGGAGAGCGTACAGAGGAGAATTGCCAGGATGCTACCAAGGATGAGGGAGTTCAGTTATGTGGTGAGATTGGAGTAGCTGGGGTTGTTCTCCTTAGAGCAGAGGAGGTTAAGGGGAGTCCTAATAGAGGTATTCAAAATTATGAGGGGTTTTGATAGAGCAAGTAGGGAGAAACTATTTCCTCTGGCAAGTGGGTCATCAACCAGAGGTCATAGATTTAAAATAATTGGCAAAAGAAGCAAAGGGAAAATAAGGAGAAATGTTTTTACACAGAAGCTCTGGAACACACTACCTGAAAGTGTGGTGGAATCAGATGCCATAGAAACTTTTAAAAGGCATTTGGACATGTACTTGAAGAGGACTAATTTGCAGGGTTATGGCGAATAAGCTGGGCTGTGAGACTAAATTGGATAGCTCTTTCAAAGAGCCGGCACTGGCCTGATGGGCTGAATGGCCTCCTTCAGTGCTGTAAGGTTCTATGATTCTAGGAGCAGAGAAACCTGTGGGTTTACATACAGAAGTTGATTATGCTGTTAAAAAGGCCCACGGCTTTATAGAAAGAAAGACTTACATTTGTCTAAAGCCTTTCATGATCACCGGATGTCCCAAAGCGCTTTACAGCCAATGAAGTATTTTTTGAAGTGTAGTCACTGTTGTAATGTAGGAAACATGGCAGCCATTTGCGCACAGCAAGCTCCCACAAACAGCAATGTAATAATAACCAGATAAACTGTCTTTTAGATGTTGATTGAGGGTTAAATATTGGCTAGGACACCGGGGTGAACTCGCCTGATCTTCTTCAAAATAGTGCCATAGGATGTTTTACGTCCCCCTGAGAGAGCAGACGGGGCCTTGGTTTAACATCTCATCTGAAAGACGGCACCTCCGACAGCACCTCCGACAGTGCAGCACTCCCTCAGTACTGCACTGCAGAGTCAGCTAGATTTTTGTGCTCAAGTCTCTGGAGTGGGGTTTTGAACCCACAACCTTCTGAGTCAGAGGCGAGAGTACTACCCAATGAGCCACAGCTGACACTTACAAATATATTATAGAGACATAGGCTGCGATTTTGCCAGTGCTCAGAGGGCGAGTTTGGAGGCAGGTCAGAGGTTAAAGTCGTTTTGATTAACGGCGGGTTCCGCACCCGCCGTCAAAGTGCCTCCACACAACTTTCCCAAGAGTCGGGTCCCAGATTTGCAAATGGACCCGGCATCTAGTGGCAGGAAACGGATTAAAGGCAATTAACTGCCCATTAACAAATACTTGTGAGCAGTTTTCAGGGTCTTTTTCGGTTTTCCAGCTTCTGATTCGGGTTTAACGACATCCGGACGACACGCCAGGTAAGTGTGGTGTGTTGTGAGTCTGGTCTGATGTTTGTGAAAAGATGACAGCTGCAGAAGTGGTGTCAAGGATGCAATGTTGCACATGTTGACTTTCAGAGCAAAGAAAATGTTGGTTACTGCATTTTTAATACATATACAGATTTCTTTAGCTTACAAGTTTTTAAATCCAACTGTATGTCCAGTGCTACCTCACTGGGAGAACCTCTCTCACCAGTGACAGATTGCTTCTGTCAACCAAATTAGCAATAATACTGTGGAGGATGAATTCCTGGAGTGTGTACGAGATGGTTTTTTAGACAAGTACGTTGAGGAGGCAACTAGGGAACAGGCTATCCTAGATTGGGTATTGTGCAATGAGAAGGGGTTAATTGATAATCTTGCTGTGCGAGGTCCTTTAGGTGACCATAACATGATAGAATTCTTCATTAAGATGGAAAGTGAAGAAGTCCAATCTGAAACTAGGGTCCTAAATCTAAACAAAGGAAACTACGAAGGTATGAGGAGTGAGATGGCTATGATAGATTGGGGAGCTTTATTAAAAGGCATGATGGTGGATAGGCAATGGCTAACATGTAAGAAACAAATGCATGAATTGCAACAGTTATACATTCCTTTCTGGTGCAAAAACACAAAAGGAAAAGCGGCCCAACCATGGCTAACAAAAGAAATTAAGGATAGTATTAGATACAAAGAGGAGTCCAATAAAGTTGCCAGAAAAAGTAGCAAGCCTGAGAATTGGGAAGGGTTTAGAGTTCAGCAAAAAAGGACCAAGAGATCATAGAATCATAGAAAGTTACAGCACGGAAGGAGGCCATTTCGGCCCATCGTGTCCGTGCCGACCAACAAAGAGCTATCCAGCCTAATCCCACTTCCCAGCTCTTGGTCCGTAGCCCTGCAGGTTACAGCATCCCAAGTGCATATCCAAGTACTTTTTAAATGTGGTTAGGGTTCCTGCCTCTACCACCCTTTCAGGCAGCGAGTTCCAGAACCCCACAACCCTCTGGGTGAAGAAATTTCCCCTCAAATCCCCTCTAAACCTTCCACCAATTATTTTAAACCTGTGCCCCCTGGTTTTTGACCACCCCTCTGCTAAGGGAAATAGGTCCTTTCTATCCATTTTATCTATGCCCCTCATAATTTTATACACCTCAATAAGGTCTCCCCTCAGCCTCCTCTGTTCCAAGGAAAACAGATCCAGCCTATCCAGTCTTTCCTCATAACTTATATTCTCTACTCCTGGCAACATCCTAGTAAATCTCCTCCGTACCCTCTCTAGTGCAATCACATCTTTCCTGTAATGTGGTGACCAGAACTGCATGATTGATTAAGAGGGGAAAAATAGAGTATGAGAGTAAACTTGCAAGGAACATAAAAGTGGACTGTAAAAGCTTCTACAAGTATGTAAAAAGAAAAAGATTGGGAAGACAAATGTAGGTCCCTTACAGTCAGAAACAGGAGAATTTATAATGGGGAACAAGGAAATGGCATGGCAATTAAACAAATACTTTGGTTCTCTCTTCATGGAAAAGGACACAAATAACTTCCCAGAAATTCTAGGGAACCAAGGGTCTAGTGAGAAGGAGGAATTAAAGGATATTAGTGTTAGTAAAAAATAGTGCTGGACAAATTAATGGGACTGAAAGCTGATAAATCCCCAGGGCCTGATAATCTGCATCCCAGAATACTAAAAGAGGTAGCCATGGAAATAGTGGATGCATTGGTTGTCATCTTCCAAATTTCTATAGATTATGGAACAGTTCCTGCTGATTGGAGGGTGGTAAATGTAACCCCACTATTTAAAAAAAGGAGGGAGAGAGAAAACCGGGAACTACAGACCGGTTAGCCTAACATCAGCAGTAGGGAAAATGCTAGAGTCTATTATAAAGGATGTGATAACAGGACACTTAGAAAATATCAACAGGATTAGACAAAGTCAACATGGATTTATGAAAGGGAAATCGTGTTTGACAAAGCTACTGGCGTTTTTTGAGGATGTAACTGGTAGAATAGATAAGGGAGAACCAGTGGATGTGGTGTATTTGGATTTTCAGAAGGCCTTTGATAAAGCCCCACATAAGAGGTTAGTTTGCAAAATTAAAGCACATGGGATTGGGGGTAATATTACTGGCATGAATTGAAAATTGGTTAACAGACTGGAAACAGAGAGTAGGAATAAATGGGTCTTTTTCGGGGTGGCAGGTGGTGACTAGTGGGGTACCGCAGGCATCAGTGCTTGGGCCCCAGCTATTCACAATATATATCAATGATTTGGATGAGGGAACCAAATGTAATATTTCCAAGTTTGCTGATGACACAAAATTAGGAGAGATTGTGAGTTGTGAGGAAGATGCAAAGAGGCTTCGAGGCGATTTAGACAAGTTGAATGAGTGGGCAAATACATGGCAGGTGCAGTATAACGTGGATAAGTGTGAAGTTATCCTTCTTCGTAGGCAGGCAATCCCTCAGGAACTGAGGATGACTTGCTTCCACATTAAAAATGAGTTCTCAGGTGACTGATGAGTCCAATGCGGGACCTACAGTCTCTGTCATAGGTGTGGCAGACGGTGGTTGAAGGGGCGGGTGGCTGGGGTGCTTGGGTTGACGTGTGATCCTTCCGCTGTTTGCGCTTGGCTTCCAGCGAAGAGACTCGATGTGTTCAGTGCTTTCCTGGATGCTTCTCCTCCACTTTGTGCGGTCTTGGGCCAGGGATTCCCAAGTGTCGGTGGGGATGTTGCACTTTTTCAAGGAGGCTTTGAGGGTGTCCATGAAGTGTTTCCTCTGCCCACCTGGGGCTCTCTTGCCATGTTGGAGCTCCGAGTAGAGCGCTTGTTTGGGGAGACTTCTATCGGGCATGCAGACCATGTGGCCCATCCATCGGAGCTGATCGAGTGTGGTCAAAGCTTCGATGCTGGGGATGTTGGCCTGAGAGAGAACACTGACGTTGGTGCGCCTATCCTGCCAATTGATTTGCAGGATCTTGCAGAGACAGCGTTGGTGGTACCTCTCCAGTGCTTTGAGGTGCCTGCTGTACATGGTCCATGTCTCTGAAGCATATAGGAGGGCGGGTATCACTACTGCTCTGTAGACCATGAACTTGGTGCTGGGTTTGAGGTCCTGGTCTTCAAACACTCTCTTCCTTAGGTGACCGTAGGCTGCACTGGCACACTGAAGGCGGTGTTGGACTTTGTCATCGACGTCAGCCCTTGTTGACAGTAGACTCCCGAGGTATGGAAAGTGGTCCACGTTGTCCAAGGCCTTGTCATGGATTTTGATAATCAGGGAGCAGTACTGTGTGGCAGGGGCAGGTTGGTAGAGGACCTTTGTCTTACGGATGTTTAGTGTAAGGCCCATGCTCTCGTACACTTCGGTGAAGGTGTTGACGATGGTTTGGAGTTTGACCTCAAAGTACGCAGACGCAAGCGTCGTCTGCATAATGTAATTTGATGACAGAGGATGGGATGACCTTGGATCTGGACTGGAGGCGACGGAGGTTGAACAGTTTCCCGTTTGTTCTGTAGATTAGCTCCACTCCAGCGGGGAGCTTACTGAGGGTGAGATGGAGCACTGCAGCAAGGAAGATCGAGAAGAGCGTTGGTGCGATGACACAGCCTTGCTTGACCCCGGTCCGTACGTGAATTGGGTCTGTGATAGATCCGTTGGTCAGGATCACGGCTTGCATGTCGTCGTGAAGCAGGCGGAGGATGGTGACAAACGTTTGAGGGCAGCCGAATTTGAGGAGGGCACTCCATAATCCCTTATGGTTGACGGTGTTGAAGGCCTTTGAGTTGGGTGAGTGGGCAAATACATGGCAGATGCAGTATAACGTGGATAAATGTGAAGTTATCCACTTCAGTAGGAAAAACAGAAAGGCAGAGTATTATTTAAATGGTGATAGATTGGGAAATGTTGATGTACAGAGGGACCTGGGTGTCCTTGTACACCAGTCACTGAAAACAAGCATGCAGGTGCAGCAAGCAGTTAGGAAGGCAAATGGTATGTTGGCCTTCATTGCAAGAGGATTTGAGTACAGGAGCAAGGATGTCTCACTACAGTTATACAGGGCCTTGGTGAGACCACATTTGGAGTACTGTGTGCAGTTTTGGTCTCCTTACCTAAGAAAGGATATGCTTGCCATAGAGGGAGTGCAGCAAAGGTTCACCAACCTGATTCCTGGGATGGCAGGACTGTCGAATGAGGACAGATTGGGTCAACTAGGCCTGTAATCACTAGAGTTTAGAAGAATGAGAAGGAATCTCATTGAAACGTATAAAATTCTGACAGGGCTAGACAGACTGGATGCAGGGAGGATGTTTCCCCTGGCTGGGGGGTCTAGAACGAGGGGTCACAGTCTCGGGATATGGGGTAGGACATTTAGGACTGAGATGAGGAGAAATTTCTTCACAGAGGGTGGTGAACCTGTGGAATTCTCTACCACAGAAGGCTGTGGAGGCCAAGTCACTGAATATATTTAAGAGGAGATCGATAGATTTCTAGACAAAAGGCATCAAGGGGTATGGGGAGAGAGTGGGAATATGGTATTGAGATCGAGGATCAGCCATGATCATATTGAATGGCGGAGCAGGCTCGAAGGGCCGAATGGCCTACTCCTGCTCCTATTTTTCTATGTTTCTATGTCATCTCATCTGCAGCTGCCATCTATTCCAGTAACATCAGAGCCAATGAAACAATCAGACCTTGGTCCTCCGAATCCTTCCACAATCATCCCCAACACCAACATAACCAACCTCATCACCAACCTTCTCCACCATTACCTGATGCTGCACTGGACACAGGGCATCAACCCCTGACAAAATTGCTGGCCAGGAGGCCAGTGATGGCATCACCATGGCCAGACTTTCTTCATTTGATGCTGTATACCCTGGCTGCCACATGATTCGCCAGGTTGACACCATCCCACACCAGCACCGTGAAGAATCCCTTTAATGTCCAAACCATTCCATGCACACATATCACTATAGCGGGGGGGGGGGAGGAGTTACAACTGAATAATCACTGGAGCTCAGTAAGACAATTCTCAAGGTGTGCTCAGATCTGTCCAATAAGGGGCACTTTTTGAAAAAGATTTCACTGACAACACATTACCAGAAACTTCACATGGACATTGGCTAAGCCGCTCAAGTGCCCACCCTTGTGTGTTTTTAGTTGGTAAGCTTGCAGTAGAATGAGGGTGAGTGTGAGGTGTGGCTAGTGAGATGGGGAAGTGATAAAGTAGATAGAGAGGGTTGGGTGGAGGTGCAAGGTAAGTTGGTGTCCTGGGGACGTGTCTTCCCCCCTTGGAAGGGAAGAGAACCTCCCTGCATACTGCGACTCCCTCCATAAGCATATGGAGGGAGTCATTGGCGAGCCTGGGTGCACGAGTTCACCTTTGTGCAGTGATTGTCCGTGTTTTCAGCACCTCAATGCTGTCAAACACTGAAAAATGAACTGTCAAAATAAAATTGTGCAAGGTCCCTTTAAGGAAACCGGCAGGTGACGCGTCATCAAATGATGTCATCAGACCCGCTTCCTGTTAATTGGCCGGTAAGCCCGCAGGGCAGGCTTAACAAGGCCAATCAAGGGAAAATCATGTCTGCAGAGCGGAGGCAGCTGGGGGCGAGACTGGAACCCGGAAACCAGCTGACCTGCCCCATGGAGGAGAACATCCCGGGCATAGAGTACAAAAGCAAGGAAATTGTGCTAAACGTTTATAAATCACTGGTTAGGCCTCAGCTGGAGTATTGTGGTCAATTCTGGGCAACACACTTTAGGAAGGATGGCAAGGCCTTGGAGGGGGTGCAGAGGAGATTAGTAAATTAGAATTAACTACACTTACACTTATATTTGATTTGAAAAATACAATGTACCCAAATAATAAATTAAATGGAAAAAAACCTCTCTGCCTTTGTAAACGATGTTAATTTTTCTCATGTCACGTTTTTGCTGTATTTTCTTAAATCACCTGAAGCTATTGATATTGATTCCACGCTGCAAGACTGACTAAACCTTCCCCATCTCAGATCTCTGTCGCTGCCGTAGTTAATCACATCTGGATCCGTTTCCCAGTCCTCCTCCGCATTTGCATCTGTCCAGTTGCTCTGGCAGTTGATTCTATAGTCACAGGGGATGGAAGACCAATCTTCCCTTCTTTTGGACATCCGAGTTTTTCCACCTCGTTTACTTTTCCTTTCTCGTTAACATTTTAGGGTTTCCCTTGTCTGTGCAATGTCTCTGAGAGAATGGAATAGGGAACCTGGCATTAGTGCCCATTATGACATTTCTAAGATTGTGGGGTAACAGGTCTGGATTAATTTAAAAGCATTTGCAGGTCTAGTTAGCTGAAATAATGTTGTTTCGTAGAACACCGCTGAAATTAATAACTGAAGCAGCGTGGTTGTTATAAGTTATCGAAAATAACGATGGTCTTTGCAACGATAATTGCCGTTTTTTACCCAGTCCTCCATATGCACTTTTTTGTTTCCATTGTCGTCATTCTGTTATTAATAAAACAAAATCAGAAGCATTTTAATTATTGCATCAATGAGTTTCTCAAGGCGCGTCATAAAGCTTTGAATGTTGACGCCCTTGGGGCGGGTTAGCTGCGCGCCGCAGCAGACAGCTCAGTAAGCGTTGATAGGGGAGGAGTACAATGGATTCAGAGGATGAAATTAAACGGGACTTTGAAATGCTTGCTGCCCGGGGACGAAATAGGGTCTGCAAGCGACAGCTGCCATTCGATGATCCAAATTACGTTCCTTTAATTGACCTAGGTTTCGGAAACAGTGGTGCAGCAAGCACATCACCTGCAGAAGATGGTGAGCGCCGCAATTGGTTTCTTTAGCAGTGAAGTTTCTCTTTATTAATAAAAAACATTTCAGTTGTCCTGCTCACCCCTTCGTGGTGGTTACCACAATGTAGTACAAGTTCCTATAGACGGGAAATCCTAAATTAGACTTTGTGAGTATAGATGAGAAATATCAAACCAGTTTCTAGGAGCCTTAGTGCTCCTGTAAGAAAAAATTAGAGCTAAGTCAAATTCATATAAAAAATGTTTTTTATAAGCCAGCTGTATATTTCAAACAAAATGGATTTACTGCACTCTTCTTTGTGAGTCTACTTGTAAAACTTTTTAAAAGTTATATTTTGTGTTAATGGTTGAAGTACTTTATGGGCTTCTCTTAATCGTTTCTCTGCAATCAAGTTATACTGCCAGCGGACTGGCAGAATCAGCTGAATGATAGAATCATAGAATGGTTACAGCACAGAAGAAGGCCATTCGACCCGCCGAGCCCATGCGCCCTCTGCAAGAGCACTTCAGTAAGTCCCACTCCCCTGCCCTTTCCCTGTAGCCCTGCAATTTTCTTTCCTTCAGATACTTATCCAACTCCCTTTTGAAAGCCATGATTGAATCTGCCTCCACCACCCTTTCAGAAAGTGCATTCCAGATCATTACCACTCGCTGTGTAAAAAAGTTTTTTCTTATGTCACCTTTGGTTCTTTTGACAATCACTTTAAATCTGTGTCCCCTGGTTCTCGACCCTTCTACCAATGATAAGTTTCCCTCTCTCTGCTGTGTCCAGACCCCTCATGATTTTGAGCATCTCTCAAATCTCCTCTCAATCTTCTCTGCTCCAAGGAGAACAACCCCAGCTTCTCCAGTTTATCAATGTAACTGAAGTTCCTCATTCCTGGAATCATTCTTGTGAATCTTTTCTGCACCCTCCCTAAGGCCTTCACATCCTTCCTAAAGTGTGGTGCCCAGAATTGGACACAGTACTCCAGTTGGGGCCGAACCAGTGTTTTATAAAGGTTCATCATAATTTCCACACTTTTGTACTCTATACTTCAATTTATGAAGCCCAGGATCCCGTAAGCCTTTTTAACTGCTTTCTCAACCTACCCTGCCACCTTCAACGATTTGTGCACACATACCCTCAGGTCTGTCTGTTCGTGCACCCCCTTTAGGAGTTTACCCGTTAGTTTATATTGCCTCTCCTCATTCTTTCTATCAAAATGTATCACTTCACACTTTTCTGCATTAAAATTCATCTGCCACGTGTCCGCCCATTTCACCAGCCTGTCTACGTCTTCCTTCTGAAGTCTATCACTCTCCTCCTCACTGTTCACTATACTTCCAAGCTTTGTGTCATCTGCAAATTTTGAAATTGTGCCCTGTACACCCAAGTCCAAGTCATTAATATATATCAATATTACAGTAATGGATATAAATTTATTCCTTTTTTACCCCAACTTCTGCGAAAGTTCTCTGCTTCTAGAATTATATCTACTTGTAGTGTAGCTTATTTTTTTTAAATGTTACGCAACAGCGGTGTTTCCTCTTGATTCCATAGAATCATAGAAATTTACAGCACAGAAGGAGGCCATTCGGCCCATTTTATCTGTGCCGGCCGACAAAGAGCTATCCATCCTAATCCCACTTTCCAGCACTTGGGCAGTAGCCTTGTCGGTTATGGCACTTCAAGTGCATATCCAAGTACTTTTTAAATGTGATGAGGGTCTCTGCCTCTACCACCCTTTTCAGGCAGTGAGTTCCAGACCCCCACCACCTTCTGGGTGAAAACATTTCTCCTCAAATTCCCTCTAAACTTCCTACCAGTTACTTTAAATCTATGCCCCCTGGTGATTGACCTTTCTGCTAAGGGAAATAGGTCCTTCTTATCCACTCTTTCGAGGCCCCTCATAATTTTATACACCTCAATTCGGTCTCCCCTCAGCCTCCTCTGTTCCAAAGAAAACAACCCCAGCCTATCCAATCTTTCCTCATAGCTAAAATTCCCCAGCCCAGGCAACATCCTTGTAAACCTCCTCTGCACCACCTCTCGTGCAATCACATCCTTCCTGTAATGTGGTGACCAGAACTGCACGCAGTATTCTAGCTGTGGCCTAACTAGTGTTTTATACAGTTCAAGCATAAACTCCCTGCTCTTATATTCTGTGCCTCGGCAATAAAGGCAAGTATCCCGTATGCCTTCTTAACCACCTTATCTACCTGTCCTACTACCTTCAGAGATCTGTGGACATGTACTCTGATCTTCTGCACTTCTCAGTATCCTACCATTTATAAGTGTATTCCCTTGCCTTGTTAGCCCTCCCCAAATGCATTACCTCAGCTCCTAATTGAATTCCATTTGCCACTGTTCTGCCCACCTGACCAGTCCATTGATATCTTCCTGCAGTTTGCAACTTTCTTAATCATTATCAACCACAGGGCCAATTTTTGCATCATCTGCAAACTTCTTAATCGTACTTCTTACATTCAAGTCCAAATCATTGATATATACCACAAAAAGTAAAGGACCCAGTACTGAGCCCTGTGGAACTCCACTGGAAACAGCCTTCCAGTCATGGAAACAGCCTTCCAGTCACAAAAACACCCTTTGACCATTACCCTTTGTTTCCTGCCTCTGAGCCAATTTTGGATCCAACTTGCCACATTGCCTTGGATCTCATGGGCTTTTACTTTTTTGACCAGTCTGCCATGTGGGACCTTATCAAAAGCCTTGCTAAAATCCATATAGTCTACATCAAACGCACTACTCTCATCGACCTTCCTCAAAAAGTTCAATCAAGTTAGTCAGACACAATCTTTCCTTAATTTCTTTGATTGAACTCGGCTGCTCACTGACAGAGGACCGACAGAGTTGATTGACTCAATAAAATTGAGACCAAAAAAATCCTTTTTTTAGACTAACCCTTTTTAAAGACCACAAATTGGTTGAAGTTTTTATAAAAATGGCGACAAAAGTGCTCAAGCTCTTATTAGGTATGCAGTGAATAAAAGATACTGCAGACGACCAGTGAGGAGTGTGGTTGAAAAGATTATAGCTGGGTGTCTCTCAAAATAAGAATCCTGTAGACCCTTGACTCCAGCAAAGGCCAAAAATACAATCTATATTCCAGAAGCATTGGAGGAAAAAAATGGAGGCATCTAGTCAGCATTTTTGCTAGATGGAATCAATTTCTAGTATTTTTTAAAATTCGCTTATGTGATCTGGGCGTTGCTGGTAAGGCCAGCATTTATTGCCCATCCCTAGTTGCCCTTGAGAAGGTGGTGGTGAGCCGCCTTCTTGAACCACTGCAGTCCGTGTGTTGAAGGTACCCCCACAGTGCTGTTAGGTAGGGAGTTCCAGGATTTTGACCCAGCGAAGATGAAAGATTGGCGACATACTTCTAAGTCAGGATGGTGTATGACTTGGAGGGGAACTTGGAGGTGGTGGTGTTCCCATGCGCCTGCTGCCCTTGTCCTTCTAGGTGGAAGAAGTCGTGGGTTTGGGAGGTGCTGCCGAAGAAGCTTTGGTGAGTTGCTGCAGTGCATCTTATAGATGGTACACACTGCAGCCACGGTACGCCAGTGGTGGAGGGAGTGAATGTTTAAAGTGGTGGATGGGGTGCCAATCAGGCGGGCTGCTTTGTCCTGGATGCTGTCGAGCTTCTTGAGTGTTGTTGGAGCTGCACTCATCCAGGCAAGTGGAGAGTATTCCATCACACTCCTTACGTGTGCCTTGTAGGTGGTGGAAAGGCTTTGGGGAGTCAGGAGGTGAGACACTCGCCGCAGAATACCCAGCCTCTGACCTGCTCTTGTTGCCACAGTATTTATGTGGCTGGTCCAGTTAAGTTTCTGGTCAATGGTGACCCCCAGGATGTTGATGGTGGGGGATTCGGCTATGGTAATGCCATTGAATGTCAAGGGGCGGTGGTTAGACTCTCGCTTGTTGGAGATAGTCATTGCCTGGCACTTGTGTGGCGCAAATGTTACCTGCCACTTATCAGCCCAAGCCTAAATGTCGTCCAGGTCTTGTTGCATGCGGGCATGGAGTGCTTCATTATATGAGGAGTTGTGAATGGCATTGAACACTGTGCAGTCATCAGCGAACATCCCCATTTCTGACCTTATGTTGAAGGGAAGTTCATTGATGAAGCAGCTGACGATGGTTGGGCCTGGGACACTGCCCTGAGGAACTTCTGCAGCAATGTCTTTGGGCTGTAATGATTGAGCTTCAACCACCACAACCATCTTCCTTTGTGCTAGGTATGACTCCAGCCAGTTTCCCCCTGATTCCCATTTACTTCATAGAAACATAGAAGATAGGAGCAGGAGTAGGCCATTTGGCCCCTCGAGCCTGCTCTGCCATTCAATGCGATCATGGCTGATCATCCAATTTCAGTACCCAGTCCCTGCTTTCTCCCCATACCCCTGGATCCCTTTAGCCTTAAGAAATATATCCAACTCCTTTGAATATATTTAATGAATTGGCTTCTACTGCCTTCTGTGTTAGAGAATTCCACAGGTTCACCACTCTCTGGGTGAAGAAACTCCTCCTCATTTCTGTCCTAAATGGCCTACCCCTTATCTTTAGACTGTGACCCCTGGTTCTGGACTCCCCGACCATCGGGAACATCCTTCCTGCATCTAGTCTGTCCAGTCCTGTCGGAATTTTATAAGTTTCAATGAGATCCCCTCTCATTCTTCTAAACTCCAGCGAGTACAAGCTCAATCGTCCCAATCTCTCATACGTCATTCCTGCCATCCCAGGTATCAGCCTGGTGAATCTACGCTGAACTCCTTCCATGGCAAGAACATCCTTCCTCCGATAAGGCGACCAAAACTGCACACAATACTCAAGATGTGGTCTCACAAAGGCCCTGTACAACTGCAGCAAGACATCCTTGTTCCTGTACTCGAACCCTCTTGCTACGAAGGCCAACATACCATTTGCCTTCTTAACCGCCTGCTGCCCCTGCATGCTTACCTTCAGCGACTGGTGCACAAGGACACCCAGGTCTCGTTGCACTTCTCCTTCTCCCAATCTATTGCCATTCAGATAATAATCTGCCTTCCTGTTTTTGCCACCAAAGTGGATAACCTCACATTTATCCACGTTCTATTGCATCTGCCATGCTTTTGCCAAATCACCCAACCTGTCCAAATCACCCTGGAGTTTCTCGGCATCCTCCTCACAGCACACACACCCACCCAGCTTTGTGTCATCTGCAAATTTGGAGACATTACATCTAGTTCCCTTGTCTAGATCATTAATATATATTGTGAATAGCTGGGGTCCAAGGACCGATCCCTGTGGTACCCCACTAGTCACTGCCTGCCACTCGGAAAAAGACCCGTTTATTCCAACACTTTGCTTTCTGTCCGCCAACCAGTTCTCTATCCAAGTCAATACCTTGCCCCCAATCCCATGTGCCTTAACTTTACACGCTAATCTCTTATGCGGGACCTTATCAAAAGCCTTCTGAAAGTCCAAATACACCACAACCACTGGTTCTCCCTTATCTATTTTACCAGTTACATCCTCAAAAAATTCCAGTAGATTACTCAAGCACAATTTACCTTTTGTAAATCCATGTTGACTTTGTCTGATCCTGTCACTGTTTTCCAAGTGCTCTGCTATTACATCTTTTATAATGGACTCTAGCATTTTCCCCACTACCGATGTCAGGCTTACCGGTCTGTAATTCCCCGTTTTCTCTCTACCACCTTTTTTGAATAGTGGGGTAACATTAGCTACCCTCCAATCCATGGGGACTGTTCCAGATTCCATCGAATGTTGGAAGATGATCAGCAATGCATCTACTATTTCTAGGGCCACTTCCTTAAGTACCCTAGGATGTAGATTATCAGGCCCTGGGGATTTATCGGCCTTCAATCCATCAATTTCCCTAACACCATTTCCCTACAAATACTGATTCCTGTCAGTTCCTCCCTTTCATCAGACCCTATGTTCCCCGACATCTCTGGGAGGTTATTTGTGTCCTCCTTTGTGAAGACAGAACCAAAATATGAATTTAATTGAACTGCCATTTCTTTGTTCCCCATTATAAATTCCCCTGATTCTGACTGCAAGGGACCTACGCTTGACTTCACCAATCTTTTTCTCTTCACATATCTATAAAAGCTTTTACAGTCAGTTTTTATGTTCCCTGCAAGCTTACTCTCATATTCAATTTTCCCCTTCTTAATTAATCCCTTTGTCGTCCTTTGTTGAATCCTAAACTGCTCCCAATCCTCAGGTTTACTGCTTTTTCTGGCCAATTTATATGTCCTCTCTTTGGATCTTATGGTACCCCTAATTTCCCTTGTTAGCCACGGTTGAGTCACCTTTTTTGTTTTATTTTTATGCCAAACTGGGATGAACAAATTCTGTAGTTCATCCATGCGGTCTTTGAATGTTTGCCATTGTCTATCCACCGTCAACCCTTTGAGTGACATTCCCCAATCAATCCTACCCAACTTGCGCCTCAGACCATCGTAGTTTCCTTTATTTAAATTCAGGACCCTAGTCTCTGAGTCAACTACTTCATTCTCCATCTTAATGAAGAATTCGATCATATTATGATCGCTCCAACCCAAGGGGCCTCGTACAACAAGATTGCTAATTACTCCTTTCTCGTTACCTAATACCCAGTCTAAGATGGCCTGATCTCTGGTTGGTTCCTCGACATAATGGTCCAGGAAACCATCCCATAAATACTCCAGGAATTCCTCCTCCACAGTATTGTTACTAATTTGGTTAGCCCAATCTATATGTAGATTAAAGTCACCCATGATGACTGCTGTGCCCTTATTGCACGCTTCTCTAATTTCCCTTTTAAGGCCATCCCCAACCTCTGCATTACTGTTTGGAGGTCTGTATACCACTCCCACTAACGTTTTCTGCCTCTTGGTATTTCTCAGTTCTACCCATACAGATTCCACATCATGAGAGCTAATATCCTTCCTTACAATTGTGTTAATCCCTTTAACCAGCAATGCTACCCCACCTCCCTTTTTGCCTATCTTTCCTGAATATTGAATACCCCTGGATGTTGAGTTCCCAGTCTTGGCCACCCTGGAGCCATGTTTCCGTAATCCCAACCAAATCATATTCGTTTACCTCTATTTGCGCAGCTAATTCATCCACCTTATTACGAATGCTCCTCGCATTAAGACACAAGGCCTTCAGCCTTGTTTTTTAAACGCTCTTTGACCTATTAGAATTATTATTTACTGTGGCCATGTTTGATTTAAACCTCTGGAATTCAGCTCCTTTGTCCATGTTTGGACCAAGGCTGTAATGAGGTTGGGAGCCGAGTGGTCTTGCCGGAACCCAAACTGGGCATCAGGGAGCACGTTATTGGTGAGTAAGTGCTGCTTGATATTACTGTCGACAACACCTTCCATCACTTTGCTGATGATTGAGAGTAGACTGATGGGGCGGTAATTGGCTGGGTTGGATTTGTCCTACTTTTTGTGGACAGGACATACCTGGGCAGTTTTCCACATTGTCAGATAGATGCTAGTGTTGTAGCTGTACTGGAACAGCTTGGCTAGAGGCGTGGCTAGTTCTGGAGCACAAGTCTTCAGCACGATAGTGGGATGTTGTCGGGGACCATAGCCTTTGCTGTATCCAGTGCGCTCATCTGTTTCTTGATATCACGTGGAGTGAATTGAATTGGATGAAGACTGGCTTCTGTGATGGTGGGGACCTCAGGAGTAGGCCGATATGGATCATCCACTCGGCACTTCTGGCTGAAGTTGGTTGAAACGCTTCAGCCTTGTCTTTTGCACTCACGTGCTGGGCTCCACCATCATTGAGGATGGGGATATTCATGGAGCCTCCACCCATTAGTTGTTTAATGGTCCACCACCATCCACGACTGGATGTGGCAGGACTGTAGAGCTTTGATCTGATCCGTTGATTGTGGGATCGCTTAGTCCTGTCTATAGCATGCTGCTTCCACTTTTTAGCATGCATGTAGACCTATGTTGCAGCTTCCCCAGGTTGGCACAGCATTTTTAGGTACGCCTGGTGCTGCTCCTGGCATGCTCTTCTACACTCCTTGTTGAACCAGGGTTGGTTCCCTGGCTTGGTGGTAATGGTAGAGTGAGGGATATGTCAGGCCATGAGGTTACAGATTGTGGTGGAATACAATTCTGCTGCTGCTGATGGCCCACAGCGCATCATGGATGCCCAGTTTTGAGCTGCTCGATCTGTTCTGAATCTATCCCATTTAGCATGGTGGTAGTGCCACACAACACGATGGAGGGTGTTCTCGGTATGAAGTCGGAGCTTCATCTCCACAATGACTGTGCTGTGGTCACTGCTACCAATATTGTCATGGACAGATGCATCTGCGACAGGTAGATTGGTGAGGATGAGGTCAAGTAAGTTTTTCCCTCGTGTTGGTTCTCTCACCACCTGTTGCAGGCCCAGACTGGCAGTTACATCCTTCAGGACTCGGCCAGCTCGGTAAGTAGTGGTGCTACCGAGCCACTGTTGGTGATGGACATTGAAGTCCCCCACCCAGAGTACTCTCAGTGCTTCTTCCAAGTGGTGTTCAACATGGAGGAGTACTGATTCATCAGCTGAGGGAGGGCGGTAGGTGGTAATCAGCAGGAGGTTTCCTTGCCCATGCTTGACCTGAAGCCATGAGACTTCATGGGGTTCAGAGTCAATGTTGAGGACTCCCAGGGCCACTCCTTCCCGACTGTATACCACTGTGCTACCACCCCTGGGGTAAAAGCAGGAATAAATTGTCAGAAAACATATTTGAAAGTTCTTTATCTGAATGCACGCAGCATTCGTAACAAAATAGACGAGTTGATGGTACAAATAACTACACATGGGTATGATCTGGTGGCCATTACAGAAACATGGCTGCAAGATGATCATGACTGGGAACTAAACATACAAGGGTATTTGACAATTAGGAAGGACAGGAAGGAAAGGGAGGTGGGGTTGCTATGTTAATCAAGGATGGAATCACTGCAATAGTCAGAAATGATATTGGGTCAAAGGATCAGGATAGTGAAACAGTTTGGGTGGAGATAAGGAATAATAAGGGGAAAAAGTCACTAGTGGGCGTAGTCTATAGGCCTCCTAACAGTTGCAACTCTGTTGGTCGGAGTATAAATCAGGAAATAGTTGGGGCTTGTAATAAGGGAACAGCTATAATCATGGGGGATTTTAACTTTCATATTGACTGGACTAATCAAATTGGGCATGGCAGCCTTGAGGAAGAGTTCATAGAGTGTATTAGGGACGGGTTCCTTGAGCAGTATGTAACTGAACCAACCAGGGGGCAGGCAATCTTAGATCTGGTCCTGTGTAATGAGACAGGATTAATAAAAAATGTCCTAGTAAAGGATCCCCTTGGAATGAGTGACCATAATATGGTTGAATTCCAAATTCAGTTTGAGGGTGAGAGAGTTGGATCTCAAACCAGCATACTGAGCTTAAATAAAGGAGACTATGAAGGTATGAGAGTAGAATTGACTAAAGTGGACTGGGAAAACAGATTAAAGTGTAAGACGGTACAAGAGCAGTGGTCTACATTCAAGGAGATATTTCACATCTTTCAAGATAAATATATTCCATTGAGGAAAAAGGGGAGTAAAAGAAAAGACAGCCATCCATGGCTAAGTAAAGTAATAAAGGATAGTATCCGACTGAAAACAAGGGCATATAAAGTAGCCAAATCTAGTGGGAGGATAGAAGATTGGGAAGCATTTAAAAGCCAGCAAACAATAACTAAAAGATTAATTAAGAAAGGGAAGATAGATTATGAAAGTAAACTAGCAAAAAATATAAAAACAGATAGCAAGAGTTTCTACAGCTATATAAAAAGAAAAAGGGTGGCTAAAGTGAACGTTGGTCCCTTAGAGGATGAGACCGGGAAACTAATGGTGGGGAACATGGAGATGGCAAAGACGCTGAACAAATATTTTGTATCAGTCTTTACAGTAGAGGACACTAAAAATATCCCAACACTGGACAAACAGGGGGCAATGGGGGGGGGGGGGGGGGAGGAGCTAAACACGATTAAAATCACTAAGCAGATGGTACTCGGTAAAATAATGGGACTTAAGGTGGATAAATCCCCCGGACCTGATGGCCTACATCCTAGGGTCTTGAGAGAAGTGGCGGTAGGGATTGTGGATGCATTGGTGATTATTTTCCAAAACTCCCTGGACTCAGGAAAGGTCCCAGCAGATTGGAAAACTGCTAATGTAACACCCTTATTTAAGAAGAGAAGTAGACAAAAAGCTGGAAACTATAGACCAGTTAGCCTAACATCTGTGGTTGGCAAAATGTTGGAGTCCGTTATTAAGGAAACAGTAACAGAGCATTTGGATAAACATTATTTAATAGGACCGAGTCAGCATGGTTTTATGAAGGGGAAGTCATGTTTGACAAATTTGCTCGAATTCTTTGAGGACGTAACATACAGGGTGGATAAAGGGGAACCAGTGGATGTAGTGTATTTGGACTTCCAAAAGGCATTTGACAAGGTTCCACACAAAAGATTACTGATCAAGATAAAAGATCATGGGATTGGGGGTAATATACTGGCATGGGTGGAAGATTGGCTATCTAACAGAAAACAGAGAGTTGGGATAAATGGTTCGTTCTCGGGCTGGCAATCAGTAACTAGTGGTGTTCCGCAGGGGTCAGTGCTGGGACCCCAGCTCTTTACAATCTATATTAACGATTTGGAGGAAGGGACCGAGTGCAACATATCCAAGTTTGCCGACGATACAAAGATGGGAGGGAAAGCAGTGAGTGAGGAGCACATAAAAAACCTGCAAAAGGACATAGACAGGCTAAGTGAGTGGGCAGAGATTTGGCAGATGGAATATAATATTGGAAAGTGTGAGGTTATGCACGTTGGCAGAAAAAATCAAAGAGCAAGTTATTATCTAAATGGAGAGAAACTGCAAAGTGCTACAGTACAAAGGGATCTGGGGGTCCTGGTGCATGAAACACAAAAAGTTAGTATGCAGGTGCAGCAGGTGCAGGAAGGCCAATGGAATCTTGGCTTTTATTGCAAGGGGGATGGAGTATAAAAACAGGGAAGTCTTGCTGCAGTTACACAGGGTATTGGTGGTTTCCATATTTAAGAAAAGATATACTTGCTCTCGGGGCGGTTCAGAGAAGGTTCACTCGGTTGATTCCGGAGATGAGGGGGTTGACTTATGAGGAAAGGTTGAGTAGGTTGGGCCTCTACTCATTGGAGTTCAGAAGAATGAGAGGCGATCTTATCGAAACATATAAGATTGTGAGGGGGCTTGATCGGGCGGATGCGGTGAGGATGTTTCCACTGATGGGTGAGACTAGAACGAGGGGCCATAATCTTAGAATAAGGGGCTGCCCTTTCAAAACTGAGATGAGGAGGAACTTCTTCACTCAGAGGGTAGTAAATCTATGGAACTTGCTACCCCAGAGAGCTGTGGAAGCTGCAACATTAAATAAATTTAAAACAGAGATAGACAGTTTCCTAGCAGATAAGGGAATTAGGGGTTACTGGGAGAGGGCAGGGAAGTGGACGTGAGTCTAGATTGAGATCAGCCATGATCCTATTGAATGGCGGAGCAGGCCCGAGGGGCCGTATGGCCTACTCCTGCTCCTACTTCTTATGTTCTTATGTCTGTCCTGCCGGTGGGACATGACATACCCAGGGATGGTGATGGAGTTCGGGACATTGGCTGAAAGGTATGACTCTGTGAGTATGACTATGTCAGGCTATTGCTTGACTAGTCTGTGCGACAGCTCTCCCAATTTTGGCACAAGTCCCCAGATGTTGGTGAGGAGGACTTTGCAGGGTCGGCTGGGTGTGGCATTGTCGTGTCCGTAGCCGGTGCCGAGGTCGATGCCGGGTGGTCCGTCTGGTTTCATTCTTATTATTTTGTTTCGTAGTGGTTAGTTACAACTGAGTGACTTGCTAGGCCATTTCAGAGGACAGTTAAGAGTCAACCAGTTGCTGTGGGTCTGGAGTCACATATAGGCCAGACCAGGTAAGGATGGCAGATTTCCTTTCCTAAAGGACATTTATATATGCAAAATCAGACCTTTTGAAGGTGCATATTTACACTTTATATATTTAAACTTATGCAATTAAGACAGAAAGAAGGAACTTGCATTTATATAACACCTTTCATGACCTCCAAGCACTGTTATAACGTTGAAATGTAGCAGCCAATTTGCACAGCACTGTTTTTTAGTGGTATTGATTGAAGGAGGCGTGTTATTTGGGGGGGGGGGGGGCGTCCGATATCGCGTGTGAAACGTAGGTTTAGCGCGTCTGTCAGTGGCACTTTAATGCAGCTAGCTCAGTATATTTTACTTCCGGGTTTGGCGTTGATTGTTTCGTAGTGGGCATAATGAGTACCCGCATGACACAATCTCAGCTCTAGTTTTTAAAGGATCAGTCCAAAGATGGAATTTGGAGGTGTTTGAAGTTGGAAGCAAGAGAGGAAGAACTTTGACAATGGATTCAGGACGCTCAAAGGCTGCGCCCCAGCTTCAATGAAGTGGCCCAGGAGATGAGCAGCAGGAACATTGTGCCATGCTCCTGGATTTAGTGCAGGAAGAGCTTTACTGACCTAACCAGGTCAGGAAAGGTGCATACAGTTGCACATTCACCTAGATCCTGCTGTGCGCATCTCCCCACCCCCTTACTCTGCCGTGTCAAGCTTACTTCATCACATCAATCCTAACACTCACTTACATTGCAAGCGCACCTATTCTCTTTCTGTGCACTTCCTCACATCCCCATTTATCCACTGCTGCCTCTCATCCTCATGCAGTTTCATGCCACTCCCTGATAGTTACCCATACCAAATGCACAACATCCATCTGGTCAACACATGACGTTACAGTCACTCATAGGTCTGTTCTTTCCCCCATTACAGGAGAAGAGAGCACAGAAAACTAGGGAGAGGGAGGGAACCGGAGGTGGTCCTCTGCAGATTTCCCAGTTAACAACTGCAGAGGAAGAAACGCTGGAGATCAGTTCCTCTGAGGAATTGCCATTTGGAAAGTTCACATGGAAGTCCACGTTCTATGTGTGAAAGCCCTAGTGGAGAGAAGAGATGGACATGAATTAGTACTGGCAATGTAAAAATGTTGCTACTTGCCATAATTAAGATGATCGTATTCCACTCGTTGCTGAAATCAAGTCAACATGACTATGTCTTGTATGAGATGTGTGTCAGAGATATTTAATTTTCCTAGATCTTGGGAAGACCGAAGCCATTGTCTTCAGTCCTCACCATAAACTTTGTCCCCTAGCCATCGACTCCAAGCTTCTCGCTGGCCACTGTCTAAGGCTGAGCCAGACCGTTCACAACTTTGGCATCCTATTTGACCCTGAGTTTAGCTTCCGAACTCATATTCTGTCCATCAACAAGATTGCCTACTTCCACCTCCGTAAAATCGCCTGTCTTCACCTCTGCCTCAGCTCATCTGCTGCCCCTTGGAGACATCACCCGAAAACACAGCGTCAGTTTCCACATATACACTGACGACACCTAGCTCTACCTCACCACCACGTTTCACAACCACTCCACAGTCTCTAAATTGTCAGACTGCTTGTCCGACATTCAGTACTGGATGAGCAGAAATTTCCTCTAACTAAATATTGGGAAGATCAAAGCCATTGTCTTTGGTCCCCGCCACAAACTCCGTTCCCTAGCCATCGACTCCATCCCTCTCCCTGGCAACTGTCTGAGGCTGAACCAGACTGTTTGGAACCTTGGTATCATATTTGACCCCAAGCTGATCATCCGACCACATATCCGCGCCATCACTAAGACCGCCTAGTCCGATCCTACCTCAGCTCAGCTGCTCAATCCCTCATCCATGCCTTTTTTACCTCTAGACTTGACTATTCCTGTGCACTCCTGACCAGCCTCCCACGTTCTACCTTCCGTAAACTTGAGGTCATCCAAAACTCTGCTGCCCGTGTCCTAACTTGCACCAAGTCCCGTTCACCCATCACCCCTGTGCTCACTGACCTACATTGGCTCCCGGTTCAGCAACACCTCGATTTTAAAATTCTCATCCTTGTTTTCAAATCCCTCCATGGCCTTGCCCCTCCCTATCTCTGTAATCTCCTCCAGCCCTACAACCAATGTTCCCTTTAATCTTTGAAGGTCCCACGCAGCCGGTGAGCCGGCTTTTAAATAGAAAACCCGCACGTGCGCGGCATTTTGAATGGCTCGCGCAGCCCGTTAAAGGGGCCGTGTGGGCCAAAAAAAATTAGAGGGAACATTGCCTACAACCCCCCCGAGATCTCTGCTCTTCTCTAATTCTGGCCTCTTGAGCATCCCCGATTTTACTTGCTCCACCATTGGAGGCTGTGCCTTCAGTTGCCAAGGCCCTAAATTCTTGAATTCCCTCCTTAAACCTCTCCGCCTCTCTATCTCTCTTTCCTCCTTTAAGACGCTCCTTAAAACCTACCTCTTTGACCAAGCTTTTGTCATCTTCACTAATATAGGTTTACTAGCTGGGGGGAGCCCGGCTTTGCCAGGGCTGTTTTGGGCCGGGCGGTTTAAATTGAGTCCCAGGCTTTTGGGCCCTGTCTGTGTCCCTCTGTGAATCTGCTGCCGGGCAACATTTCTACCTTTTTAATACCTTGAAAGATGAAAGTGAAAGTACTTATAAAACGTTTTTGGTAAATCTTAATGTTATTTTTAAAAGAGATACTAACTTTTTTCAAAGCTGGATGATCAAAGTAGTTTGAGCTGGAAGCTGAAGTAATGGCAGTGAAACAATGGCTGCCAGATCCCTGAGATGAAAACGATTAGTCCCGCCCACACACACACACACACACCGGTATTGGCCAACCATCAGGGGACCGTACTGTAGGATTGGTCAATCGTGACGGCACAGGATTGGTCGAACCTTTACGTTAGTCAATCAATGCTAGCAGATAATGAGTTTAACTTTGAAGGTTTTTTGCATAAGGCGCGAACAATTTTCGTCCGACCGAAAAGTAAATATGCTTACGAGCGTCCCGGAAGCGTAAGCTTTCTTCGGAGGTAACGCGCGCGTAGGTACGCTGTATAACTTTCGAGCGCATAGCCGGACAGACGCACACCCAAGGACAGACTGACAGATCGATTCCTTTATATATATATATATATATATAGAAATAGATGTGGACCTGTGTCAAATTTTGTTTGATAATGCTCCTGTGAAGCTCCTTGCGATGGCTTACTACGTTAAAGGTGCTATATAAATGTAAGTTGTAATTTTGTCACCAGGCAGCTGTGAAGTCCCAGTCTCTTCATCTCCAATGGACAGGGATACAGATAGTCCACTTGTCTCCATGGCTTCTTCCTCTGCTGATGTCAGCTGCACTATCTGTGGGAAGTAACCTCCAGTCCTTTTCCTTGTATTTTGTGCCCACTTCTGCAACAGGGGAATAACAGACCTATGAGTGTCTGTAAGGCATGTGTTCACCCGACGGATGCAGTGCTTTCAGATGCATCACATTGCATAAGGATCGGGGTGAGTGGCAGTGGTGGATGGATAAATGGGAAGGGAGGTGAGGAAGTGCATAGAAAGTGAACGATCGGTGCTCTTCAAATTTAAGTGGCTGTGAGGAGTGATGTGATGGAGTACAATTGACAAGACAGAGTGAAGGGTGAGAAGCGTGCACTACAGGATGTAGGTGAATCTGCAACTGTACTCATCTTTCCTGACCTGGCTAAGTTATTAAACCACTTCCTGCACTGGATCCAGGAACGAGACACAATACTCCTGCTGTTGACCTCCTCAGCCACCTCTAACAACGCCTTCTTGGTGACAGCAGCAGATTTCTTTTTCCTGTTGCTGGCAAAGGTAATCTCCTTCCTGCTCCTACTAGATTGTGCTAAGGTGTTTCAAATGGATAGGCAACTGGTCCTAAATGGCGTCCAGTTCTTGGAAAAGGAGACTCTGTTGCATCAGGTGTCTGCTGCCTTAAAAAAAATTCCTGGGTAAACAGTCAATCCCTTCAGCCTTCATGGAACAAATAAGGCATTCTGCTGTGACACAAACAATAGAAGATTCGATGGTTAGCAGGTTTCGAAATATTCCAGATACGGAAGGATTAAAGACAGACAGAGTGGTGATAAAAGCATATACAGCAAATCTGGTTATATCAACAGAGGACAAAATTGGGACAATAATAGTAAGTGAATGAATTCCAGGAATACCCAAGGAAAAGTCAGTAGGTGCTTTATATATGACTCTTAAGTATCATTATGTGGTGAATTGCCCAGAGCGAAGATGCAGAGGGCTAGGAATTTGGCTCCTTTGCGCCTGCCGTTAGCACCTCCGGGGGTGCTAACCGGGCGCAAAGGGCTTATCGTCCGGGGGAGAGAAAAAAGCACCTCCCGAGAAAATTGGCGGAGCGTTGCTGAGGCACTACCCGATAGCGCCACGCCCCCGCCAATAGCGCCCCGGGCGGCTGTGCCGCCGGTGATAATGTCATCGCCGTGCACCGCGACCCCTTAGCGCCCCACTGCGGCCCTTACCGCCCCATGGCAGAAATTAGGCTGCGTTCCCGCAAGGCTGCCGTGGGCGGTGTCAGCGCCAGCCTCACGGGTCGCAAACCGGTCCAACCTCCGCTCGCGGGGCAGCATTTAAAGGGGAGATGTGGTCGTGAGCCTTGCCGCCATTTTCTTTTTTTGGCCGACCTCCAGGTCGGCCCTCCGTGGTGTGCCATGGCGTGGTCCTGGCCGCCATCGCCGCCGGGCTGCTGCCACAGCACTACGCCGCCCTGGTGGCCTAGTGTGGGCCATCGGAGGCCCTGCAGAGTGCACAGCGGCCCTCCCCTTTACCTGAAGGGGAGGGGCGTTGAAACGCGGCAGCGCTCCGCGGAGCCTCCGCCGATTGTGCCCTGACGTTACCGCCCCACCAGGAAGTGGAGCGCCCGACATTGCGGTAAGTTGAATTTAGCGACCGGGGCGGTACTTCCGCGCTGGGCGCTAAATGTCCGGCCTTAAATTGGGGGCGGTAACCAAATTTCGCGCCAGGGTCTTTGAAATAACAAATGAAGAATGTAGTTCGGAGGAAGAGGATGAAGATAATGATGAATATGAATAGATTATACTGGTCACAAGGAGTTTTAATCCTGTGATGAATGTATTAGTCGCAGACTCCTTTAATTGTGCGGTATTAGATAGTGCATGTACTTCAACCGTATGCGGGGTAGATTGGTTGGTTACAATATTATCTTGATTCACTAAGTAGTGCTGATCGACGCACGGTTAAGGAATATAAGGAACGGTGTGGGTTTCCTGCAGGAACGACCCAGACACTTCGCCAGAAAATCCAGGAGTTCCGCAATGGGGATGAGGGGAGACTTGGTAGGGGGCACAGGGGCATCCACCACCTCACTGGTGATGTTGTCCAAATTGTCCCCAGTGCCCTCCACCGAGTCCCCGTCCTCCTCCAGGAGGTCTTCACCAGCGGCCGACCCGTCCACCGCACAGGGTAGAGCAAATGGCTCGGCCGCACCAGCCGGCCCTATCTCTGTCACGATCCCACCCCCAGGACTCCCTGGGCTTCTCCAGGGATGCCGGGCTGGGAGGCTGTGGCGGTTCGGAGTCCCCCTCCGCCTCAAGCGCCAGACTGTATGGAGAAACCGGGGAGAAAACCATGGCCGGTTCCTCAAAAACACCCGGCACCAGCGTCAGAGACGGAGTTAGGGGGCCTTCCCCCTCCCCGCCGACACCCACTGACCCAGCGAGTTGGGTATTTTTATTAAAATCTTCCACCAGGTCGAGCAGTTCCTGGGAGATGTCAGGGTGTGACTGGGTGAGCCCCCAGGACCCGGTGATGAGTAACAGTTGTGGTACAGTAGTAGGGGCGGGTGGTTCTGCAACCCCCCCACCCCACGGGCAGGGCTTCCCCATCCCCGGGAGGCACAGGCTGGACAGACGTACCTGTCTCACCCTCCTGAGGGACGGGTGACTCTCGCCGACGGTGCATGTTGGCGACGGTGGTGGGGGGCGCGGGATTCGCGATGGGCACGACTCCTCTTGCACGGCGGGACCTCCCTCTTCTCGGTCCTCTACTTCTAAGTAGCGGCGCCTTCTTTTTAGTCCGGAGGGACGCGGAGGTAGGGAGATATCCATGTCTGGTGAGGCTTCTGCCTTCGCTCCCTCCTTTTTTACTTTCCCGTGCCCGAGCCCGACAGTGGGTTGTAAATTCTCTGCGGAAGTGGGTGTGGTCACGAGCTCGGGCATGGGATCCCTCGCGCTCACGGTCACTAAAGTGGCTTCTGGGCTGAGCATGGTTATGGGGCCGTTGGAGTTTTCGAGGGGACTCGCCACTTGATCTTTCTTTTTCCTCCACGCCTTCCTTCCGCTCGGACGCTCTCCGTCCCCTCCGACATCGACTGCGCATCTGGTGGTTCTGATGCGTGGACAGGATCAGGGGGAGAGGAGTGGCTGCGGCGCCAGCCTCGGTTGCATTAGGTGTTTTGGAGGCAGGGCAGTTTTCCCCTATGTGCCCCACCTCCTTACAGGCGTGGCACCGCACACCATCCGATGTCCAGAAGACGCGGTAGGCTGTCTCCCCGTGGTGCACAAAAAATGCACCTTCTGTGTCCTCCTCCCACGCTAGCTGTGGCTGTGGCTGCCACGCCCGTATACAGCCTTGCCGGCGTCGCCACCGGCGAAGATGGAATCACCACAACAGGGTGTTCTTTTTAGGAGCTACACTCACCCCAAGTCTTAGGCCCGATGTTTGTACTGAGGGCTTTGTTTTATGCTCTTTGAGCATGAGGGATTACAGAGGAAAACCTGCCTCTCCCTTTTGTTGTTATGATGGGAGAGGGGACTTTTCAATAATCAATTAAAAAATAGAGGTGCCTCTCACACAGAGAGAGAGAGAGATGAGGAAGGAGGGAGGCCACAAGGGCGGGGTCTCCTCTCTCCGATGGTGGGTGGATGCTTGCAGGGGGTGCACTCTCCGTTGGAATTACACAGAGTCTATAACGATGTTGATCTTCTGGTGGGGCGAGAAGATGTCTTCAGCTGGAAATACCCAGGCTCAGTCCTCCACCACGTCTTATTGGTGGGAAAATGAAAAGGGGCTTCAACCAGGCAGCTCCAGCTGTCCCAGGCCAGGCAGTGGGGGAGAGGTGCTTATTAGTAGTGTGTGTGGCCTAGTTGTTAACAAGAGCCACACACACACTCACACAAACCCCCCATGATGTTCCAGCCTTTTCTTTTTTCATCCAACACCCATAAGTAACAGTCTTTTTTTGAGCATGTACCCAAACACCCACCTGTTGATGATGATTTTGGCTCTCCCTCCTTCCAAACAGATGATGATGTTTCTGTTGTTGTATTGATGGTTTCTTCCTCCCATCTCTCCCTCTCCCAAAATGGAGAGCAATCAATGATGGCAATTAAGGGAGGCAGTGGTTGAATGCTCCCTTCTGGTGTTGTTGGTTCTCTTTCCTCCTCCAATGCTGAGAATGAGGTTCTGCAACATCAATGAATCTCCTCTTTAAGTACTGAGAAAAGCCTGTGGCAATCGTGACTTGCGATTACACTGTACCTGATATTGAGCCACCCATTGAGTGTAACGCCAATGAGCTTGGGCTTTAAGACTTGAATTCGGACTCCAATCATTTTTTTGAGCAGTGAGCATGAATTTTGCATGCGCCTGGCCCTAATTCTCCAAATTTTCTACTGACACCGCCCATTCCTTGGCTATAATGAATTTCTAGTCCATCGTAAATTTAATCTGGATAAATGCGTACTTAAGTTCCCATCCTTAAGTGACCCAAAGAACATGAAGTTAGTTATCTTTAGTGATGCTTCACATGCTAATCTTCCTGATCTGTATTCTAGTGCAGCTGGTTTCAGTGTTTCTATGGGTGAGAATGGGAACTGCTGTCCTTTAGCTTGGGAAGCTAACAAAATAAAAAGGGTTGTTAAATGTACTCTAGCTGCTGAAACACTGGCTCTTGTGGAGGCAGTGTAAATGGGATTCTACTTGGCAAGTATCTTGAGTGACATCCAGTACAGTGGGAGTACTGAGGACAGTATACCCATTGAATGTTAATGTACACTCTAAGAAAAATGTGAGTGAGAAAAGATTACGAATTGGCCTTGCTGGCTTGAAACAAATGTTGAAGAGAAAGGAAACCTCTAAAATTAAATGGGTGGATTCAAGCCATCAGCTATCGGATCGTCTTACTAAAAAAAATGCATGTACGAAGAAATGATTAGGGGTCCTGGAGAAGTGTCATCTCACAATGTAATGCTTTGTACAGAATATGGAAGTATTTAATTTGAAATTTTGGTTGTATTAATAATATATAATATATAATATATGTATATCTGTATCTGGGGGGAGCCCGGCGTTGCCAGGGCTGTTTTGGGCCGGGCGGTTTAAATCGAGTCCCAGGCTTTGGGGCCTCTCTGTGTCCCTCTCTCAATCTGCTGCCGGGCAACATTTTTACCTTTTTAATACCTTGAAAGATGAAAGTGAAAGTACTTATAAAACATTTTTGGTAAATGTTATGTTATTTTTAAAAGAGATACTATTTCAAAGCTGGATGATCAAAGTAGTTTGAGCTGGAAGCTGAAGTAATGGCAGTGAAACAATGGCTGCCAGATCCCTGAGATGAAAACGATTAGTCCCGCCCACACACACACACACCGATTGGCCAACCATCAGGGAACTGTACTGTAGGATTGGTCAATCGTGACGGCACAGGATTGGTTGAACCTTGACGTCAGTCAATCAATGCTAAGTAGCAGATAATGAGTTTAATTTTGAAGGTTTTTTGCATAAGGCGCGAACAATTTTCGTGCGACCGAAAAGTAAATACGCTTATGACGGTTCTGGAATCGTAAGCTTTCTTTCGATGTAACACACATGTAGGTACGCTGTATAACTTTCGAGTTTATTCAATACAGACAGACGGAATGACAGACAGAAGAACCGCTTTATATATATAAAATAGATAGATAGATAGATAATATAAAGTTTAATTTTTTATTTAAAGAGAGAAAAGGAAATCTGTTAATTGTATTCAGGTGGTGGGTATTAATTGGGGACTCTTGTGTGGGAGCAGGCTCGGAAAGGGGGAGAAAGCTTATCTTGGGGGGTGCACAGTATGTAATGTGTGTCTCTGTAAATAAAGGCTTGTAAGCTACTGAGTTAGTATTCTATCCTTCACCACCTGGCTATGCTAATTTTTATAGGAGGTGCAGGTACAGCAACTTAGAGCAGATGAGATCAGGATGGCGTTAGTGTCAGCAGTGAAAGGAGAAAGCGGGAGGTTAAGATATGTTAGCAGTGAGGATCAGAGGTGGTACAATGTGACCTTGTGATTGGTTGTAAGGAAAGTAAGGCAGGGGTTAGGATTGATATGAATGGTGTTGGAGGAATGAGAGGGACTGAAAGCAGAGTGACTGCCCTTGACATCAAGGCAGAATTTGACCGAGTGTGGCATCAAGGAACCCTAGTTAAATTGAAGTCAATGGGAATCAGGGGGAAAACTCTTTACTGGCTGGAGTCATACCTAGCACAAAGGAAGATGGTTGTGGTTGTTGGAGGCCAATCATCACAGCCCCAGGACATCGCTGCAGGAGTTCCTCAGGGTAGTGTCCTAGGCCCAAACATCTTCAACTGCTTCGTCAATGACCTTCCCTCCATCATAAGGTCAGAAATGGGGATGTTCACTGATGATTGCACAGTGTTCAGTTCCATTCACAACTCCTCAGATAATGAAGCTGTCCATGCCCACATGCAGCAAGACCTGGATGACATTCAGGCTTGGGCTGATAAGTGGCAAGTAATATTCGTACCTCAAGTGCCAGGCAATGACCATCTCCAACAAGAGAGAGTCTAACCACCTCCCTTTGACATTCAATGGTATTACCATCGTCGAATCCTCCACCTGGGGATCACCATTGACCAGTAACTTAACTGGACCAGCCACATAAATACTGTGGCTACAAGAGCAGGTCAGAGGCTGGGTATTCTGCGGCGAGTGACTCACCGCCTGACTCCTAAAGCCTTTCCACCATCTACAAAGCACAAGTCAGGAATGTGATGGAATAATCTCCACTTGCCAGGATGAGTGCAGCTCCAACAACACTCAAGAAGCTCGACACCATCTTAAAAAGCAGCCCACTTGATTAGTACCCCATCTACCACCTTAAACATTCACTCCCTCCACCACCGGCGTACGCGGCTGCAGTGTTTACCATCTACAAGATGCACTGCAGCAACTCGCCAAGGCTTCTTCGACAGCACCTCCCAAACCCACAATTTCTAACAACTAGAAGGAAAAGGGCAGCAAGCTCATGGGAACACCACCACCTACAACTTGCCATCGAAGTCACACCCCATCCTGACTTGGAAATATATTGGCGTTTGTTCCTTATCACTGGGTCAAAATCCTGGAACTCCCTCACTAACAGCACTGTGGGAGTACCTTCACCACACGAACTATAGTGGTTCAAGAAGGTAGCTCACCACCACCTTCTCAAGTGCAGTTAGGGATGGGCAATAAATGCTGGCCTAGCCAGCGATGCACACATCCCATGAATAAATAAAAAAAATAAAAAATAAAAACCTGCAAGAGATGGGTAAAGAAGGAGCTGTACTGACCTTTCCTGACCTAGTTGGGTCATTGAATCTTTTGCGACACTGTATCATACTCCTGCTGCTCACCTCTTCAGCAACCCTCAGCCACGCCTTCATAGTGAAGGAGCTGGATTTTTTCATCACCATTCCTTGAGAATAAGACATTCTTTCTGGCCCTCACTGCTGCTATCACCACCTCTGGAGAGACATTGAGAATGTGGGGGGCCACCTTGCCTCTCTTACCGGTCATGAAGACACTTTCCCATGTAAGTTTAAACCTCTGCTTTGTGCCCTCAGTGAATGCAGCCTCCTTTTTATGAGGTGCATTCATGATTTAAATACTGGCCAGAACTCCCACTGGAAATTGCGTCATGGCTGCAGGGCACCTGCAGATACGCCAATTGGCTGGAAAACCTGGCAAGATTATGGAAATGAAGCTCATTCGTTAAAATTGGCCATGCCTCCACATCTCCAGCACTTCTGGACTCATCACCTGCTTCGGGGATCACAGGCTCCATTCCTGTCCCCCCTTTAAAATTGGGGCCAATTGGGGAACAAGATGCCAGACAGTCTGACAGCACTGGTGGCTTTGGGGTCGAGAGAAGTGGTGGAGATATAGAGTTGGGTATCGTCAGCTGACTGCACGTCTGTGGATGATGTCACCAACATCATATGGAGTAAGACGTAGATGGCAGGATGTGACAAGTGGTGTCCCCTAGGGATCTGTGTTGGGGCCTCAACTATTCATGGTATTTATTAACGACTTAGATGATGGCATAGAAAGTCATATATCCAAATTTACTGATGACACAAAGATAGGTGACATTGTGGGCAGTGTAGATGAAAGCATAAAATTACAAAGGGATATCGATAGATTAAGTGAATGGGCAAAACTGTGTCAAATGGATTCCAATGTAGGCAAATGTGAGGTCATCCACTTTGGACCTAAAAAGGATAGAACAGGGTACTTGCTAAATGGTGAAAAGCTAAAAAGAGTGGAGGTCCAAAGAGACTTGGGGGTCCAGGTACAGGAAACTTTGCGATATCCGGCACCGACGGGACCGAGCTGCTGCCGATCTATCAAAACTTCCGGATAGACCAGCGCTAATGTTGAAGGATACGGAGGTTTTCATCTCCGTATCTGACAACAAATACTGTTGCTTAGCAACAGTTTGTAAACACTCGGCCCGTACCTTGGAAGCGTCTCTGAAGCTGTTGCTAAGCTACAGAGACGCTTTCCAGAGACTGATTGTTTTAAAAAAAAAAAAAAAAAAAAAAAAAAAAAAAATGCTAGGAGAAGAAAAAAAACCTAACCAAAACGGCTGCTGATTTCTGCCGTTAGATCGAGGTTTCCGGACATACAACCTCCGGGTAAACCAAAGTTTCCTGTACATAGATTATTAAAATGTCATGAACAGGTACAGAAAATAATCAAAAAGGCTAATGGAATGCTGGCCTTTATATCCCAGAGGACCAGAATACAAGGGGATGGAAGTTATGCTGCAGCTGTACAAAACCCTGGTTAGACCGCACCTAGAGTACTGTGAGCAGTTCCGGGTACCACACCTTAGAAAGGACATATTGGCCTTGGAGGGAGTGCAGTGTAGATTTACCAGAGAGCAAATAATAAAAATGACAACAGAGAAGGTCATAGACTTAGGTAGCAGTGGGGAAATTAAAAACCAGAGTGTGTCAGGAAGGGGCAGAAGGTATGGAGTAAAAGGTAAAGTAATAAAAAGGGCAAAAGCAGGAACTAAGTGTCACAAAACATCTTTGAAAGTTCTCTATCTGAATGCACGTAGCATTCGTAACAAAATAGACGCGTTAATGGCACAAATAACTACATATGGGTATGATCTTGTGGCCATTACAGAAACATGGCTGCAGGGTGACAATGCCTGGGAATTAAACATACCAGGTTATTTAACGATCAGGAAGGACAGGCAGGAAGGAAGGGGAGGTGGGGTGGCTATGTTAATAAAGGAAGGAATCACTGTAATACAGAGAAATGATATTGGGTCAAAAGATCAGGATAATGAAACAGTTTGGGTGGCGGTAAGGAATAATAAGGGGAAAAAAACACTAGTGGGTGTAGTCTATAGGCCTCCGAACAGTGGCAACTCTGTTGGACGGAGTATCAATCAGGAAATAGTTGAGGCTTGTAATAAGGGAACATCTATAATTATGGGGGATTTTAACTATCATATTAATTGGACAAATCAAATTGGGCAGGGCTGCCTTGAGGATGAGTTCATTGAGTGTATTAGGGATGGGTTTCTTGAGCAGTATGTAACTGAACCAACCAGGGGGCAAGCAACCTTAGATCTGGTCCTGTGTAACGAGACAGGATTAATTAAAAATGTCCTAGTAAAGGATCCCCTTGGAATGAGTGACCATAACATGGTTGAATTCCATATTCAATTAGAGGGTGAAAAGGTTGGATCTCAAACAAGCGTGCTAAGCTTGAATAAAGGAGACTATGAAGGTATGAGAGCGGAATTGAGTAGAGTGGATTGGGAAAATAGATTAAAGGGTAAGACGATACATGATCAGTGGTGTACATTTAAGGAGTTATTTTAGAACTTCCAAAAAAAATATATTCCACTGAGAAGAAAAGGGTGTAAAAGAAAAGACAGCCATCCGTGGCTAAGTAAAGGAATTAAGGATAGTATTCGACTAAAAACAAGGGCACATAAGGTAGCCAAATCTAGTGGGAGGATAGAGGATTGGGAAAACTTTAAAAGACAGCAAAAAATAACAAAAAGATTGATTAAGAAAGGGAAGATAGATTATGAAAGTAAATTAGCAAAAAATATAAAAACAGATAGTAAGAGTTTTTATAGTTATATAAAAAGAAAAAGGGTGGCTAAAGTAAATGTTGGTCCCTTAGAGGATGAGACCGGGAAATTAATGGTGGGAAATATGGAGATGGCAAAAACACTGAATGAATATTTTACATCAGTCTTTACAGTAGAAGACACTAAGAATATCCCAACACTGGACAAACAGGGAGCTAAAGGGGGGGGGAGGAGCTAAACACGATCAAAATCACTAAGGAAGTGGTACTCGGTCAAAATAATGGGACTCAAGGCGGATAAATCACCTGGACCTGATGGCTTACATCCTAGGGTCTTGAGGGAAGTGGCGGTAGGGATTGTGGATGCATTGGTAATAATTTTCCAAAACTCCCTGGACTCGGCAAAGGTCCCGGCAGACTGGAAAACTGCTAATGTAACACCCTTATTTAAAAAGGGCAGTAGACAGAAGGCTGGAAACTATAGACCGGTTAGCCTAACATCTGTGGTAGGTAAAATTTTGGAGTCCATTATTAAGGAGACAGTAACAGGACATTTGGATAATCATAATTTAATAGGACAAAGTCAGCATGGTTTTATGAAGGGGAAGTCATGTTTGACAAATTTGCTGGAGTTCTTTGAGGAAGTAACGTATAGGGTGGATAAAGGGGAACCAGTGGACGTAGTGTATTTAGACTTCCAAAAGGCATTGACAAGGTGCCACACAAAAGACTATTGCTTAAGATAAAAAATCATGGGATTGGGGGTAATATTCTGGCATGGATAGAGGATTGGCTATCTAACAGAAGGCAGAGAGTTGGGATAAATGGTTCATTCTCAGACTGGCAATCAGTAACTAGTGGTGTTCCGCAGGGGTCAGTGCTGGCTCCCCAACTTTTTGCAATCTATATTAACGATTTGGAGGAGGGGACCGAGTGTAACATATCAAAGTTTGCAGATGATACTAAGATGGGAGGGAAAGTAGTGAGTGAGGAGAACATAAAAAACCTGCAAGGGGACATCGACAGGCTAAGTAAGTGGGCAGAGATTTGGCAGATGGAATACAATACTGGAAAGTGTGAGGTTATGCACTTTGGCAGGAAAAATCGTAGAGCAAGTTATTATCTTAATGGCAAGAAACTGGAAAGTACTGAAGTACAAAGGGATCTGGGGGTCCTGGTGCACGAAACTCAAAAGGTTAGTATGCAGGTGCAGCAAGTGATTAAGAAGGCCAATGGAATGTTGGCTTTCATTGCTAGGGGGATAGAATATAAAAATAGGGAGGTATTGCTTCAGTTGTACAAGGTATTGGTGAGACCGCACCTGGAATACTGCGTACAGTTTTGGTGTCCATACTTAAGAAAAGACATACTTGCTCTCGAGTCAGTACAAAGAAGGTTCACTCGGTTAATCCCGGGGATGAGGGGATGGACATATGAGGAGAGGTTGAGTAGATTGGGACTCTACTCATTGGAGTTCAGAAGAATGAGAGGCGATCTTATTGAAACATATAAGATTGTGAAGGGGTTGGATCGGGTGGATGCGGGGAAGATGTTCCCGATGATGGGTGAAACTAGAACTAGGGGGCATAGTCTTAGAATAAGGGGCTGCTCTTTCAAAACTGAGATGAGGAGGAACTACTTCACTCAGAGGGTGGTAGGTCCATGGAATATGCTGCCCCAAAAAGCTGTAGAAGCTACATCATTACATAAATTTAAAACAGAAATAGACAGTTTCCTAGAAGTAAAGGGAATTAAGGGTTACGGGGAGCGGGCAGGAATTTGGACATGAGTCTAGGTTCGGATCGGTCATGGCCCTGTGGGTAGCGGAGCGGGCCCAGGGGCCATGTAGCCTGATCCTGCTCCTATTTCGTGTGTCTAATTCTGTTAGATTCAGGAGATGGTTCTGTGATAGTGGATTGGCGGTTAGGATCAGATCAGCCATGATCTTATTGAATGGCGGAGCAGGCTCGAGGGGCCGATTGGCCTACTCCTGCTCCTATTTCTTATGTTCTTATACCTGGACGCCAAGGGTTAAGTTACGAAGAGAGATTACACAAATTAGGGTTGTATTCCCTAGAATTTAGAAGGTTAAGGGGTGATCTGATCAAAGTTTTCAAGATATTAAGGGGAACAGACAGGGTAGATAGAGAGAAACTATTTCTGCTGGCTGGGGATTCTAGGACTAGGGGACATTGTCTAAAAATTAGAGCCTGACCGTTCAGGAGTGAAATTAGGAAACACTGCTACACACAAAGGGTGGTAGAAGTTTGTCACTCTCTTCCACAAATGGGAATTGGTGCTAGGTCAATTGTTAATTTTAAATCTGTGATTGATAGCTTTTTGTTAACCAAAGGTATTAAGGGATACGGGCCAAAGGCGGGATATGGAGTTAGGTCGCAGATCAGCCATGATCTAATTGAATGGCAGAACAGGCTCGAGGGGCTGAATGGCCTCCTCCTGTTCCTATGTTCTTAAGTAAAAGGTTTGAACCACGGATAGATCTCTGGAAAACTCCTGGGGTGACAATGTGGGGAGGGAAGATAAGCCATTGCTAGAGATATGATGGCTATTTCCATTAAATTGAAGTGGAACCAAAGGAAGTGAGGCAGTAGAGGAGGATAGATTAAGCAACAGTGTTAAATGTCTCTGCTCCTTATTCATGATCTTTGCGCCTAGGGAACTGGCCATTTTCCAGGGGCAAGAATTAGGAAAATCGGCCCCAGACATTCAAGCCTCATTGGGTTATGTTTTCATTGTGGTGACATTAATTGCTATTAAAATATAGTCAAGAATAGCAACAACAAAAAAAAAGGACTTTTGTTTAAGAATTGGGATGTCACCTTTGATGAGTAGGTGACCTGGTTGTTTGCCAGTTGACATGAATAACTGTCACTAGGTCTTTTATCAGTCCATATAAAACAAAATAATTACCTTTTTTATGTTATACTTTTGCTTTGTTAGTGAATATACTGCTATAAATTATAAGATTTTTCAGTGTATAACCTATTATTCTTGTTTAGGATTAGACTGGTGGGTTTCAACTTTTGTGGAAGAACCAAATGTGATGGCCTCAACACCACCTATGGCTCCACCAATGGCTCAACCTACGGCTCCACCACCTCAAGTCTGTGCCCTACCCGATACCAAAGTAGTGCAAAACGTTTGTTATGGAGCAGGTGCAGCTGCAGCTCCAGTTGTGCGTAAAAAAGGTAATAGTAAGATTATTAAAATAGAAATATATTTGAATTTAAATACATTATGATGAGGTACTGGATAGTTATGCATAGAATCATAGAACAGTACAGCACAGAAGGAGGCCATTTGGCCCATCGAGTCTGTGCCGGCTCTTTCGAAGAGCAATCCAGTTAGTCCCACTTACCTGTACTTTCCCCATAACTCTTGCAATTTTTCTCCTTCAAGTATTTATCCAATTTCCTTTTGAAGGCTACTATTGAAGCTGTATACGGCACCCTATCAGGCAGTGCATTCCAAATCCTAACTACTTGTTCTTAAGGTTCTTCCTTATCTCGCCTCTGGTTCTTTTGCCAATCACCTTTAGTCCATGCCCTCTGGTTACCAACCCTGCAGCCAGTGGAAACAGTATCCTTATTTATGCTATTAGAACCTTTCATAATTTTGAACACCTCTATGAAATCTCCCCTTAACCTTCTCTGCTCTAAGGAGAACAATCCTAGCTTCTCAAGTCTTTCCACATAACTGAAGATCCTCATCCTTTACCATTCTGGTAAATTTCCTCTGCACCCTCTCCAAGGCCTTGACATCCTTCCTAAAGGGGCACCATGCTCTAGCTGAGGCCTAACCAGTGATTTATAAAGATTTAGCATAACTTCCTTGCTTTTGTACCCTCTGCCTCTGTTTATAAAGCCAAAGACCCCATATGGTTTTTTAACAGCTTTATCAACTTATCTTGTCACCTTCAAAGATTTATATATGTGAATCTACCAGTTCTCTGGGTGTAATTTTAACCCCCAAAAATGGGTTGAGGTTGGGGTCGAGATGTAAAAAATTTGAAAGATCTCAAACCTGATCCAACCCGCCTCCAACTCGCCCACTTCCAGATTTAACGGAGGCAGCACAAGGGGCGGGCAATCGACCATTTAAATATTTTAATTTGGCTGGGAGCCTCACATTTAACCCATCTTACAGGTTTAACCCAGGTTGACCAGGTTTCCCAGGCCTCGAGAAACCCAGCAGCTCAAGGGAGGCGAGAACAGCTTTGGGGAAGAAAAAGTGCCCTTACAGCAGTGGTTCTCAAACTTTTTTGCTTGAAGGACCCCTTTTCAAATTGATTAGTAATCACGGACTCCCCCCACCCCCCCCAATCTAAATTATAATACTATCGAATATTCATAATATGAAAGTGCTGTATGTAAAGAGTGTTTTAATAATGTTTTTATGAAAACAGGTATTTACTTAGATATCAGTATGGCTGCTTCTCGCTGCAGACTCTGTCTATCCTTGGTGTGATGTTTGACAATTTATTGCTACGCCTCATAGAAACATAGAAGATAGGAGCAGGAGTCGGCCATTCAGCCCCTCGAGCCTGCTCCGCCATTCAGTGAGATCATGGCTGATCATCCAAATTCAGTACCCTGTCCCTGCCTTCTCCCCATATCCCTTGATCCCTTTAGCCTCAAGAAATATATCCAACTCTTTCTTGAATATATTTAATGAACTGGCCTCCACCGCCCTCTGTGGCAGAGAATTCCACAGGTTCACCACTCTCTGGGTGAAGAAATTCCTCCTCATTTCAGTCCTAAATGGCTTACCCCTTATCCTTAGACTATGACCCCTGGTTCTGGACTCCCCGGCCATCAGAAACATCCTTTCTGCATCTAGTCTGTCCAGACCTGACAGAATTTTATAGGTTTCGATGAGATCCCCTCTCAATCTTCTAAACTCCAGTGAATATAAGCCCAATTGACACAATCTCTCCTCGTACGTCATTCCTGCCATCCCAGGTATCAGCCTGGTGAATCTTCGCTGCACTCCCTCCATGACAAGAACGTCCTTCCTCAGGTAAGGTGACCAAAACTGCACACAGTACTCAAGGTGCGGTCTCACCAAGGCCCTGTACAACTGCAGCAAGACATCCTTGTTCTTGTACTCGAACCCTCTTGCTACGAAGGCCAACATACCATTTGCCTTCTTAACCGCCTGCTGCACCTGCATGCTTACCTTCAGCGACTGGTGCACAATAACACCCAGGTCTCTTTGCACTTCCCCTTCTCCCAATCTATTGCCATTCAAATAATAATCTGCCTTCCTGTTTTTGCCACCAAAGTGGATAACCTCACATTTATCCACATTATAGTGCATTTGCCATGTTTCTGCCCAATCACCCAACCTGTCCAAATTGTACTGGAGTTTCATGACATCCTCCTCACAGCTTACCCTCCCACCCAGCTTTGCGTCGTCTGCAAATTTGGAGATATTACATCCAATTCCCTCGTCCAGATCATTAATATATATTGTGAACAGCTGGGGTCCTAGGACCAATCCTTGCGGTACCCCACTAGTCACTGCCTGCCACTCGGAAAACGACCCGTTTATTCCAACTCTTTGCTTTCTGTCCGCCAACCAGTTCTCTATCCAAGTCAATACGTTGCCCCCAATTCCATGTGCCTTAATTTTGCACGCTAATCTCTTATGTGGGACCTTATCGAAAGCCTTCTGAAAGTCCAAATACACCACATCCACTGGTTCTCCCTTATCTATTTTACCAGTTACATCCTGAAAAAATTCCAGTAGATTAGTCAAGCATGATTTACCTTTTGTATATCCATGTTGACTTTGTCCGATCCTGTCATTGCTTTCCAAGTGCTCTGCTATTACATCTTTTATAATCGACTCTAGCATTTTCCCCACTACCGATGTCAGGCTTACCGGTCTATAATTCCCCGCTTTTTCTCTACCACCTTTTTTGAATAGTGGGGTAACATTAGCTACCCTCCAATCCATGGGGACTGTTCCAGAGTCTATCGAGTTCTGGAAGATGACCAGCAATGCATCTACTATCTCTAGGGCCACTTCCTTAAGTACCCTGGGATGTAGACCATCAGGCTCTGGGGATTTATCGGCCTTCAGTCCCATCAATGTTCCTAACACCATTTCCTTACAAATACTGATTTCTTTCAGTTCCTCCCTCTCATTAGACCCTATGTTCCCTGGCATCTCTGGGAGGTTACTTGTGTCCTCCTTTGTGAAGACAGAACCAAAATATGTATTTAGTTGGTCTGCCATTTCCTTGTTTCCCATTATAAATTCCCCTGATTCTGACTAAGGGACCTACGCTTGACTTCACCAATCTTTTTCTCTTCACATATCTATAAAAGCTTTTACAGTCAGTTTTTATGTTCCCTGCAAGCTTACTCTCATATTCTATTTTCCCTTTCTTAATTAATCCCTTTGTCCTCCTTTGTTGAATCCTAAACTGCTTCCAATCCTCAGGATTATTGCTTTTTCTAGCCAATTTATATGTCCTCTCCTTGGATCTTACGCTATCCCTAATTTCCCTTGTTAGCCACTGTTGAGTCACCTTTTTTGTTTTACTTTTATGCCAAACTGGGATGAACAAATTCTGTAGCTCATCCATTCAGTCTTTGAATGTTTGCCATTGCCTATCCACCGTCAACCCTTTGAGTGCCATTCCCCAATCAATCCTACCCAACTCGCTCCTCAGACCATCGTAGTTTCCTTTATTTAAATTGAGGACCCTTGCCTCTGAGTTAACTACTTCATTCTCCATCTTAATGAAGAATACGATCATATTATGATCGCTCCGACCCAAGGGGCCTCGTACAACAAGATTGCTAATTAATTCTTTCTCGTTACATAATACCCAGTCTAAGATGGCCTGATCTCTGGTTGGTTCCTCGACTTATTGGTCCACGAAACCATCCCGTAAACACTCCAGGAATTCCTCCTCCACAGTATTATTACTAATTTGGTTGGCCCAATCTATATGTAGATTAAAGTCACCCATGATGACTGCTGTGCCCTTATTGCACGCTTCTTTAATTTCCCTTTTAATGCCATCCCCAACCTCTGCATTACTGTTTGGAGGTCTATATACCACTCCCACTAATGTTTTTTTCCCCTTAGTATTTCTCAATTCTACCCATACAGATTCCACATCATCAGAGCTAATATCCTTCATTACAATTGTATTAATCCCTTCTTTAACCAGTAATGCTACCCCACCTCCCTTTCCTTTTTGCTTATCTTTCCTGAATATGGAATACCCCTGGATGCTGAGTTCCCAGTCTTGGCCATCGTTGAGCCATGTTTCTGTAATCCCAACCAAATCATATTCGTTTACCTCTATTTGCGCAGCCAATTCATCCACCTTATTACAAATGTTCCTCGCATTAAGACACAAAGCCTTTAGGCTTGTTTTTTTAACGCTCTTAGACCTATTAGAATTATTATTTACTGTGGCCACGTTTGATTTAAACCGTTGATTTCTCTGACTGCCACTTTTGTTTTTCTCCTTCCTATCTTTTGCTTTTATCCCTGTTTTCCTTTCCTCTGTCTCCCTGCTCAGGTTCCCAACCCCCTGCCATTTTAGTTTAAACCCCCCCGAACAGTGCTAGCAAACCTCCCCGCAAGGATATTTGTCCCGCTCTGGTTCAGGTGCAACCTGTCCGACTTGTATAAGTCCCACCTTCCCCAGAAGCAGACCCAGTGATCCAGGAAACTAAAGCCCTTCCTCCTGCACCAACTCTTTAGCCATGCATTCATCTGCTCTATCCTCCTATTCCTATACTCACTAGCACGTGGCACTGGGAGTAATCCAGAGATTACAACCTTTGAGGTCCTACTCTTTAATCTGCTACCTAGCTCCCTAAATTCTTGCTGCAGGACCTCATCCCTCTTCCTACCTATGTCGTTGGTCCCAATGTGAACCACGACCTCTGCCTGTTCACCCTCCCCCTTCAGGATGCCCTGCAGCCGTTCAGTGACAGCACTTTAACCCTCCAGTAAGCCAGATGTCACCTGAGCTCCTCCAATTACTCCATGGTTAAATGCACTCACAAGTGTGACACTCTTCACAGATCAGGAAGGTCTCAGGTTAGATCCCTGGTCTCCAATGACTTGGCTGGTGTCAGAGTGCAGAGGATCACTACAATTGGTGTCAGCAACCTACTCTAAGAAGGGGCCAAATTTCCCAATCTTAATTACTATTCAAAGGCTCCTGCTGGAAGTGCACTTGTGTGGCCACTGATGAGGACAAGATCATAGCATGCCAATACTTATGTCCATTCTTCATGTGAACTTGGATACTATGAACAAGGTACCACAGGGCAGCCAGCACCTATACCAAGACTTGGTAGCTTCAAGTCAGGAAGGGAGAAAATTAGATGGAAAAACTAAATCCACCTAGTTATTCCTTCATGTTACATTTCAGTAGGCCCCCATTTACGACTCTGTGTCCTGTTAGAAAGATGTGTTCATTTGTCCCCTATCCCTAAGACCCCTCTGATCATTCTTTTGGTTCAATTTAGCTTGGTCCCCCTTTAGCTAGAGCCCCACACTCACTTCTAAATTCTTGGATTCACCCACCCCCAAAAAAAATTTAATTTCTGAAAAAAGCCATTCCAGCAAATCGGAAATATCAATTCACATACATAAAATTTCATTCCATGGTTTGTTTATTTCTGTTTGCTCTACTTGAAATCAAAATAGCTGATTCATCAATTTAAGCAGGCTGCTCTTCATTGGATTAAGATTAATTGTGCCAATTTCACTCAGGCTTCAGTGAGGCGGGTTGGTTCAGAATCACATTTGGATGCTTGGGATGATCCAAATTTTATTTAATACAATCTGAAGGCTGATCCATGCTGCATTTACCTGCTGAGTTTAAGCTTTTGCGCAAAGCTAGAGATGATGTTGCTGCTGTGTTTCTCCTCCATCCTTCACCCTCGGGATAGATACACTTGATGTAGTTTACGCTGCCGGCTCCTCATTACATAATCCCTGCGCTGTCGCTCGCTGCCCTACTGATTCGCAATTCACATTCACAGGGTCCCCATGTACGTTTGTCTTACAGGCCCAAATCCTGCAGCGGGGGTGTTTGAGCGGGCCTGCTGTTGATTCACCGCTGCCGCATGTGGGTTCTTCTGCAACCCACAACCGGCAGGGCAGCCATGTCACGTGATTGAATCAGGAAGGTACCAAGAGGCCGCGCTAGAAGGTAGGTTGAGGCTACTGCGCCTCAACCTACCTTCACACGCGGGAAGTCCCATCTTGGCCACGTGCCGATTGGATGAAACCTGTTAGTAACGTTCCAAATAAACCACCGACAAAGGCGCTGATTGGATAACAGAACCATCGATCAGTCCCCGAAGTCAGAGAATTTCCATTTATAAAGCTTAGTTGGCGTCAACAGTAAATGCTTCAATTGGTAAGTGAGGTATGAGGAGGGCTAAAAATACTTAAACCCAACCACTGAGCAGAGTGTTTGCTTTCAGAAGCCAAACTGGTATGCAATCTGTAAGCAAGACACTTTGCACTAACCATTTACAGTAGGGAGGGAGATAGAAGGACAATTGGGCAATGTTTCGTGGACCACGGACCCCAGTTTGAGAACCACTGCCTTACAGCACTGCTTGTGGGCCAGGAGGAGCAAGAGTGCTTACTCCCAGCCCACCAAGCAACCTTCTTCCCTGCCATCGACCAACCCCAACCCATCGGACCCCCCCTCCCCTCCTATGCCAAAGAACCCTGGATCGGGGAAAGCAACCCCTTCGGGGATCAAATCACCCACCACGCCAGTCGAGGATCCTACCCTCCCCCGGGATCGGACCTCCAGGCGGGGAACCTGTTGAATAAAAAAAGACGCACGCCGTGGAGTTAAAACTGAGGAGTCCACAATGCTTTCCCTCCCACCCGTACAGCGCTTGACCTGAACATGCTCAGAGTTAAAATCGGGACTATAGTATTACAAAGAACAGACACAAGGGGGAAAATCAGGATATACTGGGGACAAAACCATCCAATTATTAGGAGGGAACAGCTGCGACTGTAGCTGTGCTATAGCCTGCCCGGTGGACAAATAAGAATCTTGGAGCAGCACCCTGCTACTCTGAAAGGAGGAGCGAGAGATTTTTATTTTTCTATTTCTTTTGACAGAACGGTAGAGCCACTCTGCAACGGTAATTAGATTTTTCACTTTTTTTACTTCACTTGACCCGGAATTGAACCTAATGCATATTCATAGTTGGATTTATTGGGGCACATATTGCAGGATTCCCTGGGTAGCCTGGGAATGCTCCTAACACACCCCAATGTACTAGCGGAAGGTAAATGGGCATGCAGAAGAAGCACCCTACCCTCCTGCCGCCCCCCCCACCACCCCCGCCCCCCCCCCCCCCCCCAACCACCTGCAATTTTCTGATTTTTTTTCTTTCTTTTGAATAGGATGGAAAGCTGCCTTCCCTCCCTTTTTCCTCCTGCACCCCAGAATTGCGCTCCAGGATTGCAATTTCTAGACTACAATATTTTTAATTAGAAAGAAAGAAAAATTTGCATTTAGATAGATAATAGAAGGTTCGTTTGGGTTTGCTGGTTGGAGTAGGTGGGAAAAGAATTTATTATTAAAGTTGGCTAAATTTGATGATTAGAGTAGGTGTGCTAATGTATCTGCTATCATCCATATTTGGATTTGTGTGGAGTGCAATGCTTGACTGAGTACTTCTGTTCTCTATTCATTTCAGAACGTGGATATGGATCCTTGACTAATTTTGTGCCTGTACCCGCTGTTAATTTTAAACTGAATGCACCTCCTTTACCACCTGGTGCAGGTAACTGTCTAATTATACAGTTATAGAGTCATGGAGTTATACAGCACAGAAAGAGGCCCTTCGGCCCATCGTGTCCGCGCCGGCCATCAAGCCCTGCCTATTCTAATCCCATTTTCCAGCACTTGGTCCGTAGACTTGTATGCTATGGCGTTTCAAGTGCTCATCTAAATGCTTCTTGAATGTTGTGAGGGTTCCTGCCTCTACCACCCTTTCAAGCAGAGAGTTCCAGATTCCAGCCACCCTCTGGGTGAAAAAGTTTTTCCTCAAATCCCCTCTAAACCTCCTGCCCTTTACCTTGAAACTCTGCCCCCTGGTTATTGACCCCTTTACTAAGGGGAAAAGTTCCTTTCTATCTACCTTATCTATGCCCCTCATAGTTTTGTACACCTCAATCAGGTCGCCCCTCAGCCTTCTCTGCTCTAAGGAAAACAACCCCAGTTTGTCCAGTCTCTCTTCATAGCTGAAGTGCTCCAGCCCAGGTAACATCCTGGTGAATCTCCTCTGCACTTTCTCCAATGCAATCACATCCCTCCTATAGTGTGGCGAACAGAACTGCACACAGTATTCCAGCTGTGGCCTAACTAGCGTTTTGTACAGCTCAATCATAACCTCCCTGCTCTTCTATTCCATGCTAGTATTCCATATGCCTTTTTAGCCACCTTATCTACCTGTCCTGCTGCCTTCAGGGATCTATGTACATGCACACCAAGGTCCCTCTGATCCTCTGTCCTTCCTAGGGTCCTACCATTCATTGTGTATTCCCTTGCCTTGTTAGTCCTCCCAAAATGCATCACTTCACACTTTTCAGGGTTACATTCCATTTGCCACTGTTCTGCCCATCTAACCATCCCATCTAAATCGTCCTGTAGCCTAAGGCTACGCTCCTCGCTATTTACCACTCCACCAATTTTCGTATCATCTGCAAACTTACCAATCATACCTCCTACATTCATATCTAAATCATTAATGTACACTACAAACTGCAAAGGACCCAGCACAGATCCCTGCGGTACACCACTGGATACAGGCTTCCAGTCACAAAAACAACATTCGACCATCACCCTCTGCCTCCTGCCACTAAGCCAATTTTGGATCCAATGTGCCTAATTGCCCTGGATCCCATGGGCTCTTACCTTCTTGACCAGTCTCCTTCTTGACCAGTCTCCCATGTGGGACTTTGTCAAAAGCCTTACTGAAGTCCATGTAGACTACATGAACTGCAGTACCCTCATCCACACACCTAGTCACCCCCTCGAAAAATTCAATCAAATTGGTTAGACATGATCTCCCCTGACAAAGCCATGCTGACTATCCTTGATTAATCCTTGCCTCTCCAAGTGGAGACTAATTCTGTCCCTCAGAATTTTTTCCAATAATTTCCCTACCACTGATGTTAGGCTCACTGGCCTGTAATTCCCTGGTTTATCCCTACTACCCTTCTTGAATAATGGTACTATGTTAGCTGTTCTCCAGTCCTCTGGCACCTCCCCTGTGGCCAGAGAGGCTCTGAAAATTTGTGTCAGAGCCCCTGCAATCTCCTCCCTTGCCTCACACAGCAGCCTGGGATACATCTCATCGGGGGTCTGGGGATTTATCCACTTTTAAGCCCGCTAAAACCGTTAGTACCTCCTCCCTCTCAATACTAATTTGTCCAAGTATATCACAGTCCCCCTGCCTGATTTCTATGCCTACATCATCCTTCTCCATAGTGAACACAGATGCAAAATATTCATTTAAAAACTCACCTACATCTTCCGGCTCTACACACAGATTGCCATTTTGGTCCCGAATGAGCCCTACTCTTTCCCTGGTTATCCTCTTGCCCTTAATATACTTATAAAACACCTTGGGATTTTCTTTTATTTTGCCTGCCAGTGTTTTTTCATGCCCCCTCTTCGCTCTCCTAATTTCTTTTTTAAGTACCCCTCTGCACTTTCTATACTCCTCTAGGGCTTCCACTGTTTAGTCCTTTGTATCTGCCAAAAGCCTCCCTTTTTTCCCTAATCCATTCTTGTATATCCCTTGACATCCAAGGTTCCCTGGGTTTGTTGGTCCCACCCTTGACCTTTACGGGAACATGTTGCGTTGTACTTTCTCTATTTCCTTTCTGAAAGACTCCCACTGTTCTGATGTGGGTTTTCCTACAAGTATCTGATCCCAGTCCATTTTGGCCAGATCCTGCTTTAAAATTGGCTTTCCCCCAATTTAGAACCTTTATTTCCGGTCCATCTTTGTCCTTTTCCATGACTACCTTAATTCTCACCGAATTATGGTCACTGTCACCAAAATGCTCTCCTACTGACACTTCTACCACTTGCCCGGCTACATTCCCTAGAATTAGGTCCAGTACCACCCCCTCTCTTGTAGGACTTTCTACATGCTAGCTCAAAAAGCTCTCCTGGATGCACTAAGAATTCCGCACCCTCTAAACCTTTCATACTCTGACTATCCCAGTTAATATTGGGGAAGTTGAAATCCCCTACTATTATTAACCTATTATTTCTACATTTCTCTGAGATTTGCCTACATATCTGTTCCTCTATCCCCCCCTGACTGTTTAGGGGCCTATAGTACACTCCCAGCAAAGTGCTTGCCCCCTTTTTGTTTTTAAATTCTACCCATATGTCCTCATTAGAGGAACCTGCTAAGATATCATCCCTCCTTACAGCAGCAATTGACTCCTTGATTAATATTGCGACACTCCCTTTTCTTTTACACCCCCCTCTGTCTCGCCTGAAGATTCTATACACCAGCATATTGAGCTGCCAGTCCTGCCCCTCCCTCAGCCATGTCTCTGTGATAGCAACAATATCATACTCCCATGTGTTCATCAAAACCTTCAATTCATCTGCCTTACTCGCAAGACTGCTTGCATTAAAATAAATGCCATCCAGCCTTGCCATACTGCCTTGTGCCGTTACATATTAGCTCTGCCTTCCAGGCTGATTTGTTTTTTCCTCTATATTTGGCTGTGCATCATCCCCTACTATAGCTCCACTCTGTATCCCATCCCCCTGCCAAGTTAGTTTAAACCCCCCTTCCCACCCCCCAACCCCCCCCCCCCCCCCCAACAGTACTAGTAAATCTCCCCGCAAGGATGTTGGTCCCATTCTGGTTCAGGTGCAACCCGTCCGACTTGTACAGGTCCCACCTTCACCAGAAGCAGACCCAGTGATCCAGGAAACTAAAGCCCTTCCTCCTGCACCAACTCTTTAGCCATGCATTCATCTGCTCTATCCTCCTATTCCTATACTCACTAGCACGTGGCACCAGGAGTAATCCAGAGATTACAACCTTTGAGGTCCTGCTTTTTAATCTGCTACCTAGCTCCCTAAATTCTTGTTGCAGGACCTCATCCCTCTTTCTACCCATGGGAGGCAACATACCATCCTGGAGTCACGTCTGCGGCCACAGAAATGTCTTATCTGTTCCCCTTACGATGGAATCCTCTATCACTATTGCTCTCCCACTCTTTTTCCTCCCCTCCTGTGCAGCTGAGCCACTCGTAGTGCCACGGACTTGGCTCTTGCTGCATTCCCCTGAGAAACCATCTCCCCCATCAGTATCCAAGACGGAAAATCTGTTGGAGAGGGAGATGGACCCAGGGGACTCCTGCACTACCTTCCTTGTTCTTTTACTTTGTCTGGCGGTCACCCATTTCCTGTCTGCCTGTGCACTCTTTACCTGCGGTGTCACCACCTCGTTAAACGTGCTATCCACGAAGATCTCAGCTTCGCAGATGTTCCACAGTGACTCCAGCTGCAGCTCCAGCTCTGAAACGTAGATTTCGAGTAGCTGCAGCTGGAGACACTTCCTGCACATGTGTTCGCCCTGGACACCTAAAGTGTCCCTGACTTCCCACATAGCACAGGAGGAGCACTCCATGCAGCCGAGCTGCCCTGCCATATCCTACCCTTAAATTTACTCCCTTTACATTAAAGAATATTAAATACACTAGGGACTTTACTGCCCTTTAAAAACTACTTACTCTAAACTGGAGACCTTACTTTGACTTTAACGACTGGACTGTAGAAATACTCACCAGGTCCTACTTGCCAATCAGCTCCTTCCCTGGTTGTGATGTCACTTTAGCGGTTTTGCAGTTGTTGTTGTTTGACTGCTCCCACTCTCGGACTCTTTCCTTGGTGTAAAGTAAGAACCAATTTCTACAGGGTGAAAAGATAAGAAAAACAAAGGCGAAGCAAGGGGGCTCCTCTTTCCACTCCTTACCTAACTCCCTGACTCACCCAACTTGCAGCACTCTGTTTAAACCGCACTTCAAAGCCTGTTTTTATAGGCCCTGAAACAACGGATCTTGCTGGGTTCTGCTACAGGAGAACCAGTTTAATCTAGTTTCCCTAATTAACTGCCTTCAGCTGCTCTGAATCGTAGGCCTTGTATATCCCTTTTATAACCCTGCTTAAAGCTGGGAAATTTAGATTTTAAACAGTAACTAAATGTGAAACAAAAAGTTTGATTTCAGCAAACAGTTAAGACTCCCTGACTCACCCAACTCGCAGCACTCTCTGTTGATATTTTCTAAGTGTCCTGTTATCACATCCTTTATAATAGACTCTAGCATTTTCCCTACCACTGATGTTAGGCTAACCGGTCTGTAGTTCCCTGTTTTCTCTCTCCTTTTTTAAATAGTGGGGTTACATTTGCCACCCTCCAATCTGTAGGAACTGTTCCATAATCTATAGAAATTTGGAAGATGACAACCAATGCATCCACTATTTCCATGGCTACCTCTTTTAGTACTCTGGGATGCAGATTATCAAGCCCATGGGATTTATTGGCTTTCAGTCCCATTAATTTCTCCAGCGCAATTTTTTTATTAATACTAATTTTCTTTAATTCCTCCTTCTCACTAGACCCTTGGTTCCGTAGCATTTCTGGGAAGTTATTTGTGTCCTTTTCTGTGAAGACAGAACCAAAGTATTTGTTTAATTGCTCTGCTATTTCCTTGTTCCCCATTATAAATTCTCCTGTTTCTGACTGTAAGGGACCTACATTTGTCTTCACTTATCTTTTTCTTTTTACATACTTGTAGAAGCTTTTATAATCTGCTTTTATGTTCCTTGCAAGTTTACTCTCCTACTCTATTTTTCCCCTCTTAATCAATCACTTGGTCCTTTTTTGCTGAACTCTAAACTGCTCCCAATTCTCAGGCTTGCTACTTTTTCTGGCAACTTTATATGACTCCTCTTTGTATCTAATACTATCCTTAATTTATTTTGTTAGCCATGGTTGGGCCGCTTTTCCTTTTGTGTTCTTGCGCCAGAAAGGAATGTACAGGAAACTTTGTGCTATCTGGCACCGACGGGACCGAGCTGTTGTCGTCCCATCAAAACTGCCGGACAAACCAGCGCGAATGTTGAAACATAGAGGCCTAGAAATTCAGTTAAGGCCCGCCAGCAGGCTAACGCCCAAAAGTTAGCGATGCGCGCGGAGCCAGGTGCGCCCGTCAGATATTCGGCTTTTGCGCCCCAAGTCGGAACCGGGCGCTATTCCAGGGTGTGCCCGCCCCCGCTTGGGGCGCTGAAACTGAATTTCTGCGCTGTAGGCCCCGCTGCGCCACCCGCTGCGGAGCGGCAGGCTGCGGTACTGCAGGCCTCCTCCTCCTCTTAAGGGGGAGGTGCCTGCAACAGCGAGATCGCCGCTGGATTGTGCCGGCAAATGAGCCCGGCACCACGGAGAAGTGCCGGGCTCACGGAAAGCAGCCGGCAATGCCGCGGGGGGGGGGGTGGAGGAGGCCGGGGAAGGAGGTGCGGGCAGGCAGCCGCCGAAAAAGCGGCCGGCCGCACCTCCACCTTAAAGCGCCCCAGTAGCGCAGCAGTACGGCCCCGTTTTTCAATCGCTGTTTGCGGCCGCTGCAGAAGAGGCGGCCGCAACTAAATATGGGGTTTGGGCCGGAAGCGGGGCGGAACTGGGGCACTGCGCACACCGATGACGCCATCGGTGTCGGCGCAGCGCTACCGGCTACCGCCGCCATTACCGCAGCGCTGAATATCAGCGCACCCTCTTACACTGGCGCAGAAACCCTATTTGGGCGGTAACTGGGCGCAAAGCCCACTGAATTTCTAGCCCAGAGATTTTGAGCTCCGTATCTGGCAACAAACCCTGTTGCTGCTTCTAAACAGTCGGCCGTACCTTGCAAGCATCTCTGTAGCTTAGCAATAGCTTCAGCGAGACCTTGCAGAGCCTGACTGGTGAAAAAAAAGCATTGAAAAGAAAAAAAAAACTAACGAAACGGCTCCTGATTTTTGCCGGTGACTCGAGCATTCCGGACAGTTAACCTCCGGATAAACCAAAGTTTCCTGTATAACTGTTGCAATTCATGCATTCGTTCCTTAAATGTTAGCCATTGCCTATCCACCGTCATGCCCTTTAATGAAGCTCCCCAATCTATCATAGCCAACTCACTCGTCATACCTTCATAGTTTCCTTTGTTTAGATTTGGGACCCTAGTTTCGGATTGGACTACTTCACTTTCCATCTTAATGAAGAATTCTATCATGTTATGGTCACTCTTCCCTAAAGGACGCCGCACAGCAAGATTATTAATTAACCCCTTCTCATTGCACAATACCCAATCTAGGATAGCCTGTTCCCTAGTTGGCTCCTCAACGTACTGGTCTAAAAATCCATCTCATACACAATTCATCCTCCACAGTATTATTGCTAATTTGGTTTGGCCAGTCTATATGTAGATTAAAGTCACCTATGATTACTGTAGTACCCTTGTTACATGCATCTCTAATTTCCTGTTTGATGCTATCCTCTACATTACCACTACTGTTTGGAGGCCCATAGACAACTCCCACCAATGTTTTCTGCCCCTTGGTGCTTCTTAGTTCCACCCAGATTGATTCTACATCTTGATTTTCTGTGCTAATATCCTTTCTCACTATTGCTCTGATTTCATCTTTTACTAACAACGCCACGCCACCCCACCTCCTTTTCCTTTTTGCCTGTCCTCCCTAAATATTGAACATCCTTGGATATTCAGCTCCCAGCTTTGGTCACCCTGCAGCCATGTCTCCGTAATCGCAATTATATTGTATCCGTTTACAACTATTTGCACTGTTAATTTGTGTACTTTATTATGTATGCTTTGTGCATTCAGATACAGTGCCTTTAGATTTGTCTTTTTAACATTTTTAGACATCTTAACATTTTTTTTGTACTATGGCCCTATTTGTCTTATTGCCATTTTTTCTTACCCGGACCCTATTTGTTAGTGCACTCCATTGCTTGTACACTCTGTCCCTTCCTGACACAATCTGGTTATCCTTACCCCAATCACTTTCCTGCACTGCTTCCTTGTCTTTTCTCTTTAGCATTCTAGATTTCTCTCCACTGGGACCACCCCCCCCCCCCACCCACCCACCCCCAACAACACAGTTATAACAGTACAAGTCTGGACAGCTTCTTACAAAATGGCGTGTCCAAGACAATAATAACAAACCTTCACCTGGTTATCATGCAGTACCCGGAAGTACTGCACTCCTTCCATTGTCTCGAATTTCATGCTATACGGCAATTACTTCACCCCCTCTGGGAACCGCACCTTTACATAACGGGTTCCATCTGCTACCTGCGTTCCTGGATAGTATCTCCTTTTTATTGCCGAGCAAATTTTAATGTTCCACGACTCCAACTTTTTTATTAGCACATCGTCCTCAATATAAACTGGCAGGTTTAAGAATCAGACCACCACCTCTTCAGAATAGAGCAGAGATACCTCCAAGAACTTATCTCCAACCTTCAAAATCAGTAAAAGTCTTTCCACCTCCTCTTGGCCATTGACCGTCACCTCCAACATTCGGCTTTGGTCAGCAGGCAAAGCAGCTTCCCTCGCCGCAGTCCTCATGTACCACCTGGATAATATCCCAAGCTTGTATCTCCTTATCCTCGCACTGAACCACCACCGTGTTTTATTTTCCAAATGTTTTGGAGTCCCGGCCCAAATCTTTAAGCCTTTTATTCTCCCTTCCCCCAACATTTTCTCCCCTGATTAAATTCATCCTAGGAACATTGTCCTCTGAGGTGCCTGGCACTCCGGGCCCCTCAGCCATCTGGCTGCTGTTTATGGAACAAAAAGGCCCTATAACCTGAAAAAACCCACCACCAACTTTTTACAAACTCACTCCAACACCCTGCTGTAATCAAGCACCCAGCAACACCTGCTCTCTCTCAGCCCCTCCTACCTAGAGAGTGCTACCTACTGAGCCACAGCTGACACTGATCTCCAATAACTTCAGTTTTACTAGGGCTCCTTGATGCCACATTCAGTCAAGTGCTGCCTTGATGTCAAGGGGAGTCACTCTCACCTCACCTCTGGAATTCAGCTCTTTTGTCCATGTTTGGACCAAGGCTGTAATGAGGTCTGGAGCCGAGTGGTCCTGGCAGAACCCTAACTGGGCATCAGTGAGCAGCTTATTGGTTACTAAGTGCCACTTGGTATCACTGTTGACAATACCTTCCATCACTTTGCTGATGATTGAGACTAAGCTGATCGGGCGGTAATTGGCTGGATTGGATTTGTCCTGCTTTTGGTGGTTAGGACATAATTGGGCAATTTTCCACATTTTTGGGTAGATGCCAGTGTTGCAGCTGTATTGGAACTGCTTGGCTCGAGGCGCGGCTAGTTCTGGGGCACAAGTCTTCAGCGCTACAGCCGGGATTTTGTCGGGGTCCATAGCCTTTGATGTATCCAGTGTGCTCAGCCCTTCCTTGATATCACATGGAGTGAATCGAGTTGGCTGAAGACTGGCATCTGTATTTAAATAGAAGTTGTCTTTTTGACATGAGCACAAATCAAAAGTGTTTGTTGAGGCCTGAACTGTATCGAAAAAAATTAACTTAAATACTTATATCACAGTAATTTACTTTAGTCTCAGAAATGTGATTTTTCTAGAATATTCCTTTAACAGCCCATGTTACTAAATGGTTATTTGTTCAATTTGATTGTATTTGTGATTTGATAGTATTAATCAGCACTTTCTGTAGTTAGACTATTGCTTTGTAAGTTTTGAACTACTTTTGTTCTTTGTTTAATGACAGTACCAAAAAGGCGCAGAAGCACATGCTTGAGAAGAAATGCATCTGTTCAAGCTTCAATTCAACAACGACCGAAACGGCCTCAACGTGCCATTGACTTAGCTGCTCCCGTCAGCAACAAACCTGCAAACAATCCCCCATGTCAAAGTGCTGCTGCTGGAAGGAGGGGTGATGTTCAGGCAGTGGCGGTGAATAACCGTGGGAAAGGTACTAACAACAAGAGGAAATTTGTGATTTTAATAGTCTTTTTTTTTAAGGGCAGCATGGCACATTGATTCTGTAATGTTGGGTGCCGTAGGATCATTAATTTTTTATTCATTCTTGGGATGTGGGTGTCATTGGCAAGGCCAGGATTTATTGCCCATCCCTAATTGCCCTTGAGAAGGTGGTGGTGAGATGCCTTATTGAACCGCTGCAGTCTGTGTGGTGAAGGTACTCCCACAGTGCTGTTATGTAGGGAGTTCCAAGACTTTGTCCCAGTGATGATAAAGGAACAGTGATATAAAATGCAAGTCAATGCTTGTAATTTCTCATATGGAGAAATCTGATCTGATCTTACAAGAATTATAAGCAAATTGGGATTGGGAATGGTGGAGATGGCTTAGGAGGAATGAATCAGCATGCTTCCCATACATGGCTCTTGCTGATTCAATCAAGAGTGTTTTTTTGGAGAGGCCTGAATGTAGTTCACCTGCCAATCTTTTAGCTTGGGCTAGTGAGGAGGAAAATAAATAAAGGGGAGATAAATAAAAAAAAGTAGTGGTATATATTTTAGTTAGAAAAGGATTTTTTAAATAGATTTATGAGTCCTCCAATCAAAATGGTGCCTGACAGAACTTAATCATATTCAAATTTATGAAACGTGAAAATGTTAGCAAGAGCTCTCCTGCTCCTCCTGACCTCACAAGAATAAAAGACAAAAATGTTTGAGTCCCTTTTGTGGAATGGCCACTAGCGGTCCCATTAAGAACCACTGGTTAGGTTGCACACTGCCTGGTACAAATGGGTGGAGCTTGCACAGCGCATGCTCTGCTTATTTGTCCTTCAAAATTGCAATTGGGGTCCTGCACAGCATAGAACCTTGATTTACATATTAAAACAGCCTCCCATTGAAAATGGGCAGACCTACTGTGCACTCATTTACAGGCCCATCTAAAAATTGCATCAGGTGGGCCTTGGACGTTCAAGGCCGAACTTCCCCACCCATCCCAATTTTTCCCTCCTAGCCTCCCATTTTTCAGGTGAGGAAATCACTCCCTATCTGTCTTGACACCATTATTACCAATACTTCCAATTTGTTTGCAAGTCCAGTAATCTACAGAAGTTTTTTAAAATTCAGATGTTTTATTTTGGAATATTAAATGAAGCTTACTATAGGATACATTTTCTGAATATGTGCTCATGGTGCATACTGGGAATTCATATTGTGAAATTACGCAACCTCAGCCGCTGATTTTCCATCCATTACATTTAATGGACAATAATTAATAGTCAAATACATAATAAGGTACTTTTTGTGAGCTGTGGGGCCTTCCTTGGAAATTGGAAAATTGGGTGTCCAACATCGCATACCTGATTCCCAGACCGTCTGTTTTTCCAAAAGGTGATTAAATACTGAGGCCATGCCATTGGCTTGCACAACTTAATTTAATTTCAAAAATTCTGGTGCAATGGCAGATTTTACGTCTTCAAGTGGTGATCCACCCACTCAGCATGAGCTTAGAATCATACAGCACAGAAGGAGGCCATTCAGCCCATCGCACCTGTGCCAGTTTTTTATAAGAGCTATCCAATTACTCCCACTCCCCTGTTCCCCTATTCTTTCCCCATAGCCAGCTCACCAGCTTCACCTATGAAATGTGAACACTTTGGAGTCCTGGAACCTTGCCTGTTTAAAGTATGCTTCTTTTTGTATTTGCATATAATCTTTGCTCCATTTTGCTTCCTCCCCTCCCCGCCCCTGCACTTGCTTAAAATTTGTTACATCTCTTTAACTTTTTCCAGTTCTGAAGAAAGGTCATCAACCTGAAACGTTAACTTTGTTTCTGTCTCCACAGATGCTGCCTGACCTGCTGAGTATTTCCAGCATTTTCTGTTTTTATTTCAGATTTCCAGCATCCGTAGTATTTTGCTTTTGCCTCATACATTATTTGGTTTTGCTGGGGTGGCCTTCATTTCTGCATTTTAATTTTTCTTCATTCATTATTCTTGGTTACTTACTGCTGGCTTTGACATAGCGGCCCAGAACCTGGTGTCGGGGGCTTGCCGCGCCTGCAAGCCCCCGATGTGCACTTACCCGGCGCGCCGACATCTGAAACCTGGCCCGCAGTGGATTTCCTGTCAGTGGCCCGGTTCTGATGTCGGCGCGCTGTGCTAACCTGACCCAGCGGCGTAGTTAGTGTGATGTGCCGGCTGGGATCAGGTGAGCACTGTTCAGCCAATCAGGGGAGGGGAAACTTCATTCATAAGTTTGAGAGTAAGAACTGTCAAACTCATGAGAAGTACTGCACCCCAAAACACTACTTAAACTTTAAATAAAATTAAAAAAAACATCCCAATCATTAAATTAAGTATAAATAAGTTTAAAAAAATAATTTAAACAATAATTTTTTTTTTTGAGAAAAATAAATTTTTAATAAAAAGGGTCTAAAACTAAACTTACCTTATTGTAGATTCTTTAAAATAATAAACCTGTGGGGAAAAAAAATTCTAAATTGCACTAAAACACCACTTGCCTGTAAAAATAAATACTTACGTGTGCTTTTTACAAGCGTAAAGACCGGAGGCCTTTACACATGCGCAAATCCCCCAAAACAGAGGAAATCCAAGACGCACACGCTGCCCCCTACAGCGCACGCGCTAGCCTCTTCACCTCTTGGGTTAGAGGAGAGGAAATGACGGTTTTCAGCGCGTGCGCTGTGCATGCTGAAAACCGGCATTTCCTCCGGCCAGACGCGTGAGTACCCCTTCCGTGCTCACGTGTTTGGGGAGGAATTACTGCCCCAACATCTTACTAAAAGCTAGTGGGCAGGTACAACAAATAATTTAAAAGGCTAATGGAATGTTGGCTTTTATTTCAAGGGGGCTGGAATACAAAGGAATCGAAGTTATGTTACAGTTATATAAAGCTCTGGTTAAACCCTGTCTGGAGTACTGTGTTCAGTTCTGGGCACCGCACCACAGGAAGGATGTATTGACCTCGAAAGGGGTGTAGTGCAGATTCACCAGAGTGATAACGGAGCTAAAAGGGTTAAATAGCTGGCACAGACTAGGCTTTGTGTATAGAAGATGAAGGGGTGATCTAATTGAGGTGTTTAGGATGATTAAAGGAGTTGATAGCGTAGATAGAGAGGGTACTTAATATTCAAGGGTAAAAGGTGTTCAGAAAAGATAGGGAAGGAAAAAAGGGAGTAGGGGTGGCAGTGTTGATTAAGGAAGACATTGTAGTGTTGGAAAGGGAGGATGTTCTTGAAGGGACAAGGTCAGAATCAATTTGGTTTGAGTTGAGGAGCAAAAAGGGTATGATCATGCTACTGGGGGTATTCTACAGGCCTCCAAGTAGTGAGAGAGAGGTAGAGGAACAAATCTGCAGGGAAATCGCAGAGATATGCAGGAGCTATAGAGTGGTGATGTTGGGGGACTTTAATTACCCAAATATCGATTGGGATAATGCTAGGGTAAAGGGAAAGGAGGAGAAGGAATTTCTGAAATGTATTCAGGAGAATTTCCTTGACCAGTATGTTGTTGGCCCAACTAGGAAGGAGGCATTGCTGGATCTGGTGCTGGGGAATGAGGTGGGCCAGGTCGACCAAGTGTCTGTGGGAGAACACTTGGGTAGGAGTGATCATCGTATCATAAGATTTAGATTAGCAATGGAGAGGGTTAAGGAACAATCTAGAGTGGAACTTCTAAACTGGAATAGGGCTAACTTCAATGGGATGTGAAAGGATCTAACCAGAGTAAAATGGAACCAAAGACTGACAGGAAAAACTGTAACAGAACAATGGGTGATCTTTAAGGAGGAGATGTTCCAAGTACAGGCTAGGTACTGACATGAATCAGTCATTCATGAAAGAAAGACTTATGAAATAATACTGAGCGGCCTATGGGTGGCGCTGTCCAGGGAGAGTATAAATACTCAGGCACGGGTCCAGCTTGCGCAGGACATTCTTAACAGGAACTAGTGAAGGACACAACTAGACCTCCATGTTGTAAAACAGTTGATTAAAGCTTTGTTTAATGCTTAGACCAAGTGCCTAGTAGTTTTCTTACGTCAGGTACATTCCAACAAGAGGGAAGGGTAAGGGAACCAAAGCAAGGGCTCCTTGGATGACGAGGGAGCTAGAGAAGATGATGAAACAAAAAAAGAGGGTGTATGATGAATGTCAGGTGAATTCTTCAAGGGAGAACCAGACCAAATACAATAAGTTGAGAGGGGAAGTGAAGATGAAAATAAGATTGGCAAAGAGAATATGAGAGTAGAATGGCTGTTAACATAAAAGGGAACCCAAAAATCTTCTACCGGCATGTAAACAGTAAGCGGGTAGTAAGAGACAGGGTGGGGCCTATTAGGGACAACGAAGGTGATATATGCTTAGAGGCTCAGGGCAAGGCTAGAATACTCAATGAGTACTTTGTATCGGTGTTTACTAAGGAGGTGGATGCTGACAAAATATCAGTAGAAGTGGAAAAGGTAGAAGCAATGGAAGGGGTGAAAAGTGATAGACAGGATGTACTAGAAAGGCTGGGTATGCTTGGAGTGGACAAGTTGCCTGGTCCAGATGGCTTGCATCCCAGGTTGCTAAGGGAATTGGGGGAGGAGATAGCGGAAGGACTTGCCATAATTTTCCAATCTTCCCTAGATGCGGGGTAGGTGCCTGAGGATTGGAAAGGGGCAAATGTGACACCATTGTTCAAGAAAGGGTGTAAGGACAATCCTAGTAACTACAGGCCGGTCAGTTTAACATCAGTGGTGGGTAAAGTTTTAGAAACAATAATCAATGAAAAAATTAACAAGCACTGGAAAGGTTTGAGCTAATTAAGGAGAGCCAACACGCATTTGTAAAAGGCAGATCGTGTTTGAGTAATCTAATTGAATTTTTTGATGAAGTAACAGGGAGGATTGATGAAGGGAATGCAATGGATGTTGTCTACATGGATTTTCAGAAGGTGTTTGACAAGTACCATATAGAAGGCTGGTTAACAAAATTGAGGCTTGTTGAGATACCGCGGCAAACGTGGGAGTCGAGACCAGAGCTATTGAACACACAACTGCTTTATTCCAACCACATGACAAACAGGAACTAGAAAAGCCCGCGCATCCACTTAAATACTTCCCAGACAGGAAGTGCTCCCGGCAGCCTGTCCCTGCGGGAAACAAGTTGCTGGAGGAAAGGGCCCCTGGCAGGGGGCTTCTGCTTAGACTGTCTGTGCCGCCGTGAGCGGATTATGTCCAGTGGTGGCGTGTCGCCACAGAGCTCCCCCCAGAATCCGCTTAGGAGGAGTGGACGAGTCGTGACGGTGGTCTAATGGTTCTGCCGCAGCGGCTCTGAGTGGTCGCCGGTCTGGTTGGTTGGGTCGGGCGGTTCGCCGCCGGCTGTGCTGGCTTGCCGGGGGGACGGCCTCTAGTTGGAGGCTGGGCCACGGGGACCTGTTCCCCTGGTTCTGTGTGTGCTGGTTTGAGCCGGTCGATGGAGACTGTCTCGACCCTGTCGCCGAGTCGCAGCTTGAAGACCTTGTCCCCGGTTTGTAGTACCTCATACGGACCGTCGTACGGGGGTCGCAGGGGCCCGCGGTGCGCGTCGTGTTGCACGAAGACGAAGCGCGCCTGCTGTAAATTTGGCGGGACGTCAGGTGCGAGTTCGCCGTGTCGGTTGACCGGAAGTGGGGCGAACTGCTGAGCGGAAGAGAAAGTCGAGCCGCTGCTGTTCGGCCGACCAAGGCTTGGTAGGCTCCGGAAGGAATTCGCCTGGGACGCGCAGCGGTTGTCCGTAGACTAACTCCGCTGCCGAGGACTGGAGGTCTTCCTTGACCGCGGTGCGTAGGCCGAGTAGCACCCACGGTAGGCGGTCAGTCCAGGTACTGTCCTGCAGGCCGGCGCGGAGTGAGGCCTTGAGTGACCTGTGGAAGCGTTCACAAAGTCCGTTGGCCTGCGGGTGGTACGCCGTGGTGCGGTGGAGCGTCACCCCGAGGTTGCGTGCTGTGGCCGTCCAGAGTTCGGAGGTGAACTGGGCGCCCCTGTCGGAGGTTATGTCGGCCGGTACGCCGAACCTCGCAACCCAGGTGTTAACGATCGCCCTGGCGATGTCAGCTGTGGTGGTGGAGGTCAGCGGCACTGCCTCAGGCCAGCGTGTGTAGCGGTCGACCATCGTAAGGAGATAAGTTTGGCCTTGCGATGGCGGCAGGGGACCGACGATGTCGACGTGTACGTGGTCGAAGCGGCGGCTGGGTACCTCGAAGTCTCCCAGGGGTGCTTTGGTGTGCAGCTGTACCTTAGCCCGTTGGCAGGCGAGGCAGGAGGTGGCCCAAGTCCGAACATCTCTGCTGAGGCCGCGCCAGACGAAGCGCTTGGAGAGGAGTTTGACGGATGCGCGGGAACCCGGGTGAGAGAGCCCGTGGAGCGCGTCGAAGACGCGGCGGCGCCAGGTCTCAGGGACGACCGGCCTGGGTTGGCCGAGTGAGACGTCGCACGTGACTGCCGTGGCTTCGGGCCCGTGCGCGACCTTGGCTAGGCGTAGCCCTGGCAGGCTGGTAGCCGCCGAGAGGAGGTCTGGGTCCGTGAGCTGGGCCGCTGCTAGTTGTGCGTAGTCGACCGCGAGGTGATTCGCACAGACGGCGGGACGGGAAAGGCAGTCGGTGACCACGTTGTCTCTACCGGAGACGTGCTGAATGTCCGTAGTAAACTCGGAGATGGCCGCGAGCTGGCGTTGCTGCCTAGCGGACCAGGGTTCGGTGTGCTTGGCCATCGCGTATGTGAGTGGCTTGTGGTCCACATATGCGGTGAAGGGGCGGCCTTCCAGGAGGAACCTGAAATGGCGGACCGACAGGTGGAGTGCGAGAAGCCCGCGGTCGAAAGTGGAGTATTTGACCTCCGGGGGGCGCAGTTGGCGGCTGTAGAAGGCAAGTGGCTGCCACGCGCCATTGACCCACTGCTCGAACACGGCCCCGACCGCGTGGTCGGAGGAATCGGTGGTGAGCGCGACCCGGGCATCGGCCCTCGGGTGCGCGAGCAGAGTGGCGTCGGCGAGCGCGTTTTTGGTGGCGTCGAAGGCGGCTGCCGTGTCAGTGGTCCAGGCTACGTCCATCTTGCCGGATTTTCCTCGGAGGGAGTCGTATAGGGGCTTCATGAGGGCTGCGGCTCTGGGGATGAACCTGTTGTAGAAGTTCACCATCCCGAGGAACTCCTGGAGGCCCTTGATGGTTGTGGGGCGGGGGAATTGCTGGACGGCCTGCACCTTGTTGGGCAGGGGGACGGCCCCAGCAGGGGTGATGTGGTGACCGAGAAAATCGATCTCGGTTAGGCCGAATTGGCACTTCGCCGGGCTGAGGATGAGCCCGTGTTGGGCTAGGCGCCCGAACAGGATGCGAAGGTGTTCGAGGTGTTCCTGTTTGGAGGAGCTGGCCACGAGAATGTCGTCTAGATAGACGAATAGGAAGTTCAGGTCCCGGAGGACTGAGTCCATAAGGCGCTGGAAAGCCTGTGCTGCATTCTTGAGGCCGAAGGGCATCCTCAGGAACTGGAACAGGCCGAATGGGGTGATGACGGCCGTTTTGGGGATGTCCGCGGGGTGTACGGGGACTTGGTGGTAACCGCGCACCAGGTCGACTTTAGAAAAGATGGTTCGTCCGGCCAGTCGGGCCGAGAAGTCCTGGATGTGTGGCACCGGGTATCGGTCGGGGGTGGAGGCGGCGGTAGTCCCCGCAAGGGCACCAGCCTCCGCCGGGCTTGGGGGCGAGGCCCAAGGGCTGCTGGAGCGGCGGATGATGCCGAGTTGTTCCATGTTGGTGAACTCGGCCCGCGCGATTTCCAGCTTGGCCGGGTTGAGTCTGCGGGCGTGGGCAGAAACTGGGGGGCCGGTGGTGGGGATATAGTGTTCCACACCGTGCTTGGCGGCTTTGGCCGAAAAGGTCGGGTTAGTGAGGGCGGGAAACTCAGCTAGGAGTGCCGAGTAGTCGTTCGTGGCTCTGGCGAGGCAGTAGGTCGTCAGGCCGGCCGAACGGGCCGGGGTAAAGGCGCCGGGGATGGGGGCCATAGTGTTGATGTCGACGAGGCGGTGCCTCGGAATGTCGACAAGGAGGCCGTGGGCGCGTAGGAAGTCGGCGCCGATGAGTGGGCAGAGGACCTTGGCTGTGAGGAACTCGTAGCGGTGGCCCGCGAGGTCGAGCGTGACCATGCGGGTGCCATATGTGCGGATTTCAGAGCCGTTGGCTGCAGCCAGTGTGATACCCCGTGTGCCGCGTTGGATCTCGAGGGCGGAGGCGGGGGTGATGCTGTGCTGGGCCCCTGTGTCGCACAGAAATCGGCGGTTGGTTCTGTCGTCGGTGACGTACAGTAGGGGCTCCTTCTGCCCCGCGGCCATCGCGGGGGCCGGTGCGGGGGGGGGGTTTGAAGGAACACGGTGGCGTGCAGCGTTGAGCCCTAGTGCCAAAACGGGTGTGGTAGTAGCAGTGACCCGGAGTGGTAGGGCGGTCGGGCCTAGCGGCCCGGGAAGACCGCGTGGTCGTTGCCGTGAGGTCGGGCGCGACGTCGCGAGCGGCCTGTGCAGAGAGCAGCCGGTCGGCCTTTTCGGCTATATCATTCAGGTCCGTGGAGTCAGACTCCACAATGAGCGGGCGGATGCTGGCGGGGAGCTGCCGAATGAAAAGCGTGCGAAAAAGGGCGCCGGGATTTTTGTCGTCTGAGAGGGACAGCATGTGGGAAAGCAGGTCTGATGGTGAAGCGTCACCAAGGCCGGGGAGGTCCAGGAGTCGGCAGTGGCGCTGGTAAGAGGACGTTTGAAATTTTTTAAGTAGCGCAGCCTTCAGATGTTCGTACTTGCCCTCCGTTGGTGGATTCTGCAGCGCTGCCCAAACCTTGGGGACTGTAGCGTAGGTGAGCAAGGCGACGAGGTAGTCGTACTTCGTGGCGTCGACTGTAATGCCTTTCAGCCGGAATCTGGACTCAGCTTGAACGAACCAGGCTTCGGCGAGATTCTCCCAAAAGTCTGGTAATTTAACCGTGACTGCGTTTGTATCCACCATGCTAGCTTAGGATTCGTCCTGAGCGTCGGGGTCACCAGTGTTGAGATACCGCGGCAAACGTGGGAGTCGAGACCAGAGCTATTGAACACACAACTGCTTTATTCCAACCACATGACAAACAGGAACTAGAAAAGCCCGCGCATCCACTTAAATACTTCCCAGACAGGAAGTGCTCCCGGCAGCCTGTCCCTGCGGGAAACAAGTTGCTGGAGGAAAGGGCCCCCGGCAGGGGGCTTCTGCTTAGACTGTCTGTGCCGCCGTGAGCGGATTATGTCCAGTGGTGGCGTGTCGCCACAGGCTCATGGAATAAGTGGCAGCTTTTTATAAGGAATTGGCTTAAGGACTGAAAACAGCAAATGGTAAATGGCTGTTTTTCAGACTGGAGGATGGTAGACAGTGGTGTTCCCCAAGGGTCAGTGCTGGGGCCACTGCTTTATTTGATATATATAAATGACCTGGATATTGGAATACAGAGTAGAATTTCTAAATTTGCTGATGACACCAAACTTGGGGGTGTGGCAAACAGTGCTAATGATACCAATCGACTGCAACAGGACATAGAAAGGCTAGCAGAATGGGCAGACAAGTGGCAGATGGAATTTAATACAAAGAAGTGTGAGGTGATGCATGTTGTGCATGTGCCTTTAAGAGAAGAACTGATTCTATAGTGCAGTACCACCCCTGTATATAAAGCCATAGCAGGCTTCTGTATTTCAGTCTTGAATTACTCTCTGTTCAGTAAATACCTGTTTTATTGTTCTCCTGCAGTCTGAGTATTATTGATCCTCGGACACTACACTGGCGACGGGCAGGTTTGAACTCACCTGCAGTACTGCATCACCTCACGGGGATCTTTTCCCTGAAGAGAAGCTTCTTGGAGGTCGAAGTCAGAACGGCGGGCGTCGCCCGCGGGCAACCGCCCAGGGATCCATCGGAGAGTTGCAGGGGAGGCCGTGGAGAGCTGGGCCTGGCTCCTCAGTCGAGGTGTTCCAGCAAGTCGTGCTGGTAGCAGGTAGTGCGCTGACCCTTCCGGACTGCGGCGGGCTCGGGCTCGATCGAGCGGCTCTGCAAAGGGGCCATGCAGCGTCGTCGGGAGGAAAAGAGAGAGAGAGAGGGTGGAGCACACAGGGCGCGGTCAGTGCTCAAGAACAGGGCAGCATGGAGAGGATAGAACGCGGGGAAGGAAAAGTGAGACGCGCCAAAGCCGCGGTTCGCCGCCATTACCCTGTAGAACGTTAGGAGCAGCGTGGCAGCAAGGGGAAGAAGGAAAAGCGCGGGAGGCGCCATTTTATTCCATTGGGGAAGAAGGAAAAGCGCGGGAGGCGCCATTTTAAATCACCCAAGATGCCGAAGAGTGGCAGTATCACTGCTTTCGACAACGAGGTAGAAGACTGGACCACGTATGTGGAAAGAATTGGAGTGTACTGCAATGTCAATGAGGTGGCCAATGGAAAGAAGGCGTCGGTATTATTAAATTTGATGGGCGCGAGAACGTACGGCCTATTGCGGAATTTAATTACCCCAGCTAAACCAATGGAGAAAAGTTTTGAAGAGATTGTTAATATCTTACAGGAACACCTAAACCCTACACCGCTGCTGATAGCAGAAAGATTCAAGTTCCATAAAAGAAACCAGCACAAAGATGAGAACAATGCTGACTATCTTACGGAACTACGCAAGTTATCGAAGCACTGCCAGTTCGGAGCAGGACTGGCAGACACCTTACAGGATAAGTTTGTCTGTGGGCTCCAGAGTGAAGGAACCCAGAAACGACTACTTTCGGAAAAGGACCTGACGCTAGAACAGGCTTTCAGCGTGGCAGTATCCTACGAAGCAGCAGCACGGGGAGCTGCGGAAATACAACAGAAACCACAGGAATACAGCGCTAACGAAATGGCGTATGGAGCAGAAAAGTGCTATCGCTGCGGCAGAACAACCCATGATCAGAAGGACTGCTGGGTTAAGGACAAAGTATGCAGGCAATGCGGGAAAATGGGACATATAGCAAGAGTCTGCAGGTCGGGAAAGAAAACCAACACTACAAGAACTACTAAGGAAAAGTACAAGAAAGTAAAAAAAATGACAGACGCACGCCTGGGGAACCGAAGAAGGTTCGCATCTGTGGGGACTTCAAGGTAACTGTGAACCCAGTTCTGCACACAGTACAATATCCACTTCCACGGATAGAAGATATTTTCACCTCACTATCTGGAGGGAAACGCTTTACAAAGATTGATCTGGCCCAAGCGTATCTACAAATGGAGGTGGAAGAAGCGTCTAGGAAATGCCTCATGATAAACACTCACAAAGGCCTTTACCAGTACAATCGACTGGTATTCGGGGTAGCATCAGCCCCGGCTATTTGGCAGAGAGCAATGGAACAAGTCCTGCAAGGGATCCTGGGGACCCAGTGTTATTTGGACGACATCCTGGTTACGGGCGAAAATGACAGTGAACACCTTGCCAACCTGGAGCAGGTGCTCACGAGATTACAGGAATATGGGCTACGAGCCAACCGCCCCAAATGCGAGTTCTTCAGGAGACAAATCTCGTATTGTGGCCACATGATTGATGAGGAAGGGTTGCATAAGTCGCCGGACAAGATTGAGGCTGTAGTCAAGGCTCCAGCACTGGAAAATATGTCGCAACTGAGGTCGTTCCTCGGGTTGGTGAACTACTACCATAAGTTCTTGCCGAATTTATCTACAATTCTGCACCCACTGAATGCCCTACTGCAAACTGGAGTAACATGGAAATGGAGTGATGAGTGTAAGCGTGCCTTTCAGAAATGTAAGTGCTTAATCACTTCAAAAGAAGTATTGGCCCACTACAATCCAACACTACCGATTCGGTTAGCATGTGATGCGTCTCCCTACGGCATCGGAGCGGTGCTGTCACACAAATTCCTTGACGGTTCAGAGAGGCCAATAGCCTTTGCGTCGCGCTCGTTAACCTCAGCTGCGCGTAACTACGCCCAGATTGACAGGGAGGCCCTCAGCCTGGTGTGGGGGGTGAAGAAGTTCAATCACTATCTGCACGGGCAGAAATTCACCCAACTGACTGATCATCAGCCCCTGGTCTCCATTTTTAACCCAAAGAAGGGCGTTCCGGTGATGACGGCGCAACGGCTGCAAAGATGGTCCCTTTTTCTAGGGGCACATCAGTACGACACAGAGTACAAGGGTACGAAACAGCATGGAAACGCTGATGGGCTGTCGCGCCTACCGTTGCCTACGGTAGAGGAAGCACCTGCAGTGGACCCTGTTGAGATATTCCATGCGACCATAGTCGAATGTCTACCTGTTACAAACTCAAGTATAGCGAAGGAAACCCGAAATGACCCGACACACTCTCGGGCCTATGATTTGACGGTGAAGGGATGGCCAGCACATGGCGACTCACTGTTGCCAGCATTCTCGCCAAGGAGAGAACAGCTGTCAGTGTGCCGGGGGACCTTGATGTGTGGATCCCGAGTGGTAATTCCACCTAAGTTGAGAGATAGAGTGCTCAATGAGCTTCATGAGGGTCATCTGGGAGGGGTAAAAATGAAGAGCCTAGCCAGGGCGTTTGTGTGGTGGCCGGAAATCGATAAAGAAATCGAGGATATGACCAAGAGATGCACAGGATGCCAGAAGGTCCAAAACGCTCCACCACAGGCCCCGCTACATCCATGGGAGTGGCCCTCATCTTCATGGCAACGGGTACACATTGATTTTGCTGGTCCATTTATGGAATCAATGTTCCTAATCGCTGTGGACGCCCATTCGAAATGGCCAGAGGTCATCAAAATGTCCTCCACCACCACGGAGAAAACTATTGCAGTCCTATGGACCATCTTCGCCAGGAATGGCTTGCCAGAACAGATTTGCTCCGACAATGGGCCACAGTTTGTGTCAGAGGATTTCCGGAGGTTTCTGAGGAATAATGGGGTGAAGCATTACATATCATCCAGCAACAAATGGATTGGCTGAGAGGTTTGTTCAGACCTTTAAAAAGGCCATAAAGGCAATGCATAATGACGACATACCACTACAACACAAGGTGGATAATTTCTTGTTTGCTTACCGGAATGCGACACATGCAGTCACCAACCAAGCTCCAGCCATAATGTTCTTCAACCGAAGGCTAAGATGTCATAGAGTCATAGAGTTATACAGCACGGATAGAGACCCTTCGGCCCATCGTGTCCGCGCCGGCCATCAAGCCCTGTCTAATCTAATCCCATATTCCAGCATTTGGTCCGTAGCCTTGTATGCTGTGGCATTTCAAGTGCTCATCCAAATGCTTCTTAAATGTTGTGAGGGTTCCTGCCTCCACAACCCTTTCAGGCAGTGAGTTCCAGACTCCAACCACCCTCTGGGTGAAAAAGTTCTTTCTCAAATCCCCTCTAAACCTCCCGCCCTTTACCTTGAATCTATGCCCCCTAGTTATTGACCCCTCTACTAAGGGAAAAAGCTCCTCAGCATCCATCCTATCTATGCCCCTCATAATTTTGTACACCTCAATCATGTCCCCCCTCAGCCTCCTCTGCTCCAAGGAAGACAAACCGAATCTGCCCAGTCTCTCTTCATAGCTGAAGCGCTCCAGCCCTGGTAACATCCTGGTGAACCTCCTCTGCACCCTCTCCAACGCGATCACATCCTTCCTGTAGTGTGGCGACCAGAACTGCACACAGTATTCCAGCTGTGGCCTAACCAGTGTTTTATACAGCTCCATCATAACCTCCTTGCTCTTATATTCAATGCCTCGGCTAATGAAGGCAAGTATCCCATATGCCTTTTTTACCACCTTATCCACCTGTTCCACCGCCTTCAGGGATCTGTGTACTTGCACACCCAGATCCCTCTGACCCTCCGTCTTGCGTAGGGTCTTACCATTCATTGTGTATTCCCTTGCCTTGTTAGTCCCCCCCAAAGTGCATCACCTCGCACTTTTCCGGGTTAAATTCCATTTGCCACTGTTCCGCCCATCTGACCAACCCATCTATATCGTCCTGCAGACTGAGGCTACCCTCCTCGCTATTTACCACCCTACCAATTTTTGTATCATCCGCGAACTTACTGATCATACCTTTTACATTCATATCCAAGTCATTAATGTAGACCACAAACAGCAAGGGACCCAGCACCGATCCCTGTGGTACCCCACTGGCCACAGGCTTCCAGTCACAAAAACAACCTTCGACCATCACACTCTGCCTTCTGCCACTAAGCCAGTTTTGTATCCAATGTGCCAAGGCACCCTGGATTCCATGGGCTCTTACCTTCTTGACCAGTCTCCTGTGTGGGACTTTATCGAAGGCCTTACTGAAATCCATGTATACCACATCCACTGCGTTACCCTCATCCACACACCTAGTCACCCCCTCAAAAAATTCAATCAAATTAGTCAGACATGATCTTCCCTTGACAAAGCCATGTTGACTATCCCTGATTAATCCTTGCCTCTCCAAGTGGAGACAAATTTTGTCCCTCAGAATTTTTTCCAATAATTTTCCTACCACTGATGTTAGGCTCACTGGCCTGTAGTTCCCCGGTTTTTCCCTACTTCCCTTCTTGAATAATGGTACTACATTAGCGGTTCTCCAGTCCTCTGGCACATCCCCTGTGGCCAGAGGTCCTGAATATATGTGTTAGAGCCCCCGCAATCTCTTCCTTTGCCTCACACAGCAGCCTGGGATACATTTCATCCGGGCCTGGGGATTTATCCATTTTTAGGCCAGCTAAAACCGCCAATACCACCTCCCTCTCGATGTTAATATGTTCGAGCATATCACAGTCCCCCCGCCCTATTTCTATGTCTACATCGTCCTTCTCCATAGTGAAAACAGATGCAAAAAATTCATTTAGAACCCCTCCTACATCTTCCGGCTCCACACACACATTGCCACTTTTGTCCCTAATGGGCCCTATTTTTTCCCTAGTTATCCTCTTACCCTTAATATACTTATAAAACATCTTAGGATTTTCCTTTATTTTGCTCGCCAGTGTTATTTCATGGCCCCTCCTTGATCTCCTAATTTCTTTTTTAAGTATCCCCCTGCACTTTTTGTACTCCTCTAGGGCTTCCTCCGTCTTTAGCCTTTTGTATCTGCCAAAAGCCCTCCTTTTTTTCCTAATCCATTCTCGTATATCCCCTGACATCCAAGGTTCCCTGTGGTTTTTGGAACCACCCTTGACCTTTACGGGAACATGTTGCAATTGTATGATCTCAATCTCCCTTCTGAAAGCCTCCCATTGCTCAGATGCGGATTTTCCTACAAGTAGCTGATCCCAGTCCATTTTGGCCAGATCCTGCCTTATCCTATTAAAATCGGCCTTCCCCCAATTTAGAACCTTTATTTCCGGCCCATCCCTGTCCTTTTCCATGACCACCTTAAATCTTACCATATTATGGTCACTGTCACCAAAGTGCTCACCTACTAGCACTTTTTCCACTTGGCCAGCCACATTCCCTAGAATTAGGTCCAGTACCGCCCCCTCTCTTGTAGGACTTTCTACATGCTGGCTCAAAAAGCTCTCCTGGATGCACTTTAAGAATTCTACACCCTCTGAGCCTTTCACACTCTGACTATCCCAGTTAATATTGGGGAAGTTGAAATCCCCCATTATTATTACCCTATTATTTGCACATTTCTCTGAGATTTGCCTACACATCTGTTCCTCTATCTCCCCCTGACTGTTTGGAGGCCTATAGTACACTCCCAGCAAAGTGCTTGCCCCCTTTCTGTTTTTAAGCTCCACCCATATGGCCTCATTAGAGGAACCTGCTAATATATCATCCCTCCTTACTGCAGTAATTGACTCCTTAATTAATATTGCGACACCCCCTCCTCTTATACCTCCCCCTCTGTCTCGCCTGAAGATTCTGTACCCCGGAATATTGAGCTGCCAGTCTTGCCCCTCCCTCAACCATGTCTCCGTGATAGCAACAATATCATACTCCCATGTGTTTATCAACACCTTCAGTTCATCCACCTTATTTGCAAGACTCCTTGCATTAAAATAGATGCCATCCAGCCTTGCCCTTATATGTTTGCCCTGTCTACCAAGCTGACTTGTTTTTTTCTCTATAATTGGCAGCACATCACCCCCTATTTCAGCTCCCCTCTGTATCCCATCCCCCTGCCTGGATTTGCTCAAACCAAACATAAGATGAGATGTTGAGGATAAGCAATTCCAGCACATAAATGAGAAGCCAACCAGGAGCTTCAAGATAGGGCAACTAGTCTTGGCCCGCGACTACCGAACAGAAAAATGGCAGCCAGGAACGATATGCACACAGCAGGGACCACTAATGTACACAGTGGACGTTGGAGAGAGCATCGTGAGACGCCATGCTGACCAGATTCTAGAGTCACAGGAACAAGCGAAACCCATACCACGAGCAGGTGCACCTGGTAATCAACCCGAAGTACAGATTGCGTCTACCTCAGAAGCAGTGGTATTGGAAGCTGACGAACCAACCAATGACAATGAGCCAGAATCAACTCCGCCGCAAGAACAGGATACTCGAGAAAGGCGCTATCCAGTCAGGATCAGGAAGCCCCCTCAAAGACTGAACTTATAAATGATTATTTCAGTTGATGTATATAGTACAGAGAAAATTGTAATTAGTTATTATTTAGTTGTTAAATGAATGTTATGTACTGTTTATCTAAAAGGGGAGGAATTGTTGTGTATGTACCTTTAAGAGAAGAACTGATTCTATACTGCAGTACTGGCAGTGACCACCCCTGTATATAAAGCCATAGCAGGCTTCTGTATTTCAGTCTTGAATTGCTCTCTGTTCAGCAAATACCTGTTTTATTGTTCTCCTGCAGTCTGAGCATTATTGATCCTCAGACACTACAATGCATTTTGGCAGAAGGAACAGGAAGAGGCAATATGCACTTAATGGCACAGTTTTAAAGTGTGTGCAGGGACAGAGGGACCTGGAAGTTAATGTGCATAGGTCCCTGAAGGTGGCGGGACATATTGAGAGAGTGGTTAGCACAGCATATGGGATCTTGGGTTTCATAAATAGAGGTATTGAGTACAAAAGTGGAGAAGTTATGCTGAATCTTTATAAAGCACTGGTTAGTCCACAACTGGAGTATTGCGTCCAGTTCTGGTCACCACACTTTAGAAAGGATGTGAAGGCACTTGAGAGGGTGCAGAGGAGATTTACCCGAATGGTTCCAGGGATAGGGGATCTTAGCTACAAGAACAGGTTGGAGAAGCTGGATTTGCTTTCATTAGAGCCAAGGAAGTTGCGGGGTGATTTGATAGAGGTGTACAAGATTATGACGGGTTTGGATAGGCTAGACGGAGAAAGGCTGTTCCCACTGGTTGATGGTACAAGGACTAGGGGACACAGATGTAAGGTTTTGGGCAAGCGATACAGGGGGGATGTGAGGAAAAACTTTTTTACGCAGCGAGTGGTGAGGACCTGGAACTCGCTGCCGACGGAAGTGGTGGAAGCGGAGGCACTCAATGTTTTCAAGGGGCGACTGGATAGGCACTTGAGGGAAATAAACTTGCAGAGCTACGGGGATAGAGTGAGAGAATGGGACTGACTGGATTGCTCTACAGAGAGCCGGCATGGACTCGATGTGCCAAATGGCCTCCATCTGCGCCTTTATGACTCGGGGGGGGGGGGGGGAAATTCGGTTGATTAGTGCCCCCTGTTAGCGCCCTAAGAAGAGGGCGCTAACGGGGCGCAAAGCGACCAGCGCCTGAGCGCGGTGATGTTTGCGCCACTCGCGAGAGTACTGCGCACAGTTTTGTTCTCCTTATTTAAGGAGGGGTATACTTGCATTGGAGGCAGTTCAGAGAAGGTTCACGAGGTTGATTCCTGAGGTGAAGGGGTTGACTTATGAAGAAAAGTTGGGCCTATACTCATTGGAGTTTAGAAGAATGAGAGGTGATCTTATTGAAACATATAAGATACTGAGGGGGCTTGACAGGGTAGATGCAGAGATGTTTCCCCTCATGGGGGAATCTGGAACTAGGGGGCAGAGTTTCAGAATAAGGGGCCGCCCATTTAAAACTGAGATGAGGAGGAATTTCTTCTCTGAGGGTCATAAATCTGTGGAATTCTCTGCCCCAGAGAGCTGTGGAGGCTGGGTCATTGAATATGTTTAAGGTGGAGATAGACAGATTTTTGAACAATAAGGGAGTGATGGGTTATGGGGAGCGGGCAGGGAAATGGAGCTGAGCCCAAGATCAGATCAGCCATGATTTCATTAAATGGCGGAGCAGGCTCGAGGGGCCAAATGGCCTACTCCTGCTCCTATTTCTTATGTTCTTTCTTGTTATCTAGGTCCCTTATAATTTTAGACACCTCAATTAGGTCTCCCCTCCCCTGTTCCAAAGAAAACAACCCCAGCCTATCCAATCTTTCCTCATAGCTAAAACTCCCCAGCCCAGGCAACATCCTCATAAATCTCTGCATCCCCTCTAGTGCAATCACATCCTTCCTGTAATGTGGTGACCAGAACTGCATGCAGTATTCTACCTGCGATCTAACTAGTATTTTATACAGTTCAAACATAACCTCCCTGCTCTTATATTCTATGCCTCGGCTAATAAAGGCAAGTATCCCGTATGCCTTCTTAACCACCTTATCTTACCCGTCCTGCTACCTTCAGGGATCTGTGGACATGCACTCCAATGTCCCTCTGATTTTGTGCACTTCTCAGTGTCCTACCATTTATAGTGTATTCCCTTGCCTTGTTAGCCCTCCCTAAATGTATTACAGTACCACACATTTCTCCAGATTGAATTCCATTTTCCACTGTTCTGCCCACCTGACCAGTCCATTGATATCTTCCTATAGTCTGCAGCTTTCTTCTTCATTATCAACCACACGGCCAATTTTTGTATCATCCGCAAACTTCTTAATCATACTTCCTACATTCAAGTCCAAATCATTGATATATACCACAAAAAGCAAAGGGCCCAGTACTGAGCCCTTTGGAACCCCACTGGAAACAGCCTTCCAGTCACAAAAACACCCTTCGACCATTACCCTTTGTTTCCTGCCTCTGAGCCAATTTTGGATCCAACTTGCCACTTTGCCTTGGATCCCATGGGCTTTTATTTTCGTGACCAGTCTGCCATGCGGGACCTTATCAAAAGCCTTGCTGAAATCCACAGAGACGACATCAAACGCACTACCCTCATTGACCTTCCTTGTTACCTCCTCAAAAAATTCACTCAAGTTAGTCAGACACTACCTTCCTTTAACAAATCCATGCTGACTGTCCCTGATTAATCCGTGCCACCTCCCAGTGGCAGTTCCACCGTCGACTCAGTCGTTCCTCGGTTTGTCTTACCCTTCTTCTCTGATCAGATTATATTTATACCGTTCATCTTGAGGGCCACTTTGGCACCAACCCTTAATCACTGCTGAGCGACACATTTGAAGCATGTCCAACTCGATTATCATACACATACACCCAACGATCAAACACAGTATCTGGTTACTTATCAGTCTATTTGCTGTTTCTTTTGGTCTCGCCTCCAGTCCTGTTTTGGCCAGTGCGAGGATAACTGGGGTGAGGGAGAGGGTCCCGGGGACATATAGTCACCGGACAGTACCCATGCGGGCCGGGTAATTGGACGGGGCCGCAGCTCCCTGTCGGTAATGGCCATTGGTTCATCATGTGGCCACCATTCATCGGCATTATCCAGCATGATAATTTTTAAACTGTCTACTTGTTCCTTAGGTACTGGACCTTTATACGGTTTCAGTTGGTTAACATGGACCCACTGGTTTGCATTTTTCCACTTGGACCCTTGACACTGTATTTTATATACTTGTGGACTTAATTTGTCAATTATTGGGTAAAGACCCTCGAACTTTGGGTTCCATTTCCCCTCTTGATGATTGACCTGGGCCATCACCTGGTCTCCCACCTTATAACCTTCAGAATCGGCTGACGATCACCCAGGGGACCCTATTCTGGCCATACCCAAGTTACGGGCTGCGGACCTCTGCACCTGCTTCAAATGGTTTTTGAGCAATTGCATTCTTTGATCCATGCGGACTCCTTCCACTTGGGGGCCGGACAGACAACCAGCCACCCACATTTCTGGCAGCCGCATTCTCCTCCCAGCCATAATTTTATAGGGGCTCAACCCTGTACTCTTGGAGGGGGTTCCCCTAATAGCCATTAGAAGGAGGGGTAGCAGGCTGTACCACTCCTTCCCTGAATCAGTGAGGGCTTTCACTAACCGGTGTTTAAGGGTTTGGTTCATTCGTTCCACTATTCCTGCTGCTTGGGGATTATACGGGATGTGTAAACGTGACTTAATCCCTAACAATTTAAGAGTTTCTTTCCATCACCTGACCTGTGAAATGGGTACCTTGATCAGATTCGATATTTTCTGGCAGACCCCACTGGGTGAAAACATGCTCAATCAGGACCCTTGCAGTTTGATTTACAGTAGCTTTGCTGACTGGGAAAACGTCTACCCATTTTGAAAAACAATCTACTACCACCAAGGCAAACTCTTTGCCTCTCCCCATGTGCGAGGCAGGGGTCCAATATAGTCAATTTGGAGGGTTTTCCATGGACCACTTGTTGCTTTTACGTGGGCCGTTGGGACTTTGATTTTCGGGCCTGGATTGTACTGGGCACAGACAATACACTGATCCACCACTTTGTCCACCATTTGTCTTGTTAGGCCACCACATATTTTGGGATAATCTCCATGTTAGACCCTTTCCCTTCTGATGTCCCCTGGACACATGTGTCCATTGGATAATTTTGGCCCGTAGAGAGTCTGGGATTTCCACCTGGTTTTGGAACTGTAATAATTGATCTGGTTCCCATGTAATGCCCTCCTTGTTTTTGGGACACCCTTGGGGCCATGGCACGGTGCCCTTCATGGCTTGCCTGATTGCTGCAATCCAAGGGTCCTGGCTCTGCATTTCGACCAACGTCGGGCTATTCCGACGGGCGGGTTGCAGCGGAGTAATGGGAGCCTTAGCCACGGTCGGGGCTGCCCATTGCCGGAGTGCTTTGTGCATTGAGTGCTGTTGGAGTTTTGCTAAGTGGGAGAGTTCGGATAAGTGGGAGGTGAGGGTGTGTTTTTTGCTCTGTTTTGTTCCCCACTCCCAGGCTTAGACAGCACTGCGGAGGCGGAGCAGCGAGACGAGTCAACCAAACAGGCTCCACAGACAGTATTCAAGGAGGAGGTTGGTGATCAGCTGGTTGGTTGGTTTTCTTCCTTCTCTTCTCTTTTATACCTTTAAGTTGGTAAGTCCTATTGAATAGTGGTGTGATATTATCATATATATCCGGGCAGGGTCTTCATAACTAATAATAAGAAATTAAATTAATTATATAGAATGGAGCAGGTGATGTGTTACTGTTGCGAGATGTGGGAGCCGGTGAACCCCATTGAGGCTCACGGTGATTACATCTGCGACAAGTGTTTGCTGCTAGAGGAACTCAAGTTCCATGTTATGGAGCTTGAGACCGAGCTTCAGACACTGCGACACATCAGGGAGGGGCAGAAGTTCCTGGACTCTATATGTTTCAGGAGATGGTCACACCTATGAAGTTAATTACTGCAGATGTAGTCCGTGGTCAGGGACAGGACGGTGTGACTACGAGTGAGGAAGGTACAGGGATCCAGGATGTAGTGTTGAAGGAGATGCAGCCCTTGTTCTTGTCCAGCAGGATCGAGGTTCTTACTCCCTGTGAGGGCGGGAGCGGGGACTGCAGGGAGGATGAGCAACCTGGCCACAGCACCGTGGTACAGGGGGCCATTCAAGTGGAGGGAGTAAAAAGAAATGTTGTAGTGGTAGGGGATAGTATCATTAGGGGGATAGATAGGGTTCTCTGCAGTCAAGAACTGGAGTCCCGAAGGCTGTGTTGCCTGCCTGGTGCCAGGGTTAAGGACACCTCTTCTGGGCTGGAAAGAAACTTGGAGTGGGAGGGGGAGGATCCAGCTGTCGTGGTCCATGTTGGTACAAACGACGTAGATAGGACAAGGAAGACGGTTCTGTTAAAGGAGTATGAGCAGCTAGGGGTCAAATTAAAAAACAGAACCTCAAGGGTAATAATCTCTGGGTTATTACCTGAGCCACGAGCAAATTTGGCTAAGATAAATAAAATTAAAGAGTTAAATGCGTGGCTCAAAGACTGGTGTGGGAGAAATGGGTTTTGCTTCTTGGGACACTGGCACCAGTACTGGGACAGGAGGGAGCTGTTCTGTTGGGAATGACTCCACTTGGCCAGTGCTGGGACTAGAGTCCTGGCGAATCATATAACTAGGGCTGTAGAGAGGGCTTTAAACTAATTAGTGGGGGGGAGGTTTCTAGAGAGCAAATAATAGAAATGACAACAGAGAAGGCCATAGACTTAGGTAGCAGTGGGGGAATTAAAAAACAGAATGTGCCAGGAAGGGACAGAAGGTATGGAGTAAAAAGTAAAGTACTAAAAAGGGAAAAAACAGGAACTAAGTGTTACAAAACATATTTGAAAGTTCTTTATCTGAATGCACGTAGCATTCGTAACAAAATGAATGAGTTAACGGCACAAATAATGACATATGGGTATGATCTTGTGGCCATTACAGAAACATGGCTGCAGGGTGACCATGACTGGGAATTAAACATACCAGGTTATTTAACAATCAGGAAGGACAGGCAGGAAGGGAGAGGAGGTGGGGTGGCTATGTTAATAAAGGAAGGAATCACTATAATACAGAGAAATGATATTGGGTCAAAGGAGCAGGATAGTGAAACAGTTTGGGTGGAGATAAGGAATAATAAGGGGGAAAAAAACACTAGTGGGTGTAGTCTATAGGCCTCCGAACAGTTGCAACTCTGTTGGACGGAGTATTAATCAGGAAATAGTTGAGGCTTGTAATAAGGGAACCGCTATAATTATGGGGGATTTTAATTATCATATTAACTGGACAAATCAAATTGGGCAGAGCAGCCTTGAGGAAGAGTTCATTGAGTGTATTAGGGATGGGTTTCTTGAGCAGTATGTAACTGAACCGACCAGGGGGCAAGCAACCTTAGATTTGGTCCTGTGTAATGAGACAGGATTAATTAAAAATGTCCTAGTAAAGGATCCCCTTGGAATGAGTGACCATAACATGGTTGAGTTCCATATTCAATTAGAGGGTGAGAAGGTTGGATCTCAAACAAGCGTGCTGAGCTTGAATAAAGGAGACTATGAAGGTATGAGAGCGGAATTAATTAGAGTGGACTGGGAAAATAGATTAAAGGGTAAGACGATACATGATCAGTGGTGTACATTTAAGGAGTTATTTTACAACTTCCAAAAAATATACATTCCACTGAGGAAAAAAGGGTGTAGAAGAAAAGATAGCCATCCGTGGCTAAGTAAAGTAATTAAGGACAGTATCCGACTAAAAACAAGGGCATATAAGGTAGCCAAATCTAGTGGGAGGATGGAAGATTGGGAAGTCTTTAAAAGACAGCAAAAAATAACTAAAAGATTGATTAAGAAAGGGAAGATAGATTATGAAAGTAAATTAGCAAAAAATATAAAAACAGACAGTAAAAGTTTCTATAGTTATATAAAAAGAAAAAGGGTGGCTAAAGTAAATGTTGGTCCCTTAGAGGATGAGACCGGGAAATTAATGGTGGGAAACATGGAGATGGCAAAAACACTGAACAATTATTTTGTATCAGTCTTTACAGTAGAGGACACTAAGAATATCCCAACACTGGACAAACAGGGGGCTCTAGGGGGGGAGGAACTAAATAGGATTAAAATCACTAAGGAAGTGGTACTTGGTAAAATAATGGGACTCAAGGCGGATAAATCACCTGGACCTGATGGCTTACATCCTAGGGTCTTGAGGGAAGTAGCGGTAGGGATTGTGGATGCATTGGTAATAATTTTCCAAAACTCACTGGACTCAGCAAAGGTCCCGGCAGATTGGAAAACTGCTAATGTAACACCCTTATTTAAAAAGGGTAGTAGGCAGAAGGCTGGAAACTATAGACCTGTTAGCCTAACATCTGTGGTTGGTAAAATTTTGGAGTCCATTATTAAGGAGACAGTAACGGGACATTTGGATAAACATAATTTAATAGGACAAACTCAGCATGGTTTCATGAAGGGGAAGTCATGTTTGACAAATTTGCTTGAGTTTTTTGAGGAAGTAACATACAGGGTGGATAAAGGGGAACCAGTGGACGTAGTGTATTTAGACTTCCAAAAGGCATTTGACAAGGTGCCACACAAAAGATTATTGCTCAAGATAAAAAATCATGGGATTGGGGGTAATATTCTGGCGTGGGTGGAGGATTGGCTCTCTAACAGAAAGCAGAGAGTTGGGATAAATGGTTCATTCTCAGATTGGCAACCAGTAACTAGTGGTGTTCCGCAGGGGTCAGTGCTGGGTCCCCAACTCTTTACAACCTATATTAACGATTTGGAGGAGGGGACCGAGTGTAACATATCAAAGTTTGCAGATGATACAAAGATGGGACGGAAAGTAGTGAGTGAGGAGGACATAAAAAACCTGCAAAGGGACATAGACAGGCTAAGTAAGTGGGCAGAGATTTGGCAGATGGAATACAATACTGGAAAGTGTGAGGTTATGCACTTTGGCAGGAAAAATCATAGAGCAAGTTATTATTTTAATGGCAAGAAACTGGAAAGTACTGTAGTACAAAGGGATCTGGGGGTCCTGGTGCATGAAACTCAAAAAGTTAGTATGCAGGTGCAGCAAGTGATTAAGAAGGCCAATGGAATGTTGGCTTTTATTGCTAGGGGGATGGAATATAAAAACAGAGAGGTATTGCTGCAGTTGTACAAGGTATTGGTGAGACCGCACCTGGAATACTGCATACAGTTTTGGTGTCCATACTTAAGAAAAGACATACTTGCTCTCGAGTCAGTACAAAGAAGGTTCACTCGGTTAATCCCGGGGATGAGGGGGTGGTCATATGAGGAGAGGTTGAGTAGATTGGGACTCTACTCATTGGAGTTCAGAAGAATGAGAGGCGATCTTATTGAAACATATAAGATTGTGAAGGGGCTTGATCGGGTGGATGCGGTGAGGATGTTCCCAATGATGGGTGAAACTAGAACTAGGGGGCATAATCTTAAAATAAGGGGCTGCTCTTTCAAAACTGAGATGAGGAGAAACTTCTTCACTCAGAGGGTGGTAGGTTTGTGGAATTTGCTGCCCCAGAAAGCTGTGGAAGCTACATCATTAAATAAATTTAAAACAGAAATAGATAGTTTCCTAGAAGTAAAGGGAATTAAGGGTTACGGGGAGCGGGCAGGAAATTGGACATGAGTCTAGGTTCGGAATGGTCATGGCCCTGTGGGTAGTGGAGTGGGCCCAGGGGCCGTGTAGCCTGGTTCTGCTCCTACTGTGTTCTAATTCTGTGTTAGATTTCAGGAGATGGTTTTATTCCTGTTCCTGGCTGGGGTGGAGATCGCCTTTACAGAAGGTAAGTACTGTAGAAAATATAGGGACAGAGTGATCTCCTGGAAGAATTTCGATCGCCTAGATGGGTCGGAGAGGAATTTCCCAGATTTTCTTCTCCCAAATTGGCCATTGGGTCTTTATCTGGTTTTTCGCCTCTCCCGGGAGATCACATGGGTTCGGGTGGATGCAGAGTGATAGAAGATTTGAGGTTAGGATCAGATCAGCCATGATCTTATTGAATGGTGGAGCAGGCTCGAGGGGCCGATTGGCCTACTCCTGCTCCTATTTCTTATGTTCTTATTCCTCCCACTCTCCTGGAAGCCTCTGGCCAATTCATCAGCCTTTCGGTTCTCATCTGTCCAGGGGGTATTTTTAGAATGTGCTATAACCTTCACTATGGTCACGGGATGTTGCCGCTCCCTCGCCTGCAGTAATCCAGCCGTGGGAAGTGGTTTCCCATCCGCGGAGGCAAAGCCTCTCTTTTCCCAGATGGGTAGATAATCGGTTAGGGATAGTCACTTTTTAAATGCCTATCAGAGAAGATAGGTAAAGGCTTTTCCCCTACTGGCATTTGGAGGATGTAGGCTACAGTGGCCAGTTCAGCCCTCCCAACAATTTAACTGATTTTCCTATGCCCTCCTTGGGTGCATAACTCCAAATCCTGACACAGGTCCCTCTGGTGTAAGGATGCTAATCCCGTCGGCAAAGACATGCAGTAAGTCAGGTATAGGTGGGTGCCAAACGCCCCTTCACCTGGTTCTGGTATCACCAAAGTGCACTCGTGCGGTTTTCCTGGTATCAGAAGACCAGCTGTTAAATACAAGGGGGTGGCTGTATGTTTGACTATCAGGTTACATTTTTGCAGACGTCCATCGTGCAATCCTGTTACTGGATACCGTTTCATCCCGCAATAACCCGACAGTAACAGTTCAGTGGGAGTATGAGCAGTGAGGAGGACCACCTCCTCCAAACCAGTAATATATGCGAACTTTAAGTGGCCCAGTACACAGCCAGTAGGTGTCGCTCACATTCATTATACGTCTGTTCCACAGGAGATAGATAGGCTGTGGGATGCGTATGCCACAGGAATCAGTGTCCCGTGTCTGTCCTGCAAAAGGACCGCTGACAGGGATACATCGTTGATAGCTACCTCCATGGTGAAGGATTTCCCTGCTTCCGGAGTTTTTAATGCTGGCGCATTTGCGATGGCCTGTTTAACCTGTTCCACTGCTTGTTCCTGCAAGGGCCCCCACTCCCAGAGAGCGCCTTCCCTAAGTAATGCATACAAGGGGGCTGTTCGAGCCGCAAAGTCCTCAATAAACATCCTATGGTAACCTACTAACCCGAGGAATCGTCGCAACGAAGGGACATCAAGAGGTATCGGGGTACTCTTTATGGCGTCTGCCTTATCCTAAGCAATTTTCCAACATCTGTGCGATAGGATAATGCCCAGATAGGTTACGTTGTGTTGTGCTATCTGTGCCTTTTTGGGATTTAATTTCAGCCCACTGGGTGATCAATGTTAACAATTCTTGGAGCAGTTTCACATGGTCCTGCATGGAGTCCATGTGGAGTAGGATATCGCCCACATATTGGACCAGGGCCCCCCTCCGCGAAAAGTGCGCCAATTGGTCTTGTAACATTTGGTGAAAGATGGACGGGGAATTGTGGAAGCCCTGTGATCGGCATGACCACGTGTACTGTTGCCCCTGCAGGGTAAATGCAAATTTATATTGACATGGTTCAGGGAGGGGGACGGACCAAAAGCCATTTGAGACATCCAGTACTGTGAAGACCTTTGATGTGGCCGAGGTCCGTATTTGAGCCTCCGGCGAAGAGGCGACTGTTGGAGCCACAGCTCAGGAATGACGATTGACTTCTCTGTAATCAGTCGTTAACTCTAGGCCCCATCGGGTTTCCGGACTGGCCAGACGAGGGAATTACAGGTACTGGCCGTATTACGCAGCACCCCCTGTGTTACCAAGGACTCGATAACATAGAAACATAGAAGATAGGAGCAGGAGTAGGCCATTCGGCCCCTCGAGCCTGCTCCGCCATTCAATGAGATCATGGCTGATCATCAAAATTCAGTATCCGGTCCCTGCTTTCTCCCCATATCCCTTGATCCCTTTAGACTTGAGAAATATATCCAACTCCTTCTTGAATATATTTAATGAATTGGCCTCTACTGCCTTCTGTGGTAGAGAATTCCACAGGTTCACCACTCTCTGGGTGAAGAAATTCTTCCTCATCTCTGTCCTAAATGGCTTACCCCTTATCCTTAGACTGTGACCCCTGGTTCTGGACTCCCCGACCATCGGGAACATCCTTCCTGCATCTAGTCTGTCCAGTCCTGTCAGAATGTTTCTAAACTCCAACGAGTATAAGCCTAATTGACCCAATCTCTCCTCATACGTCATTCCTGCCATCCCAGGTATCAGCCTGGTGAATCTTTGCTGCACTCCTTCCATGGCAAGAACATCCTTCCTTAGATAAGGCGACCAAAACTGCACACAATACTCAAGATGTGGTCTCACCAAGGCCCTGTACAACTGCAGCAAGACATCCTTGTTCCTGTACTCAAACCCTCTCGCTACGAAGGCCAACATACCATTTGCCTTCTTAACTGCCTGCTGCACCTGTATGCTTACCTTCAGCGACTGGTGCACAAGGACACCCAGGTCTCGTTGCACTTCCCCTTCTCCCAATCTATTGCCATTCAGATAATAATCTGCCTTCCTGTTTTTGACACCAAAGTGGATAAACTCGCACTTATCCACGTTATATTGCATCTGCCATGCTTCTGCCCAATCACCCACCCAATCACTGGAGTTTCTCTGCATCCTCCTCACAGCACACACACCCACCCAGCTTTGTGTCATCTGCAAACTTGTGCCACAGGTCCCTCTGCTTCATTTGGGAACCATTACTGTCTAGCGGGCCGGATGGGACCTGGGCATTGTATATCAACTTCCATCCTCCCACACTCGTTTTTATGTCTGGCCCAACATGTAGCCTACTTGATCACCCCCTCAACCTCGGGCAAATTGTGCATGAAATGTTGGTTGAGGCGGTATTCAACCCTCACCCCCATGGACCAAATTTTCCCTTTGGGTCAGACTACTACCTTCCCTCCTGTGTCCGTATTCCACCGCCACAGACATTGATTAATCATGTCTAACATAATATCATGTTTCCGGAGCCAGTTCACCCCTAATATGCCATCTGACTCCTTGCTGTGTCCCTTTGTCCAAACAAGTGGGTGATGGGTGATCAAGGTGCCCACGGTCAGGCGGGTTTCTACTAGCTGACCGTGGTCCATTCCTCCCCCAAAGCCTCCTAATTCTATCACTCCTTTATAGGCGAATGTCTGGGGAATTTCTCTCCACACACACATGTGGGTCGCCCGGTTTCGACCAACAACATTCAGGAAATACCCCCCACTGTTGCAGTTACATGGGGCCCGCCGTAGAGGTCTGAATGCAACTCACTCACAGATCCCTGTACCGGCGTGGCTGCCAACTGTCATAGTGGACTTGGAGCATCACTCGGCCCGGGCCCTGTGGCGTACACCCACCCCACCGGTTTGGATTCCCTCATATATCGTTTTAATTCCTCAATCTCTTTCTGCAAACAGTCCACCTCATCGGTTCCTCTTCATATTGGGCCCCTCCCATGAGGCCAGCTAGATCCCCCATTTGGACATTGCTTAGAAAAATAGCCCCTTTATCCACAGTTCCAACACCCTGGAGCTGACCGAGTCTGGGTTTTAAGGGAGTGCTGGACGGGGGGCCCATACTGTGGGTGCCCCTCGTTCCTCCATGGGCGCGCTGTGGGATGTACACCCGGGGGCTGGATCACATGGATTTTTGCCTTTTGGGATTTTACTTGTTCCCACTTCTGGTTCATCCACCCCCTTACCCACTCCTCATTGTGGTTTTCATTGGAGAGATCGTAAATATCATTAATTGCATTATACTTTTCATGCACGGCCCCAATCAGGTAGTGAATCCACTGTCATACTGCGAACCGATCGTCACTATCACGATCGCGCCTGGAAAAGGCTGCCTGATAGTGATTCCATAATTGGACTGCAAACGCATTCGGGGGCTCACTGGCCTCCTGCTTGCAATCTAGCAGGCCTTTTAGGGCATTGCGATCGGCCACTGACCCATGACCAGTGGCTTTCCACACCACTTCTTTCACCCCTCTCCAGGTCCCAGCACCTTTCTTAAATGAGGTGAGAAGAGTCTTGTACACATCTGGATGACACACATGGAGTAGCAATTTCACCCTTTCCCCCTCATTGTAATTTTGGAGGTCAGCTACTTGTTCTATTGCGGTTATACTGGGACTCGGGTCCTCCCTAGGCTTAATCTGTGGGATATTCTGGGCTATCTCTTAATTGAAGAACATCAAATGCTACCGTGGTGGTTCCCACATCCTCCCCTCTTGCATCTTTGTTACCTTAAGGGGCATCATCACCCCTTTTCCCTCTACACTCATGCCTGCACAGCCCTTATTCAGGTCGCCCTGTTCTTCCCTTCTACATTCATATTCCCATGCAGCCTATGCGACATTGTTGCACTCTATTTCTCCCGCTGAACATTCCTGTTCCCCAACCCAACGCCCCGATACAGCGAACATAAGACCCCATTGTTGCTCCAGCTTATCCTTTAACTCCCGAATCTGTTTTTGACACACATCATGATTGTCTCCCTTTCCAGCAATGTTCTGGTCCTCCACTCGTTGCTTAAGAACAGTACTCAGTGCATCGGTTTTCCTTTGGTATTGTTCTACCAGCCCTTTCTTTTCTCCCAGCTCTGCCTCACACTGCATCAATTTTCTGATCTTATCGCCAACCTCAATCCGCAAATAAAGTGATCCGGACAGAGACTCGCAATGCTGCTTTTTGTCCTCTGACTGCTTCTGAACCTCACTCGACCTACTCTGATTCATCTCCGCCACTCCCTTTTGTCCTTCTAATTCTTCTTTTAATTTGGTTATTTTCTGCGTTTTCCACAGAATAATCATGGCTTTCCAATCATGTCGTTTAATTTTCTTTTCCTTCCTTAATCTTTTGTGTAATTCCGACATCTGTCCCAGACTGTCTACCTCAGACACTAATGATTTGCATGCTCCTAGCTTCTTGTCCACATATTTCTGAATAGTACTGACTAACTCTTCTGCCATGGCGCCTACCTCCTGTACTCAACTTGTGACCGAGAGACCGTCCACTAATTTATTTCACTTAGTCGCAAACGTCTCCCTTTTTATAACCCGAAGGGTGGTCCACTAATTTATTTAAGTTAGTCGCAAACCGGCCCCCTCCCGTTGGAACCGTGTCTAGCAATCCAACTTACTTTTTTCAACACTTGAACTCTAGCCCACCCAAGGACGCCAATATGTAAGGAAATCTCTTAAACTCAATTAAATGATTCCTCGTGATTCAGGTTCGAGCGTATTATCCAAATGCAAGTTTATTACTCAGACACCAATAGTGTAATAACTATTACGGTTATACAATAGACTCATACAACCTGGTTTCCTGCAGACCCAAGGTGATCAAACTTTGCCTCCGTAGGTGTTGGACTTCTGACCGTCCTGTGAGCTCTAACTACAAGAAGGCAGCTACCTGTTCTTTTGTATCCCTCTTTTGTCATCTGTCACATGTTCAAAAACCTTCCAGGCATCCTTAAAGTACCCTCCCCTTTTAACGTGAATCATATCAGATGATGCTCAGAATGTATATTGAAGTGAGGTTCCTTCTCGCCAAACCTCCAGACTTGACATAATAGCCATCTTGATGGTTTAACTGTTAATCAGTTTAAGAACATAAGAAATAGGAGCAGGAGTAAGCCATTTGGCCCTTCGAGCCTGCTCCACCATTCAATGAGATCATGGCTGATCTTCTGCCTCAACTCCATTCACCGGCCCTATCGCCATATCCCTTGATGCCTTTACTAGTCAGAAATCTATCGACTTCTGTTTTGAATGTACCCAATGACTGAGCCTCCACAGCCCTCTGGGGTAGAGAATTCCAAAGATTCACCACCTGCTATGTGAAGAAATTTCTCTTCATCTCAGTCCTGAATGGCCTACCCTTTATCCTGAGGTTGTGGCCCCTGGTTCAAGACTCCCCAGCCAAGGGAAACATTCTCCCAGCATCCACCCTATCAAGCCCTGTAATAACTTTGTATGCTTCAATGAGATCCCCTCATTCTTCTGAATTCAAGAGAATACAGGCCTAGTTTACTCAATCTCTTCTCGTACGACAGTCCCACCATCCCAGGAATCAATCTCGTGAACCTTCGTTGCACTCCCTCTATGGCAAGTATATCCTTCCTTAGGTAAGGAGACCAAAATTGTACACAATACTCCAGGTGTGGTCTCACCAGGGCCCTATATAATTGGAGTAAGACTTCTTTACCTCTATTCTTCTTCTCCTATACTCAAATCCTCTTGTAATGAAGGCCAGCATACCATTTGACTTCCTAATGGCTTGCTGCACCTGCATATTCACTTTCAGTGACTCATGTACAAGGACACCCAGGTCCCTTTGAGCATCTGCATTTCCCAATCTTTCACCCTTTTTAGGAAATACTCTGCCTTTCTGTTTTTTCTACCAAAGTGGACAACTTCACATTTATCCACATTATAATCCATCTGCCATGTTCTCGCCCACTCAGAGCCTGTCGAGATCCCCTTGAAGCCTCTTCACAACTGACACTGCCATCTAGCTTTGTATCATCAGCCAATTTGGAACCTGGCATCCTGCCTTAACATTACAAAAGGAACGGGACGACCTAGACAATCCCACATAGTTACTGTGACACTGCTTGGGTGCTTCCATTGTTCTGGCCAATACCTGATACACGCACCTCACATGGGATGTAGCCAACATGTCTGCTAGTTGCTACTTCCATTGTCCCAACTAATCTCCAATATTAGCATATCCTAATAATGGACGATGGCCTAGAGATATGATGGCACACCGGACACAAGCAAGTTTTAACACCCTCGTAACGCAACACGAGTATTTTTTCTGTATAAAAATTAGTTATACAATTAAACATATACATTTATTATTTTTTACTTACTTGATGTGAAACTTGAATGGTTGAATTAAGGTGGGCCGAATGGCCTACCTCATCTGTAATTATCATAATCTTTTGGAAAGGCCCTAGGACCACATTTTGTTAGCACTACATCAGTTTAGTCAGACTTGTAAGTGGTGGTCCCATAGTATTCAATTGATAGGCTGCAGAGCAATTCTGGTACACTGACCGGGAAATTTCTGAGCTTGCGGCGGGAAGGGAAAATGCCTCAGCTTTCATCATAAAATTATAAATAACGTATCCCACAAAGAGCTGCATGTTTCTAAACCTACGCAAACTCGACATAAGTGGAGATGTCTATAAAATATTAATAAATACTCAACATCATTTATTAAAAGTTAAGAAAAAGTATCAAAATTCCCACAGGGGTTTGTTAACTTTTAAATTGCTGGAAAGTTTGCGACCAACAGTCGAACAGTCTCATGCAGGAGGCCCAGTCGTGGTATAAGAAGATGGCAGCCAGCTTTGCAGCAGCAAAATAAATGCAACTTCTACTGCAGTCACTTTAAAAGAAATATTTCAGCATTTATTCAGTTTGCTTTCAATAGTTATTAAATTGAAATCTAATTTTAACAGAAGCCGAAAGTGATACAATGGCACACAACATAGAGCCCAATGTTACGGTCAGCCTGACAGTGCTCCCTCACCTACTATTTGTATTATTCCAGCAGCTGAATTGATTCCCACACGTGCCATTAGGCACTTTACACGCAGATTAATTCATCCTTTTATTTTGCCTCTTGTTGCACGCTCCAGGCTCTGTAACTGTTCCTGTGTGTTCGGCTCTCAGCTGCAGTTAGTACCTGGGTCGGGGTCAGCACTTTTTACCCAGCACACTTATGTCAGCGTTGTCATATTTGACGCGGAGAGGCTGTGCTGGCTTCTCGTCCACCTCGGTCAGGGTGAGAGGTCCTGACCATTCGTGCAAGTCTAAGGGCATGTTGCGGCTGCACTGCTGAGCGCATGAGCCACAAAAGCAATCATGAGGGTTTCAGTAGCAAATAGGCTGAGACAGGGGCTGATAGCTGATGGAAATTGCAGGCAACACAAACTGCACAGTGCCTCCTCTTCACTCCTACAGCTGCTCTGCATTTGGGTTATGTGTATCTAAAAATGCTGCTCATCCTCCTTTCATTACTCCTCTTCCTCATTCAAAAAAAAAATCACAAAAATAAATATAGATAAGCAAGGCCATTTGGCTCACCTTGAATCAAGTGTTTGTGTGAATATTGATTTCTTGATATCATTCCATATTGGAATCTATGTTGTTTTCTCCTACATTTTGCGATCCTCCTTATGGATCTTCTCTGCACTGGCCCCAACACATCAGTAGCTCCCTTATGCCTCAATGTCCAGCATTACACAAGGGAGTCAAGGTGTGGCCCGAGCAGCAAACTGTTCACAACTTCCTTTGACATAAAGGCCTGGATCTTCCTTATGAAAACTACTCATTTCTGGGTGGGGTAGAGGTGGTCTGGTAAAGGAAGTGGGACAGGACCCCTCACCCCTCCATGTATTGAGTGACATGCTCAGACTGGAGAGGCTAGATTTTCGGGGAGCCGTCAGGCAGGGTTTCAGGCGTGTGGGGGGGGGGGGGGGGAAATCCCGACTTTGGGGGTCCCGCCACCATCCCGCCCAAAACCCCGCCCCACTTAAGTTTCAGGGGCGGCGGGTACCGCCCCGCACTGGGACCCGCTGAAACCAGGCGGGAAGGGATTAGTGCCAATTAACTGCCTGTTAACAGGTAGTTAACAGGCAGTTTTTAGCCTAATCCCCATTTTGAGGGGTTTTGTGTGGGTTTCCCGACGGCTCCAAACCACGCCAGGTTGGAGCGGCGGGCCGTCGGGTTGAATGAGTTGGAGGGGTCGCTATGTCGGTGCTCAGGTGAGTGATGGGTGCATGAGTGTAAAGGTAAGTGTGTTTGGTGTGTCTAAAGTGTGTAAAGAACTTTTACTTACCTTCACAGCCTTTCTTCCTCTAGGCGTCGGGAGCACATCAGTCAGCCGGAACTTAAAGCTGAACGGCTGCGATCTGTCAAAAGTGACAGCCTGCAGCTTTTAGTGCTGCTGAGATTTCTAACTGAGTCTGCGTAGAAGGACTCAGCTTAGAAATCAGACTGTCAATGTTTCACAGCTTCAAACAGCTGTAAAACACTGATATTTCATCTGTCAGAAATCTTGACAGATGAAATTGCAGTCTGTGACGTCACCTGTTGCCGGGTGGCCCTTAATTGGCCTGCTGAGCCCGCTGGGCGGGCTCAACAAGGTCAATCAAGGGAAAATCGAGCGGATTGGCCGGATGTCGAAGTAGGCGGGTCAGAAACCCGAAAGGGGGAGTCCCGCCTTCTTCCCGACAGGTTCCACAAAATCGACCCCGAGGAGTCCCACACGTGTGTCATCAGCAACCAGAAGTTGTCATCCCATGTTATTGTTCACTCCATTAAAGAAAATGGAGCCACTTCATTTGTGACATGTGCACCCCATAGACCTTTCTTCCTCTTTAAGGGAAAATTAAGTCAGGCTTAGAGTAATTAGGGGTCATTTTAACCTAACCCACCCAGAAGGAATGGGGCAGGTTTGTGTCGGACGCCTGTTTTACATCCCACCTGATTTTACACTCCATTGAAGTCAACAGACCGTAAAATTGGCGGGGTGTAAAATGGGCGTTCGACTTGAAACCAACCCATTCCCACTGAGCAGATTAGGTTAAAGTTATCACCAAAAATTTGATTAATGGAATATAGTAGCAAATAATGAATAAGCTGAAGCATTGAAAAGGAAATTATATTAATTTTGATTTAACAGGGAATGGGGGAAGGTACAATATGAACATGGCTAGATTGGGTCCTGAAACAAGACTTGGGTAACAGAGGGAAGGGAATATGCTAAAATGTCATTCTTACCTGCCATTTAGTTAATGGATGGTTCACTTAGAAGAGATCAACTAAACTAAATATTTTCCTCCCCTTCGATCAGTGAGTTTTCTACTGAATTGAACTTTTTCTTTCAGAAGCGGAGACACCTCATCGCGTTCTTGGAGAAATTGCCTTTCAGTTGGATCGTAGAATTTTGAGTTACATCTTCATTGATCAATTCCGATTGTACGGATTCAGAATACCTGATATCAATGAAAAAATCAATGAGGTCAGTATGCTGAAGTGGAGCTCTACATATTTTTAGGAAGGGCTTAGGATTCATTTTCTGTAATCATAGAATCTGACAGCACAGAAGGAGACCATTCGGCCCATCGTGCCTGTACCACATATACTTGAGCGAAGGCAATTCTTACGATTTCAGGTCTGCCATAGAGACCTTCTACATGGGAGTTCGCCCCAATGTTTATCCCTCATCCTAAAAAAAGATTAACTGGTCATTATCACATTGCTATTTGTGGGGCCTTGCTGTGCACAACTTGGCTGTCACGTTTCCGACATACAACAGTGACTACACTTCAAAAATACTTCATTGGTTGTCAAGTGCTTTAGGACATCCTGAGGTTGTAAAAGGTGCTATATAAGTGCAAGTTCTTTTCTTTCTTCTTTAGTTCAGTGGCTTCTGTCGCTCCCTTAAGCGATCTAAGCACCTTACTTTCCCTATAGCTATGATAGCGAGACCTGGGAGTGTAACAATGAAACCCCTGTGATCTGGGCTAAATCTCTATGTACATGTATTTCTTCACTCTCTGCGGATGCATACCATGTTAATATTAGATGAGATGATGATTGGTTTGAATTGTAAGCTGCTTTATTCAACAGTAAGGTGAAATGTACAGAGCAGCAGGTATGGTCAGAGCAGCTTAGTTCAAACAAAACAACTTCTATTCGCGTAATGATACACAATAAAGAACATATGACGCTTTAATGGGTCATCTTTCTTAATGTAAACAGACTAAATCTCTTCATCTTGTCCTACAGTCGAGGGCAGAGTCTTTTCCCCCACAACCTCCTGTCCTTTATTAACCTTGCAGCATTCTTCTGTCTATCTGACTTTTTGGTGTACATGTTCTCATTTTTAGAAGTCTGTCTCACTTTCGGAATACCCAGACAGACTAACTAATCATTTATTGTTTGATCTCTGGGAGAAGCAACTTCAAATTATCATGTTAACCATCTTTTGTCTGACTTTGGATTCACAACCCAGCATCGTGCTGTTCAGAGAGACTAGATGCTTTAAAGCAAGCTTCAAAACACAACTTAACATAACCTATATCTAGATCCATGAAAAAATGGCCAAAGAATCTCAAAACATGACATTACCCCCCTCCCCGGGGTCGGTGGTTTGTGTGTGAGCCCTACTGCTTGCTCATGAATACTTTGCATTCCTCACTAGGTGTGCTATGATGCCAACCAACCCTCCTAGCCTCCAGGAGCCCACATGGAAACCTGCTAAAGAGGTGTGAAACCCCTGTGTCTGGTGCACCTGATTCCTTGCATCAGCTACAGTCCCCGTATTGTGTGGTTGGGTACACCTGCTGCATCTGGGCCCAGTGCAGGTGTTGCCCCTGCAGCCGGTCCATCTCTGAACAGCAGCTGGGTGTTGCTCCTGGGTTCTACCACAAGCTGTTCTCCTGTTCATCTGCCACGTAGATGACATAGCCGCGGCTCAGTGGTAGCACTCTTACCTCTGAGTCAGAAGATTGTAGGTTCAAGTCCCACTCCAGAGACTTGAGTACAAAATCTAGGCTGACACTCCAGTGCAGTACTGAAGGAGTACTGTCAGAGGTGCTGTCTTTCGGATGAGTTGTTAACTGAGCACTTGTCTGTACTCTGAGGAGGACGTAAAAGATCCCATGGCACTATTCGAAAAGGATCGGCGGAGTTCCCCCAGGTGTCCTGGCCAATATCTATCCTCAACCAACATCACTTACGCAGATTATCTGGCCACTATTACATTGTTTTTTTATGGAACCTTGTATCACATTGTTTTTTATGGAACCTTGCTGTGTGCAAATTGACTGCTGCATTTACAGTGCTCACATTGCCAGAGTACTTCATTGACTGTAAAATGCTGTGGGATGTACTGAGATAGTGAAAGGCACTATATAAATGCAAGCCTTACTTTCTTTTTGTGCCCTGTCAAGGGCATGTCCTGCCTTCACAGGGTGGTGTACTGAGGGATCTTTTCTTGATACCATGTACAGTAGGTTGCAATGTTGTACCAAGGTATTTAATCCATGGTGGATTGCAAAATTGGTGATGACACTGCGAGTCATATTCAGGTAAATATTAAGCTTTTTGTACCTGCGTCCAATGTGCAGGTAAGAGACACAAGGCTATTTCAAACTATCATATTGTGTGGTGAAGACCCTTCTTCCTGAACATCCTAGCAGTGATTCTCCTTTTTGGGATGTAACTCCGTCAGGGTAGGACTTCTACCTTTCCCTCACATCCATTACAACCCCAATCCATTTTCCTGGGTTAGGGTTCATTCCATATGCACAGTGGGCTCCTGAACAGATTGAAGAGGAGGAATCAAGAGGAGCCTGCCAATGCAACCGAGGTGCTGCAGTGGGAATGTCTTTGCAGCACCAGAACAGTCATCAAGGGACCTTAAAGGGACAGAAGTGCTGCAAAAATTGGAATGAATGCTCTCACTGAATGCCTTGATCTCTGGGATGTGATGGTAATGGGAGGAGACAGGAGGGAAATTCACTGGGAGCGCTGGCCATTTTCATGCGGCAAGTGGGGAAGGAGTGGCTATTGGCAGCCCCAGGGGCAGCCAGGGCTGGAAGTCCCGATTGAGGTAATGAGGCAACAGTAGGCCCAAATTTCTCATCAGTCTCCACCATGATCCAGCCCAATTTCAGACAGGATTGTGGAGGAAAATTCTCCCCCCATGTCCTCCTGGGTAGTGAACACACCCTCTTAGGATATGGTACTCTTTTAAATTCAGTTTGAAATTCATGTGATTCAGACATGAACACAAGAGGGGAGTAGCTAACTCTGGTAAACATGTCTTCAAATAGTTGGGATGTTGTTGGGGCCCATAGCCTTTGCTGTGCCCAGTAAACTCAGCTGCTTCTTGATATCAGATGAAGTGAACTGCTCAGGAGGAGTTAGTTGCCTGTTTTCTCCACCACCATTCCTGACTGTATGTAGTAGGGCTACAGTGCTTTGTTCTGATCATAGAATCATGGTTAAAGCACAGAAGGAGGCCATTCAGCCCATCGAGTCCGTGCCAGCTCTCTGCAAAAGCACTTCAGCTAGTCCCACTCCACCGCCATTTCCCCGTAGCCCTGCAATTTTTTTTCCTTCAGGTACTTATCCTATTCCCTTTTGAAAGTCATGATTGAATCTGCCTCCACCACCCTTTCAGGCAGTGCATTCCAGATCATAACCACTCGCTGCATAAAAAGGTTGTTCCTCATGTCGCCTTTGGTTCTTCTGCCAATCACCTTAAATCTGTGTCCTCTGGTTCCCGACTCTTCTGACAATGGAAACAGTTTCTCTCTATCTACTCTGTCCAGACCCCTCATGATTTTGAATACCTCTATCAAATCTCCTCTCAACCTTCTTTGCTCCAAGGAGAACAACCCCAGCTTCTCCAGTCTATCCACGTAACTGAAGTCCCTCATTCCTGGAATCATTCTTGTAAATCTTTCCTGCACCCTCTCTAAGGCCTTCACATCCTTCCTAAATTGCAGTGCGCAGAATTGGACACAATGGGGGCAATTTTCCCTCTGGAGACAAGATGGAGGCGGATTTCAGCTTGGGTGGGTTTGAAACCCACCTCCACTGATAGTTTTCAAAGAATTGAGATTTTCCCATGATTGGCCACTTGATCTCAGAGGTGTGGGTTGCCCTTGGTCAATTAGTGTTTTGGGACTGAAACCCGCCTCTGTTGACATCACTTTTCCAGTTTGATTTTATGGTTTCTTGCTGCCTTGGCTCATTCCACAGCATTTCTGCCTATGCTGCACCACCTGCAACATATTCTGAGAAACTACTATGTCCAATTCCAAGCCAAGGGTCTCCCCGAGGCTCTCGGATGAGGCGCTGCAAATGTTGTTTGAGGGGGTGACAGCTAGCATGAAGGTGCTCTTCCACTCATCTGGGAGGAAGAGGCCTGCCAAGAACCAAGGCTGTGTGGGTATAGCTGGCAAGGGATATAACCTCCAGATCTGTGTGCAGATTGGGAGAATGTTTGTGTATTGATGAAATGCCATCCTTGTTAGAAAGCATTAAAATGATTTGAAGCCAAAATGTTGGTGTTATGGCATATGTTCTTTCGCCTTAGGTAGCTCCACATTGTGGGCTTCGCCACACTTGCGTTGTCAGGTTGGTGGCCTGAGTGAAAGGAGGCCAGAGTGTCATGTCCATTGTCAATGATGTCCTAGGATGGAGCCAAGGACATGTGCCAACTTGGGCAACCTATGCAAATTTGGCCAGGATAAGTTCATCCTTTGCATCCCGGGCAGCCATGTGCTTCAGTGCTGCTGCTGCCGCTGGTTGATACAACGGCGCTCTGACCTCCTCCTGCTCCTCCTCCTTTTCTTCCAGATCCTCCTCCTCCTCCTCCTCCTCATCCTCCGCCTCCTCCTCCTCCTTCTCATCCTCATCTGAGGTCCATGCAGAAAGAAAATGAATGGTTCCCATGCTGCTTGCAGATGCCTCCTTTGGGGAAGCGCTCATTGCAAGTAGGGAGAGGGTCTTCCAAGGAAGTCCCACAGTTGATTGATTCAAGCTGCAGCATCTCCGACTTCAGAAGGCCTTCTAAAAGTGCTCAGAGACAAGTTCTGGCACCTGCAACTAATCCTTGATGCCTATGCTGCACCACCTGCAACATCTGCTGAGAAACTACTATGTCCAATTCCAAGCCAAAGGTCTCCCCGAGGCTCTCGGATGAGACCTGCCAAAGAACCAAGGCTGTGTGGGTATAGCTGGCAAGGGATATAACCTCCAGGTCTGTGTGCAGATTGGGAGAATGTTTGTGTATTGATGAAATGCCATCCCTGTTGGATCCTTGATGCAATAAACGATGTCTTGTTCTTCCTACCAGAATGTATCACTTCACACTTTTCTGTGTTAAATTTCATCTGCCACATATCCGTCCATTCCACCAGCCTGTCTATATCCTCGTGAAATCTATCACTATTCTCCTCACTGTTCACTATACTTCCAAGTTTTATGTCATCTGCAAATTTTGAAATTGTGCCCTGTACTCCCAAGTCCAAATCATTAATATATATCAAGAAAAGCAGTGGTCCTAATACCGACCCCTGGGGAACACCACTGTATACCTTCCTCCAGTCCAAAAAACAACCACTACTCTCTGTTTCCTGTCACTCAGCCAATTTCATATCCATGCTGCCTCTGTCCCTTTTATTCCATGGGCTTCAACTTTGCTGGCAACCCTATTATGTGGCACTTTATCAAATGCCTTCTGGAAGTCAATGTACACCACATCAACCACATTGCCCTCATCAACCCTTTCTGTTACCTCAGTCAAGTTAGTTAAACATGATTTGCTTTTAACAAATCCGTGCTGGCTTTCCTTACTTAATCCACACTTGTCCAAGTGATGGTTATTTTTGTCTTGGAAATCGTTTCTAAAAGCTTCCCCACCACCGATGTTAAATTGACTGGCCTGTGGTTGCTGGGTTTATCCTTGCACCCTTTTTTGAACAATGGTGTAACATTTGCAATTCTTCAGTCCTGTGGCACCACCTCCGTATCTAAGGAGGATTGGAAGATTATGGCCAGTACCTCTGCAATTTCCACCTTTACTTCCCTCAGCAAGTAAGGATGCATCCCATCCGGCCCTGGTGACTTATTTACTTTAAGTACAGCCAGCCTTTCTACTACCTTCTCTATCAATTTGTATCCCATCCAGTATCTCAACTACCTCCTCTTTCACTATGACTTTGGCAGCATCTTCTTCCTTGGTAAAGACAGATACAAAGTACTCATTTAGTACCTCAGCCATGCCCTCTGCCTCCCATGCGTAGGTCTGCTTTTTGGTTCCTAATCGGCTACACCCCTCCTCTTACTACCCGTTTACTATTTGTAGTAAAATTTGTAGAAGACTTTTGGATTCCCTTTTATGTTAGCTGCCAGTCTATTCTCATACTCTCTCTTTGCCCCTCTTATTTCCTTTCTCACTTCCCCTCTGAACTTTCTATATTCAGCCTGGTTCTCACTTGTATTCTCAACCTGACATCTGTTATACGCCCCCTTTTTCTGCTTCATCTTACCCTCTATGGCCGAAATTTTCCCGTTGCTGTGCAAGCGGGTTTGGAGGCAGTTCGGCTGTAAAAATAGCGACAATCAGCGGCGCGGCGGCAACCCGCCATCATCCCGCCTCCTTGCGTCTTTAATTCGGGGGTGTTTGCCAGCACGGGATCGGGTAACCTAATTAAGCTCATTAAATCCTTGTTATCAGACCCTCAACAGGGTTTTTAACTGCAACTTCTGAATTTAACTTTATGAGCACGGGAAGCACACAGCTCGGGAACCTTGCCTGTGAAGGGGAAGGGGAAGCTCAGTGACCGCTGTGTGAGGGCATTAATTGACAATTGGGAATGCCAGATAAATACACACACTTCATTAGTTGCCTAAGGGAAAGGCTGTTGATGACTCCATTTTGTGCACAGAGTTAGGTTTCAGGAGTTTGCAGGTCATTTCTGCAACCTCGGAAGCCACTCTCACCACATTGAACATAAGAATTAGGAGCAGGAGTAGGCCATATGGCCCATCGAGTCTGCTTTGCCATTCAATAAGATCATGGCTGATCTTCTACCTCATCTCCACTTTCCTGCACTATCCCCACATCCTTTGATTCCCTTAATATTAAAAAATCTATCGATCTCCGTACTGAATATACTCAATGATTGAGTCTCCACAGGGTTAGTGAATTCCAAAGATTCATCACCCTCTGAGTGAAGAAATTTCTCCTCCTCATAGTCCTAAATGGCCAAACCATTATTTTGAGACTGTGACCTCTGGTTCTAGACTCCCCAGCCAGGGGAAACATCCTCCTTGCATCTACCCTGTCAAGCCCTGTAAGAATTTTGTATGTTTCACCTCTCATTCTTCTAAACTCTAGCGAATATAGGCCTAGTCTACTCAATCTCTCCTCATGGGTCAATCCCCCATCCCAGGAACCAGTCTGGTGAACCTTCGTTGCACTCCCTCTATGGCAAGTATATCCTTCCTTAGGTAAGGAGACCAAAAGTGTACACAATACTCCAGGTGTGGTCTCACCAGGGCCCTATATAATTGCAGTAAGACATCTTTACTCTTATACTCAAATCCTCTTGTAATAAAAGCCAACATACCATTTGCTTTCCTAATTGATTGCTGTACCTGCATGTTAACTTTCAGTGTTTCATGTACAAGGACACCCAGGTCCCTCTCAACACCAACATTTCCCAATCTCTCACCATTTAAAAAATACTCCGCTTTTCTATTTTTCCTATCAAAGTGTATAACTTCACATTTCTCCACGTTATATTCCATTTGCCAAGTTCTTGCCCACTCACTTAGCCGGTCTATATCCCCTTTAAACCTCCTTGCATCTTCCTCACGACTTACATTGCCACCCAGCTTTGTACCATCAGCAAACTTAGATATATTACATTTGGTCCCCTCATCCAAATCATTGATGTAGATTGTGAATAGCTGAGGCCCAAGCACTGATCCTTGCGGTACCCCACCATTGGTTCCCCCTTGTCTATTCTGCTAATTGAAACCTCAAAAAACTCTTAACAGATTTGTCAAACACGATTTCCCTTTCATCAATCCGTACTGACTCTGCCCAATCCTATTATTATTTTGTAAGTGCCCTGTTACCACGTCCTTAATAATAGATTCTCGCATTTTCCCCACTACTGATGTCAGGCTAACTGGTCTGTAGTTCCCCGTTTTCTCTCTTCCCTCCTTTCTTAAATAGTGGGGTTACATTTGCTACCTTCCAATCTGCGGGACCCGTTCTGGAATCTATGGAATTTTGGAAAATGACAACCAATGCAGCCATTATCTCTATAGCTACCTCTTTCAAAACCCTAGGATGTCGGCCATCAGATCCAGGGGATTTAGCGGCTTTCAGTCCCATTAATTTCTCCAGTACTATTTTTTTACTAACACTAATTTCTTTCAGTTCTTCATTCTCGCTAGACCCTTGGTTCCTCACTATTACTGGGAAGTTTTTTGCGTCTTCTTCCGTGCAGACAGATACAAAGGGCTCGATTTTGTCAATGGGCTTTTGGAGGCGGGACTCCCATTTTTTGGGTTGTAGTCCCGCCTCCATCGACTTGTGGCCAACCCACGCGCTGACCTTGTTAAGCCCACCCAGCGGGCTCAGCAGGTTAATTAAGGGACACCTGGTTACTGGTGACGTCAGCGATTGACATTTCATCTGTCAGGAGCTTTTGACAGATGAAAAATCAGTGTTTGACAGCTCTGTGAAGCTGTCAAACACTGACAATCTGTCTTCTAACTTGAATCCTTCTACTCAGACTCAGTTAGAGAGCTCTCCAGACCAGAAAGCAGAGGCTGCAGCTTTTGACAGTTCAGCGGCCATTCTGCTTTCTGTGCCGGTGAGCTGAGGGACTCCCAAGAACTGAAGGAAGGAAGCCTGCAGGAGAAAGTAAAGGTAAGTAAAACTTATTAAAACACTTTACACACACCTCACACACTTACCTCTGCACACATGCACCCATCACTCACCTGCACAACAGACATCTCGACCCCTCCAACCCCTGCAGACCGACGGTCCGCCTCGCTAACTTGGCGTGGTTCGGAGTCGTCGAACAGCCCACACTTCAGGGCTAAAAATAGGGATTAGACAAAAAACTGCCCGTTAACTACCTGTTAACAGGCAGTTAATTGGCACCAATCCCCTTCCCGCCTCGGGGAGGCGGCTCCCAGCACAGGTCGTGTATCCGCCTCATGGGACATTGGCACGGAGGCGGGTTGGGGGCGGAATGGGTTCCTGCCCCCCGATTCTGTAATTTTCCCACCACTCCCGCCTCCTCAGGGCTTGGAAAATCGAGCCCAAAGTATTTGTTTAATTTCTCTGCCATTTCCTTATTCCCCATTATAATTTCTCATGCCTCAGCCTGTAAGGGACCCACATTTACTTTTACTTTGCTACTCACTGTCACACCATTGTGGGATTGGCCCTCTGATCGCTACTTGACCTGCCATCTACGACATCAGCATGGGTGCCGCTTATACTGTTTCACCTTGGCCCATGGAATCCGATCAAGATGAGCACCACCAGCAACAACACCAGCCACAGCAGCAGCAACCACAACGCCAGCGTTCTCCTCAATGACCTGATGCACCGTGGCAGAGAGGGGGGCACCACAGGGCCGCAGCACGCTGGAGGCGATACCCCCAACACAGTGTATGCAAGCAGAGATTGAGTTTCCTCAACATGACTGAGCAGCAGTGCTTCAGGTGGCTCAGGCTATCATGCCAGGTCATTGCAACCATAAAAAGATGATTATGCAGGTGTTCGCCAGGTTCCCTGGCAGCTGTCATGACTCTTTCATGCTGTGTCAGTCCACCCTCCCTCAGTTCTTCGCACCTCGAAACAGACTTACCGGCTGGCTGCTTGGAGACAAGGGCTATCCACTGAAGATGTGGCTCATGACACCCCTGAGGAGGTCAAGTACTGAGGCCGAGGAGCGTAATAATGAGAGCCACATCTCCATCAGATGTGTCATAGAACAAGGAATAGGCATGCTAAAGATGTGCATCAGATGCCTTGCCAGATCTGGAGGAGCCCTTCAGTAAGCGCCTGCCAGGATCCCCAGAATCATAGTCATCTGCTGCACACTGCACAGCATTGCGCAGCAGCGAGGATTGGAGCTGCAGGAGGAGCATGGCACACAGCCTCTTCGGAGGAGGAGGAGGACGAGCAGGTGGAAGATGAGGAGGAGGGAGCCACCAGCAGCAGTGCACATTGCTGCCCGGGATGTCTACATCAAGGCCAGATTTACTTAACTTGCTCCAATGCAGACACATGCCTGCACTAAGTTCCCACCTCCCGCAACACCATAAAGCATCCCTACAATGACCAAGCCATTGCTCTCACCCAAAGGCCCAATTCTCGAGGTTAAATAATGTCTCGCCATTCACTCCAAGTGACAAAGCCACTTCCACGCTTTGAGGCAAAAATGGACAAGACCCGAAAGTGTTGCAAAGAAAAACATTTATGTGTACAATCAAAACAACTGAAACTTAGGACTAACATTTGTTGATACACCCATGTGATTACCCCTGTGCGTCTACTTTTGTGTCAGTTTTCATTTGCGAGCGCTTCTACGAGGTGCAACCTCTGTGGCTTTAGCAGAGATAGTTGCAGACTTCTCACTTCCCTGCTGCGACTGCGTAGACACTTTTGGTGGACATCCTCTGGGTTTTGGAGCCTGTGATGGCCCCACCAAAGTCTGCTCCCCCTGCGACTCTGCAGGGACAGACTCGGCCATCGTGATCCGAAGAAGCATCTGGGGCTCTGACTGAGGGGGAGGTAATGGGTGAGAAGTGTGAGTGCTTTGAGAAGAGCCCCCAATTCCATGTCCCCTCTCACGATCATCCCTCTCATGGGCCACCCGCACTTCCCTGCTAGCAAGGAGCTGGCGAGCACCTTGCTCCACAGCAATGGGGCGATGAAGGCCCAAGTCAACGTTTGCAACCCTTTGAAAGGAGGTCTATGAGCGCCTGCCATCTGTTGTCAATAGCTAACGTGCGCATGTGAGTGGTGTATTTGCTGCTCCAAGCAGGTGACCATCCTTTCCATGGAAGAGCACATCATCACCATCGGCTGGACTCCTCCATTCTCTGAACATTTGCAGACATCACGACCAGAGCCTCATGCAATTGTTGCTGCCCTTCCAGGATCACCCCCTTTCTCGATGGCCACCAAGGCTCAGTGTCTGCATGCAGCTCAGCAGAGCTTGGAGCTTCCTGCGCCCTCCGGTGAGGAGTCTCCACTGCTGTCCCTATCAACACTATCTTCTTTCTCACTTGTGAATTGTGAGACACCAGATGACAACTCTACCCTATTGCGCAAAGGACCCACTGAGGTGTGCGTATCTGCGCCGGTGCTGGGTGCGCTTGGGTCTGCTGACGCTGCACCCTCGGAGGCTAGAGGTTCCTCTGAGGAGTCGTCTTCCTCCTCCGGCTGGACTGTGGCGAGGGTGTTGGGGGGAAGGACAGTTGATGGACCTGTGGGAGAGTAAAGAGATGAATTAGAAGTGTTATAATAAGAATGGGTACCATTATGCACATGATGACATTTCACAATCTGCTGACATGAGTCACCATATGGGTGACTGTTGTATGCCATGTGGGTTTATGAGATGTGATTCTGTCACCAGATTGCTGGGATGTGCCCTGACGTAAGAAAACTACTCGGCACTTGGTCTAAGCGTTAAACAAAGCTTTAATCAACTGTTTTATAACATGGAGGTCTAGTTGTGCCCTTCACTAGTTCCTGTTAAGAATGTCCTGCGCAAGCTGGACCCGTGCCCGAGTATTTATACTCTCCCTGGACAGCGCCACCTGTAGGCCGCTCAGTATTATTTCATAAGTCTTTCTTTCATGAATGACTGATTCATGTCATGCCCCTCTCTCCATCTCCCACCGTTAACATCTCTCGAGCTCCTGAAATTTCCAGAGCCGCCTCCTCTGCTGCTGTCAGATGGGCCACCTCCGGTTCTCTGCCTCTCCCTGTAGTTGTGGGCTCTCTTCTCCTGCAAGGAGGGAAAGAAGAGAAGTTTGAGTGAGAGTGATGGAATGAGCATAAGGAATGAATGGGTTACATCTGTAGAGGGTGACTATGAAGGAGTGGGGTGCCAATGCCAAATGGCCTCCTTCTATGGTGAGGGGTGGTTAATCAGATGGGAATGTGAGTATGTACATAGAGAGAGGGGGATGGCTGGACGTGCAAGGTAATTTGGTGTGAGTAATGATGTGCAGGAATAGGCTTGGGAAGACTTGGGAATGTGTTGCCAGGCACTTCAGGATGAGGGTGAGTGTGGCATTGCACTCACCTTTCCTGACCTCATGAGATCATTGAAGAGCTTCTTGCACTGTATCCAGGTCCTCCTGACCACATCACTGCTGCTGACCTCCTCAGCAATATCCAGCCAGGCTCTCTTTGTTTGTGGAGGTGTCCTTAGCCTGTCATCAGGGAAGAGGACCTCCCTGCGTGCTCTGACAGCCTCCACAAGAGTATGCAAGGCGGAATCCGAGATCTGGGTTGCAACCCTCTGCCTTTGGCTATCCATGTTTAAAAAGTTCTTGGGGAAAAATTGGGTGGCACCCAGTGGAGTGCTACTACTGAAGAACGTGGTGCTACGTGCAACAGTGCCATGCGCGGTGGCACGTCGTGCCGCGTCATTGCAGGCCGCCTCCCCTGATCAAGAGGAGTGCCAGGCTGCGTGATCGCGGCCGGCACCCCGAAAAAAAGAGAAAGGGGGCAGGTGCTGGCAGTGGGCCCCAAAAAAATGGTCGCCCGACACCTACCGCCACCACCGCTGCAAAAATGCCACCTGATCCTGTTGAACATATTGTCTGGCGATACATCAGAGGGCGCAAGGGATGTTTGCGGCCGGGGCACTGCGCACGGCGATGACACTATTGGCGGCGCTGCGGCGCACTACCGGCTACCGCCGCCGCTAACCTCCCGCTGAATTTCGAGGGAGTCGTTAGTGGCACTGCGCCCAGGCACTAGGGGATTTGTGCCCTATTACCACCCCCCCTGGGGTGCTAACGAGAGGCGCAAATCAAACCAATTTTTCCCCCTTTATCTCTCCTGTGGCCTTTCTTTCACACCTTCCACCCCCCTCTGGAAACCTTCAAGTGAGTTCAGTGCACGACTGCTTTAAATATGGGTGCTGGAACGAGTCATCGATGACATCATCAGACCCGCACCATTTAATAGGGCCGTGAACCGCGCATGCCTGCTTTAATAGGGGCCATTACTCTAAAGTCGCTCCTGACCTGACTCGGAAGGGAAATTTCCGGTCCATCTCTTTTGTCAACTAGGGAGCTGTAGCTTTAGTTGCCCTACCTTTCCCCCTTGTGGGAATATACCTCGACTGTACCCAAACCATCTCCTCTTTAAAGCCAGCCCATTGCTCGATTACAGTTTTACCTGCCAATCTTTGATTTCAATTTACCCGGGCCAGATCCATTCTCAACCCACTGAAATTGGCCCTCCTCCAATTAAGTATTTTTACTCTAGATTGCTCCTTGTCCTTTTCCATAGCGAATCTAAACCTTATGATACTATGATCACTGTTCCCCAAATGTTCCCCAACTGACACTTGCGCCACTTGACCCACCTCATTCCCCAGAACCAGATCCAGCAATGCCTCCTTCCTCGTTGGGCTGGAAACGTACTGATCAAGAAAGTTCTCCTGAACACACTTCAGAAATTCTTCCCTCTCTTTGCCCTTTACACTATTTCTATCCCAGTCTATATTAGGATAATTGAAGACCCCGTTATCACTACTCTATAGTTCTTGCACCTCTCTGTAATTTTCCTGCAAATTTGCTCTGCTCCTTACCACTAGTTGGTGGCCTAAAGAATACACCTGGTAGTGTAATGACACCACTATTGTTTCTTAATTCTAACCAAATAGATTCTGTCCTTGACCCTTCCAGGACATCCTCTCTCTCTAGCACTGTAATATTCTCTTTAATCAATACTGCCACCCCACCTCCTTTCCTTCCTTCCCTATCTTTCCTGAACATCTTATATCCAGGAATATTTAATACCCAATCCTGCCCATTTTTGAGCCAGGTCTCCGTTATCGCCATAACATCATATTCCCATGTGGCTATTTGCACCTGCAGCTCACCAACCTTATTTACCCTGATTTGTGTGTTTACACACATGCACTGTAAACCTATCTGAGACCTCCTTGTATTCTCTTAGTCTGACCCCACCTAATTCCGTACTATTTCTTACTCTAGTGCTATCTATCTCTCCCAATCTTTTGTGCACCTTGTTTCTCCTTTCTAATGCCCATCCCTCTGCCGAATTAGTTTAAACCCTCCCTAACAGCACTAGCAACAATCCCCCCACCCCCCCAAGGATATTGGTCCAGGCTCTGTTGAGGTGCAACCCGTCCGACCTGTACAGGTCCCACCTCCCCCAGAACCGGTCCTAATGTCCCAGGAATCTAAAGCCCTCCCTCCTGCACCAACTCTCTTGCCTCACAAATATTTTGCATCTGTCTTCACTGTAGAAGACACTAACAACATCCCAATAATGGATAATCAAGGGGCCACAGGGAGTGGGGAACTAAAGACAATCACTATCACTAAGGAAATAGTACTTGGTAAAATAATGGGACTAAGAGATGACAAGTCCCCTGAACCAGATGGCCTGCATCCCAGGCTCTTAAAAGAAGTGGCTGCAGAGATAGTGGATGCATTGGTTGCAATATACCAAAATTCCCTGGACTCTGGAGAGGTCCCAACGGATTGGAAAACCGCTAATGTAACACTCCTATTTAAGAAAGGAGGGAGACAGAAAGCAGGAAACTATAGACCAGCTAGCCTAACATCTGTCGTTGGGAAAATGCTGGAGTCCTTCATTAAGGAAGCTGTAGCAGGGCATTTAGAAAAACATACTGCAGTCAAACAGAGTCAGCATGGTTTTAGGAAAGGGAAATCATGTTTAACAAATTTGCTGGAGTTCTTTGAGGATGTAACAAGCAGGGTGGACAAGGGTGAGCCAGTGAATGTGGTGTATTTGGATTTCCAGAAGGCATCTGATAAGGTGCCACATAAAAGGTTACTGCAGAAGATAAGAGCTCACGGAGTTGGGGGTAATATATTAGCACGGATAGAGAATCGGCTAACTAACAGAGAGTAGAGAGACGGGATAAATGGGTCATTTTCTGGTTGGCAAACAGTAACTAGTGGGGTGCCACAAGGATCGGTGCTGGGGCCCCAACTATTTACAATCTACATTAATGACTTGGATGAAGGGATCGCGTGTAATGTAGCCAAGTTTGCGGATGATACAAAGATGGGTGGGAAAGCAAGTTGTGCAGAGGACTCAAAGAATCTGCTAGGTGAGTGGGCAAACATTTAGCAGATGGAGTATAATGTGGGAAAGTACGAGGCTATCCACTTTGGCAGGAAAAATAAAAAAGCAAACTATTATTTAAATGGAGAGAGATTACAAAATGCAACAGTTCAGAGGGACCTGGGGGTCCTTGTGCATGAAACACAAAAAGTTAGCATGCAGGTACAGCAATTAATCAAAAAGGCAAATGGAATGTTGGCCATTATTTCAAGGGGGTTGGAGTATAAAAGCAGGGAAGTCCTGCTACAACTGTACAAGGTATTGGTGAGACCGCACCTGGAGTACTGCGTACAGTTTTGGTCTCCTTATTTAAGGAAGGATATACTTGCATTGGAGGCAGTTCAGAGACGATTCACTAGGTTAATTCCAGAGATGAGGGATTTGACTTATGAGCAAAGGTTGAGCATTGGAATTTAGAAGAATGAGAGGTGATCTTATCGAAACATATAAGATACTGAGGGGGCTCGACAGGGTAGATGCAGAGAGGATATTTCCCCTCATGGGGAAATCTAGAACTCGGGGGCACAGTCTCAGAATAAAGGGTCGCCCTTTTAGAACTGAGATGAGGAGGAACTTCTTCTTTCAGAGGGTCGTAAATTTGTGGAATTCTCTGCCCCAGAGCTGTGGAGGCTGGGTCATTAAATGCATTTAAAGTGGAGATAGACAAATTTTTGCAAGATAAGGGAGTGAAGGGTTATGGGGAGCGGGCTGGGAAGTGCCTTTGAGCCCTAGATCAGCTATGATCTTATTGAATGGTTGAGCAGGCTCGAGGGGCCAAGTGGCCTATTCCTGCTCCTATTACTTATGTTCTCACATTCATCTGCTCTATCCTCCTATTTCTATACTCACTATCTCATGGCAACGGGAGCAATCTGAAGATTATTACCTTTGAGGTCCTGCTTATCAATCTGTTTCCTAGCTCCCTAAAATGTGCTTGCAGGACCTCATCCCTCTTTCTACCTATGTCGTTGATACCGATACGGGCCATGACCTCTGGCTGTTCACCCTCCCCCCTCAGAATGTCCTGCAGTCGCTCAGTGATGTCTTTGATCCTGACACCTATGACTATTGCTTTCCCGATCTTCTTCCTCCCCCCCCACCCCGTGCCACCCTTGGTGCCGTGGACTTGGCTCTGGCTGTACTCTCCAGAGGAACCATCGCCCTCACCAGCATTTAGACCTCGATACCAGTTAGAGAGTGAGATGCACTCAGGGGACTCTTGCCTGGTCCTCCTTGTTTGTCAGGTGGTTACCCATTCCCTCTCTGCCTGCACACTCTTAAGCTGCGGCATGATCACCTCCTGAAACGTGCTATCCATTTAGCTCTTAGCCTCACGAATGCAACACAGTGACGCCAGCTGCTGCTCAAGCTCCGAAACCTGGAGCTTGAGCTCCTCCAGCTGACGACACTTCCTGCTCATGTGGTTGTCCAGAACATGGGAAGCATCCTAGAGTTCCCACATGGCACAAGATGTGCATTCAACAGGACTGAGGTGCCCTGCCATGCCTCTATTTAATAGACTATTATCTAACTTAACAGAAATAAACTCAAGACTTAAAAAAAATCACCAGCTACTTAGCAATCAGCTCCTTATCTTGTGCTAACATCACTTTAGTTTTTTTTACCTCGCTCCCTGACACTCGCGCTCCCTCTGGGCTCTCGGGCCTACCTTTATCTCCGGCCGCTCCTCTCGCTCTCCCGCAGGTCCGTTCTCGGGCCTATTAACCGCCTTCCTCCTCTCCACCGATTCCTGCTATTACCAAATTTTTCCACTCTGCTTGCGATCCACTCCGATTGTGTTCATCCAGCTCTGTCTCCAAGCTCTGTTCTCCAGCTCTGTGGAACCGCTTATATCTGTCTATAGATTGCATCTTTTGGTGTTTAGAACATAAGAACATAAGAAATAGGAGTTGGAGTAGGCATGCAGGTATCTCTATCTAGCACTTCACCAGGCTCGTACCTCATTCAAAGGTGTGCCTGGTGCGGCTCCTGGCATGTCCTTCTACACTCCCCAATGAACTGTGGTTGGTCTCCTGGCTTGATGATAATCAGGGAGTGAGGGATGTGACGGGCATGTCATTACATACTATGGTCTGTTGCTGCTAATGGCCCACAGCGCCTCATAAATACCTAGTTTTGGGATGGAAAGTCTGTTCCACTTAGCACGTTGGCAGTGCTACACTACAAGATGGAGTGTGTCCTCACAGTGAAGATGAGAGTTTTTCTACAGATGTGTCTACAACATGTAGGTTAGTGAGGATGAGGCCAAATACGTCACTTCCTCATGTTGGTTCCCTGACCACCTGATGAAGGTCCAGCCTGGCAACTATGTCCTTAAGTACTAATGAGCTATGCTTGGTAGTGCACATGAAAGAAACCCTACATACTATGCCCTTGCTTCCCTCAGAGCTTCCTCCAAGTTATGTTCAACATAGAGGAGTATTGATTCATTGGTAGTTGGTGATGAGCAGGTGGTTTCCTTGGCCCTCTTAGTCCTGAATGTGTGAGACTTCATGAGGTCCAGAGTCAATGTTGATTACTCCCAGGGACATGCCTACCTGATTGTATATCACTATGCCTCCACCTCTGCCAGTGGGACACGACAGGGTTGGTGATGGAGGACTCTGGGATTTTGGCTGAGAGATATTATTTACTCTGTCAAAACTCTTCATAATTTTGAACGCCTTTATTAAATCTCCCCTTAAACTTCTCTGCGCTAAGGAGAACAATCCCAACCTCTAGACTCTCCACATAACTGAAGTCCATCATCCCTGGTACCATTTTACTAAATCTCCTCTGCACCCACTCCAAGGCCTTGACATTAATAGGAGTGGTATATAGGCCTCCAAATAGTAAAATAGAGGTTAGGGAGGGCATCACGAGGGAAATTAGAGAAGCGTGCAATAAGAGCACAGCTGTCATCATAGGTGACTTTAACTTACATATAGATTGGACTAGCCTAATCAGTAAAAATAATGAGGAGGAGGAATTCCTTGAGTGTTTGAGGGATGGTTATCTGGATCAATATGTCGAGGAACCAACTCGGGAACAGGCTATATTGGACTGGGTACTGTGCAATGAGAAGGGACTAATCAGTAATCTTGTTGTACGGGGACCCTTGGGTCAGAGCGATCATAACATGATCGATTTCTCACTCGAAATGGAGAGCGAAGAAATTGACTCAGAGACTAAGGTCCTGAATTTAAACAAGGGGAATTATGATGCCATGAGACGGGAACTGAGTAGGTCTGATTGGACAACGTTCCTGGGAGGACTGGAGGTAGATAAACAATGGCAAACATTTAAAGATAGAATGACAAAATTGCAAAAATTGTTTATACCAATCTGGCATAAAAGGAAATCTAAAAAGGTGACTCAACCGTGGATAACAGGGGAAATTAGAGACAGCATAAAATCCAAAGATAGGGCGTATAAAATAGCCAAAAAAAGCGCCAGAGCGGAAGATTGGGAACAGTTTAAGATAGAGCAAAGGAGGGCAAAGGGCATAATCAAGAGGGGCAAAATAGCTTACGAAAACAAGCTGGCGGAAAATATAAAAACTAACTCCAAAAGCTTTTATAAGTATATCAAAAGGAAAAGACTGGTGAAAACCAAAGTTGGTCCATTGCAGTCAGATACGGGGGAATATATAATGGGAAATAAGGAAATGGCAGATCAACTAAATGCATACTTTGGGTCAGTCTTTACGAAGGAAGACACAAAAAACCTCCCTGGGATATCGGGAAAAATAGGGACATTGGCAAAGGAGGAACTGACGCAAATCAATATCTCTAAGGATATGGTGTTAAGGAAGCTAAAGGGATTGAAGGTGGACAAATCCCCAGGGCCTGATAACATGCATCCTAGGGTACTGAAGGAGGTGGCCCTAGAGATAGCGGATGCACTAAGGATGATTTTTCAGAATTCATTAGACTCGGGAACAGTGCCGATGGATTGGAGGGTAGCTAACATTACCCCACTATTCAAAAAGGGGGGTAGGGAAAAAGCAGGTAATTACAGACCTGTAAGCCTTACATCAGTTGTGGGCAAAATGCTGGAGTCCATCATTAAGGATGAAATAGCGGAGCACTTAGCAAATGGGGACAGGATAGGACAGAGTCAACATGGATTTACAAAGGGTAAATCGTGCTTGACTAATCTATTGGAATTTTTTGAGGGAGTAACTGGTAGAATAGATGGGGGAGAGCCAGTAGATGTGGTGTACCTGGACTTCCAAAAGGCCTTCGATAAGGTCCCACATAAAAGATTAGCATGGAAAATTGAGGCTCATGGGATAAAGGGGAAAGTTTTGGCGTGGATAGGGAACTGGCTGTCAGATAGAAAACAGAGAGTTGGAATAAACGGCTCATTTTCTGAATGGCAGGCAGTAACAAGTGGGGTACCACAGGGATCTGTCCTGGGCCCCCAGCTGTTCACAATTTACATTAATGACCTGGATCAGGGAGTCGGATGCAGCATTTCCAAATTTGCAGACGACACTAAACTAGGAGGGGGGGTGGGCTCAGAGGAAGAGACCAGGAAGCTCCAGAGCGATTTGGACAGACTGGGCGATTGGGCGGATAAATGGCAGATGCACTATAATGTGGACAAGTGCGAAGTTATCCACCTTGGGTGCAGGAACGGGAGGGCAAATTATTATTTAAATGGCAATAGATTGGGAGAGGGGGAAGTACAGAGAGACCTGGGTGTTCTTGTACACCAGTCACTGAAGGCGAGCATGCAGGTGCAACAGGCGGTCAAGAAGGCAAACGGTATGCTGGCCTTCATAGCAAAAGGGTTAGAATACAGGAACAGGGATACCTTGCTGCAGCTGTACAGGGCACTGGTGAGACCACACCTCGAGTACTGTGTACAGTTTTGGTCGCCTCATCTGAGGAAGGATGTTCTTGCCATGGAGGGGGTGCAGCGGCGATTCACCAGGCTGATACCAGGAATGGCGGGAATGACCTATGAGGAGAGACTATGTAGTTTAGGGATGTACACACTGGAGTTTAGAAGATTGAGAGGGGACCTCATAGAAGTGTATAAAATTCTGACAGGTCTAGACAGACTGGATGCAGAAGGAATGTTTCCCTTGGCGGGTGAGAACAGAACTAGAGGACATAATTTAAGGATAAGGGCTAAACCATTTAGGACAGAGATGAGGGGGAATTTCTTCACTCAGAGAGTGGTGAACCTGTGGAACTCATTGCCACAGAGGGCAGTGTATGCCAGCTCATTAAATATATTTAAGAGGGAATTAGATATATTTCTACGGGCAAAAGGGGTTAAGGGTTACGGAGAGAAGGCGGGGACGGGATACTGAATTAAAGGATCAGCCATGATCTCATTAAATGGCGGAGCAGGCACGAAGGGCCGAATGGCCTACTCCTGCTCCTATCTTCTATGTATCTATGTATCTATGTATCCTTCCAAAAGTGTGGTGCCCAGAATACCAATACTCCAGCTGACATCCTATGTGACTGTGACCGCAGTAAACTATCCTTCCTCATCCTTCCCGACCTGTATGCAGTCTTTGAAACAGTTGACCAGACCATCCTTCTCCAACGTTTCTCCTCCGTCATCCAGTTGGGTGGGACTACTCTTGTCTAGTTCCTTTCTTATCTATCCACTCATAGCCGGAGAATCATCAGCAATGGCCTCTCTTCCCGCTCCCACACCATTACCTTTGGTGTCCCCAAAGATGTATCCTGGTCCCCTCTTATTTCTCATCTACAGGCTGCCCCTCAGCGACATAATCCGTAAACAGTGTCAGGTTCCACATGTACGCTGACGACGCCAAGTCTACCTTACCACCACCTCTCTCGACCACTCCACTGTCTCTGATTTGTGACACTGCTTGTCGGACATGGAAATTTCCTCCAACTAAGTATTGGTAAGACCAAAGCTATTGTCTTTGTTATCCGCCACAAACTCCATCCCCTAGCCTATCACTCTCCCTGGCCACTGTCGGAGGTTGAACCAGACCGTTTACAACCTTGCAGATGAGCTTCCGACCACACAGCTGCTCCATCACCAAGACAGCCTACTTCCAGCTCCGTAACATCGCTCATTTCCGTCCCTGCCTCAGCTCATTTGCTGCTGAAACCCTCATCTACACCTTTGTTCCCTCTAGACTTGACTATTGTAATGCTATGCTGGCTGGCCTCCCACCTTGCACCCTCCGTAAACTTGAACTCATTGAAAACTCTGCTGCCCGTACCCTGACTCGCACAAGTCCTGTTCACCCATCACCCCTGTGCTTGCTGACCCACATTGACTGCCGGTCTGGCAACGCCTCGATATTAAAATTCTCATCCTTGTTTTCAAATCCATCCATGGCCTCACACCTCCCTGTGTAACCTGCTACAGCCCTAAAACCCTCCGGGATCTCTGTACTCCTCCAATCTGGCCACTTGCACATTCTTGATTTTAATCACTCCACCTTTGGTGGCTGCGCCTTCAGCTGCCTAGGCTTTAAGCTTTGTAATTCCCTCCCTAAACCTCGCCTTCAGCTGCCTAGGCTTTAAGCTTTGTAATTCCCTCCCTAAACCTCGCCTTCAGCTGCCTAGGCTTTAAGCTTTGTAATTCCCTCCCTAAACCTCTCCGTCTCACTACCGCTCTCTTCTCCTTTAAGACGCTCCTTAAAATCTACCTAATATTTCCCTATGGTTCGGTGTCAAATTTCGTTTGATAATGCCCCTGTGAAGTGTATTTTCCTTTAAATTGTTTCTAAAACTTTATCCACCACTGGTGTTAAACTGACCGGCCTATAGTTACTAGGATTGTCCTTACACCCTTTCTTGAACAATGGTGTCACATTTGCCACTTTCCAATCTTCAGGCACCTCCCCCGCATCTAGGGAAGATTGGAAAATTATGGCAAGCGCTTCCGCTATCTCCTCCCCCAATTCCCTTAGCAACCTGGGATGCAAGCCATCTGGCCCAGGCGACTTATCCACTCTAAGCATACCCAGCCTTTCTAGTACATTCTGACTATCAGTTTTCACCCCTTCCATTGTTTCTACCTTTTCCACTTCTACTGATATTTTGTCAGCATCCACTTCCTTAGTAAACACCAATACAAAGTACTCATTGAGTGTTCTAGACTTGCCCTGCGCCTCTAAGCATATATCACCTTCTTTGTCCCTAATAGGCCCCACCCTGCCTCTTGCTACCCACTTACTGTTTACATGCCGGTAGAAGATTTTGGGGTTCCCTTTTATGTTAACCGCCATTCTACTATTCCCGCTTTGCCAATCTTATTTTCATCTTCACTTCTTCTCTCAACTTACTGTATTTGGTCTGGTTCTCCCTTGAAGAATTCACCTGACATGATCATACACCCTGTTTTTTTGTTTCAACATCTTCACTATCTCCCTTGTCATCCAAGGAGCCCTTGCTTTGGTTCCCTTACCCTTCCCTCTTATTGGAATGTACCTAGCCTGTACTTGGAACATCTCCTCCTTAAAGATCACCCATTGTTCTGTTACAGTTTTTCCTGTCAGTCTTTGGTTCCATTTTACCCTGGTTAGATCCTTTCGCATCCCATTGAAGTTAGCCCTATTCCAGTTTAGAAGTTTCACTCTAGATTGTTCCTTGTTCCTTTCCATAGCTAATCTAAATCTTATGATACGATGATCACTCGTACCCAAGTGATCTCCCACAGACACTTGGTCGTCCTGGCCGACCTCATTCCCTAGCACCAGATCCAGCAATGCCTCCTTCCTAGTTGGGCCAAGAACATACTGGTCAAGGACATTTTCCTGAAGACATTTCAGAAATTCCTCCCCCTCCTTTCCCTTTACCCTAGCATTATCCCAATTGATATTTGGGTAATTAAAGTCCCCCAATATCACCACTCTATAGCTCTTGCATATTTCTGCGATTTCCCTGCAGATTTGCTCCTCTACCTCCCTCACACTATTTGGAGGCCTATAGAATGCCCCCAATAGTGTGATCATACCCTTTTTACTCCTCAACAATTTGTTAAAAATAGCCTCGGTAAATAACCCTCTTCGTCATCCGGAATTTTTGATTAACCGGCAACGCGCCGGTCCCGTTGGTGCCGGATACCAAAGCGTTTCCTGTACTTCTAAAACTTACAAAAAACACTCACCAACTACTCACCAATCAGCTCCTTCTCTAGTGCCGACGTCACTTTTTTCACTCTGACGTCACTCTTTTGAATTTTGCTTCTCAGGTCCTGTTGCCGTTCCCACGCAGGTCCGCCTCCTCCGGTGTTGGGCCTCCTCTGCCGCTCCGCCTTCTCTCAGGTCCTGCTGCCGCTCCCACGCAGGTCTGCCTCCTCTGGTCCCACACAGGTCCACCTTCTTTGGTGTCAGGCCTCCTCTGCCATGCTCCTTTGCCTTCTCTCATGTCCTGCTGCCGCTGCCACGCAGGTCCGCCTCCTCCGGTCCCACACAGGTCCGCCTCGTCCAGTGTTGGGCCTCCTCCGCCGCGCTCCTATATGGCCGCAGCACCTTCTCTCAGGTCCTGCTGCCGCTCCCATGCAGGTTCTCCTCCTCCAGTGTCGATGATGTAGTTGATGGTACAAGGACTAGGGGAGACAGATTTAAGGTTTTGGGCAAGAGATACAGGGGGGATGTGAGGGAAAACCTTTTCACGCAGCGAGTGGTGAGGACCTGGAATTTGCTGCCGACGGAAGTGGTGGAAGCGGAGACACTCAGCGTTTTCAAGGGGAGACTGGATAGGCACTTGAGGGAAATAAACTTGCAGGGCTATGGGGATAGAGTGGGGAAATGGGACTGACTCAATTGCTCTACAGAGAGCCGGCACGGACTCGATGGGCCGAATGGCCTCCTTCTGCCGTATGACTCTATGACTAATTACTTTACGTCAGCATTTACAGTAGAAGAGTATAGCATGCCGGAAATCCCAAAGAAACGAATATTGAATCAGGGACAGGGACTCAATAAAGTTAATGTAAGTAAAATAATAGTAATGAAGAAAATAATGGCACTGAAGAGTGACAAATCCCCAGGCCCAGATGGTTTCCATCCCGGGGTTTTAAAGGAAGTAGGTGAGCACATTGCATAGATTGCAAAATTGCGCATGTCACTGTGCTATTTAAGAATGGCGAGAGAGGGAAATCAAGGAAATTATAGACCAATTAGCCTTAACATCTGTTGTCGGGAAATTGCTAGAGTCTATAATTAAGGATAGGGTGACTGAATACCTTGAAAATTTTCAGTTGATCAGAGAGAGCCAGCATGGATTTGTGAAAGGTAGGTCGTGCCTGACGAACCTGATTGAATTTTTTGAATAGGGGAATGTCTATGGATGTTATTTATGTGACCTCCAGAAGGCTTTTGATAAAGTCGCACAAAAGAGACTATTAACTAAGGTAGAAGCCAACGGAATGGAGGACAAATTATTGACTTGGTTAGGAAATTTGGCTGAGCGGCAGGTTTAGAGAGTAGGGATAATGGGTAGGTACTCAAATTGGCAGGATGTGACTAGTGGTGTCTTGCAGGCAATCTATGTTGGGGCCTCAGCTATTCACAGTATTTATTAATGACTTCGATGATGGCATAGAAAGTCATATATCCAAATTTGTTGATGACACAAAGATAGGCGGCATTGTGGGCTATGTAGATGAAAGCATAAAATTACAAAGGGATATCGATAGATTAAGTGAATGGGCAAAACTGTGGCAAATGGATTTCAGTGTAGGCAATGTGAGGTCATCCACTTTGGACCTAAAAAGGATCGAACAGGGTATTTTCTAAATGGTGAAAATCTAAAAACAGTGGAAGTCCAAAGAGACTTGGGGTCCAGGTACATAGATCATTAAAATGTCATGAACAGGTACAGAAAATAATCAAAAAAGCTAATGGAATGCTAGTTTTTATATCTAGTGGTTTAGAATACAAGGGGGTAGAAGTTATGCTGCAGCCAAACAAAAGCCTGGTTAGACCACACCTAGAGTACTGTGAACAGTTTTGGGCACCACACCTTTGGAAGGATATATTGGCCTTGGAGGGAGCGCAGCGTAGATTTACCAGAATGATACCCGGACTCCATGGGTTAAGTTACAAGGAGCGATTACACAAATTAGGGTTGTATTCAATTCAATTCAATTTTATTTGTCATATATGCAACAGACGTGTGTACTGCACAATGAAATGTTGATATTCCCTAGAGTTTAGAAGGTTAAGGGGCGATCTGATCGAAGTTTTCAAGATATTAAGGGGAATAGAGAGAAACTATTTCCCCTGGTTGGGGATTCTAGGACTAGGGGGCATAGTCTAAAAATTAGAGCCAGACCTTTCATGAGTAATAGTAAAATGGTAGTAAGAGGAGGGGTGGGGCCGATAGGGACCAAAAAGGAGACCTATGCATGGAGGCAGAGGGTGTGGCTGAGGTACTAAAGGAGTACTTTGTATCTGTCTTCACCAAGGAAGAGGATGCTGCCATAGACATAGTAAAGGAGGTGGTAGTGGAGATACTTAGGATAAAAATTGATAAAGAGGATGTATTAGAAAGGCTGGCTGTACTTAAAGTAGTTAAATCACCAGGAGTGGATGGGATGCATCCTAGGATGCTGAAGGAATTGAGGGAGGAAATCGCGGAGGTACTGGCCATAATATTCCAATCCTCCTTAGATACGGGACTGGAGAATTGCAAATGTTACACCATTGTTCAAAAAAGGGTGTAAACATAAACCCAGCAACTACAGGCCAGTCAGTTTGACCTCAGTAGTGGGGAAGCTTTTAGAAACAGTAATCAGGGACAAAATTAACAGTCACTTGGACAAGTGTGGATTAATTAAGGAAAGCCAGCAAAGATTTGTTAAAGGCAAATCGTGTTTAACTAACTTGATTGAGTTTGATGAGGTAACAAAGAGGGTTGATGAGGGTAATGCAGTTGACGTAGTGTACATGGATTTCCAAAAGGCATTCAACAAAGTGCCACCTTATAGGCTTGCCAGCAAAGTTTAAGCCTGTGGAATAAAAGGGACAATGGCAGCATGGATATGGAATTGGCTAAGTGACAGGAAACAGGTGAACGGTTGTTTTTCGGACAGGAGGAAGTGGTGTTCCCCAGGGCTCGGTTCCAGGACTACTGCTTTTCTTGATCTATATTAATGACTTGGACGTGCGTGTACAGGGCACAATTTCAAAATTTGCAGATGACACAAAACTTGGAAGTATAGTGAACAGTGAGGAGGCGAATGATAGACTTCAGGAAGATATAGACAGGCTGGTGGAATGGGCGGACACGCGGCAGATGAAATTTAACGCAGGAAAGTGTGAAGTGATACATTTTGGTAGAAAGAATGGGGAGAGGACATATAAACTAAATGGTACAATCCGGAAGGGAGTGCACGAACAGAAAGACCTGGGGGTATGTGTGCACAAATCGTTGAAGGTGGCAGGGTAGGTTGAGAAAGCAGTTAAAAAGGCTTACGGGATTCTGGGCTTCATAACTAGAGGTATAGAGTACAAAAGTGTGGAAATTATGATGAACCTTTAAAAAACACTGGTTCGGCCCCAACTGGAGTACTGTGTCCAATTCTGGGCACCGCATTTTAGGAAGGATATGAAGGCCTTAGGGTGCAGAAAAGATTTACGAGAATGATTCCAGGAATGAGGGACTTCAGTTACTTTGATAGACTGGAGAAGCTGGGGTTGTTCTCCTTAGAGCAGAGAAGATTGAGAGTAGATTTGATAGAGGTGTTCAAAATCATGAGGAGTCTAGACAGAGTAGATAGAGGAAAACTGTTCCCATTGGCAGAAGGGTCGAGAACCAGAGGACACAGATTTAAGGTGATTGGCATAAGAACCAAAGGTGACGTAAGAAAAAACTTTTTTACGCAGCGAGTGGTTAAGATCTGGAATGCACTGCCTGAAAGGGTGGTGGAGGCAGATTCAATCGTGGCTTTCAAAAGGGAGTTGGATAAGTATCTGAAGGAAAAAAATTTGCAGGGCTATGGGGAAAGGGCAGGGGAGTGGGACTAGCTGAAGTGTTTTTGCAGAGAGCCGGCACGGGCTCGACAGGTCGAATTGCCTTCTTCCATGCTGTAACCATTCTATGATTCTATGAGTGAAATTAGGAAACACTTCTACACACAAAGTGTGGTAGATATTTGGAACTCTTTTCCGCAAATGGCAATTGATGCTAGATAAATTGTTAATTTTAAATCTGAGATTGATAGATTTTTGTTAACCAAAGGTTATGGAGTTAGTGTCACAGATCAACCATGATCTCATTGAATGGCGGAACAGGCCTGAGGGGCTCAATGGCCTACTCCTGTTCCTATGTTCCCATACTTCCCTCCAGTCCGAAAAACATCCATTCACCACTACTCTCTGCTTTCTGTCTCTTATCCAATTTTGTATCCACGCTGCCACTGTATCTTTAATCCCATGGGCTTCAATTTTGCTAACAAATCTAATATGTGGCACTGTATCAAACACCTTTTGGAAGTCCATATACACAACATCAACCACACTACCCTCATCAACTCGCTCCGTTACTTCACCAAAGAACTCAATCAAGTCGGCTAGATACGATTTGCCTTTAGCAAATCCGTGCAGGCTGTCATTTAGTCACCCATGTTTTGCCAAGTGACAATTAATTTTGTCGTGGATTATGGTCTGTAAAAGTTTCCCTACCATCGACGTGAGGCTGACTGGCCTGTAGTTACCTGGTTTATATCTCCCCTTTTTTTGAACAGCGGTGTAACACATGCAACCCTCCAGTCTCTTACTACTGCCATATCCAAGGAGGATTGAAAGATTGTGGCCAGAGCTGCTGCTATTTCCTACCTTCCCTCAGCAACCGAGGATGCATCCCATCTGGACAGGGTGACTTTTCTAATTTGAGCACTGCCAACCTTATAAGTACCTCCTCTTTATCTATTTTTATCCTATCTAATTTCTCTACTACTGTCTCCTTTACTGTGATTTTGGCAGCATCCTCTTCTTTGGTGACGACAGATGCAAAGTACTCATTTATTACCTCAGCCATGCCTTCTGCCTCCACAAGATTTCCTATTTGGTCCCTAATCTGTCCCATCCTTCCTTTGACTACACTTTTACTCTTTATATGTTTATTAAAGACTTTAGTGTTCCCTTTTATATTACATAGGAACAGGAGTAGGCCATACAGCCGCTCATACCTGCTCTGCCATTCGATTAGATCATGGCTGATCTGTATCTTAACTCAAACCCCACTTGGTTCCATAACCCTTATTACCCTTGCCTAACAAAAATCTATCATTCTCAGTTTTGAAATTTTCAAATGACCTAGCTGTAATGTATATACCTTTAATGGGGGAACTATGTTTTACAGCTCATGTATACTGCAGTACCGGCAGTGACCACACCTGTATATAACACTGAGTAGTAATCTGTACAGATCAGTTGCAGTGTGAGCCACGTTGAGTAAACACCTTTTGTACCGTTCTCCGCAGTCTGTGTCTTATTATACACGGACGCAACATTGGCGACGAGGCAGGTTCGAACCTACCTGCAACTCTGCATCACCTCCCGGGGATTCGTTCCTGGAGATCAGTGGATTGGAGGTCAAGGCCAGAGACTCGGGCGTCGACCACGGGCAACCGCCCAGTCATCCAGCAGAGACTCGAGAATTGCGGGGGAGGCTGTCCAGAGCCAGGCTTGGCTTTCCAGTCAAGGTGGTCCAGTGAAACGGGCTGGCAACAGGTAGTGCGCAGACCCTTCCTGGACAGCGGCGGGCTAGAGCCCGACCGAGCGGCACAGCAAAGGGCCGAGCAGCGTCAACGGGGAGAGAGAGAGAGGGCAGAGCGCACAGGGCGCAGCCGGTGTTCAGGGGCCAAGCAGCGTCGGAGAGAGGGAGAGAGAGACGCGCAGAAACTCACGAGGCGCCGCCATTGCCACGAGGACCGCCGACAGCGGCGTTGGCAGCAGCGCAGGAGAAGCGCGCGAAACCTACAGGGCGCCGCCATTGCCACGAGAACCGCTGGGAGCGGCGTCGGCAGCAGCGGGGGAGGAAGGAAAGCGTGGGAGACGCCATTTTAAGCCATTGGGAGACGCCATTTTAAACCACACCCAAAATGCCGAAGAGTGGCAGTATCACCGCATTTGACAATGAAGTCGAAGATTGGACTACATATGTCAAACGAATAGAGGTGTACTGCAAGGCAAATGGGGTGTCAGATGACAAGAAAGCGTCGGTATTGTTAAATTTAATGGGTGCAAAGACGTATGGTTTATTACGAAATCTAGTAACCCCAACGAAGCCAATGGAAAAGAGTTTTGAAGACATAGTAACGATACTAAAGGAACATTTAAACCCCACACCGCTGCTGATAGCAGAAAGATTCAAGTTTCACAAACGGAACCAGCAATAAGGATGAAAGCAATGCTGATTATTTAACAGAACTGCGCAAACTATCGAAACACTGCCAGTTTGGAGTGGGACTGGCAGATACCTTAAGGGACAAGTTTGTGTGTGGGCTTCAAAGTGAAGGAACCCAGAAACGGCTTTTATCTGAAAAGGACCTTACGCTGGAAAAGGCTTTCAGCATTGCGGTATCATATGAAGCAGCAGCACGGGGCGCTGCAGAGATACAACAGAGACTGCAAGAATATGGCACAAACGAAATGTCATATGAAACAGAGAAGTGCTATCGCTGCGGCAGAACAACACACGACCAGAATGATTGCTGGTTCAAAGACAAAGTGTGCAGACAGTGTGGAAAAGTAGGACACATAGCACGAGTCTGCAGGTCGGGAGAGAAAACCAGCAATAAGAAACCGACCAAAGGAAAGTACAAGAAGGTACATAAGATAACGGAGAGTAGTTCAGACGAACAAAAGAGTGATAATGACTCCGAAAGCAGGGAACTGAGTTGTCTGAAACTACATAATGTGATCACAACGGAGGATCACCGAACCATTTGGGTCACTCTCAAGATAGCAGGAGTCCAGGTAAAAATGGAATTGGACACAGGATCAGCCCTAACAGTCATAAACCGACGGGACTACGAGCGGCTATTCTCACACATACCCTTGAGAGACACAAAAATTATTTTGAAGATGTACACGGGGCAAAAAGTCTACCCCAAAGGAAAAATAAGGGTGACCGTTATATATAACGGTAAGGAAACACCAAAACTAGACCTGTATGTATTGCAAGATGGAGGACCACCATTACTGGGACGTGAATGGATCCGGAAAATACAACTGGATTGGCATTCCATACAGGCACTGACTGTGGCTGACAAAAAGGATGACGACGTCACACCTGGGCAACTGTCAAAGATCCTAACTGACGCGAAAGAAGTGTTCCAGCAAGGACTCGGAACACTAAAAGGCATGACAGTGATGATTAAAATTGAAGAAAACGCAAGCCCAAAATTTTTTAAGGCCAGACTGGTACCTTATGCAATCCGCCCAGCTGTCGAAGCAGAGCTGGAGAGTCTGGAATGTTCAAGTGTACTGTCCAAGGTAGACTGGAGCGGGTGGGCTACACCCATCGTCCCTGTGATGAAAAAGTCGTTGAGCAGCACGCCTGGGGAACCAAAGAAGGTTCGCATCTGTGGGGACTTTAAGGTAACAGTGAACCCGGTCCTTCACACCGTACAATATCCACTTCCGTGGATTGAAGATATTTTCGCCTCGCTATCTGGAGGGAAACGCTTCACTAAGATTGATCTGGCCCAGGCGTATCTGCAAATGGAGGTAGAAGAAGCATAAAAAAAAATACCTCACAATCAACACCCATAAAGGTCTCTACCAATGCAACCGGCTGGTATTCGGGGTAGCATCAGCTCCGGCTATTTGGCAGAGGGCAACGGAACAAGTCCTGCAAGGGATCCCAGGGACCCAGTGTTATTTGGACGACATCCTGGTCACGGGCGAAAATGACAGTGATCACCTTGCCAACCTGGAACAGGTGCTCACTAGATTGCAGGAATATGGGCTCCGAGCTAACCGCCCCAAATGCGAGTTTTTTAGAAAACAGATCTCGTATTGTGGCCACGTTATCGATAAAGAGGGGTTGCATAAGTCCCCAGAGAAGATTGAGGCAGTAGTCAAGGCTCCAGCACCGGAAAATGTGTCACAACTGAGGTCGTTCCTCGGGCTGGTAAACTACTACCATAAGTTCTTGCCAAATTTGTCTACAATACTACACCCACTGAACACCCTACTGCAAACTGGGGTGCCATGGATGTGGAGTGACGAATGTAGATGAGCTTTCCAGATGGGGTCTCTGTATGGCTGTAACATAACTTCCACTCTTTGATATTCCAGCCCTCTTGAGATAAAGGCCAACATTCCATTAGCCTTTTAAATGATTTTTTTGTACCTGTCCACTAGCTTTTAGTGATTTCTGTACTTGGACCACTAAATCTCTCTGCTCATCCAGTTTCTAGATTCTCACCATTTAGAAAATATTCTGATCTATCTTTCTTAGGTCCAAAGTGGATGACCTCACACTTTGTTACATTGAACGCCATCTGCAACAGTTTTGCCCACTCACTTAATCTATCAATGTCTCTGCAACTTTTTGCTGCCAAATGTACTATTTACTGTGCCAACTTAGTGTCAGTAGTAAAGTTAGATATATGGCTCGTTATTCCTTCATCCAAGTCATTTCTAAATCTATATATATAAAAGGATTGATCTGTGTCTGTCTGTCTGTCCTTCAGTGTGTCTGTCCGGCTATACACTCGAAAGTTATAGAGCGTACCTACACGTGCGTTACGTCCAAAGAAAGCTTACCATTCCAGGACGGTTGGAAGCGTATTTACTTTTCGGTCGGACAAAAATTGATCGCACGTTATACAAAAAACCTTCAAAATTAAACTCATTATCTGCTAATTACCATTGATTGACTGACGTCAAGGTCGACCAATCCTGTGTCGTCATGATTGACCAATCCTACAGTTCAGTCACCTGATGGTTGGCCAATCGGTGTGTGTGTGGGCGGGACTAATCATTTTCATCTCAGGGATCTGGCAGCCATTGCTTCAACTACTTCCAGCTCAAAATCTGCTAATCCAGCTTCTAAAAAGTTAGTATCTCTTTTTAAAAATAACATAAGATTTACTAAAAATGTTTTATAAGTACTTTCACTTTCATCTTTCAAGGTATTAAAAGGTAGAAATGTTGCCCGGCAGCAGATTCACAGAGGGACACAGAGGCAGGCCCGAAAGCCTGGGACTCGATTTAAACCGCCCGGCCCAAAACAGCCCTGGCAACGCAGGGCCCCCCCAGCTAGTATAGTGATATAAGCTGTGGCCCCAGTACAGATCCCTGGGGGATATGTTTAGTCACATCCTTCCAATTTGAGTACATATCCGTTATCCCTACACTCTTGTCACCTACCTCCTAGCCAATTCCCTATCCAAGGCAGTAGGTTGCCACCAATTCCATGAGCTCTCATCAATAGACACTCCCTTCTCTACCACATTAGTTGCATCCTCAAAAAATTCAATTAGGTTTGTTAGACGTGACTTACCCTTATAAATCCATGCTGACTCTTTTTGATCAGCTCATATTTGTTCACATGCTCAGTCACTTTGTCCCTAATAACAGATTCTAGTCACTTCCCCACAACTGACAGTAGACCAATAGGCCTATAATGTCCTAGTTTATTTCACTTACCCTTCTTCGATAGTGGAGTGACATTGGCAATTTTGCAATCCAAGGAGACAATTTCTAAATCGAGAGAGTTTTGGAACAGTTTCCTTACCTATTTCTTTTAACACCCTAGTGTAGAAATCGGGTCCTGAAGATTTGTCTATCTTTAATAACATTAGTTTATCCATCACCATGTTTTTACTTACATTGAATCTATTTAGTTCCTCCCCTTGGTTTATTTTTAGTTTTCTTTGTTTCTCCGGTATATTATCCTTATCCTCTACTGTTAATCTTCTCTCATATACGTTTTTTATACATGTTAATGACTTGGACTTGAGGTTACAGAGCACAATTTCAAAATTTGCAGATGACACAAAGCTTGGAAGTGCAGTAAACAGTGTGGAAGATAGTAATAGACTTCAAGAGGACATAGAAAGGCTGGTGGAATGGACGCACATGTGGCAGATGAAATTCAATGCAGAAAAGTGTGAGATGATACATTTTGGTAGAAAGAATGAGAGACAATACATATTAAATGGTACAACTTTAAAAGGGGTACAAGAGAGGGACCTGGTGGTGTTGTGTACAAATCTTTGAAGATGACAGGTTAACAAAGCAGATAATAAAGCGTATGGGATCCTGGGATTTATAAATAGAGGCATAGGGTATAAAATCCAGGGGGGTGGTGATTTTCGCCGAATACTTCAGCGCTTACAAGGTAAAGAGGTGGCCAAGGTGGGGTCTTAAGCTGAAACGCCGGTTTAGCCACATTTAGCGCAAGACACCATCTTGGTACAGGAGTTGAAGCTAACGCTAGGAATGACCGCCCGGAGGCTTGTTAAATAGCTGATTGTCACTTAAAATGCCTGCTAGTGCTTATTAAAGAGGCTGCACGGCATTTTGATGGCAAGCGCTTCAACTAATGCCCTCTCCTAACAGGGACCAGCTGACTGGGAGTAAACACGGCGTTGATGTCGATTTCAAGCACTACTCGCACTTAAAGCGATAATGACCATTTCATGGTCATTGCTGCTGGAGATGTGAAGTGCACCTCTGAAACATATTGGGAAACTTTGTGGGACACTTTGTCAAGACTTCACCAACACTCGAACAACATTTATTCCAGAAATCTTATGAGGATTTCACCTAATAAGAATAAGCACTGTGCTACTCCACCTTATTGGACACCTTATAGGAGTCACCAGGAGAACAGGAGTGCTTGGTCATGGGCTAGGGGTCCCCCTTGGTCTGGACGAGGAATGGGAGGAGGACATGAGGCCAGGCACAGCAGCACCAGCTGCTGCAGGAGAGAGGGTCAGGAGGGGGAGGTAGCGTCTTTCCCCCCAGGACATTCCTCCTCCTCTGGACCTCCTCCACCACAACCTCCAAAGCCACATCCGAGAACCTGTACACCCTGTCTCTCAGTCCCTGAGTCATCCTGCACAGAACTCGGGTGAGGACTTTGATGTGGCGGCCTACAGAAGAAGGCTGATGGGTATACACAATGAAATGCTTGGTGCATTGGCAGACCTGCCAGAAAGCCTGAGTGCACTGTCAAGGAGCATGGAGGGGTCCAGCACCAACCTTGCACAAGGCTTTGTGGAGAGCTTGAAGCCTATCCTTTCCAGCATGGAATTGATGGGCAACTTCATTAGCGCACTTGTGGACCCAACCATGATGCAGCATCTGATGGCCAATGTCTCCGCTTCCATTGCAGTATAAGTTCAGACTTCTGTTATTCAGGCTCAGCTTGCTGCCATGCAAGCTCGGACTGCTGCCATCGTGGCTGCGGTTACCAGTGTTGAAAGGGGCTTGCAGGGTGTCACAGCAGTTCAGCAGTCTGTCCGTCAACAGATTACTAGGATTGCCGAGGCGTCGCCCAGGGGGCGTGGTAGTGGCTCCATGGAGCACGAACCTGCTGTCTTCTCTCAGGATGACAGCATTTGTGCTGTCACCACTGCCACTCCGCCAGTTCCCTTGTTTTTGCCTGTCAGCCAGCCAGCCCAGCCTGCTGCCGCCCATGCTGAGGTGGTGGAGTCCAAAGCCGGGCCTCCAAGACTCAGAGCTGCTCTAGGTTGTTCTCCAAGGCCATCTGCAGTCCCCAATGAAAGTCAGTAGACTTCCACCAGCCATGCTGCAACCACTGGGATAGCACTGCGTAGGAGCATTAGGACAGGCAAAGACACATGGAAGACAGGCACTAAGGGAATGCACAAGGGTGATTAGTTGACTTTGTTGTGTAATACTGGATGGTTTGATTTGTAAATGTTATTTGGAATGTTTGTTTTGTGGTGGCTTTTATTATAGCATTATGGCCAAGAGGCTGCTGGGAAGGTAAGGTGTGGGACTGTTGGTGAATGTGGAATTGGGGTTGTGTTCACTGGTCCTGCACTTGGATGAGTCGATTACGGACAGCCAGTCAGAAAGGGTCTATGTTGGTTTGCTCCTCCTCCTCTTCCTCCTCCTCCTCTTCCTCCCCCTCTTCCTGATCCTCCTCTTCCTCCTCCTCCTCCTTCTCCTCCTCAGATCTTCACTGTAAACGTGGTGGCAAGGGCTGTGCCCTCATGATGGCGAGGTTGTGGACCATGCAGCAGGCCAAGACGAATCTTGAGACGCGCTCTGGCAAGTAGTGCAGGGTTTCTCCAGTGCAGTCCAGGCAGTGGAAGCATTGTTTAAGCACGCTAATGGTCTGCTCTATCAGATTCTGTGTGGCAGAAATGCTTTCATTACATGCATGCTGCCCCACATGTGCTTGAATTGCGCACTGGAGTCATGAGCGAGGTGGTCAGCGATAGCCCTTGTTGCCCAGTAACCACCCTCTGGTTTCTCGTGGTGGCTCAAATGCAGATGGTATAGCAGATTGCCACAGAATGAAGGCATCATGGCTGCTGCCAGGATAATGAACAATGACCTGCTTGATGCGCTGAGCATGGTCGCACACCAGCTGGACATTGAGACAGTGGAATCCCTTATGATTGCAAAACCTCTCCGAATTCACATGTGGCGCCCGCAAAGCGACGTGTGCAGTCAATGGCATCCTGCACCAGGAGGAAGTCTGCTATCCTGGCGAAGCTGTGTTCTTGCTTTGCCTGCTTCTCTCTGGCAAGAAACAATGAAATGTAGCCTAAGTGACCTCCCTTAAGCAACAATGCCCGGCAGCCTGACATAGTCATACTCACAGAATCATACCTTTCAGTCAGACTCTGCCATCACCATCCCTGGGTATGTCCTGTCCCACCAGCATAGCTGTCAGACTGGGCCTGCAGCAGGTGGTGAGAGAACCAACACGAGGGAAAAATCTACTTGACCTCGTCCTCACTAATCTACCTGTCGCAGATGCATCTGTCCATGACAGTATTGGTAGCAGTGACCACCGCACAGTCCTTGTGGAAACAAAGTCCCATCTTCACACATGAGACTTCATGGGCTGGCATATCCTTCACTCTACCATTACCATCAAGCCAGGTGACCAAACCTGGTTCAATGAGGAGTGTAGAAGAGCATGCCAGGAGCAGCACCAGGCGTACCTAAAAATGAGGTGCCAACCTGGGGAAGCTGCAACACATGCATGCTAAACACTGGAACCAGCATGCTATAGACAGAGCTAAACAGTCCCACAACCAACCAATCAGATCAAAGCTCTGCAGTGCTGCCACATCCAGTCGTGAATGGTGGTGGACCATTAAACAACTAATGGGAGGAGGAGGCTCCATGAACATCCCCATCCTCAATGATGGCAGAGCCCTGCATGCGAGTGCAAAAGACAAAACTGAAGCATTTGCAACCATCTTCAGGCAGAAGTGCTGAGTGGATGATCCATCTGGGCCTCTTCCTGAGGTATCCTGGCTATCGTGCTGAAGACTTGTGCTCCAGCACTAGCTGCGCCTCTAGCCAAGCTGTTCCAGTAATGCTACAACACTGGCATCTACCCAACAAAACTGTCCACTGGCTGGAGTCAGACCCAGCACAAAGGAAGATGGTTGTGGTTTTTGGAAGCCAATCATCTCAGCCCCAGGACATCGCTGCAGGAGTTCCTCAGGGCAGTGTTCTTGGCCCAACCATCTTCAGCTGCTTCATCAATAACCTTCCCTCCATCATAAGGTCAGAAGTGGGGATGTTCACTGATGATTGCACTGTATTCAGTTCCATTCGCAACTCCTCAAATAATGAAGCAGTCTATGCCCGCATGCAGCAAGACCTGGATGACATTCAGGCTTGGACTGATAAGTGGCAAGTAACATTCGCACCACACAAGTGCCAGGTAATGACTGTCTCCAACAAGAGAGCATCTAACCATCACCCCTTGACATTCAACAGCATTACCATCGCCGAATCCCCCAACATCAACATCTTGGGCATCACCATTGATCAGAAACTTAATTAGACCAGCCACATAAATACCGTGGCTACAAGAGCAGGTCAAAGGCTGGGTATTCTGTGGCGAGTGTCTCACCTCCTGACTCCCCAAAGCCTTTTCACCATCTGCAAGGCACAAGTAAGGAGTGCCTGGATAAGTGCAGCTCCAACAACAATGAAGAAGCTCGACATCATCCAGGACAAAGCAGCACCCTTGATTGGTGCCCCACGCACCACCTTAAACATTCACTCCCTCCACCACTGGCGCACCGTGGCTGCAGTGTGTACCATCAACAAGATGCACTGCAGAAACTCACCAACGCTTCTTCGACAGCACCTCTCAATCCCGCAACTTCTACCACATAGAAGGACAAGGGCAGCAGGCCCATGGGAACACACCATGACCTCCAAGTTCCCCTCCAAGTCACACACCATCCTGACTTGGAAATATATCGCCGTTCCTTCATCGTCGCTGGGTCAAAATCCTGGAACTCCTTCCCTAACAGCACTGTGGGAGTACCTTCACCACGTGGACTGCAGCGGTTCAAGAAGGTGCCTCATCACCACCTTCTCAAGGGTAATTAGGGATGGGCAATAAATGCTGGCCTTGCCAGTGACACCCACATCCCAGGAATGAATAAAAAAAACTGGGAGATGTTGAAAATATCACTTGCTTCAGACTGGAATGAGTCCAACACATAAAAATTCATGGCCACGCTCACCTTCACAGCCACTGGCATTGCCGTCCTCGCCCTCCTCTGAGGCTGCAGTTCTGCCTTCAACAAGTGGCAGATTTCAGTGAGCACCTCCTTAGTGAAGCGGAGACTTCGCATACACCGTTCCTCGCTGAAGTTGAGGTAGGAGAATTGCTCCCTGAAGACCCTGGGTGGATATGACCTCCTGCTGAGCGCCCTTCTCCCCCTCCTCCTGCTCCTTCTTCGAGCAGCTTTTCCTTCTCTGTGTCGCCTCTGCTCATTCTCCCTATCATGCTGCAGGCTAAGGGGAATACAAACTACCGCACCCATATCTGGGAGCAACTGGTCTGAGCAGAAGCCTTGAAGTAACCTGTCACACTGCTCCCTGGACAGTTAAGCAACTTCAAATAAGATCACAAATCACCAAACAGTTCTACAAACTCACCAAGATCGATTGGAAATCAATCAGCAACTAACCTTAAAGCAGTTGATAATTCCTTTAAATATGCTGGTGGGGGCTCCTGTCTGCTACTGAATGCATGTTCAGTTGTGTGTGTTTAAGAGAGGGCATTTGCTGCGGCGTTGAGGTCGAAAATGGCAGCCCTGGCGACAAATCGGCATGTAAACGTCACAATGTGCATACTTCTGGCATACGTTCCCAGTGCCCGTGATAATGAGATCACGAGAAGTGTGCAAAACGTGGCACGACTGCCATTTTGGACTCACAATGGCACCTGTAGCGCCGAAAAACCTGCCATATAACATTCTTAAGGGGCTTGACAGGGTAAATGCTGGGAGGATGTATGCCCAGACTGGAGATTCTAGAACTAGGAGTCTCAGGATAAGTGGTCGGCCATTATAGGACAACCCTGCCCTGGGATCGCGACTCGGCCCTGGGGTCAGGGATTGGTCCCCCCTGGGGATCGCGACTCGGCCCCAGGGTCGAGGGTCGTGGATCATAGCCCCCTCCCTGTGGATCGCGACTCAGCCCCGGGAGTCGGGGATCGGAACCCCTACAGCTTGGAACACCCCCAACCATTCTGGGCCCAGCATTTACCTTGTCCTGTGGCCTCCTGGTCTGTGTTCGTCACATGACTGGAAGTCAGCCTGTCAATCAGGCTGAAATCCGGGTGGGGGGGTGGGGAACCCGCCCTTCATGTCGCATGTACACTGTGTAGTTAAAATGCCACAGCATGCCAGGAAACCCAAACTTCCGGGTTTTCCAGCGTCTCCCTGGTCCCCCCGCATGTGAAGGTGGGACCTGGGAAAATCCAGCCCTTTGTATCTGTCTTCATGGTAGAAGACACAAATAACATTCCAGAAATAGTGGGGAACCAAGGGTCTAATGTGAATGAAGAACTTAAAGAAATTAGTGTTAGTAAAGAAATAGTACTGGAGAAATTAATGGGACTAAATATCGACAAATCCCCTGCACCAGATGGCCTAGGGTTTAAAAGAGGTAGCTACAGAGATAGTGGCTGCACTGGTTTTGATCCTCGAGAATTCGCTAGATTCTAGAACAGTCCCCATGGATTGGAAGGTAGCAAACATAACCCCGTTATTTAAGAATGGAGGGAGAGAGAAAACAGGGAACTATGGACCAGTTAGCCTGACATCAGTAGTAGGGAAAATGCTAGAAACTATTATTAGGGACATGGTAACAGGGCACTTAGAAAACCATAATATGATTGGGCAGAGTCAACTCGAATTTGTGAAAGGGAAATCGTGTTTGACTAATTTGTTAAGAGCTTTTTGAGGTTGTGACTAGCAGAGTAGAGAAGGGGGAACCAGTGGATGTAGTGTATTTGGATTTTCAATAAGCATTTGACAACGGTGCCACATTGCTGCAGTTTTTAAGGGGCCCATGTAGCCTCAGCCTCTCATTTCTCATTTCTGCTGCTTTTTGAATGGGCTCTGGCTACAATGACTGCTGCCAAAGCCAAGGCTGCTCCAAGGTTCAATGAGGACTCCCTGCAAACTCTTGTGGAGGGAGTAAGAGGGCGCAGGGAGATTCTGTTCCCTCCCAATGGCCGGAGGAAGCCTCCTCAGCAAACAAAAGCAGCCTGGCTGCACATTGTTGAGGTGGTATGCGCTAGGTCCTTATGTTCACGCACCTGGGTCCAGTACCGAAAACGGTTTAATGATCTTCTGCGAACATCAAAAGTGAGTATCACATCACACTTACCTTCAATCTGCTTCCCTTCTCTTCTCATCACCAGCACTCTGCTTTGTAAGCCTGCTCCTCCACATCCCACCTTACCCTTATTTTCCTTGCACCCTTACCTATCCATCTCTCTCTCTCTACTGAATCACTTCACCATCCTAGTATGCACCCCTCACACTCGCTCTCACTGTTATGCAATGACAATAACTAACAACGCACAGGGAAGCAGCTTCCTCTTGGCACCTCACTCCATCTTGGTCTCCCTCTAAGCTTCTATGTTACGGATTCTTCACAGTTACTCCATCACTCTCACTGAAACTCCACTTGTGTCCCTCCTTGCAGGTAAAGATAGCCCACAATAAGAGGGAGAGAGCGAAGACAGGAGGTGGCACACCATCCCTGGTGACATTGACAAGTGCTGAGGAGGCTGTGTACGAGATCATGGGAGGTGGCGAGGAGCTGGAAGTGGGGGATGGAGAGACGGGCGCAATAGATGAAGCTGGTGACAGAATAGATTTTCAACCCTCGCATTTAGATTTCATGATTGACTGCAATGGCATATGATGTTCATAGAGATTGACTTTTGATCATCTGCACAATAGGATGTATCTGCTACCTAAAAATCAGATGCCTAACTCAAGCCTTTACTCTCCCCACTGTCCAGGAGGAAGAGCCGGACGACTCCTCAGAGGAACCTGCAGCCTCTGAGGGAGCAGCATCACCAGGACTCAGCGCACTCAGCACCAGCACAGAAATGCACACCTTGGCGGGGCCTTCGCGACATAGAGTGGTGTTGTCACCTGGTGTATCACTGCTCACAAATGAGCATCAACAGATGGTGGAGACAGCGACAGCAGTGGAGAGTCCTCGTCGGAGGTCGCAGGACACTCCTAGCTCTGCTCAGCTGCATGTAGACTCTGTGCCTCTGGGGCCATCCAGAAAGAGAGCGGTGCTGGAACTCCAGGAACAAGTACAGGAGTCTTTGACAGGGTTTGCATCCATGGTAATTGCGAGTGTGCAGAGAATGGAGGAGTCTACCTGAAACATGAGCACTGCCTTTGTGGAGGCAATGGCGCATGAACATGCTGCCATGGAGAGGGTGGCAACCTCCATGGAGGACATAAGTCGCCAGAATCAGGAGAACATGGTGACTTCTAAATAGATGGTCTGCTATGGAGGATAGATGGGCATCTATTGAGGAGAGACACCAGAGGTACATGGACGTCCCCATTATGAGGATTGTCAGTACAGAGATGGATTCTCATGGACCCACTGATGTACAGCAAAGTGCTCTCCAGCCACTTGCTAGCACTGAAGTGCGGGTGACCCATGAGAGGGATGTTGGTGACAGACAACAAGGAAGTGTGGGCTCCTCTCCAAGCGCTCACACCACTCCATGCCACTGCGGAGCCCTCGGTCAGAGCCCCAGATTCCTCACCCAACTGAGATGGCCGTCTCAGCCCCTGCACAGCCACAGGAAGAGCAAACTGTGGAGGAGCCCTCCCAGGCTCCCAAACCCAGAGGACACCCGCCAAAGGCATCTAAGCAAGTGCAGCATGAAAGTGAACAAGGTTCCTCTACATCTGCTGAAGCTACAGGGGAAGCACCACGTAGAAGCACGTGTAAGAGGAAGTTAACACACAAATAGTCACAAGGGTAGTCACTTGGGTGTTTTGTTCTCTTGTAAAGTTTCGATTGTCATCCTTTTGTGATGTGATTAAACAAAAGTGATGGCATAGAGTTGAAGTTCTGGCCTATGTGTTCTGGGAATTGGAAATTGCACATTGAGGGCTCAGGGTGACTTGCAATTGTAATGATGGTGCTGAGAGTGATAGGAAAGCACTATTTATTGGAGAGATGATGTATGGCGTGTTCAGAAGGTCGTCCACACATTCATATCCATATGCCAGCCACCTGTGGTTGAAGTGTAAGCTTACGCGAATCTGGCATGGATGAATGCATCCCTTGCATGATGACCAGCAATGTGGTCGAGTGCTGCTGCATTGGCCACATCCGGCCCCGCAAGGCATGCCTCCTCCTCCTTGTCCTTGTCCTCCTCCTCGTCCTCTTCCTCGTCTTCTGAGGAAGCTCTGCGCTGAGCCATTTGTTCCTCAGGCAGCACCAAGCCACGCTGCTGTACGATGTTGTGCAGGGCACAGCTGACAACGATGATTCTGGAAACCCTGGCTGGTGCATACTGTGGGGCTCCACCAGATCTGTTGAGGCATCGGAATCGCATTTTGAGTAAGCCGATGGTTTGCTCTATGATGCTTCTGGTGGAAATGTGGCTCTCATTGTACCGCTCCTCAGCCTCGTTTGATGGCCTCCTCATTGGTGTCATGAGCCACTTTTTCAGGGGATAGCCCTTGTCGCCAAGCAGCCATCCAGAAAGTTGGGTTGGCGGATTGAAGAGCTGAGTCACAGTAGACTGCCGCAGGATGAAGGAGTCATGGCAACTGCCAGGGTACTTTGCGCAAACATGCATGATGATCTTCCTGTGGTTACACACCAGCTGGATGTTAAGGGAGTGGAATCTCTTGTGGTTGAGAAATATAGCTGGGTTGTGATGGGTTGCCCTAATGGCCACAAGTGTGCAGTCTATGACACCCTGCACCCTTGGGAAGCCTGCCATATTTGCAAAGCCAACCACACACGTGACCACACTTGCTTCATCTGTGGAGAAGCGGATGTAAATGTGGGCCTTTGCAAAGAGGGCATCGGTAATGTGCATGATGCAGGCGTGTGCGGCCGACTGGGAGATGCCGCTGATGTGTGCAGCTGATCCCTGGAAGGAGCCCGAAGCAAAGAAGTTGAGTGGGGTGGTGACTTTGACCGCCACTTGTAAGGAGTGTCCACACGCTCCCCTGGGCTCCAGGTGTTGGTGCAGCATTGCGCAGATGTCAGCGACTACGTCTCGCGGAAGTCTCAGCCTCCTTTGGCACTGCTGCTCACTCATGTTGAGGGAGTTCATCCTCTGCCTATAAACCCAGTGTTGGGGGTATCTCGTGCGGAGAGGTGCAGGCCTGCGCTGACACCCTCTGCCCTGTGCATCATTAGCTGGCTGAGGAGAAGGTTGGCGCTCCTGTTGTTTGTGCTGCTGCTGTGCCTGGTTGTGCTGCCGCCATGGCTGCTCTTCCTCCAAATCTGACGACCAGGATGAGAGGATATAAATGGTTCCCATACTGCTGGTATATACCTCAGTTGAGGAATGGAGGTTGTTTGCGCTCAGGCAATATGGCCAGAGGGTATTCCAAGGAAGTCACACTGCACATGGATTTCAGCGTGAACACACACAAGATTATTAGAGCTGCAAAAAGTGTCCCAAACTTCAAAGCACTAAGTTGTGGCATCTGAAACTATAAGGGATTGCATGACCGCTTTTAAGCTGATCGAGCAGCTGCCAACAATTCATGTCTTCGTTAAACCTGGCTCAATGCAGCTGGCGTGTTTTTTTGAAGGCAGGCTGCATACAGATAAAGCTGCAAAATCTGATCAGGCAGCTAAAATAAGATTATCCAGGCAGTTAACAAGCTGTTAACTGCCTTAAGTGCCTCTCCCGCCGTTTAGTGTTGGGTCAGTTCAGGAGCCGCTGACCCGACACTTGCCAAAGTCGAGTGGAGGCGGGTTCACAGCCCACCATCAATTTTTCCGATTTTTGCTACTGACCCGCCTCCATACCTGCCCTCTGAGGTCTATTGAATTTGTGGCCTCAGAGTCTGCAAAGGGATATAGACAGGTTAAGTGAGTGGGCAAGAAGGTAGCAGATGGAGTATAATGTGAAATTTAAGGTTATTCACTTTGGTAGGAAGAATAGAGAAACAGAATATTTTTTTAAATGGTGAGGAACTATTAAATGTTGATGTTCAGAGGTACACGAAACACAGAAAGTTAACATGCATATACAGCAAGCAATTAGGAAGGCAAATGGTATGTTGGCCTTTATTGCAAGGGGGTTGAAGTACAAGAGTAAGGCAGTCTTGCTGCAATTGTACAGGGATTTGGTGAGATCACAGCTGGAGTACTGTGTACAGTTTCGGTCTCTGTACCTAAGGAAAGATATTCTTGTCTTAGAGGGGGTGCAATGATGGTTCACTAGATTGATTCCTGGGGTGGGAGTGTTGTCCTATGAGGAGAGATTGAGTAGAATGGGCCTATACTCACTAAAGTGTAGAAGAATGAGAGGTGATCTCATTGAAACATACAAGATTCTGCGAGGGCTTGACAGGGTAGATGCTGTGAGGCCGTTTCCCCTGGCTAGAGAGTCTAGAACATGAGGTATAGTCTCAGGATAAGTAGTCGGCCATTTAGGACTGAGATGAGGAGAAATTTCTTCACTCAGAAGGTTGCGAATCTTTGGAATTACTTACCCCAGAGGGCTGTGAATGCTCAGTCGTTGAGTATATTCAAGCTGAGATCGCTAGATTCTAAGGGAATCTAGGGATGTGGGCATTGGGTGGGAAAGTGGAGTTGAGGTCGAAGAGCAGCCATGATCTTATTGAATGGCGGAGCAGGCGTGAGGGGTCATATGGCCTACTCCTGCTTCTATTTCTTATGTTTACTGGGGTTACTTGCTGGTTAAAGAGGAGATTAACACAATAGTAAGGAAGGATATTAGCTCTGATGATGTGGAATCTGTATGGGCAGAGCTGAGAAATACCAGGGGGCAGAAAACGTTAGTGGGTGTTGTATACAGACCCCCAAACAGTAATGCTGAGGTTGGGGATGGCATTAAATGGGAAATTAGAGACGCGTGCAATAAGGGCACAGCAGTTATCATGGGTGACTTTAATCTACATATAGATTGGGCTAACCAAATTAGTAACAATACTGTGGAGGAGGAATTCCTAGAGCGTATACGGGATGGTTTCCTGGACCAATATGTTGAGGAACCAACTAGAGATCAGGCCATCTTAGGCTGGGTATTATGTAATGAGAAAGGATTAATTAGCAATCTTGTTGTGCGAGGCCTCTTGGGGAGGAGCGATCATAATATAGAATTCTTCATTAAGATGGAGAGTGAAGTAGTTGACTCAGAGACTAGGGTCCTGAATTTAAATAAAGGAAACTACGATGGTATGAGGCACGAGTTGGCTAGGATGGATTGGGGAACGTTACTTAAAGGGTTGGCGGTGGATAGGCAAAAGGTAAATCATGCTTGACTAATCTACTGGAATTTTTTGAGGATGTAACTGGTAGAATAGATAAGGGAGAACCAGTGGATATGGTATATTTGGACTTTCAGAAGGCTTTCGATAAGGTCCCGCATAAGAGATTAGCGTGCAAAGTTAAAGCACATGGGATTGGGGGTAAGGTATTGACTTGGATAGAGAACTGGTTGGCAGACAGAAAGCAAGGAGTTGGAATAAACGGGTCTTTTTCGAGTTGCAGGCAGTGACTAGTGGGGTACTGCAGGGATCAGTGTTAGGACCCCAGCTATTTACAATATATATAAATGATCTAGACGAGGGAACTAGATGTAATATCTCCAAGTTTGCAGACGACACAAAGCTGGGTGGGCGTGCATGCTGTGAGGAGGATGCCGAGAAACTCCAGTATGATTTGGACAGGTTGGGTGATTGAACAGATGCATGGCAAATGCAGTATAATGTGGATAAATGCGAGGTTATCCACTTCGGTGGCAAAAACAGGAAGACAGATTATTATCTGAATGGCAATAGATTGGAAAAAGGGAAAGTGCAAAGAGACCTGGGTGTCCTTGTGCACCAGTCGCTGAAGGTAAGCATGCAGGTGCAGCAGGTGGTTAAGAAGGCAAATGGTATGTTGGCCTTCATAGCAAGAGGATTCAAGTACAGGAGCAAGGATGTCTTGCTGCAGTTGTACAGGACCTTGGTGAGACCACACCTTGAGTATTGTGTGCCGTTTTGGTCGCCTTATCTGAGGAAGGATGTTCTTGCCATGGAGAGAGTGCAGTGAAGATTCACCAGGCTGATACCTGGGATGGCAGGAATGACGTATGATGAGAGATTGGGTCGATTGGGCTTATACTCACTGGAGTTTAGAAGAATGAGAGGGGATCTCATTGAAACTTATAAAATTCTGGCAGGACTGGACAGACTAGATGCAGGAAGGATGTTCCCGATGGCGGGGAAATCCAGAACCAGGGGTCACAGTCTAAGGATAAGGGGTAAGTCATTTAGGACTGAGATGAGGAGGAATTTCTTCACCCAGAGAGAGTGGTGAACCTGTGGAATTCTCTACTACAAAAGGCAGTAGAGGCCAATTCATTAAATATATTCAAAAAGGAGTTGGTTATATTTCTTAAGGCTAAAGGGATCAAGGGATATGGGGAGAAAGCAGTGACAGGGTACTGAATTTGGATGATCAGCCATGATCTCATTGAATGGCAGAGCAGGCTCGAGGGGCCGAATGGCCTACTCCTGCTCCTATCTTCTATGAGAGAAAACAGGGAACTACAGACCTGTTAGCCTGGCATCAGTAGTAGGGAAAATGCTAGAATCTATTATTAAGGACGTGGTAAAAGGGCACTTAGAAAATAGTAATAGGATTGGGCTTATGATTGGGTTTATGAAAGAGAAATCGTGTTTGTCCAAAGCTATTAGAGTTTTTTGAGGTTGTAACTAGCAGAATAGATTAGGGGAAACCAGTGGATGTGGTGTATTTGGATTTTCAGAAGGCATTCGATAAGGTGCCACACAAGAGGTTATTAAACAAAATTAGGGCTCATGGGATTGGGGGTAATACACTAGCATGGATTGAGGATTGGTTAACGGACAGAAACAGAGAGTAGGAATAAACAGGTCATTTTCGGGTTGGCAGGCTGTAACTAGTGGGGTACCGCAAGGATCCAGTGCTTGGGCCTCGGCTATTCACAATCTACATCAATGATTTGGATGAGGGGGCCAAATGTAATATATCCAAGTTTGCTGATGATACAAAGCTGGGTGGTAATATAAGTTGTGAGGAGGCTGCAAGGAGGCTTCAAGGGGATATAGACCGGCTAAGTGAGTGGGCAAGAACATGGCAAATGGAATATAAGGTGGAGAAATGTGAAGTTATCCGCTTTGGTAGGAAAAATAGAAAAGCAGAGTATTTTTTAAATGGTAAGAGATTGGGAAATGTTGGTGTTCAGAGGGACCTGGGTGTCCTTGTACACGAATCACTGACAGTTAACATACAGGTCCAGCAAGCATTTAGAAATGAAAATGGTATGTTGGCCTTTATTACAAGAGGATTTGAGTATAAGAGTAAAGACATCTTACTGCAATTATATAGGCCCTGTTGAGACCACACTTGGAGTATTGTTTACACTTTTGCTCTCCTTACCTAAGGAAGGATATACTTGCCATAGAGGGAGTGCAACGAAGGTTCACCAGACTGATTCCTGGGATGGGGGGATTGTTCTATGAGGAGAGATTGAGTAGACTAGGCTTATATTCTCTAGAGTTTAGAAGAATGAGAGGTGATCTCATTGAAACATACAAAATTCTTACAGGGCTTGACAGGGTAGATGCAGGGAGGATGTTTCCCCTGGCTGTGGAGTCTAGAACCAGGGGTCACAGTCTCAGAATAAGGGGTCGGCCATTTAGGACTGAGATAAGGAGAATTTTTTTCACTCAGAGGGTGGTGAATCTCTGGAATTCTCTACCCCAGAGGGCTGTGGAGGCTCAGTCGTTGAGTATATTCAAAACAGATCGATAGATTTTTGAATATTAAGGGAATCAAGGGATATGGGGATAATTCAGAAAAGTGGAGGAGGTAGAAGATCAGCAATGATCTTACTGAATGTCGGAGTAGGCTCGAAGGGCCAAATGGGCTACTCCTGCTCCTATTTCTTATATTTTTATGTACGATCTGCCTACTCTGTATACTTCAGGCGCACATTCCCAGCGCCGACACTAACGCCCTCACCAAAATGGTGTCCAGCGTGGCCTGCACCAGAAGTGTGAGTACACTGCTCGGATGCCATTTTTGAGCAAATTTGGCACCCGTAGTGCCCAATCAACGGGCGCTACGCAATCAGATTTTTAGCCCAATGCCTGTTAATATTCCTGTTTCTCAGCTTGCAGTTAATGTGGTTTAGGCATCGTTAAAGTTCTTCTTGTTGTCATGGATGTTTAAACAGATTCTCCCTTCAGTTGTCCCTCATCTCCTTCCATAAGTACTCTATATCTAATGATACTGTGATCATGGTTCTCCAAATGCTCTCCCGCTGAAACATGCTCCACTCAACCCACTTCATTCCCCAGAACTAGATCCAACACTGCTTCCTGCCTCGTTGAGCCCAAAATGTACTGACCAAGATTGTTCTCCAGTACACATTTCAGGAATTCCTCCCTTTCCTTGCCCATTAACATCTATATTTGGATAGTTTAAGTTCCCAATGATCATTTTTCTTTTATTTTTACATCTTTCCAGAGCTGTAGCAGTATCTTTAATCAATTCTGCCACCCTCTTCCTTTTCCCCTTCCCTATTCCTCCTGAATACATTGTAAGCAGGAAGCTCACGTTTCCATTCCTGCCCTTGTTTCTGCCAGGTTTCCGTTATTACCACTAAATTATAAGCCCATATGATAACTTTTGCCTGCATCTCACAAACCTTAATTTGTCACACTCTATGCATTTATGCACACACTCTCCAAACCTGCTTTTCATATCTCTGCTGTCTGATCCCTCTTCTTTCTGGACTACTCTTTATTCTAATACTGTTTGGGCTAGAAATTCACGTTCTCCATGAATCGCTCAACCATTGGTGGCCATGCCTTCTGTTGCCTAGGCCCTAAGCTCTGGAATTCCCTGCCTAAACCTCTCCACCTCTCTTTCCTCCTTTTTAAGACGCTCCTTAAAACCTACCTCTTTGACCAAGCTTTCGGTCACCTGCCCTAACTTCTCCTTAGGTGACTCGGTGTCAAATTTTTTGTCTTATAATACTCCTGTGAAGCGCCTTGGGATGTTTTACTATGTTAAAGGCACTATATAAATACAAGTTGTTGTTGTTGGTATCACCAGCAACTGGAGTTAACGACCACTGAAAATGGCCACCATGCTGAAGAGAATAAATTTGACTGGGGGGGCTGGAGATTGGTGGCGCAGCGCTAACCTTCCATGCAACACCATCCTGGTGGTGTTAGTGGAGACCCCCGAGGCAAAGTTCCTGTCCTGAAGTGGCATTTGAGCTTCGCACAGTCTCTGGGAGCGAGGTTGTGGAGCTCGCAAGGAATTGTGGGCAATTAAAAGGGCTATGAATTAAAGGGGCGATGCACTCAGAACTAATACAAATTAAAATGCACTGAAAAATGCAGTTTTCAACTCTCACTGCCTTTCAAAATAAGATTATCAGTAAAAAGAAGTCCCAAATGTGATTATTCAGCTCTTAATGTTGAATTCCCTTCCGAACCTCAGCACTAACACAAATAGCTCGGCAAGCCAGGGCAAGGGCACCCAGGGACTTGCATGCAGCACTCCAGCTTTGTGCAGGGGGTCACGGGGACCAGGAGACCCTCCAGAAAGAAGGTTGTGGGTCTACATCACCGAGGCCGTCAGTTCTAGCAGTGTCGCCCCCCACCAGTGCCCAAAGAAGCTTCATGACCTCAGACGTCAAGGTCAGTGAATGCATCTTCAAAAACCATCTGCTACCAACTGCACCACTAGCCTCACACATTGCTCAACGCACGACCCCCACCCCCAATCACTCACCTACCGACAATGTGCACAAATCACTCCTAGCCTCACCTCACCCCTTTGGAGGAGATGGTGCAGGTCATTCTTGGCAGGGGCATGGCTGAGCCCTTGGCCAGCAGCGGGGCTGAAAGGATGAAAGATGCTGGGATCGTCATACGTTATCCTCCTTCTGTCATGCAACTCTTGCATTCCCGCCCTCCTGTCACCACAACTCGACCCTTGTTCCTACATTACAACAGTGACTACACTTCAAAAGTACTGCATTGGCTGTAAAGCGCTTTGGGACGTCTGGTGGTCGTGAAAGGCCCTGTATAAATGCAAGTTTTTCTTTCTTTTGTGCCTTCCTCATTTCACACACCCAAGAAATGCAGCCTGCCCAGTCAGTGGTTGACCAAGAAGAGGGAGAGGAGAGTGAAGAAGAAGAAACACCGTCACTTGATTTGATACTCCCAGCCACCAGCTCCTCAAGGTCGACCAGCAAGGCCATTTGCAGTGTCCCCCACTTAAAGTCAGCAGCCTTCCACCAACCATGCTGCAGCCACTGGGGTAGCACTACGTGATATCAGGAGAAGAGGCAAATGCACACACAAGATAGTCACTAAGAGATTGCATAAGAGTGATGAGTTGATTTCTTGATGGATAAATGTATAAAGTTGGATTGGAAAGTTTGCTTTGTGGTGGCTTTTATTTCAGCATTGTGGCCAAGAGGACGCTATGATGGTCAGTAACAGAGGGAAGGTAAGTGTTAGATCCGTGATTCTGAGAGCATGATGTTTTTTTAATAACCACACGGATGCTGTAACAACAATCAACAGGTATTTACTGGAGGAGGGTAGTCTCAAGACTGGGGGTACAGAGGCATGCGCAAGGCTTATATACAGGTGTGGTCACTGCCGGTACTACAGTATACAGGAGCTGTAAAAGTACTTCTGTCTTAAAGGTACATACACTACAATTCCTCCCCTTTTAGATTAGTAGTACCCCTAATATTCAAATAACAATTAACACTTTAACATGTACATTAAACAACAATAGTCCATTTATAGATTCAGTCTTTGGGGCGGCTTCCTGATCCTTTCGGGATAGCGCCTTTCCTGAGGTTCTTGTTCTTGGTGCGGAGGCGATTCTGGCCCCTTTTCTTCGGGTAGTTCATCGGGTTCCACTGCTACTGGTTCTGAGGTAGATGCTACCGGTATGTCGGGTTCATCCCCAGGTACTCGAGACGTGGGGTTGACTCGTTCCTGTGACGCTAAGATCTGATCGACGTGACGTCTCACAATGTTCTCCCCGACATCCACTGTGTACATTAATGGCCCCTGCCTTGTGCATATCGTTCCAGGTTGCCATTTCTCTGTTCGGTAGTCACGGGCCAAGACTGGTTGTCCTACATTGAAGCTCCTTGTCGGCTTCTCATTGATGTGCTGGAATTGTTTATCCTCAACATTTCTTCGCACATTTGGTCTGAGCAAGTCCAGACGAGATCTCAACCTTCAGTTAAAGAACATCATGGCCGGGGTCTGGTTGGTAACTGCATGTGTCGCGTTTTGGTAGGCTAATAAGAAATTGTCCACCTTATGCTGTAGTGGAATTTCCTCATCGCACATGGCCTTTATCGCCTTCTTAAAGGTTTGTACGAACCTCTCAGCCAATCCATTTGTGGCTGGATGATACGGGGCGGATGTGTAATACCTTACCCCATTCCTTCTCTCAAATTTTTGAAACTCTTCAGACACAAACTGTGGTCCATTATCAGAGCAAATCTGCTCTGGCAAGCCGTTTCTGGCAAATATGGTCCGTAGGACTGCAATCGTTTTTTCTGTAGTGGTTGAGGACATTTTTATCACCTCAGGCCACTTCGAATGAGCATCCACTGCTATTAAGAACATTGAGTCCATGAATGGACCAGCGAAATCAATATGCACCCGTTGCCATGGAGAGGAGGGCCACTCCCATGGGTGTAGAGGGGCATGTGGTGGTGCATTTTGGACCTTCTGGCATCCTGAGCAGCTCTTGGTTAGGTCTTCGATTTGTTGATCGATTCCTGGCCACCACACATAAGCCCTAGCAAGGCTTTTCATTTTCACTCCCCGCAGATGACCTTCATGTAGCTCATTTAGCACTCTCTCCCTTAACTTGGGTGGAATCACCACTCTGGATCCACACATCACTGTCCCCTGGCATACTGACAGCTGTTCTCTTCTGGATGAGAATGCTGGCAACAGTGAGTCGCCATGTGTTGGCCATCCCCTCACCGTCAAATCATATGCCCGAGACAGCGTCGGATCATTGCGGGTCTTCTCTATATCCGTGTTCGTTACTGGCAATCGTTCAATTATTGACAAATAAAATATCTCGATAGGGTCCACTGCTGGTGCTTCCTCCACAGTAGGCAGTGGCAGGCGCGATAGCCCATCAGCATTTCCATGCTGTTTTGTGCCTTTATATTCTATTTCATATTGATTCGCCCCTAGAAACAGGGACCATCTTTGTAACCGTTGTGCACTCATCACTGGAATGCCCTTCTTAGAACTAAAGATGGAGACAAGTGGTTGGTGGTCAGTCAGCAAGGTGAACTTCTGCCCATGCAGATAGTGGTTGAATTTTTTTACTCCCCATACTAGGCTGAGGGCCTCCCTGTCAATCTGGGCGTAGTTGCGCTCGGCTGAGGTTAGTGACTGAGACGCAAAGGCTACTGGCCTCTCCAACCCGTCTGGGAATTTGTGTGACAGCACCGCTCCAATACCATAGGGTGATGCATCACATGCCAAACGAATTGGTAGTGCTGGGTTGAAATGGGCCAACACCTCTTTTGATGTGATCAATTCTTTACACTTCTGGAAAGCTCGTCTACGATCGTCATTCCACTTCCATGGTACCCCTGTTTGCAGTAGGGTGTTCAGTGGGTGTAATACCGTCGACAAATTTGGTAAGAACTTGTGGTAGTAGTTTACCAGCCCGAAGAACGACCTCAGATGTGACACATTTTCCGGTGCTGGAGCCTTGACTACTGCCTCAATCTTTTCAGGGGACTTATGTAACCCCTATTCATCGATGACGTGGCCACAATACAAGATCTGTTTCTGGAAAAACTCGCACTTGTGGCGATTAGCTCGTAGCCCATACTCCTTTAATCTGGTGAGCACCTTCTCCAAGTTGGCGAGGTGATCACTGTCATTTTCGCCCGTGACCAAGATGTCGTCCAAATAACACTGGGTCCCTGGAATCCCTTGCAGGACTTGATCCATTGCCCTTTGCCAAATAGCCGGAGCCGATGCTACCCCGAACACCAGCCGGTTATATTGATAGAGACCTTTATGAGTGTTAATCGTAAGGTATTGTTTCGAAGCTTCTTCTACCTCCATTTGCAAGTACGCCTGGGCTAGATCAATTTTGGTGAAGCGTTTACCTCCAGATAGCGAGGCGAAAATATCCTCAATTCGTGGAAGCGGATATTGTACCGTGTGAAGGACTGGGTTCATTGTCACCTTAAAATCCCCACAGATGCGGACCTTCTTTGGTTCCCCAGGCGTATTACTCAACGACCTCTTCATTACAGGAACGATGGATGTAGCCCACTCGCTCCAGTCTACTTTGGACAGTACTCCTGAACGTTCCAACCCTTCCAGCTCTGCTTCGACAGCTGGTCTGATCGCATAAGGCACTGGTCTGGCCGTAAGAAACTTTGGCCTAGAAATTCAGTTGGTTGCGCCAGCCGTTAGCGCCTTAGGAGGAGTAGATGTCGGGCGCTAGGCGGGTAGCGCCCGGGCGCAGCGAGAACTGCGCCTCGCCCCAACTTCACTAGCGATTTAGCGGCGGCGCAAAGTCTTTGCGCGCGCTCAGCTGCGCGCGCAAATCATGACATCATTTCCTCGTGCAACGCCCTTTGTGCGCCCCCAACCGGAACTTCAGTGGCAACGCCCCATTGTGCGCCTGGCGGCCCTCGCGACTGTTAAGTGGAACGGTGCTCAGCCGATGCGGGGCGCGGGGGCGCAAATTAAAGGGCACTCCTTCTGCAATGTAAAAGGCTGCCATTTCGCAGCACTCCCTCTTGCGAAACGGATCTTTGGAGAGAGACCAAGGTAGATAGCTTTCTGCTTTGGCCCAACACTCGGACAGGTACTTCTGGCTTCAGGCCACAGATTTCCAGTAGTCTTTGCCTTCATTAACATCTCATTGTTTGCCAGCATATTATGGGGGCTGCAATGGGTGTCAACGCAGGCTTTCTCAATTACATCCAAAGGGCTCACAGACGCCGTGAGAGAGTGGCAACCCTGGCTAGACGGAGAGGGGGCAACAGGCGTCGGCAAAGGAGGCCTTACCCACCCAGGGTATACCGCCAGCAGTTCTCCTATCTCAACATGTCTGAGGAGCAGTGTGTTCGGAGGCTGCGATTCAGAAGGGACGTGGTCACAGAGATCTGCCAGCTGCTTGGCGGTGATCTGCAGCCACAGCTGAGGAGCAGGACATCTCAGTCGGTGGAAGTGAAGGTGACGGTGGCTCTCAACTTCTATGCCACCGGCTCCTTCCAATCCGCTACTGGGGACATTGCCAACATCTCCCAGTTCGCCGTGCATTGCTGCATCCGCCAGGTCACCAATGCCCTTTTCAAAAGGAGACGTCAGTTCATCTCCTTCTCCATGGCCCTTGCCAAGCAGCAACAGCGTGCAATGGGCTTTGCAGCATTCGCGGGCTTCCCCATGGTGCAGGGCGCCATTGACTGCACGCATGTGGCTTTGCGGGCACCTCTGGAGAATGCCGAGGATTACCGCAACCGGAAGGGCTACCATTCGCTGAACGTCCAGCTGGTGTGTGACCACAGGCAGCTCATCCTAGCTGTCAATGCCCGCTTTCCAGGCAGCAGCCACGATGCCTTCATCCTGCGACAGACTTCTGTGGCAGACATGTTCCAGGCCCAGCCTCACCCACGCGGATGGCTTATCGGGGACAAAGGCTATCCTTTGTGTACCTGGCTGATGACCCCGCTCCGTGCGCCCAGCACCCCTGCTGATGAGAGATGCAACGAGAGCCATCAAGCGACCAGGAACATCATCGAACAAACAATCGGCGTCCTGAAGCAACGGTTCCGCTGTCTGGATCGTTCCGGTGGAGCCCTACAATATTCGCCGGAGCGAGTCTCCCATTTCGTGATCGTTTGCTGCATACTGCACAACCTGGCTATCCGCAGGACTCAGCCACTGCCACCACAGATTGGAGGACCACCTGAGGAGGAGGAGGAGGAGGAGGAGGACCAGCACAGGAGGGAGGCAGAAAGTGCAAGGGCCGCCCGTCGCCGGCTTATTGAACGTCGGTTCTAGGCCCCCTCTCAGGGACTGGCTTGTGCCAATGTCAGCAGATGAATGTAGCCGCTCCACAAGCCCTCAGCCGAGCAGGGCAACCAGGACTTAACCAAAAAACCATGCACACTGCAATTTAACAACAATAATTTATTGCAAACCTCTGCCCTTCCCACATTACATGCTCATGTGGAGAAGCCCCCTCCAAAAACACAAAACTACCAGTCTCGGCCTTACAAAAAGAAAGAAAGACACCAGTCTCGGCCTTACATAAAGAAATAAAGACACCAGTCTCGGCCTTACATAAAGAAATAAAGACACCAGTCTCGGCCTTACACAAAAACAACTGCACCAGTGTCGGCCTTACAACAAGCACCAGGCATTTGTGCATGCCTCTACTTTTTGCCCTGCGAGGGCGATGCCTTGCGCATCCTTGCCTGGCCCCTGCCCGCCCTGCTGCTTCTCCTCAATGGGAGCCCAGTGGCTGGGGGAAGGCTGCTGAGGGTCAGATGGCGAGACGGCAGATGCCCTTGGGGGTCGGCCTGCACCAGCTCTGGCCTTGGAGTGGCCGGCTGCTGATTGCTCCAACTCTGGCTGGGCGGCAGCAGTCTGTCCAGCATCTCGTGGCAGCTGCAATGGCGGAGTGGCAGTGTCGGCTGCAGGAATGGTGGCAACCTGGCAGATCGCAGGTGCTCGCTGGTCGCCTGACACATTGGCACTCGCACGGGCCAGCACTGCAGCATGCGCAGCAAACAGCTGAAGGACAGACTGCTGGGCTGCTGCTGCGCGGCAGGTGCCCTGGCGATGCCTGGCTGATCCAGCGAGGGTGGCAGCAGTTAGTGCCCGTGTGGCCCTGGTCTGTGTCCGCATGACACCAGCCAGTGAATGGACGGCACGACTGAGCACTTGGCTAGAAGCCGACTGTGCTGCCGCGAAGTCCTGCAGACTCCTGGCCTGTGCTGCCGCGATGTCCTGCAGACTCCTGGCCTGTGCTGCACTGAATTGTTGCAGACTCCTGGCCTGTGCTGCCCCAAATTTCTGCACACTGCTTGCCAGTGACTCTATGGAGTCAGGCATCCTTGCCACTGCAGCCATGAGCTCAGTGTGCCTGCGCTCAGCCTGAACGGCCATTTCCTCTAGGAGGCGCACCTCCTCTGCGCTCACCGTCGCAGGACTGGAGGCCGCACACACCCTCTGGGGAGAAGTCCGCCGAGCTTCCCCACCCCTCCAACGTTGCTGCAGGCCGCTGGGCCCCGGAGCTTCACTCTCCTCCGACCCTTCTGTGGTAAACCACTGTTATACCTGTCTGTATGTGTATTCCACTAGGTACAGGTCTGGACATGCCTCGGCTGACTCCTCCCACTATTCCAGGTATATAAGTGACTACCTCCCAGTCCCTTAGTATTCTGGACGGGTCGACCACTCGAGACAAGACCTTCATTCTTTAGTTAATAAAAGCCTGGCTGTTACTCGCTTAACCTCAGTCTTTTGAGTAATTGATGGCGCATCAATTTTATTAACTAAATTTTTTATAATGGAGAAGATCCTCACACCAGCATGCCTGGACCTGGACAGTCGGGAAGCGGACGCTTCCACCAAGTTTGCTCACTGGCTCACGTGCTTCGAGACATTCCTGACTGCCTCCACTGCGGTCGTAACGGATGCGGACAAACTGTCTGTCCTGGTCTCCAAGGTGAACCACCGAGCGTACTCAGTCATCCGGGACGCGACCTCGTACACAGCCGCCCTCCAGCTTCTCAAGACCCAGTACACGCGCCCTGTGAATGAAGTATACGCCAGGCACCTTCTGGGGAGTCGCAAGCAACAACCTGGGGAATCGACTGAGGAATACCTCCAAGCACTGTCCGTGCTTGGCCGGGCCTGTGGGTGTAAGGCGGTAACGCCCGCTAAGTACACGGAGGAACTGATCCGGGATGCCTTCGTAGTGGGCCACAGGTCCAACTACACCCGACAGCGACTGCTGGAGCAGAGTGACCTCACCCTCGACAAAGCCTCCAAAATCGCACTAACGCTGGACGCAGCCTACCGGGGCATGGATGCCTACTCCTCTGCACCGTGGACGCCGCGGGGAACGACAACCTGGGACACGGTAGGACAGCCCCATAGCACCGTGCCACCACAGACACAGCCCAACAACGGCCCAACTACCGCAGCAGTGTCCCAAAGCCAGACAGCAGTAGCCCAAGGCCAGAAATGCTACTTCTGTGGCCAGGCCAAACACCCCAGAGCGCGCTGCCCGGCGAAGAATGCGACCTGCTCGGGCTGCGGGAAAAAGGGACACTACGCCAGCGTCTGCAAGGCCAAAGCCACCCCGAACGCCAGCAGCGCCGCGTGTGGGCCGGGCGAGCGTCATCTTGGGCCCCCAACAGCGCCGCGTGCGGGCCGCCATCTTGGGCCTCCCCAGCCATGTGCGAACCACCGCAGCAGCAGCCATCTTGGACGACTCCAGCCACATGGGAATCATGGATGCCGCCATCTTGGACACCAGCTGGGACGCAGCAGACCGCCAACCCCCCCCCATCTGATACCCACAGCGACACACCGACCCCTACGCTGGCCTCTGTTACGCTGGACCAAACGAGACCGCACCAACTAGCTCGGTCCAAAATGGACGTTAAGGTAAACGGCCATGCAATAAACTGCCTTTTTGACTCCGGGAGCACAGAGAGCTTCATCCACCCCGACACGGTGCGGCGTTGCTCTCTCCCAGTCCTGCCTGCGCACCAGCGGATTTCTATGGCCTCCGAGTCCCAGTCAGCAGACATTGGCGGCTACTGCGTGGTGACACTAGTAGTAGACGGGACTGTGTTCAATAATTTTAAACTCCTGGTCCTGCCCGACCTCTGCGCTACCGTCCTACTGGGGTTGGATTTCCAGTGCCACCTCAAAAGCGTTACGATGGCGTACGGTGGCCCCCTCCCCCCACTCACAGTCCACAGCCAGCAGCCTCCAAATTGCCCACCGCGCACCAGATGTAACCTCTCCACACTCAGAGTCCCACCCCCCCCCACTGTTTGCTAACCTCACCCCCGACTGTAAGCCCATCGCCACAAAGAGCAGGTGATGCAGTGCCGGGGACAGGGTTTTCATCAAAACCGAAGTGGAGCGGCTCCTGAAGGAGGGGATTATTGAGGGCAGCTCCAGCCCCTGGCGAGCCCAGGTTGTGGTCATTAAGACCGGCGAGAAACAACGCCTGGTCATCGACTACAGCCAAACAATAAACCGCTACACCCTGCTGGACGCCTACCCACTCCCCCGCATAGCTGACATGGTCAACCAGATCGCGCAGTATCGCGTCTTTTCGACCATTGACCTGAAATCAGCGTACCACCAGCTCCCCATCCGCCCTGAAGACCGCCAGTATACTGCTTTTGAGGCAAACGGCCGCCTCTATCACTTCCTTAGGGTTCCCTTCGGCGTTACCAATGGGGTCTCCGTCTTCCAAAGGGAGATGGACCGGATGGTCGATCAAAACGCGCTGCAGGCCACTTTCCCTTACCTAGACAATGTGACCATCTGTGGCCATGACTTGCAGGACCATGACGCAAACCTCGAGAAATTCCTCCGCACCGCCCAACTCCTGAACCTGACATATAACAAGGAGAAGTGCATATTCCGCACAGACCGCCTCGCCATCCTTGGCTGTGTTGTGGAACACGGGGTCATCGGTCCCGACCCGGACCGGATGCGTCCCCTTATGGAACTCTCACTGCCCCACTGCCTAAAAGCCCTGAAGAGGCGCATAGGGTTTTTTTCCTACTACGCTCAGTGGGTCCCCTACTATGCAGACAAAGCCCGTCCGCTGATCAAATCCACCTCTTTTCCCCTGATGGCAGAGGCCCGCTTGGCCTTCCACCGTATCAAGGAGGACATTGCCAAAGCCACCATGCACGCAGTGGACGAATCCATCCCCTTCCAGGTGGAAAGCGATGCGTCCGACTTTGCTCTGGCCGCCACCCTTAATCAGGCGGGGAGACCTGTGTCATTCTTCTCACGAACCCTCCAGGGCCCGGAGACCAGACACTCCGCGGTCGAGAAGGAGGCCCAGGCTATTGTGGAGGCTGTGCGTCATTGGAGGCACTACCTGGCCGGAAAACGATTTACCCTGCTCACTGACCAGCGTTCAGTTGCTTTTACGTTCAACAACAAGCAGAGGGGCAAAATCAAAAATGACAAGATCTTGAGGTGGAGAATCGAACTTTCCACCTACAACTACGAGATCTTGTACCGGCCTGGGAAGCTCAATGAACCCCCAGATGCCCTATCGCGTGGCACCTGCGCCAGCGCGCAGATCGATAGGCTGAGGGCCCTCCACAATGACCTCTGCCACCCGGGGGTCACCAGGTTCTTCCACTTCATCAAGGCCCGCAATCTGCCTTACTCCATCGAGGAGGTCAGGACCATGACCAAGAACTGCCAAGTCTGCGCTGAGTGCAAACCGCACTTTTATAGACCAGACAGAGCCCACCTGATAAAAGCCACTCGCCCTTTCTAATGCCTGAGCGTCGATTTTAAAGGGCCTCTCCCCTCCTCCGACTGCAATGTGTACTTCCTCAACATCATTGACGAGTACTCCCGTTTCCCATTCGCTATCCCCTGCTTGGACATGACCAGTGCCACGGTCATTAAATCTCTGAACAGCCTCTTCACCCTGTTCGGTTTCCCCAGCTATATCCATAGCGACCGGGGCTCATCGTTTATGAGCGACGAACTCCGCCAGTACCTGCTCGCTAGGGGTATAGCCACAAGCAGGACCACCAGTTACAACCCCCGGGGGAACGGACAGGTGGAAAGAGAGAATGCAACAGTTTGGAAGGCCGCCCTACTAGCCTTAAAGTCTAGGGGCCTTCCGACCTCGCGCTGGCAGGAGGTGCTCCCCGATGCGCTTCACTCGATTCGGTCACTGCTCTGCACTGCCACCAATGCCACCCCTCAAGAGAAAATGTTTGTCTTCCCAAGGAAGTCCACATCGGGGACATCGTTACCGCCATGGCTGACGTCCCCAGGGCCGGTACTACTGAGAAGACACGTGAGGGCCAATAAAATGGACCACCTGGTCGAGAGGGTCGACCTCCTCCACGCCAACCCCCAGTACGCTTACATTGCGTACCAGACCTCGCACCCGCGGGGACCGCTGTAGGGCGGGAGGACACAGTCTCCACACGAGACCTCGCACCCTCGGGGACCGCTGTAACCCACTACACATTACCACCCACCCCCCCCCCACGACCCGATATCCAACCCCAGCAGCCGGCTCGCCTTGAACTGTCACCCACGAGGACTACACTCCAGGGCCCAGCCTACACGGGACGCGACGCCGGAAGCTCCACCACCCCTGCCGTCGCCACGTCGATCACAGCGGCAGACAAGACCTCCGGAGAGACTCCAATACACGAACTTTTAAATACACTTCACCCCGCCGGACTCATTTTTAAACAAGAGGTGAATGTGGTAAACCACTGTTATACCTGTCTGTATGTGTATGTGTATTCCACTAGGTACAGGTCTGGACATGCCTCAGCTGACTCCTCCCACTATTCCAGGTATATAAGTGACTACCTCCCAGTCCCTTAGTATTCTGGACGGGTCGACCACTCGAGACAAGACCTTCATTCTTTAGTTAATAAAAGCCTGGTTGTTACTCGCTTAACCTCAATCTTTTGGGTAATTGATGGCGCATCACCTTCCCCCCGGCTCCCCTCCAGGGAAGACGTGTCCCCTACATCGCCATGGGCTGGCGCGGCTGAGGGTGGCACTGATGGGCCGGCTTCCTCTTCCTCCTCCTCGTTTTCCGAAGGGCTGACAGTGGCAGCTTGAGGGCCCGCCTCCTCACCTGGCGATTCACCATCTGAAAGCAGGAAGGCACAAGAGTAGCTTTAGAGTGAGGACAGGGCGGCAGCGAGGGAGGCATGAGTGGTGCCATTCACCGCATTGGTCGGACAGTGGCAAAGGATGCTGATCTGATGCGCAAGTGGAACGAGAGAGGTCCAAAAGGTGATGCCCTTACCATTGGTGCCCAGAACAGGGTCGGCATCTCCACTGGCGACGGAGCCAATCAGCCGGCCTCCCATAATGCGCTCCACACGCTGGTCGAGGTCGGAGAGCTCTTTGAGGTCAGGACGGCCTCCGCCGGTGTCAGTTCGGTTGCGCCGGTTGTGCGCAACCTTGGCCTGCAAGAGAAAGGACGGCCTCTAAGTACAGTGTGTAGCCCTGATCTTGTCTGCACTGCCTCCCATGGTCGAATAGCTTGGACAGTGTGTAAAGTGCTGAATGTGCAATTGATTTTCATGCCAGTCCCATAGCTGCTGGATGAGGGCTGGCCATTAGGGCTTTCAGGTCCCTTTGCCCATAATGTCAGGTGCACATGCAAGGATGAGGAGGACACTGGAAAGGGTACTCACCCTGACAACCCGAGTGAGGTCGTTGAACTTCTTCCGGCATTGCACAGGAGTCCTGGCAACCACGCTGTTGGAAGACACCCTGTTGGACACCTCCCTCCAGGCTTTCCGGTAGGTGCTGGGCAGTGGCCTCTTGCCACCTTCTGAGAACAAAACATGGCGCCTGCGCTCCACTCCGCCAACCAGCACCCTCAGGTCTCCGTCGCTGAAGCGCTGCGCTCTCTCCCTGGCCTTCTCCATAGTCCTGGGCGTTGTACAGGTGAAGCTGAAGTGGTCAGGCCTAGATTGAGGGCTGCAGTGTGCAGGGCGTGGCAGGCAAACAAATCCACCCTCCCCCTTTAAGAGATGACCGGCGCCAGAGTGTCTGCCGTCAATCAAGAACTCTCCGCACCTGCGCTGCGCCCGGCCTCGGGGGTATCGCTCAGCACCGCCGGCTTAGCGCCTAAAGATAGTCGTGCATCGCCTGTTTTAGCGCAGCAGCAACCTCTTGGGGCGATGCGACTGAATATCGGCGAAGGGGGCGCGACTTTGCGCCGGGCGCAAACTTTAGCGGCCGCCCGACTTTACTGCCCCAAAAGTGGCTATACTGAATTTCTAGGCCTTTGGGCTTGCATTTTCCTCTATTTTAATCATTGCTGTTATGCCTTTTAGTGTTCCGAGTCCCTCCTGGAACACTTCTTTTGCGTCAGTTAGCATTTTTGACAGTCGTCCAGGTGTGACATCGTCATCCTTTTTGGCCTCAACCTTCAGTGCCTGTATGGAATGCCAATCTAATTGTAGCTTCCGGATCCATTCACGTCCTAGCAGTGGTGGTCCTCCATCTGGCAATACATATATATCCATTTTAGGTATTTCCTGGCCTTTGTATATCATTTTCACCCTTATTTTTCCTTTGGGGTAGACTTTTTGCCCCGTGTACGTCTTCAAGACAATCTCAGTAGCTTTCAAGGGTATATGTGAAAATAGCCGCTTATAGTCCCTTTGGTTTATGACGGTTAGGGCTGATCCTGTGTCCAATTCCATTTTCACTTGGACTCCGTCTATCTTGAGTGTAACCCAGATAGTCTGGTGATCCTCCATTTTGGTTACCTTATGTAGTTTCAGACAACCCAGCTCCTTGCTTCCGGAGTCTGTGTCACTTTTCTGTTCGTCTGAACTACTGTCCATCACCTGGTGTACCTTTTTGTACTTCTCCTGTGGAGATTTCTTACTGTTGGTTTTCTTCCCAGACCTGCAGACTCTTGCTATGTGTCTCTCGCTTGCTTTTCCACACTGTCTGCACACTTGGTCCTTGAACCAACAATCCTTCTGGTCATGTGTTGTTCTGCCGCAGCGATAGCACTTCCCTGTTCCATAGGACATTTCATTGGTGCCATATTCTTGCGGTCTCCGTTGTATCTCTGCAGCGCCCCTTGCGGCTGCTTCGTGTGATACTGCCATACTGAAAGCCTTGTCCAGCGTAAGATCCTTTTCTGATAGAAGCCGTTTCTGGGTTCCTTCACTTTGCAGCCCACACACAAACTTGTCCCTTAACGTATCTGCTAGTCCCGCTCCAAACTGGCAGTGTTTCGATAGCTTGCGCAGTTCCGTTAGGTACTCAGCATTGCTTTCATCTTTGTGTTGGTTCCTTTTATGGAACTTAAATCGTTCTGCTATCAGCAGCGGTGTGGGGTTTAAGTGGTCCTGTAGGATTTCTACTATGCTTTCGAAATTCTTGTTCACCAGCTTCTCTGGGGTTATTAGGTTTCGCAGTAACCCATAAGTTTTTGCACCCATGGAATTTAACAAAACCAGTGCTTTCCTAGCATCTGGCACTTCATTCGCCCTGCAGTACACCTCAATACATTCCACATATGTTGCCCAATCTTCGACTTCATTGTCGAACGTAGAGATACTGCCACTCTTCGGCATCCCTGGGTGTGATTTAACTGTCAAAAATGGTGTCTCCCGTGCTTCCCCTTCATCTCCACTGGCACAAAATGGCGTCTCCCGTGCTTTCCTTCCTTCCCGCGCTCGCCCTTCTTCTCTGCTGCGGCTTCTAAAAATGGCATCTCCCGCGCTCTTCCTTCTTCTCCGCGGCTCAATGGCGTCTCCCGCGCTCTCCCTTCTTCTCCCCGCGGACACTGTTCAGCACTTGAGCCCTGGCCGTGCTCTGCGCATTTTTTTTTTTTCGTTTCCGCCGCTCGGTCCTGAACCCGGCTGTTGCTTTACCCTCTCTCCATTTTTTTTTCTCTCAACGCCGCTCGGTTTTCAACCCCCGGCTGCGCCCTGTGCGCTTCACCCTCTATCTTACCCCGTCGACGCTGCTCGGCTTTGTCTCCGCCGTCGGTCGGCTCCAGCCGCCGCTGTCCGGGAAGGGTCTGTGCTGTACCGGTCGTCTGTCTCTTGCTGATCGTCGTGACTGGGGAACCAAGCCCGGCTCTCCACAGCCTCCCCTGCGATGTTCACTCTCTGCCGGACGACTGGGCGGTTGCTCGTGGTCGACGCCCGTGTTTCTGGCCTCGACTTTCTTCCACCGCCCTCCCGGAGCGAATCCTCGAAGGGAAATGCAGAGTTGCAGGTAGATTCGAATCGACACTCATCGCCAGTGTTAGATCCGTGATTCTGAGAGTATGATTTTTTTTAATAACCAAATGGATGCTGTAACTTAACAATCAACAGGTATTTACTAGAGGAGGGTAGTCTCAAGACTGGGGGTACAGAGGCATGCGCAAGGCTTATATACAGGTGTGGTCACTGCCGGTACTACAGTATACAGGAGCTGTAAAAGTAGTTCTGTCTTAAAGGTACATACGCTACAGTAAGGTGTGGGACAAATGTGGAAAGGAGAATTTGGGCTGTAGTCACTGGTAACGCAGGCAGATGATTCCATCCCGGATATCCCGGCCAGAAAGGGGCTGTCTAGGTTGCATCCTTCTTTCTGCTTCCCCCTCTTTGGCTTCTTCCTCTTCTGTGTCTTCCTCTTTCCTCTGCAAACGGATGCTGGAAATCTGAAATCTGAAATGACAGCATATAATGCTGGAAATACTCAGCTGGTCAGGCAGCATCTCGACCTGAGACGTGAACTCTGTTTCTCTCTCCACGGATGTTGCCTGACCTGCTGAATATTTGTCGCATTTTCTGTCTTCTCAGAGGCCTTCATTTACCAAGCATACAGCAGCACTCCCTACACACTTAAAATACCTTCAACATCTATTGCAGCAAGCCACTACTTCAATAAAATTTTTAAAAACCAGTCCAAAAGCTTAAATCCAAACTTACCTGACTGATGTGTGTGTCCCTTTAAGAGGCGTTAATGTCGCCACTGTCAGCCTGCTTGCATGCCAGGCGTACTTAGGACACAGCGCTGAATTCAGAACTAGGGTCGAAGTTGGCCGTGGTGATGTTAAGTCAGCGTGCAATGCCGACTGATGTCACCAATCTGCTATTTCCTTTTGCAGGGCGCTAAAACTTACCGGCAGCGCTACGAGGAGAAGCAAAATGGAGGCCGCCGCAGGACCCGCCACCAGCTGGCGAAAGAGTGACGGCTGCCGTTCTTTTGCCATTTTTTTTGCCGGTAGCAGGTGGCGTTAAGCCCACAAATTTTTAGCCCTTTGTCTCTCCCAATCCTCTATGCACCTGGTTTCTTCTCTCTGAAGCTTCATCCTCGTTCCCCTCCTTCTGCCAAATTAGTTTAAACCTTCCCCCACTGCACTAGCTAAACTCTCTGCAAGTACATTGGTCCCAGTCCTGTTTAGGGGCAACCCGTCCACCTTGTACAGGTATCTCCTGCCCCTGAACTGATCTCAATGGCCTAGGAATCTGAAACCCTACCTCCTGCATCATTTCTCCAGCCTCGCATTAATCTGTTGTCCTTGCTGTTCCTATACTCACTAGCAGATGGCACTGGGAGTAATTCAAAGATTATAACCTTTGAAGTCCTGGGGCTAAAAATTGAGTAGCGCCCCCTTTGGGGTGCTAACTTCACCGGGGCACCCCCATGATGGAAATTGAGTGGTAGCGCCCCAAGAGGGAAGCGGGGTGCTACTAGAAGCGCCCCGCCTTCCTCTTGGGGCACTGCGAGGGAATATCGTTGCACCGCGGTATTGCAGGCCTTCCTCCCCTTTTTAAAGGGGAGGGGCCTTGTGCAGCGCGACCCGGGGCCCAGCTGGACCCCCGGGGATTGGGAGTGCCGGCAAAAAAGCCCAGCACGCAAGAGAAGTGCCGGACTCATGGAACGCAGCCGGCACTACGCCGGGGGGGGGGGGGGTGGGTAAGGAGGTCGGGGGCTGGAGCGGAGTAAGGTGCTGGCAGGCGACCAGCAACAAAAATGGCCGCCCCAAACCTCGCCTTTAACTAGCGCTTCCCCGGCCGCAGGTAGGCCCCCCTGACCCCGTCGGACATCGTGTCCGGCGGTACGTCAGGGGACGTTCCCGAAGATCGCGAGCGGGGCGCTGTGCATGGCGATGATGTCATCGCCGGTGGCACAGCGCTGCGGGGTGCTACCGGTTACCGCTGCCGCTGACCTCCCGCTGATTTTCATGGGAGGTGTTGGCGGCGCCACGACCGGGCGCTAGTTGCTTTGCACCGGGAGGCGCAAAGCAACTGAATTTTTCCTTCCTGCTCTTTAATATGCTCCCTAGCTCCTCAAAGAATCATAGAAATTTACGGCATAGAAGGATGCCATTCAGCCCATCGTGTCTGTCCCGGCTGAAAAAAAGCTATCCTGCCTAATCCCACTTTCCAGCTCTTGGTCCGTAGCCTTGTAGGTTATGGCACTTCAAGTGCATATCCAAGTACTTTTTAAATACGATGAGGGTTTCTGCCTCTACCACCCTTTCAGGCAGTGAGTTTCATAAAAAAGTTCTCCTTAACTCCCCTTTAATCCTTCTACCAATTACTTTAAATCTATGACCCCTGGTTATTGACCTCTCTGCTAAGGGAAATAGGTCCTTCCTATCCACTCTATCTAGGCCCCTCATAAATTTATATACCTCAATTAAATCTCCCCTCAGCCTCCTCGGTTCCAAAGAAAACAACCCCAGCCTATCCAATCTTTCCATATAGCTTAAATTCTCCAGTCCTGGCAACATCTTCGCGGATCTGCTCTGCACCCTTGCTAGTGCAATCTCATCTTTCTTGTAATGTGGTGGCCAGAACTGTATACAGTACTCTAGCTGTGGCCTAACTAGTGTTTTATACAGTTCAAGCATAACCTCTGCTTTTATATTCTATGCCTCGGCTACTTTCAAAGATCTGTGGACATGCACTCCAAGGTCCCTCTGTTCCTCTACATTTCTCAGTATCCTACCATTTATTGTCTATTCCCTTGCCTGTTAGCCCTCCCCAAATGCATTACCTCACACTTCTCTGGATTGAAACTCTGCAGTACCTCAACTCTTTTCTGCCCTTGTGTCATTGGTTCCAACATGAACTACGACTTCTAGTTGTTCTTCCCCCCCCCGCCCCAGTAGAATTTTTATTTTTATTTTTTTAAATTCATTGATGGGATGTGGGCGTCGCTGGCTAGGCCTGCATTTAGTGCCCATCCCACTCGTTCCGTGACATCCTCTACCCTCGCACCAGGGAGGTAACGTAATGCAAGACTCAATTCGGCGATTGCAGAAACGCCTGTCTGCCCCTGACTATCGAATTCCCTGTGACGACTGCATTTCTACACTTCCCTGTGCTGCCCTGTGCAGTCATTTGCTCCTTGTACTATTTGTTTATTTTCAAGAAACTCATCAAAAAACTCACATACAAAAGCAACATACTGCGGATGCTGGAAATCTGAAATAAAAACAGAAAATGCTGGAAATACTCAGCAGGTCAGGCAGCATCTGTGGAGAGATAAACAGAGTTAACGTTTCAGGTCGATGGTTTCAGTCATTTCCAGCATTTTCTGTTTTCATTTCTAAACCTCATGTTTCTTTACAAATCAGAAACAGAAACCTCACAGTACAGATAGAGGCCTATCAGGGAAATGTGTACCTCTCTCACACTCCACCATATGTAAAAGAGACAACACATAATGTAATAAAGGATGGTGTCTCATGAAAGTCTACATTTGTTCTCCAGGTTGCAGGAGGAGGTAGGCAACGTGATGAGATGAATGCTCGAAATACTGAGATAATGGACAATCTGAGAAACTATGGGTACTGCCCCGTCAACCATTCCACATTTGCAGAATTCATAGTAAACAGCTATGGAATCCTTAAGGAAAAACCACAGTGCCCAGTAATGTTCGAAAATTACAATAATCAAGACTATCTGAAAAAATTGATAGTTGAGAACACTCCACCACCTTTACTGAAGAACATGATGGTACTATTTACCTCTCTGTGGAACTTGTCAGTGGCTGATGGGCGACCAATGTTTATTTGGTAGATGTCCTCGCAGCAGATAGAGAACTAACACAATTTAGTTCTCATTCAATAAAACAATGAGAAACAGGAAGTAGTCCTTCTTTATGTCAGAATTAATAGTACAGTAAAACCAGAGCATCAATCCTGCTAATCACCTCGATCAAAGATAATAGCCAGGATTAACTGGTAACAGTAAACATGTTAAATTCAGATATGTAATGGCACTCATTTCATAATTAAGCCCAGTTGAGGGTGGGAGAGAGAATTAAAATATAAAATTTTAGTCCATTGCACACTATCATTCATCTAATTTCCCTCAAAAAAAATTGTCTTAGATGAAAGCTGCACGTTCTATAATCCACTTGATTATTAATTCCGTGCCATGTTTACCAGCAAAGTTCACAGGCACTGCATCAGACATGAATGAAACTGCTAATATTAAATTTGTTCTGAAAAATGATGATACATTTAGTACATAGTTTTGCTCCAGAATAAACTAGGCACTTACAACAGCTTTGATAAACAGGGAAATGGATCACAAATTATCAATTCACATCCCCTTGCATAGTTTATTTCTCAAATTCATATGTAGTAGCAGTCCAAAAAATAAACGTGTGGTTGACACGTGTACGTGGGCAAAATACATCTCAAAGGGGGAAATCGCCTAGTGGGAACCTGACGGGACCAGGTGCAATGCTGGTTTTACACCCTGCCCGATTTTGCTCTCTATTGAAGTCATGGCTTTCCCGCCTGGCGGGTTAGGTTAAAATTACAAAGGATAGTCTTTCTCGCCTGGAGTTTCAGCCCGGTTGTGCTGTTTTTTTTGTGCAAAAGCCCAGTTGACCCTACAAAGTCCTCCTCACCAACATCTGGGAACTTGTGCCAAAACTGGGAGATCTGTCGGACAGACTAGTCAAGCAACAGCCTGACATAGTCATACTCAGAATCATACATAGAAGATAGGAGCAGGAGTAGGCCATTCGGCCCTTCGAGCCTGCTCCGCCATTCAACGAGATCATGGCTGATCATCCAAACCCTAGCACCCGGTCCCTACACCGACAGCCATCTCACCCAAGCCCTATCCCAGTAACCCCGTAACCCCACGTATTTAATCCCCCCTAACACTAAGGGCCAATTTTTATCATGGCCAATCAACCTAACCCACACATCTTTGGACTGTGGGAGGAAACCGGAGCACCCGGAGGAAACCCACACAAACACGGGGAGAATGTGCAAACTCCACACAGACAGTCACCCGAGGCCGGATTTGAACCCGGGGCCCTGGTGCTGTGAGGCAACAGTGCTAACCACTATGCCACCGTACCTTTCAGCCAATGTCCCAAACTTCTCCATCACCATCCTTGGGTATGTCCTGTCTCACCAGCAGGACAGACCCACCAGGGGTGGCAGCACAGTGGTATACAGTCAGGAAGGAGTGGCCCTGGGAGTCCTCAACATTGACTACGGACCCCATGAAGTCTCATGGCTTCAGGTCAAGCATGAGCAAGGAAACCCTGCTGATTACCACCTACCGCCCTCCCTCAGCTGATGAAGCAGTACTCCTCCATGTTGAACACCACTTAGAAGAAGCACTGAGAGTAGCAAGGGTACAGACAATGTCCATCACCAAGAGTGGCTCGGTAGCACCACTACTGACCGAGCTGGCCGAGTCCTGAAGGACAGAGCTGCCAGTCTGGGCCTGCGACAGGTGGTGAGAGAACCAACATGAGGGAAAAACCTACTTGACCTCGCCCTCACCAATCTACCTGTCGCAGATGCATCTGTCCATAACAGTATTGATAGCAGTGACCACCGCACAGTCATTGTGGAGCCGAAGTCCCATCTTCACACTGAGGACACCCTCCATCGTGTTGTGTGGCACTACCACCGTGCTATCTCATTGAAACTTATAAAATTCTAACAGGACTAGACAGACTAGATGCAGGAAGGATGTTTCCGATGGTGGGGAAGTCCAGAACCGAGGTCACAGTCTAAGGACAAGGGGTAAGCCATTTAGGACTGAGATGAGGAGGAATTTCTTCAGCCAGAGAGTGGTGAACCTGTGGAATTCTCTACCACACAAGGCAGTTGAGGTCAATTCATTAAATATATTCAAGAAGGAGTTAGATATATTTCTTAAGGCTAAAGGGATCAAGGGATATGGGGAGAAAGCAGGGACTGAATTTGGATGATCAGCCATGATCTCATTAAATGGTGGAACAGGCTCGAGGGGCCGAATGGCCTACTCCTGCTCCTATCTTCTATGTTTCTATGATAGATTCAGAACAGATCTAGCAGCTCAAAACTGGGAATCCATGAGGCGCAGTGGGCCATCAGCAGCAGCAGAATTGTATTCCACCATAATCTGTAATCTCATAGCCCGGCATATCCCTCACTCTACCATTACCCTCAAGCCAGGGGACCAACCCTGGTTCAATAAGGAGTGTAGAAGAGCATGCCAGGAGCAACACCAGGCGTACCTAAAAATGAGGTGCCAACCTGGGGAAGGTGCAACACAGGACTACATGCATGCTAAAAAGTGGAAGCAGCATGCTATAGACAAGGCTAAGCGATCCCACAATCAATGGATCAGATTAAAACCTCTGCAGTCCTGCCACATCCAGTCGTGAATGGTGGTGGACCATTAAACAACTAATGGGAGGAGGAGGCTCCATGAATATCCCCAGCCACAATGATGGGGGAGCCCAGAACGTGAGTGCAAAAGACAAGGCTGAAGCGTTTGCAACCATCTTCAGCCAGAAGTGCCAAATAGATGATCCATATCGGCCTACTCCTGAGATCCCCACCATCACAGAAGCCGGCCTTCAGCCAATTTGACTCTCCACGTAATATCAAGAAATGGCTTAGCACACTGGATACAGCAAAGGCTATGGGCCCCGACAACATCCCGGCTATCGTGCTGAATACTTGTGCTCCAGAACTACCCGTGCCTCTAGCCAAGCTGTTCCGGTACAGCTACAATACTGGCATCTATCCGACAATGTGGAAAACTGCCCAGGTATGTCCTGTCCACAAACAGCAGGACAAATCCAATCCGGCCAATTACCACTCATCAGTCTACTCTCAATCATCAGCAAAGTGATGGAAGGTGTCAGCAACAGTGCTATCAAGCGCTACTTACCAATAACCTGCTCACTGATGCCCAGTTTGGGTTCTGCCAAGACCACTCAGCTCCCAACCTCATTATAGCCTTGGTCCAAACATGGACAAAGGAGCTGAATTCCAGAGGTGAGGTGAGAGTGACTGCTCTTGACATCAAGGCAGCATTTGACCGAGTGTGGCATCAAGGAGCCCTAGTAAAACTGAAGTCAATGGGAATCGGGGGGAAAAGTCTCCGCTGGCTGGAGTCATATCTAGCACAAAGGAAGATGTTTGTGGTGGTTGAAGGGCAATCATCACAGCCCCAGGATATCGCTGCAGGAGTTCCTCAGGGCAGTGTCCTAGGCCCAACCATCTTCAGCTGCTACACCAATGACCTTCCCTCCATCATAAAGTCAGAAGTGGGGATATTGCTGATGACCGCACAGTGTTCAGTTCCATTCACAACTCCTCAGATAACATAAGAATAACATAAGAAATAGGAGCAGGAGTAGGCCAATCGACCCCTCGAGCCTGCTCCGCCATTCAATAAGATCATGGCTGACCTGATCCTAACCGCCAATCCACTATCACAGAACCATCTCCTGAATCTAACAGAATTAGACACACGAAATAGGAGCAGGATCAGGCTACACGGCCCCTGGGCCCGCTCCGCTACCCACAGGGCCATGACCGATCCGAACCTAGACTCATGTCCAAATTCCTGCCCGCTCCCCGTAACCCTTAATTCCCTTTACCTCTAGGAAACTGTCTATTTCTGTTTTAAATTTATGTAATGATGTAGCTTCTACAGCTTTTTGGGGCAGCATATTCCATGGACCTACCACCCTCTGAGTGAAGTAGTTCCTCCTCATCTCAGTTTTGAAAGAGCAGCCCCTTATTCTAAGACTATGCCCCCTAGTTCTAGTTTCACCCATCATCGGGAACATCCTCCCCGCATCCACCCGATCCAACCCCTTCACAATCTTATATGTTTCAATAAGATCGCCTCTCATTCTTCTGAACTCCAATGAGTAGAGTCCCAATCTACTCAACCTCTCCTCATATGTCCATCCCCTCATCCCCGGGATTAACCGAGTGAACCTTCTTTGTACTGGCTCAAGAGCAAGTATGTCCTTTCTTAAGTATGGACACCAAAACTGTACGCAGTATTCCAGGTGCGGTCTTACCAATACCTTGTACAACTGAAGCAATACCTCCCTATTTTTATATTCTATCCCCCTAGCAATGAAAGCCAACATTCCATTGGCCTTCTTAATCACTTGCTGCACCTGCATACTAACCTTTTGAGTTTCGTGCACCAGGACCCCCAGATCCCTTTGTACTTCAGTACTTTCAAGTTTCTTGCCATTAAGATAATAACTTGCTCTACGATTTTTCCTGCCAAACTGCATAACCTCACACTTTCCAGTATTGTATTCCATCTGCCAAATCTCTGTCCACTTACTTAGCCTGTCTATGTCCCCTTGCAGTTTTTTATGTCCTCCTCACTCACTACTTTCCCTCCCATCTTAGTATCATCTGCAAACTTTGATATGTTACACTCGGTCCCCTCCTCCAAATCATTAATATAGATTGTAAAGAGTTGGGGACCCAGCACTGACCCCTGCGGAACACCACTAGTTACTGATTGCCAGTCTGAGAACGAACCATTTATCCCAACTCTCTGCCTTCTGTTAGATAGCCAATCCTCTATCCATGCCAGAATATTACCCCCAATCCTGTGATTTTTTATCTTAAGCAATAATCTTTTGTGTGGCACCTTGTCAAATGCCTTTTGGAAGTCTAAATACACTACGTCCACTGGTTCCCCTTTATCCACCCTATAAGTTACTTCCTCAAAGAACTCCAGCAAATTTGTCAAACATGACTTCCCCTTCATAAAACCATGCTGACTTTGTCCTATTAAATTATGATTATCCAAATGTCCTGTTACTGTCTCCTTAATAATGGACTCCAAAATTTTACCTACCACAGATGTTAGGCTAACCGGTCTATAGTTTCCAGCCTTCTGTCTACTGCCCTTTTTAAATAAGGGTGTTACATTAGCAGTTTTCCAGTCTCCCGGGACCTTTGCCGAGTCCAGGGAGTTTTGGAAAATTATTACCAATGCATCCACAATCCCGACTGCCACTTCCCTCAAGACCCTAGGATGTAAGCCATCAGGTCCAGGTGATTTATCCGCCTTGAGTCCCATTATTTTACCGAGTACCACTTCCTTAGTGATTTTGATCGTGTTTAGCTCCTCCCCCCCTTTAGCCCCCTGTTTGTCCAGTGTTGGGATATTCTTAGTGTCTTCTACTGTAAAGACTGATATAAAATATTCATTCAGTGTTTTTGCCATCTCCATATTTCCAACCATGAATTTCCTGGTCTCATCCTCTAAGGGACCAACATTTACTTTAGCCACCCTTTTTCTTTTTATATAACTATAAAATCTCTTACTATCTGTTTTTATATTTTTTGCTAATTTACTTTCATAATCTATCTTCCCTTAATCAATCTTTTTGTTATTTTTTTGCTGTCTTTTAAAGTTTTCCCAATCCTCTATCCTCCCACTAGATTTGGCTACCTTATATGCCCTTGTTTTTAGTCGAATACTATCCTTAATTTCTTTACTTAGCCACGGATGGCTGTCTTTTCTTTTACACCCTTTTCTTCTCAGTGGAATATATATTTTTTGGAAGTTGTAAAATAACTCCTTAAATGTACACCACTGATCATGTATCGTCTTACCCTTTAATCTATTTTCCCAATCCACTCTACTCAATTCCGCTCTCATACCTTCATAGTCTCCTTTATTCAAGCTTAGCACGCTTGTTTGAGATCCAACCTTTTCACCCTCTAATTGAATATGGAATTCAACCATGTTATGGTCACTCATTCCAAGGGGATCCTTTACTAGGACATTTTTAATTAATCCTGTCTCGTTACACAGGACCAGATCTAAGGTTGCTAGCCCCCTGGTCGGTTCAGTTACATACTGCTCAAGAAACCCATCCCTAATACACTCAATGAACTCATTCTCAAGGCAGCCCTGCCCAATTTGATTTGTCCAATTAATATGATAGTTAAAATCCCCCATAATTATAGATGTTCCCTTATTACAAGCCTCAGCTACTTCCTGATTGATACTCCATCCAACAGAGTTGCCACTGTTCGGAGGCTTATAGACTACGCCCACTAGTGTTTTTTTCCCCTTATTATTCCTTACCTCCACCCAAACTGTTTCATTATCCTGATCTTTTGACCCAATATCATTTCTCTGTATTACAGTGATTCCTTCCTTTATTAACATAGCCACCCCACCTCCCCTTCCTTCCTGCCTGTCCTTCCTGATCATTAAATAACCTGGTATGCTTAATTCCCAGGCATTGTCACCCTGCAGCCATGTTTCTGTAATGGCCACAAGATCATACCCATATGTAGTTATTTGTGCCATTAACTCGTCTATTTTGTTACGAATGCTACGTGCATTCAGATAGAGAACTTTCAAAGATGTTTTGTGACACTTAGTTCCTGCTTTTGCCCTTTTTATTACTTTACCTTTTACTCCATACCTTCTGCCCCTTCCTGACACGCTCTGGTTTTTAATTTCCCCACTGCTACCTAAGCCTATGACCTTCTCTGTTGTCATTTTTATTATTTGCTCTCTAGGAACCTCCCCCCCACTAGTTAGTTTAAAGCCCTCTCTACAGCCCTAGTTATATGATCCGCCAGGACTCTAGTCCCAGCACTGGCCAAGTGAAGCCCATCCCAACGGAACAGCTCCCTCCTGCCCCAGTACTGGTGCCAGTGTCCCAGGAAGCAAAACCCATTTCTCCCACACCAGTCTTTGGGCCACGCATTTAACTCTCTAATTTTATTTGTCCTAGCCAAATTCGCTCGTGGCTCAGGTAATAATCCAGACCCTTGTGGTTCTGCTTTTTAATTTGGCCCCTAGCTGCTCAAACTCCCTCAGCAGAACCTCCTTCCTTGTCCTATCTATATCGTTGGTACCAACATGGACCACAACAACTGGATCCTCCCCCTCCCACTCCAAGTTTCTCTCCAGTCCAGAGGAGATGTCCTTAACCCTGGCACCGGGCAGGCAACACAGCCTTCGGGACTCTCGCTCTCGGCTGCAAAGAACTCTATCTATCCCCCTAACGATACTATCCCCTGCCACTGCAACATTTCTTTTAACTCCCCCCACTTGAATGGCCCCCCGCTCCACGGTGCTGTGGCCAGGTTGCTCATCCTCCCCGCAGTCCCTGTTCCCATCCTCACAGGGAGTAAGAGCCTCGAACCTGTTGGACAAGTGCAAGGGCTGCGGCTCCTCCAACACTACCTCCTGGATCCCCGTACCTGCCTCACTTGTAGTCACACCATCCTGACCCTGGCCACGGACTACATCTGAATTAATTAATCTAATTGGTGTGAATACCTCGTGATACACAGAGTCCAGGTAACTCTCCCCCTCCCTGATGTGTCTCAGTGTTTGAAGCTCGGACTCCAGCCCTTCAACATGGAGCCAGAATTCCTCGAGCAGCCAATACTTACTGCAAATGTGATCACCGTGAGCATCAATGGTGTCCACCAGCTCCCACATATTGCAGCAGCAACACATCACCTGATCTCCCATTCTATGTATTTAATTAAATTTATTAATATTATTCTTAAATACCCTCTGCCCCGATTCTAGATGGTGAATATCTAGATAATGAAGCAGTCCATGCCCGCTTGCAGCAAGACCTGGATGACATTCAGGCTTGGGCTAATAAGTCGCAGGTAACATTCGCGCCACAGAATTGCCAGGCAATGACTATCTCCAACAAGCGAGAGTTTAACCCCCGCCTCTTGACATTCAACAGCATTACCATCGCCGAATCCCCCACCATCAACATCCTGGGGGGTCACCATTGACCAGAAACTTAACTGGACCAGCCACATCAATACTATGGCAACAAGAGCCAGTCAGATGCTAGGTATTCTGTGGAAAGTGTCTCACCTCCTGATTCCCCAAAGCCTTTCCACCATCTACAAGGCACAAGTAAGGAGTGTGATGGAATACTCTCCACTTGCCTGGATGAGTGCAGCTCCAACAACACTCAAGAAACTCAACACCATCCAGGACAAAGCAGCCCGCTTGATTGGCAACCCACCCACCACCTTAAACGGTCACTCCCTCCACCACTGGCGTACCGTGGCTGCAGTGTGTACCATCTACAAAATGCACTGCTGCAACTCACTAAGGCTTCTTCGGCAACACCTCCCAAACCCGCGACCTCTTTCACCTAGAAGGACATGGGCAGCAGGCACATGGGAACACCACCACCTCCAAGTTCCTCTCCAAGTCACACACCATCCTGACTTAGAAGTATATCGCCAATCCTTCATTGTCGCTGGGTCAAAATCCTGGAACTCCCTACCCTCACCACACGGACTGCAGCGGTTCAAGAAGGTGACTCACCACCACCTTCTTAAGGGCAATTAGGGATGGGCAATAAATGCTGGCCTTGCCAGTGACGCCCACATCCCATAAACGAATAAAAAAAAGATTGAGGAATTTTAATTGCAAATTATGCTCAGCGCAAATTGAGACTCTACGATCTTTTGCGGTAGTTTAAAAACATCGTGCTTAAAATACTCCTGTGCAGTGCCTTGGAACGTTTTACTACGTTAAAGACGTTATAGAAATACAAGTTGTTGTTGCTAGAAGCAGGCCCCGCTCACAAAACTGGCCAGGGTAAATTAAGCACCTTTGGGAGTTTCTGCTAATTGTGCTCGTTTGCAGGCCTTCGAGGTGGCTCTGAAAATAAAGCTGTTGCAAGGACACTAATAGACACAAAAAACCTCCCTGGGATATCGGGAAAAATAGGGACATTGGCAAAGGAGGAACTGACGCAAATCAATATCTCTAAGGATATGGTGTTAAGGAAGCTAAAGGGATTGAAGGTGGACAAATCCCCAGGGCCTGATAACATGCATCCTAGGGTACTGAAGGAGGTGGCCCTAGAGATAGCGGATGCACTAAGGATGATTTTTCAGAATTCATTAGACTCGGGAACAGTGCCGATGGATTGGAGGGTAGCTAACGTTACCCCACTATTCAAAAAGGGGGGTAGGGAAAAAGCAGGTAATTACAGACCTGTAAGCCTTACATCAGTTGTGGGCAAAATGCTGGAGTCCATCATTAAGGATGAAATAGCGGAGCACTTAGCAAATGGGGACAGGATAGGACAGAGTCAACATGGATTTACAAAGGGTAAATCGTGCTTGACTAATCTATTGGAATTTTTTGAGGGAGTAACTGGTAGAATAGATGGGGGAGAGCCAGTAGATGTGGTGTACCTGGACTTCCAAAAGGCCTTCGATAAGGTCCCACATAAAAGATTAGCATGGAAAATTGAGGCTCATGGGATAAAGGGGAAAGTTTTGGCGTGGATAGGGAACTGGCTGTCAGATAGAAAACAGAGAGTTGGAATAAACGGCTCATTTTCTGAATGGCAGGCAGTAACAAGTGGGGTACCACAGGGATCTGTCCTGGGCCCCCAGCTGTTCACAATTTACATTAATGACCTGGATCAGGGAGTCGGATGCAGCATTTCCAAATTTGCAGACGACACTAAACTAGGAGGGGGGGTGGGCTCAGAGGAAGAGACCAGGAAGCTCCAGAGCGATTTGGACAGACTGGGCGATTGGGCGGATAAATGGCAGATGCACTATAATGTGGACAAGTGCGAAGTTATCCACCTTGGGTGCAGGAACGGGAGGGCAAATTATTATTTAAATGGCAATAGATTGGGAGAGGGGGAAGTACAGAGAGACCTGGGTGTTCTTGTACACCAGTCACTGAAGGCGAGCATGCAGGTGCAACAGGCGGTCAAGAAGGCAAACGGTATGCTGGCCTTCATAGCAAAAGGGTTAGAATACAGGAACAGGGATACCTTGCTGCAGCTGTACAGGGCACTGGTGAGACCACACCTCGAGTACTGTGTACAGTTTTGGTCACCTCATCTGAGGAAGGATGTTCTTGCCATGGAGGGGGTGCAGCGGCGATTCACCAGGCTGATACCAGGAATGGCGGGAATGACCTATGAGGAGAGACTATGTAGTTTAGGGATGTACACACTGGAGTTTAGAAGATTGAGAGGGGACCTCATAGAAGTGTATAAAATTCTGACAGGTCTAGACAGACTGGATGCAGAAGGAATGTTTCCCTTGGCGGGTGAGAACAGAACTAGAGGACATAATTTAAGGATAAGGGCTAAACCATTTAGGACAGAGATGAGGGGGAATTTCTTCACTCAGAGAGTGGTGAACCTGTGGAACTCATTGCCACAGAGGGCAGTGTACGCCAGCTCATTAAATATATTTAAGAGGGAATTAGATATATTTCTACGGGCAAAAGGGGTTAAGGGTTACGGAGAGAAGGCGGGGACGGGATACTGAATTAAAGGATCAGCCATGATCTCATCGAATGGCGGAGCAGGCACGAAGGGCCGAATGGCCTACTCCTGCTCCTATCTTCTATGTATCTATGTATCTATGTAATAGGAACGTTTCAAAAGCTATTGAATATAATTTTTTTAATTTACTAGGAAACTAACTACTGTACCCCAATATAACTAGGAAATGGTTCGGTATATTTTTTAAAAGTCATTTTCAATCATTTAAAATCAGACTACTCACAGGTAATGGATTGACACTGCTTATTTTTTTGTTATAAACCCATTTTTAGCTGTATTAATCAAACTGCACCTGGTTACCACTCTTAAAGATATCAAGGAATATTTTTTAAAGCAATTTAAAAAAAAAATTACATTTTAATTCGCTGGTCCATGGCAGATTTTGCTTTTGGCAATATGCAAATAAATTTGAGTGGAAACTTGAGGAGAAAAATACTCTTTTCAAAACGGGCGCAATATGTGCCCGTTTCAGCGACTGTGCCCAAAGTGGAAACTCTATCCTTGTGTGCTTATGTGTGCACCTCTCTGTAATAAGTGCAAAGATTGCACATAAAGGGTGACATTTTTACATCTGTCCCTTGAATATTATTATAAAATTTATTTTAGTCCACTGCTCTCAGATGATGAATCCATTCATGATGATGTACAGTTTTAAAGAGTGTGCAGAGACAGAGGGACCTGGAAGTTAATGTGTGTAGGTCCCTGAAGGTGGCAGGACATATTGAGAGAGTGGGTTACAAAGCATATGGGATCTTGAGCTGCATAAATATAGGTATTGAGTACAAAAGTAGAGAAGTTATGCTGAACCTTTATAAAGCGCTGGTTAGGCCACAACTGGAGTATTGCATCCAGTTCTGGTCACCACACTTTAGGAAGGATGTGAAGGCCCTTGAGAGGGTGCAGAGGAGATTTACCAGAATGGTTCTGGGGATGGGGGATCTTGGCTACAAGGACAAGTTGGAGAAGCTGGATTTGTTTTCATTAGAGCAAAGGAGGTTGAGGGGTGATTTGATAGGGGTGTACAAGATTATGATGGGTTTGGATAGGCTAGACAGGGAAAGGCTAGTTGATGGTACAAGGACTAGGGGACACAGATTTAAGGTTTTGGGCAAGAGATACAGGGGTGATCTGTAGGGGGTGGTGTTTGGGGTCAGCTTCACCTTTGACTTATGAGCGGTTCGAATCGCTCCCACTCCCTTGGTTCTAGACCTTGGACTTATTTGGGTGTTGTGACAAAAGTGCAGCAGACAACTGGTTTTGGTGCAAGAAAACTTTGATCTTTATTTGAGAAAGAAAATACAACACAATAATCTTAACACTCTAATAAAATGGGGAACACTTCGATACACACGAGGGAATTACAGTAGAAAAATACCTCACCCCTCCCAATCCTACCTTACTAGCTAAGTTGGACTCTAAAGGACCAGGGATAATGCTCACCAAACGAATCCTTGACAGTTGGGCTGGTTCGCGGTTTCGGGCTTTGCTGGATGTGTCAGTTGGGGCCTGCCGTACCCCAGACGCGGTAGAGGACTTCACCTGCGTATCTGGTCAGTCTTCGCGAGTCCGCAGATGCGGTAGGATGCGTATTGGATCTATCAGGTGAGTACCCAATTTTCTTTGGTTAGAAATAGGGCTTAGAGTCTTTTTGAATAAAATCTTACCCAGGGGTAGGTCAGGATAGTTTGTAGAGTGGAAAAACTTGCGGATCTTTGGTTTCTTCCGAGTTGGTTTTCCGTTGGTCGTGGTGGCCCAATATTACCCGGTTGACTGAGGGTAATATTCGGTTGGTTGTTTCGTGGGGCCCTTGGTGCCACGAGGTGCCCGATGGTGTGTTACTTCTTCTTCTTCGAGAGAGAGAGAGAGAACTGCTTCGAGATGCTTGCTCCTTGATCTTGATGTTACTCGATGATGGCTCTTCTTGAACTCCTTTCTTCAACTTGTACTTGGAACTGTTTTACTTCTTGAACAAGCCTCCAATTATACTAATCGAGGCCTGCTAATCTGCGCGCCTAATCAGTCTCGGTTCATTGTTAGATTTTGGCGGGCTCGTTTAACATTGAGTTGTGTAATTTGTTTAAGCGGTTTCGGGATGGCTCCCTGAGCTGTTGAAGTTGTTTAAGAATGTGAGAAGTGGTTTCGGGATGGCTCCCTGAGCTGTTGAAGTTGTTTAAGAATGTGAGAAGTGGTTTCGGGATGGCTCCCTGAGCTGTTGAAGTTGTTTAAGAATGTGAGAAGTGGTTTCTGGATGTTTCCTGAGCTGTTGAAGTTGTTTAAGAATGTGAGAAGTGGTTTCTGGATGGTTTCCTGAGCTGTTGAAGTTGTTTAAGAATGTGAGAAGTGGTTTCTGGATGGTTTCCTGAGCTGTTGAAGTTGTTTAAGAATGTGAGAAGTGGTTTCTGGATGGTTTCCTGAGCTGTTGAAGTTGTTTAAGAATGTGAGAAGTGGTTTCTGGATGTTTCCTGAGCTGTTGAAGTTGTTTAAGAATGTGAGAAGTGGTTTCTGGATGTTTCCTGAGCTGTTGAAGTTGTTTAAGAATGTGAGAAGTGGTTTCTGGATGTTTCCTGAGCTGTTGAAGTTGTTTAAGAATGTGAGAAGTGGTTTCTGGATGTTTCCTGAGCTGTTGAAGTTGTTTAAGAATGTGAGAAGTGGTTTCTGGATGTTTCCTGAGCTGTTGAAGTTGTTTAAGAATGTGAGAAGTGGTTTCGGGATGGTTTCCTGAGCTGTTGAAGTTGTTTAAGAATGTGAGAAGTGGTTTCTGGATGTTTCCTGAGCTGTTGAAGTTGTTTAAGAATGTGAGAAGTGGTTTCGGGATGGCTCCCTGAGCTGTTGAAGTTGTTTAAGAATGTGAGAAGTGGTTTCTGGATGGTTTCCTGAGCTGTTGAAGTTGTTTAAGAATGTGAGAAGTGGTTTCTGGATGGTTTCCTGAGCTGTTGAAGTTGTTTAAGAATGTGAGAAGTGGTTTCTGGATGTTTCCTGAGCTGTTGAAGTTGTTTAAGAATGTGAGAAGTGGTTTCTGGATGTTTCCTGAGCTGTTGAAGTTGTTTAAGAATGTGAGAAGTGGTTTCGGGATGTTTCCTGAGCTGTTGAAGTTGTTTAAGAATGTGAGAAGTGGTTTCGGGATGGTTTCCTGAGCTGTTGAAGTTGTTTAAGAATGTGAGAAGTGGTTTCTGGATGTTTCCTGAGCTGTTGAAGTTGTTTAAGAATGTGAGAAGTGGTTTCGGGATGGCTCCCTGAGCTGTTGAAGTTGTTTAAGAATGTGAGAAGTGGTTTCTGGATGGCTCCCTGAGCTGTTGAAGTTGTTTAAGAATGTGAGAAGTGGTTTCGGGATGGCTCCCTGAGCTGTTGAAGTTGTTTAAGAATGTGAGAAGTGGTTTCGGGATGGCTCCCTGAGCTGTTGAAGTTGTTTAAGAATGTGAGAAGTGGTTTCGGGATGGCTCCCTGAGCTGTTGAAGTTGTTTAAGAATGTGAGAAGTGGTTTCGGGATGGTTTCCTGAGCTGTTGAAGTTGTTTAAGAATGTGAGAAGTGGTTTCGGGATGGTTTCCTGAGCTGTTGAGCTCTTATTTAATTGTAGTGAAATGTCCTGAGTGTTTGAGTTTCCCGTGGGGTCTGAGATTCTTTGTAGGTTGGCGAAGCGATTTGTTTTATGCATGTTTTTGGATGGGTTCTGTATTTTGGGTGAGGCTGTTCTTCTGTGGGTCTATTGTTAGAATGTAAATTGTCTGATAGGGGCTGAGTGATGTTTAGATAGTTACCCAGACAGCTTGATTAACTGATTAACACCAATATCCAAACTGTCTTTACAGAGGTTGATCCCATTTCCTGTTACAGCCTTTTTCTTTACAAGCCCAAACATGCCTTTAAAAATGTAAAATCTTGGTTTTCGAACTTGAATTTCCCTCTGTAGGCCCAATATTCCTTTTATCCTCCTGAAGTTTTTAGCAAGGGTCCAAAGTCAATTTTAATAGGGTTTTCTTTTGTTTTGGGGGATCTGTTAATTTTGAGAATCCTACAGTTGTGAGAAAAAACTTTTTTATGCAGCGAGTGGTGATGACCTGGAACCCACTGTAGACGGAAGTGGTGGAAGTGGACACACTCAATGTTTTCAAGGGGAGACTGGATAGGCACTTGAGGGAAATAAACTTGCAGGGCTACAGGGATAGAGCGGGGGAATGGGCCTGACTCGATTGCTCCATAGAGACCCGGCACGGACTCGGTGGGCCGAATGGCCTCCTTCTGTGCCGTTGTGACTCTATGATCACCACCACCAATATGCTCTCCCACTGATACCCTTTCTACCTGCCCAGCTTCATTCCCTAAAACTAGGTCCAGAATCGCCCCCTCTCTTGTTGGGCTTGCAACGTCCTGGCTAAAAAAATTCTCCTGAATGCATTTTAAGAATTCTGTTCCCTCTATACCTGCCGCCCGGCCCGTGATGATCCTCGCACTCTACCCCGATGTTCCTGCCACCCGGCTCCTGATGATCCTCGGTGCCCCCCCCCCCACCCACCCCGATGATCCTTGCACCCCCCCGATGTTCCTCACAACCCCTGGCTGTTCTTGCCACCCGGCCCCCGATGATCCTCTTACCTCCCTCCCCCTTGATCCCTACCAACCTACCCTCCTTCCCCCCGTGCTCCTCCAGCCAACCCCGGCCACCATGCTGTTAAAATCGGCAGGGCCTGCGAGAAACCCAGGTTTCCCGACTGCCTCGGAGCCCCCCAACCCGCCTTCCCCGTTAAAATCCAGTCTAAAGTCTTTTATTTTTCAGGATTTATTTTAATGGCTACCTGTTCTGGAAGTGATAAGGGATTGTGTTCTTTTCTAGATCCTGACAGTTTCAAAAGATTGAGATTCACATACATGCATGTGCACACACACTCACACAGGGCCGAGATACATAAAACTGCCCTAGTTGACTAAAGTGATTTTTGGAATGGATATAATTCGCACAATTATTTAAAATCATTACATGTATCATCTAGTTTATTGATGCATTTTAAATTGTCACCAAATGTTGGAATATCAGTTTTCAGTTTAGACCCTGACATTTAATCAAACCCTAACTCAGATGAGAGTTACAGGGCCAATCAATTACACCGGCTGATATGTGCCCGCACAGTTCTCATATCTGTTGCACAGGGCTTTGTTCTTTATGAAATTATGTTATGTCCATTAAAAATTTATTGCTGAGGAGTTTTTCATGGGTGCGAAGAATATTAAAGAGCTTAATGTATAACAGAGTAAAGCTGCTGTCTGAAGGTAAGTACATTGCTATCAAAACCGGACTTTAGTTTAGACGAATGCCATCAGTTATGATGTGAATACACACACACATATATATACATATATACACAGGAGTCTATTTTTGTAGTGGCAATTCTGCCAATCCGTTTGACAACTTGTTTGAGCACCATCATGTAGTTACCAACTACTAGCCCTTTCTACCAAATTGCACTAGTGTGATGATGAGGTTTAGTATCTGAGAATTAAATAAGAGACTAAAAAGGATAAAGAAGCACAAAAAGGATGTAGAAGCACCAGAGAAGGTGCAAAAAAGATTTACAAGGATGATAGGGTACTGAGCGGATACAACTATCAGGAAAGACTGAACAGGCTGGGGATCTTTTCTCTAGAAAAGAGAAGACTGAGACGTGACCTGAAATAGGTCTTCAAAATTATGAAGCTGTTCGCAGAATACCCAGCCTCTGACCTGCTCTCATGGACAGGACATACCTACAATTTTCCACATTGTCAGGTAGATGCCAGTGTTGTGGCTGTACTGTGCAGCTTGGCTAGGGGCGAGGCTAGTCCTGGAGCACTGTCTTCAGCACTGCAGCCGGGATGTTGTCGGGGCCCATAGCCTTTGCTTATCTAGTGTGCTCAGCCATTTCTTGATATCATGTGGAGTGAATCGAATTGGCTGAAGACTGACTTCTGTGATGGTGGGGACCACAGGAGGAGGCCGTGATGGATCATCCACTCGGCACTTCTGGCTGAAGATGGTTGCGAATGCTTCAGCTTTGTGTTTTGCACTCACGTGCTGGGCTCCACCATCATTGAGGACGGGGATGTTCATGGAGCTTTGATCTGATCCTTTGATTGTGGGATTGCTTAGCTCAGTCCATAGCATGCTGTTTCCGCTGTTTAGCAAATATGTAGTCCTATGTTGTAGCTTCCCCAGGTTGGCACTTCATTTTTAGGTGTGCCTGGTGCTGCTCCTGGTATGCTCTTCTACACTCCTCATTGAACCTGGCTTGTTGGTAATATTAGAGTGGGGGATATGCCAGGCCACGAGGTTACAGATTGTGATGGAAAACAATTCTGATGCTGCTGATGGACCAGAGTGCCTCATGGATGCCCAGTTTTGAGCTGCTAGATCTGTTCTGAATCTATCCCATTTAGCACAGGTAAAGCATGCAGGTGCAGCAGGCGGTTAAGAAGACAAATGGTATGTTGGCCTTCGTAGCGAGAGGATTCGAGTAGAGGAGCAAAGTTGTCTTGTTGCAGTTGTACAGGGCCTTGGTGAGACCACACCTTGAGTATTGTGTGCAGTTTTGGTTGCCTCATCTGAGGAAGGATGTTCTTGCCATGGAGGGAGTGCAGCGAAGATTCACCAGACTGATACCTGGGATGGCAGGAATGACGTATGAGGAGAGATTGGGTCGATTGGGCTTATATTCGCTGGAGTTTAGAAGAATGAGAGGGGATCTCATTGAAACTTATAAAATTCTAATAGGACTAGACAGACTAGATGCAGGACGGATGTTCCCGATGGCAGGGGAGTCCAGAACCAGGGGTCACAGTCTAAGGATAAGGGGTAAGCCATTTAGGACAGAGATGAGGAGGAATTTCTTCACCCAGAGATTGGTGAACCTGTGGAATTCTCTACCACAGAAGGCAGCTGAGGCCAATTCATTAAATATATTCAAGAAGGAGTTAGATATATTTCTTAAGGCTAAAGGGATCAAGGGATATGGGGAGAAGGCAGGGACAGGGTACTGAATTTGGATAATCAGCCATGATCTCATTAAATGGCGGAGCAGGCTCGGGGGGCCGAATGGCCTACTCCTGCTCCTATCTTCTTTGTTTCTATATCTCTATGTTTACGAGAGGTTTTACCCATCAAGAAAGAGAAGACCGAGGGTGACCTGATAGATACCTTTAAGATTATGAAAGGGCTCGATAGGGTAGACATAGAGAAGATGTTTCCACTTGCGGGGGTGTAGGGGGTTTCTCTTGCTTGCTCTGGTCTCCTGCCAGGCTTCTTGCAATAATTACCCGTGAGTGGTTCGACCCACTCGCCCCTACGGTTCTCGACCTTGGACTTAGGTGCAGGGAGCTGTAGTGCAGAAAAACTCAATAGACCAGGTTGAATAGCACAAAATGGATGCCTTTATTAAACAGTTTGCAGCATTATAAAATACATGTCATATGCACAGATTAAAACAACTACAAGCATGCACACATCTATAAACTTAACTCTATGGAAATGGGGAACACACGGCACATCGTAAAAGGGGTAACACAATACAACTACCCTTAACCCCCTCCCCTAGACCTAACTAAGTTTCGACTTGAGGAACTCGGGATCATGCTCACCACTTTAAGAAGACCTCTCCTGGTCCCTCAACACCTCCTCTCTGGTGAAGAAGGCCCAGCAGCGCCTATATTTCTTGAGGAGGCTGAAGGGATGTAATCTGTCACCCCCGATCCTCTCTAACTTCTACCGCTGCACTATAGAGAGCATCCTGACAAACTGTATCACGGTATGGTATGGCAGCTGTAGCTCCCATGACCGGAAAGCCCTGCAGCGGGTAGTCAAAACTGCCCAACGCATTACCGGCACCCGGCTACCGACCATAGAACATATATATCAGAAACGCTGCCTACGGAGGGCACGGTCCATCATCAAAGACCCTACCCACCCCAGCCACAGTCTGTTCGCCCTCCTACCATCTGGAAGACGCTACAGATGCATTCGCACCCGTACGACCAGATTTAGGAACAGCTTCTTTCCCAGGGCTGTCATCCTACTGAACTCCACAAATAAACACTAAAGCCTGCACATCTGCCGATGCGCTTTATTATGGTCATATTTATGCTAATATATATGTACAAATGTATGTTGAAATGTTTAAGTGTCTTAATCCAAATTGTACACTCTCGGGAGCCGCAAGCCTACATTTCGTTGTACTGCACTTGTGCACTAACAATGACAATAAAAGTTGATTTGATTTGATTTGATTTGATTTGAATTGCGAAAAGGGGTTCACAGCCTTTCGACACAGCTTTCCGTTGTCACGTGGGTTTGGAAACTTCTGGTGCAGCTTGTTTTCCTCTTGGTTCTCCTGCGATGGGGCAGCCGATACAGCCTTGGTGAGCGCTCGCCATGGATGAATCCATTACCGACGTGACTTTAAGAACTGGATGCACATGGAAGAATCCGCCACCGATGTGATGTTGAGACACTGGAGTGTTGGACCCTGAGTGTCTTCTTCTCCGACCTGGGTCGTCGGTCTCTCGATAGTCTTCCTCGGGGCGGGACGCTGGTCCCAAGAAGTCTTATACAGTCATAATAATTGTCCTTCTGGTTTGAAGCAGAGCTGGAGTACAGGGTGTCTTCTCCTTCGGCCTGGGTCGTCGATGATCTCCCGACAAAAGTACCCGGGCCACCCTCGTCGTCTTCCCGTCGTGGCCGGGCCTTGCCTGGCCGAGCTGGCTTCCAAGCCGAAGTCTTCTCGTCGTCTTCCGTTCCGCACCGAAGTGCTGTGCGAAGGTCTCAACCGAAAAGTCTGTCCCGAAGCGTTTCTGAAGCATTGAAGAAGTGAAGTTGAAGTGAAGCGTCGAAGCGTACTGATGGACTTTTTCAGTCCACAGTTATACCCTTTTGGAACATTCTTATCTCCCGCCAAATCATAGTCCTGTCTTTGTAATAATTTTGGCGGGCAGAACTCTCTGCAGGGGTGTTTTGTCTTCATAACGGGAGCCGGTGATAGCTTAACTGGCCTTCCTGGGCCGATAATGTCTTTGCTTTGTCACCGTAACTCGGTTTGTATATTGATCGGTCTGGAGATTGCCCTTGATGGCTGTTAAACGGCTTTTCTTTGTACAGTAAATGGGTTAAAGTGTTCATTCACTTGTCCGCCCATTCCTTGATGGGCCTCATCCTGCTACCCAAATCTGTCCTGTACTTATAATCTAATCAATATGTATACTCAGTTCCATGAGTTTCGGTTTCCCGAAACTGGTTTTCGCGGGCTTAATGTCTTCAATCCACAAGCCTGTCTGGCTTGCAGTAACAGAAATTCAAATGGTCCCAGAAGCTGGTCACGAGGTCTGGCGGCCATTTTGTGTGCCCTTTTATCAAAGGTTTTCTATACAAGCTTCTTTTGGTCAATAAAACTGTCTTATTAACCCTAATTTCCTGCGTGATTATTAATGAAAATTTCGAATCTTACAGGGGAGACCATGACTAGGGGGCCATAAATATCAGATAGTCACTAATATATCCAAAAAGGAATTCAGGAGAAACTCATTTACCCAGAGAGCGATTAGAATGTGGAACTCGCTACAACATGGAGTGGTTGAAGTGAATAGCATAGATGCATTAAAGGGGAAGCTAGAGAAGTACATGAGGGAGAAAGGAATAGAAGGATATGCTGATAGGGTGAGATGAAGGAAGGTGGGAGGAGGCTCGTGTGGAGCATAAACACCAGTGTGGACCTGTTGGGCCAAATGACCTGTTTCTGTGCTGTAAATACCTTGTAATATTTTGTAATAATTGTAAAATCTTTATTGTGTTAATCTTGATATCTCTCACCATTTCTTTTTTTATTCCATTTTTGCCGCTCTTACTAACCTTTTTGTCCTTCTTGGCTGTTCTTTATATCTCTCCCAGTCCCCTGGATCTATACAATACCTGATATTGGATTGCTGGCTAAGAATGATCCATATAACTAACAATTGAGAGCACTGGTGATCTTGCCAAGCACCAGCAGTGCTGTCCTATATTGTAAGTTTGTTGCAAGTACCCTTGCTGCAAATAAAAAAGTAATGTGCGGTTGACCTGTTATAGTTTTCCTGCATCATTGACAGGCAAATATGCTGAGGGCTACATAATGGTCTGGGGCCTAATGATCTCCCAGCATGCCTTCTTTCATCTTGCACCATCTCAACCATGAAGTATATATTTCAGCTGCTTTGAAAACAAACTTGATCAGTCAAATGGCATGTTCTGTGCGGTAAAATTCTGTGGGGCAATTTTTGTCTCTTTACTGCCCTGTTTGTGCTTCAATGCTAATTGAAACATATAAGATTCTGAGGGGGATTGACAGGGTAGATGCTGAGAGATTTTTTCCCCTGGCTGGAGAGTCTAGAACTAGGGGGCATAGTCTCAGGATAAGGGGTCGGCCTTTTAAGATTGAGATGAGGAGGAATTTCTTCACTCAGAGGGTTGTGAATCTTTGGAATTCTCTGCCCCAAAGTGCTGTGGTTGCTCAGTCGTTGAGCATATTCAAGGTTGAGATAGATCGATTTTTGGACTCCAGAGGAATCAAGGGATATGGGAATAGGGCAGGAAAGTGGGGTTGAGATCGAAGATCAGCCATGATCTTATTGAATGGTGGAGCAGGCTCGAGGGGCCGTATGGTCTACTCCTGCTCCTATTTGTTATGTTCTTATGCTGACTGTTGTGTGACTTCCAATGATGTAGATAGTGTCACTGTTTGTAGTGCACCGGGTGCTCCTCTTGTGCTGGGTTTTTTCTGCCTGTTATATGCCAGGTTCTCATGTAGAAAGAGTAGATGTGAGTTAATATGAGCCCTGGGCAAGGGCTTTCAACATATATGAGCCAGCAGTGTGCATAATGATAGGAAGAAGCTGCAAATGAGACCAAGAGGGAGAAATAGTTGTGAGGGCTGTAGAAGCTTTTGAAGGTGTGCGTGCAGGCAGAAAGGAGGTACAGTAAAGTTGTCTCTGCTGACTTATGGGGCACCATTGTAAGCAGTGAAAGGTAGGGCCTTTAATGGCTCTAAAGAAGGTACGAAAGATGTGAAGGGGAGTGCTCCTTGACACTCTTGGTGAGATCATTAAATTTATTTCAGTCAGATCATGAAAAAATGCTCCCCATGCCCACTCACCAGTTTTCCATGGCAGACGTCTAACATGTGTGCAGAAGAGGATTTTCTTTTTTGGTTGTTCACTTGCTCTACCTGAGTCTCCATGGCAGCATTCGAAAACCTGGGGACACTTGCTTTGCTCTTTTACCCACCAAAAAAGCACCCTCTTTTTAAGGTACTGCAGACCCCTAATTTGCAGCAATGCCTGATTTTCCACCTCCTAATTGTCAAGCTACCTATGGGGAGCCCATTTCATGTTGGCAGCTCCGCCATACAAATGAGGGGCAACTTGGTAACTGCGACCCGTTCCCTGTCAAATCTTATTGGCAGCCCTTGCTCTTTCCCCACTATTTGCCCATTTCCTGCTGGGAGAACAAAATCATCCTCTGGCAACCATCAATAGCCCTGCCTTTAGAAAAGCGTCAAAGTGCTGATATTGGGTAAAAATCTTTCCCCCAAAAAGCTGTTGAGGCCGAGGGTCAAATGAAATTTCAAAACTGAGATTGATTAGGCAATGGTATTGAGGGTTATGGAAACAAGGTGGGTAGATGGAATTAAGATACAGATCAGCCATGAACTAATTTAATGCAAAACAGGCTCGAGGACCTGTTCAAATGTATTCGGTGGGAAAGATAACAATAAAATTACAAGTGAGGAGGAACATTCAACCCATCTGAATTCATCCATCCAGATAAAACCCAATGCCCAATTATTTTTTGAATGATTCCAGGGTTTAATTGGCTCCCTATTTTCATAAAAAATTCAGAAATATGAAAAAAATCCTGTTCCATAAAGCTATTGTAATCATTACAAAAATCATCTACAGGGTGTTTTGAGAGCTCCTGCACCCATGGAACTTCCCTTGCCCCCATTCCAAATAGGTGTACAAAGAAAAAAGCAAAGCTGTAACAAATACCACTGAATTGTGCTCTGTGTGAATTTAAATATTTTTGCATTAAATCTGGGTCCTTATTGAGGCTCTTGCAGGAAATTGGTGCAAACCATTTCCTCATATCACCAAGATACAAGAGCAGGGAATTCTGGGCCAGAAAAAAATTGGGCCTGGGTCTGCTCTCCTAATTCAGTGCTTCCTCTGTGCTAGTTGCTCACCGGCTTTTCTAGCACACAGCGTGAAATCATTCCAATAATTTATCTCAATATTACTAACAAGGTTGTTACATGGCTGTGTAGGGAGCGAAGGTGCAATGTGATTTTATTCTTTAATTTGGGGAAATGCCTTTTTATCTCCACAAGATCTGAATTTTATATTTAATTTAGTAGAGAGCTGTATATCTAAATTTGCTGATGACAAGTTAGGAGGCACAGTAAATAGTGTAGATCGGAGCAGAAAGTTGCAAACGACATTGATAGATTAAGTGAGTGGACAGAACTGTGGCAGATGGAGTTCAATGTGGGGTAGTGTGAGGTTATCCACTTTGGATCTAAGAAAGCTAGATCAGAGTATTTTCTAAATGGTGAGAAGCTAGGAACTGTGAATGAGCAGAGCGATTTAGGGGTCCAAGAACAGAAATCACTAAAAGCTAGTGGACAGGTACAAAAAATAATTTAAAAGGCTAATGGAATATTGGCTTGAATGGGGTGACAGTTATGTTACAGCTGTACAGAGCTCTGGAGAGACCTCCTCTGGAGTGCTGCATTCAGTTCTGGGCACTGCACCTCAGAAAGGATATATTGGCCTTGGACAGGGTGCAGCACAGGTTTACCAGAATGATACCGGGGCTGAAAGGGATAAATTATGAGGACAGTTTGCAGAGACTAGGTTTGTATTCCTCTCAATATAGAAGATTAAGGGGTGATCTGATTGAAGTGTTTAAGATGATGAATGGGTTTGATAGGGTCGATAGAGAGAAACTATTTCTTCTGTTGGGCGAGTTCAGAACCAGGAGGCATAACCTTAAAATTAGAGCTAGCTCATTCAGGGGTGATGTCAGAAAGCACTTCTTCACACAAAGGGTAGTGGAAAGCTGGAACTTCCTCCCCCAAAAAGCTGTTGAGGCCGAGGGACAAATGAAATTTCAGAACTGAGATTGATTAGGCAACGGTATTGAAGGTTATGGAAACAAGGTGGGTAGATGGAATTAAGATACAGATCAGCCATGAACTAATTTAATGCAAAACAGGCTCGAGGGCCTGTTCCTATGTACCTATGTAATGGGCTCTTTATCTTAATAAAAAACTCCAGACATAAACCATGGCTTTAAAAGAAAGGATCATTTATTATATACCAGATAAATATGGACCTAGAGTTAAACAATGTGGCAGAATTTACTGTATTTGTGAACGAACAATGGCCACCGTTTGTTCCCTTTTAATTTCCATGAACTTTTGCACAGCAAGTTGCTGATGGTGTGAAGTGGCGAGGCACCATCTACAGGGCATCTTTTTTTTCTGGGACCTCTGTGGCCAGGGCAAGCAGCTGTGTGTCCCCTTAACCAATCAGATTGAAGAACTGATAATGAACAGCGCAGTCTGAACCAGGAAGTTAAGTTAAAATAGTGAATTCAATCTCAAATCTGGTACAGAAAGTAAAATAAAGAGAGGGAAAGGAAGACTGGATTAACAGAGAGAGGAAAAAGAGACAGAAAGAAAAAGTAAAAAACAAAATTTCCATTTCTTTTTAAATCTTCAAGAACAATTAAAAGCTGAAGGAATGAGACTCCAAACTTGTAAAAGTTAATTTTCAGTGCCAGAGAGTTGTTTGGCAGTAATTAAAACAACACGCCGTTAAAAAGAGTAATTAAACTGAAATGGACAAGCCCTAACTTTCTGTGGCGAGTTCAGTTCGTATCTACCTTGCAAGTACAGGAATTTCACGCGTCCAATACATTTGAATGGGGGGCCAGATGTTGAGATGCCGGTTCGCGCAGCTTATGGAGGAGCGGCACATCTTGGACAGCAACCTCCGGATTTTTGCGTTTAACTGTTCATCTGTGCTCAGCTGAAGTTTGCGCATAAATAACGGTGAGTGTCGTTAGCCTCATCATTAATTTTACAGTAAATTTTGGCTCAATATCTACAGCTCATACATGATTTAGAAGTGCTTTAACAACATAAAAAAGGAAAACCTTCTGACTCCAAAATGCATATACTTATTAGAGAAAAAGGCCTATATTAACACTAAAACAAAAACAAAATACTGCTGATGATGGAAATAAAAACAGAAAATGCTAGAAATACTCAGCAGGTCAGACAGCATCTGTGGAGAGAGAAACAGAGTTAACGGGCTGGATTTTGCAAACCTCGGCAGGTCCGTGGCGTGCAACTTCGGTGACATGTCCCGACCCCGCTGCTGCCTTCATCTCGGCCTCTGAAATGAATTTCCATTGATTGGGCTTGTTAAGCCCGCCCAGCGCGTTTCCTGGCCAATTAGAGGAAGCGGGTCTGGTGACGTCATTTGATGACGTGTCATCAGCCGCATTCCTTAAAGGGACCATGGCCAACTTTCTTTTGACATTTGTGCTGTCAGTGTTCTACAGCATTGAGGGCATTGAGGTGCTGCAAACACTGATAAGCACTGCACAGAGGTGCAGGGCTGCACCCAGACTCTCCCATGACTCCCTCCATGTGCTTATAAGAACATAAGAAATAGGAGCAGGAGTAGGCCAATCGGCCCCTCGAGCCTGCTCCACCATTCAATAAGATCATGGCTGATTTGATCCTAACCTCAAATCTACTATCACTCTACATCCCACCTGAACCCATGTGATCGCCCAGGAGAGGCGAAAAACCAGATAAAAAACCCAATGGCCAATTTGGGAGAAAAAATCTGGGAAATTCCTCTCCGACCCATCTAGGCGATCGAAACTCGTCCAGGAGATCACTCTGTCCCTATATTTTCTACAGTACTTACCTTCTGTAAAAGGTGATCTCCACCCCAGCCAGGAACAGGAATAGAACCATCTCCTGAAATCTAACACATAATTAGAACACAAGAAGTAGGAGGGATTCACATCACACAGGGAGGTCCTCTTCCCTTCTCATGGGCGGAAGAGACCTCCCCAGGAGATCAACACAGCCTGGTTGCAGGGGAAGGCACAAGCAGGGATCTGATCAGGAGGACCTGGGTGCAGTGCCGCAAACGTTTCAATGATCTCAGTAGGTCATGAAACGTTAGTACAAAGCCACACTCAACCTCATCCTGCTGTGCCTCTCATCACATCCCCATCACTCTGCCTTCCCTACCCTACTCCTACACATCCTTACACCAACTTACCTTGCACCTCCACCCATTCCTCTTTATCTACAATATCACATCCCCATCTCACTAGCCACCCCTCACATTCACCCTCATCCTAGTGCAATCATACCAGCTAACAACACAAAAGGGTAGGCACTTGAGTGTTTTATGCAATGTTCATGTAAATTTTCTGTTAATGTGGTGTCAAACATTGAAATCTTTATTTTCAACACTTTGCGCTCTTGGACAGATTTGTGTGCACCTTTGGAAGTGGCTTAGTGAGTTACAGTGAATGGTGAGACATAACGGTGCCCCTTGCAATGGTGATGAGTGTGAAAGAATGGCTTGGGCATTGTAGGGATGCTTTATGGTGTTGATGTGGGGTGGTGCCAACCTGGCGCATCATGTGGCATCCAGGGTGTACAGCATCAACTGAAGTAGATCTGGCCATGGTGATGCCATCCCTGGCCTCCTGGGCAGCAATGTGGTCCGGTGCTGATGCCCTGTGTCCTGTGCAGTTGATTGTGAGAAGTTTGGTGTTGTTGTTGGCGCTGCTGGTGTGCCTGGTGATGCTTCTGTGCCTGGTGATGCTGGTTTTGGGGCTGATCGTGGTGGGATTCTGAGGACCAAGGTGAGAGAGTTTCAAGGGCACCCATGCTGATGGAATAGATGGCAGGTGAAGTAGAGATGACAGAAGCGATCTGTCAATGGTGAGAGGTAATTAGGTCAGACTGGATGGAGACTTGTGTAAAGACTTGCAGCATCCTGAATCTGTAGTGGAAATGCAGTTTAGAGAAGCTAGTGGTTAAGGGAACATTTCTCAATCAGTTGGGAGCTTTGACTTGACATTTGAAGCTGCCAACTCATCAGCTGATTCAGTGGCTACTGACCTCCCACCTCAGCTTCAAAGATGAGGTCTAGGCACAGCGGGAAACTGGTGGGCGACCTGTCAATCCAAAAAGTTGGGGGAAAAACATTGATAAGTGGCTGTAAGCAAGCCACTAATGATTTGAATTGCCTCCCCCGCTGCTGCGTGTTGAGTTTGCTCAGCGCTGACAGACCCGACATTTGGTAAAGGCGCGTGGTGGCGGGTTCACAACGGGGTCCCGATCCGCTGGCAAAAAAAACTTTCCCACCCGACCCACCACCGATCGTGCCCGCTGACCCCCTTGCAAAATCCAGCCCAATGTTTCAGGTCGATGACCTTTCATCAGAACTGGAAAAAGTTAAGAGATGTAACAGGTTTTAAGCAAGTACAGAAGGAGAAAGGGGGAGGGGCAGAAAAGGTCTGTGATAGGGTGGAAGGCAGGAGAGATTAAATGACAAAAGGGATGAGGGTGCAAGCAAACCGGTAATGAGGCAAGTAAAGAAACAAGTGGGTCTGGAAGAGGCGTAAATGGAAATAGCAGATTATCTGCAGCTGCTGTCTGAAAAAATGGGACAGAGGTTATGATCTGAAATTGTTAAACTCAATGTTGAGTCCGGAAGGCTGCAAAGTGCCTAATTGAAAGATGAGGTGCTGTTCCTCGAGCTTACGTTGAGCTTCATTGGAACAATGTAGGAGGCCAAGGACAGAGTGGGAGTGCAGCAGAGAATTAAAGTGACAGGCGACTGGAAGCTCGGGGTCACCCTTGTGGACTGAACGGATCATCATCATCATGTTCTATAAAGCGGTCACCCAATCTGCATTTGGTTTCCCCAATGTAGCAGAGACCACTCCGGAGCTTCCGCGACAGTGGTTATCCACTCATGACCTGGCTCATGACTCCAGTCCGGAACCCATGCACATGTGCACAGCAGGCCTACAGCGAGAGCCATGCTGCCACAAAGAAGCTTACAGAGCACACCATCGGTGTCCTTAAGCAAAGCTTCCGCTGCCTGGACCACTCTAGAAGAGCCCTACAGTACTCAGCTGAGCAGGTATCAAGATTTACTAGTATTCTGTATGCTTCACAACCTGGCCATTATAAGGGAGCAGCCCTTGCCACCACCTATCAGGCGAGAAACTGACGAGCAGGAGCATGAGGAAGAGGAGGAGGAGGAAGTAGAGGAGGAGAAAGTGCAACAGGAAGTGGAGGAACACAAAGAGGAGGGAAGACTGTAATGTCGTCAGCCCTTTTTTGCCCGGGCTCTACATGATCAGATAATTCATGAGCAATATGGGTAACCTCAACCACACCTCCCCATTCTCCAACATTCCCATGCTGTTTACCTTTCTTCTATCACTGACCTTTACCTTTTTCCGACAACACAAAAATAAAAGCCACCAGAAAATGCACATTCTAATCCAATTTTATAAATTTAATCATGACATATTTAAAGAAAAATAAACGAATCACCCTTGTGCATTCCCTTCGTGCCTATCTTCTGTGTGCCTGTACCTGTCCTAGTGCTCCTACGAGGTGCTTCCCCAGTGGCTTCAACATGGTTGGTGGAAGACTGCTGACCTTCAATTGAGGAGTCTGCAGATATCCTTGGAGGGCACCTTCGAGCAGCTCTGGGTCTAGAAGGCCCAGCTTCAGACTGCACCATCTCGGCCTGGGCTGCAGCAGTCTGGGCTGGCTGGCTGACAGGCAACAACAAGGGCACTGGCAGGGTGGGAGCAGGAATGTTGTGCTCTGTGGAGCTACTGCCATTCTCCTGGGGTAGCCATACTGATCTGTTGGAGAGCACACTGATGGACGGCTGTGATGCCCTGGAGGCCCCTTTGAACAGTGGTATCCGGAGCCATGATGGCAGCAGTCTGAGCTTCCACTGCAGCACTCAGACCTCTGAGGAAGCTGTTTGTGCTGCAATGGAAACTGTGACATCAGCAATCAGACGCTGCATCATGGTGGGTTCCACAGGTGTGCTGATGGAGGTGACCATCCGTTCCATGTTGGAAAGGATGAGGTCTAAGGTCTGTGCAAAGCTCTGTGCCAAATTGGTGCTGGAGTCCTCCATGCTCCTTGACATTGAGCACAGTCTTTCCAGTGCACCAAGCATTTGGTTATATACACCCATCTTCTGTAATCTGGCCCATTGAAGTCCTCATCTGACTCCTCTGCAGCAGAACCAGTGTGTAACCATGCACTTGGGCAAGCTGGCACCTGTGCTATACTTTTCCCCTGTTCTGGTTCCTCTGCACTTGTGCCCAGTGCCTCACCACGTGCAGATCGCTCCTCTATCCTCAGCTCAAAAATAGATGGTCATCAGTCTCTGAGGTGCTGGCTGCGAGTGTAAGATCGAGTGCCGGTGTCTCTTCAGCTTCACTGTCTTTTTTCTCTTGCTTCTCTGACTGGGATGGTTAACATAAAAACATAGAAGATAGGAACAGGAGTAGGCCATTCGGCCCCTCGAGCCTGTTCCGCCATTTAATGAGATCATCCAAATTCAGTACCCTGTCCCTGCTTTCTCCCCATATCCCTTGATCCCTTTAGCCTTAAGAAATATATCTAACTCCTTCTTGAATATATTTAATGAATTGGCTTCAACTGCCTTCTGTGGTAGAGAATTCCACAGGTTCACCACTCTCTGGGTGAAGAAATTCCTCCTAATCTCTGTCCTAAATGGCTTACCCCTTAGACTATGACCCCTGGTTCTGGACTCCCCCGCCATTGGGAACATCCTTCCTGCATCTAGTCTGTCTAGTCCTGTTAGAATTTTATAAGTTTCAATGAGATCCCCTCTCATTCTTCTAAACTCTAATGAATACAAGCCCAATCGACCCAATCTCTCTTCATACGTCGTTCCTGCCATCCCAGGTATCAGCCTGGTGAATCTTCGCTGCACTCCCTCCATGGCAAGAACATCCTTCCTCAGATAAGGCGACCAAAACTGCACACAATACTCAAGGTGTGGTCTCACCAAGGCCCTGTACAACTGCAGCAAGTTGACGGGATTGAAAGCCGATAAATCCCCAGGGCCTGATAATCTACATCCTAGGGTACTTAAGGAAGTGGCCCTAGAAATAGTAGATGCATTGCTGGTCATATTCCAAAATTCTATAGACTCTGGAACAGTTCCCATGGATTGGAGGGTATCTATTCTACCAGTTACATCCTCAAAAAATTCCAGTATGCTGGCCTTCATTACAAGAGGATTTGAGTACAGGAGTAAAGAAGTCTTATTCCAAGTATATAGGGCCTTGATGAGACCGCACCTGGAGTACTGTGTACAATGTTGGTCTCCTTACCCAAGGAAGGATATACTTGTCGTAGAGGGAGTGCAACGAAGGCTCACGAGATTGATTCCTGGGATGGCGGGACTGTCGTATGAGAAGAGATTGAGTAAACTAGGCCTGTATTCTCTTGAATTCAGAAGAATGAGAGGGGAGCTCTTTGAAGTATACAAAATTATTACAGGGCTTGATAGGGTGGATGCTGGGAGAATGTTTCCCTTGGCTGGGGAGTCTAGAACCAGGGGCCACAGCCTCAGGATAAAGGGTAGGCCATTCAGGACTGAGATGAGAAGAAATTTCTTCACACAGAGGGTGGTGAATCTTTGGAATTCTCTACCCCAGAGGGCTGTGGAGGCTCAGTCATTGGGTATATTTAAAACAGAAGTCGATAGATTTCTGACTAGTAAGGGCATCAAGGGATATGGCGATAGGGCCAGTGAATGGAGTTGAGGCAGAAGATCAGCCATGATCTCATTGAATGGCGGAGCAGGCTCGAAGGGCTGAGTGCCTACTCCTGCTCCTATTTCTTATGTTCTTATGTTCTTACATCATCGCCACTCATGCTTGAGACTGACTCCTCCAATCTCTCTGCAAGCAGGCAGAGTGCGGCTGGAACGCCTGCCAGTACGTTGCACATTCTTTGCTGCTGCTCAAGAAGTATCTTGTTCGTCGGTGGCCCCAGAGTTACAGCATCTGCATTCAGCTGAGCAGAGCTTGAAGCATCCTGCGTCCTCCAGCGTGGACTCTCCACTGCTCTCCCTGTCTTCACCATCTCCTCTTGATTACTTGTGATGTGTGAGTTACCAGGTAAAAACCTACCTTACTGGTCCCACCGAAGTGTGAGTATCTGAGCTGGTGCATGTTCTGCATAAGTCCTGTGACGGCGCACACTCAGAGGCAGTGACCTCTGATGAGTCGTCATCGTCCTCTTGGACCACCTCCTGTGGGGTTCTTAATGGCCCTGTTGGAGATTAAAGACATGAATTAGACCTGTCAAGGTAAGAATGTTTTAAGTGATCATTATGCACATGACCATATTTCACTCGCTGCAAGTCAACATGAGTAAGTGTTGTATGCCTTGTGGCTGTCTGATATTTAATTTTGCCACCAGGTGGCTGGGAGGCCCTTATCTCCCCATCTCCGATGGCCAGGCACACCGAGACTTCACTGATGTCCAGCGCCTCCTCCCCTGCACCTGTCAGTTTGAAGATGGCTAGAGGGTCACCTCCGGTTCTCTGCCTCTCCTCAAGGGGGGAAAGAAGAGACCTATGAGTGAGAGTAATGGCATGTGTTGAACGGATAGATAGAGAGCATTTGTTGAGGGTGACTATGAGGGAGAAGCATGACATTACATAAGGAGGAGGGTGAGTGTCAGTGGTGGATTGTCAGATGGGGATGTGAGGAAGCGTACCTGCAAGGTGAGTTGGTGTAAGGAGTGATGTGCTAGAGTAGGCTTAAGAAGGCAGAGTGAGGCGGTTGAGATGATACACACATCAGGATGTAGGTGAATGTGCCACTATTATACTCACCTTTCCTGCTCTGCTTAGGTCATTAAACTGCTTCAGCATTGAATCCACAAGTGTGACACCATGCTTCTGCTGCTGACCTCATGGGCAATCTCCAGCCACGCCCTGCGGGCCCTAATAGCCCTCAGCAGCACATCCAGGTAGCAACGTTCCAGCTAAGCTGCGTGGCCGCACAGCTGTTTGTCGGTCCCGCGCAGCCTGGGACTGGCTTTTCAAATGTGAAATCTTGCGCATGCATGAAACTTTGAATGGACCGCGCATCCCGTTAAAGGGACCGCACACCCAAAAAAAAATGAGGGGAACATTGCCAGGGAGGCATCACTAAAACGAGATGCATTGTGAAGTTAAAATCCAGCCCAATAATCTGGGACAAAATTAATTGGCACTTGGAAAAATATGGGTTAGTAAATGAAAGCCAGCACAGATTTGTTAAATGTAAATTGTGTTTGACCAACTTGATTGAATTATTTGATGAAGTAATGAGGGTAGGGCAGTTGACTTTCAAAAGGCGTTTGTTAAAGTACCATATAATAAAATTGAAGCCCGTGGGATTAAAGGGGCAGAGGCTGCGTGGATACAAAATTGGCTAAGTGACAGAAAGGAGAGAGTAGTGGTGAACGGTTGTTTTACAGACTGGAGGGAGGTGCACAGTGGTGTTCCCAGGGGTCGGTATTAGGACCACTGCTTTTCCTGATATATATTAATGACCTGGACTTGGAAATACAGGGCATAATTTCAAAGTTTGCAGATGACACGAAACTCAGAAATGTAGTAAACAGTGCGGAGGATAGTAGCAGACTTCAGGAGGACATAGACATACTGGTGAAATGGGCAGACACATGGTAGCTGAAATTTAATGCAGGGAAGTGTGAAGTGATTCATTTTGGTAGGAAGAATGAGGAGAGGCAATATAAACTAAATGTTACAGTTTTAAAGGGGGTGCATGAACTGAGAGACCTGGGGGTGTACGTACACAAGTCTTTGGAGGTGGCAGGAAAAGTTGAGAAGTCTACTAAAAGGCATGAGGGTTCCTTGGCTTTATAAAAAGAGACTTGGGGGGAATCTTTTGGGGGGGGAGGGGGATCAGCGGGCATGCTTGGCAGCGGGTCGGGTGGGAATTTTTTTTTGACAGCGGGTCGGAAACCTGCTGTCAACCTGCTGCCACGTGATTTTCCCAGATGTCAGGTCTGTTAACGCTGAACAGATCCGACATGCAGCGGCAGGGGAGGCAATTTAGGTCATTATGACCTTGTTAAGAACCACTTAAAATGGCAGGGGGTTGGGAACCTGAGCCGGGAGACAGAGGAAAGGGAAACAAGGATAAAAGCAAAAGATAGGAAGGAGAAAAACAAAAGTGGCAGTCAGAGAAATCAACGGTTTAAATCAAACATGGCCACAGTAAATAATAATTCTAATAGGTCTAAGAGCGTTAAAAAAACAAGCCTGAAGGCTTTGTGTCTTAATGCGAGGAGCATTTGTAATAAGGTGGATGAATTGGCTGCGCAAATAGAAGGAAACAAATACGATTTAGTTGGGATTACAGAAACGTGGCTCAAGGAAGGCCAGGACTGGGAACTCAACATCCAGGGGTATTCGATATTCAGGAAAGATAGGCAAAAAGGAAAGGGAGGTGGGGTAGCATTACTGGTTAAAGGAGGGATTAACACAATTGTAATGAAGGATATTAGCTCTGATGAGGTGGAATCTGTATGGGTAGAATTGAGAAATACTAAGGGGAATAAAACGTTAGTGGGAGTGGTTTATAGACCTCCAAACAGTAAGGCGGAGGTTGGGGATGGCATTAAAAGAGAAATTAAAGAAGCGTGCAATAAGGGCACAGCAGTCATCATGGGTGACTTTAATCTACATATAGATTGGGCCAACCAAATGAATAACAATACTGTGGAGGAGGAATTCCTGGAGTGTTTACGGGATGGTTTCATGGACCAATATGTCGAGGAACCAACCAGAGATCAGGCCATCTTAGACTGGGTATTATGTAACGAGAAAGGATTAATTAGCAATCTTGTTGTAAGAGGCCCCTTGGGTCGGAGCGATCATAATATGATCGAATTCTTCATTAAGATGGAGAATGAAGTAGTTGACTCGGAGACTAGGGTCCTCAATTTAAATAAAGGAAACTATGATGGTCTGAGGAGCGAGTTGGGCAGGATTGATTGGGGAATGGCACTCAAAGGGTTGATGGTGGATAGGCAATGGCAAACATTCAAAGACCGAATGGATGAACTACAGAATTTGTTCATCCCAGTTTGGCATAAAAATAAAACAAAAAAGGTGACCCAACCGTGGCTAACAAGGGAAATTAGGGATAGCATAAGGTCCAAGGAGAGGGCATATAAATTGGCCAGAAAAAGCAATAATCCTGAGGATTGGGAGCAGTTTAGGATTCAACAAAGGAGGACAAAGGGATTAATTAAGAAAGGGAAAATAGAATGTGAGAGTAAGCTTGCAGAGAACATAAAAACTGACTGTAAAAGCTTTTATAGATATGTGAAGAGAAAAAGATCGATGAAGTCAAGCGTAGGTCCCTTGCAGTCAGAATCAGGGGAATTTATAATGGGGAACAAAGAAATGGCAGGCCAACTAAATACATATTTTGGTTCTGTCTTCACAAAGGAGGACACAAATAACCTCCCAGAGATGCCGGGGAACATAGGGTCTGATGAATGGGTGGAACTGAAAGAAATCAGTATTTGTAGGGAAATGGTGTTAGGAAAATTGATGGGACTGAAGGCCGATAAATCCCCAGGGCCTGATAATCTACATCCCAGGGTACTTAAGGAAGTGGCCCTAGAAATAGTAGATGCATTGCTGGTCATCTTCCAGAACTCGATAGACTCTGGAACGGTACCCATGGATTGGTGGGTAGCTAATGTTACCCCACTATTCAAAAAAGGTGGTAGAGAAAAGGCGGGGAATTATAGACCGGTAAGCTTGACATCAGTAGTGGGGAAAATGCTAGAGTCCATTATAAAAGATGTAATAGCAGAGCACTTGGAAAGCAGTGACTGGATCGGACAAAGTCAACATGGATTTACAAAAGGTAAATCATGCTTGACTAATCTGCTGGAATTTTTTGAGCATGTAACTGGTAAAATAGATAAGGGAGAACCAGTGGATGTGGTGTATTTGGACTTTCCGAAGGCTTTCGATAAGGTCCCGCATAAGAGGTTAGCGTGCAACATTAAGGCACATGGGATTGGGGGCAAGGTATTGACTTGGATAGAGAACTGGTTGGTGGACAGAAAGCAAAGAGTTGGAATAAACGGGTCATTTTCCGAGTGGCAGGCAGTGACTAGTGGGGTACTGCAAGGATCGGTCCTAGGACCCCAGCTGTTCACAATATATATTAATGATCTGGACGAGGGAATTGGATGTAATATCTCCAAATTTGCAGACGACACAAAGCTGGGGGGGAGGGTATGCTGTGAGGAGGATGTCATGAAACTCCAGCACGATTTGGACAGGTTGGGTGATTGGGCAGAAACATGGCAAATGCACTATAATGTGGATAAATGTGAGGTTATCCACTTTGGTGGCAAAAACAGGAAGGCAGATTATTATTTGAATGGTAATAGATTGGGAGAAGGGGAAGTGCAAAGAGACCTGGGTGTTCTTGTACACCAGTCGCTGAAGGTAAGCATGCAGGTGCAGCAGACGGTTAAGAAGGCAAATGGTATGTTGGCCTTCGTAGCAAGAGGGTTCGAGTCCAAGAACAAGGATGTCTTGCTGCAGTTGTACAGGGCCTTGGTGAGACCACACCTTGAGTATTGTGTGCAGTTTTGGTCGCCTTACCTGAGGAAGGATGTTCTTGCCATGGAAGGAGTGCAGTGAAGATTCACCAGGCTGATACCTGGGATGGCAGGAATGACGTATGAGGAGAGATTGTGTCGATTGGGCTTATACTCACTGGAGTTTAGAAGATTGAGAGGGGATCTCATCGAAACCTATAAAATTCTGTCAGGCCTGGACAGACTAGATGCAGGAAGGATGTTTCTGATAGCCGGGGAGTCCAGAACCAGGGGTCATTGTCTAAGTATAAGGGGTAAGCCATTTAGGACTGAAATGAGGAGGAATTTCTTCACCCAGAGAGTGGTGAACCTGTGGAATTCTCTGCCACAGAGGGCGGTGGAGGCCAGTTCATTAAGTATATTCAAGAAAGAGTTGGATATATTTCTTGAGGCTAAAGGGATCAAGGGATATGGGGAGAAGGCAGGGACCGGGTATTGAATTTGGATGATCAGCCATGATCTCATTGAATGGCGGAGCAGGCTCGAATGGCCTACTCCTGCTCCTATCTTCTATGTATCTATGTAAAAAGTATTTTGAGCTCACCTTTAAATTTTACTGACACTGACTCCCACTCGGCCATTGGCCCAGAGCCTACTGGGTCTGCACAGAGTGGGATTAAATGGAGTGGACTTGAACAGAGTGCTTTATTTGGGAATTTGGAAAGAGTGTGAATTTGGAGAAGAGGGGGAAGGAGTTGTTGCTTTTTGCCTACACTACTTGTAGTGCTTTGTGTTACAGGTAGATTTTTAATTTCAGTACTCTTAACTTAATCTAGAGCAGGTAAGTAGTCAAGAAACTACACTGTAAACTAAGTTACCTAATTACAAATTTAATTAAATAAAACAAGGTCATATAGGGATGACAGTGCAGGTGGTGTGCCGCAACTGCAGCGTGTGGAAGTTTGTGGAGAGCATTGTGATCCCGGACAACCATGTTTGCAGTAAGTGTCTGCTTCTTGAGGAACTTCAGCTCAAGAGTTTTTGAGCTGGAGTCTGAGATGCAGACATTGCGGGGCATCAGGGACGGGGAGAGTTACCTGGACACGTTGATCCAGGAGGCAGTCACACCCCTTAGGTTAGGTAGTGGTACAGGTCTAGTTCGTGGTCAGGGACAGGAGGGTGTGACAGCAACTCAGGCAGGTAAGGGGACCCCGGGTGTAGTGCTGGAGGAGACTCAGCCTTTGCCCTTGTTCAACAGGTATGAGGTTCTTGCTGCCTATGTGGATGAGGGAAAAGCCTGCAGGATGGATGAGCAAGCTGACCATGGCACCATGGTGCAGGAGACCATTCAAGTGGGGGGAGTGAAAGGGAATGTAGTTGTGGTAGGGGACAGTGTAGACAGGGGGATAGATACTGTTCTCTGCAGCCGCGACCGAGAGTTCCGAAGGTTGTGTTGCCTGCCCAGTGCCAGGGTTAAAGACATCTCCTTGCGACTGGAGAAGAACTTAGAGTGGGAGGGGGAGGATCCAATAGCCGTGGTCCACGTAGGAACCAACAACATAGGTAGAACTAGGAATGAGGTTCTGCTGAGGGAGTTTGAGGAGCTAGGATCCAAATTAAAACGCAGAACCTCAAAGGTAATAATCTCTGCATTGTTACCTGAGCCACACACAAATTGGCATAGGGACAAACAGATTAGAGGTTTAAATGCGTGGCTCAAAGAGTGGTGTGGGAGGAAGAGGTTTCAATTTATGGGGCACTGGCACCAGTACTGGGGAAAGAGGGAGCTGTTCCATTGGGACGGGCTCCACTTAAACTGGGCTGGGACCAGTGTCCTGGCGAACTGAATAACTAGGGCAGTAGACAGGGCTTTAAACTAATGAAGGGGAGGGTGGGAGGATTCAAGAAAGAGTAAATTTAAAAGCAGCAAGAGAAATGTCAAGGCTATAGGAGCAGAGAAGCGTTTTGGGTAAAAATAAGCAGAGTAGGTCAGGAAGGGACAGAGAGAGTAACAAAGGTAATAAGGCATCAGTGACTAAGGTGACATCAGGGAAAAATAGAAATAAGTCAAAGCTAAAGGCACTATATCTGAATGCGCGAAGCATTCGCAACAAAATCGATGAATTAATACCGTAGATAGAAATTAACAGGTTTGATCTAATAGCCATAATGGAGACGTGGTTGCAAAGTGGCCAAGGTTGGGAACTAAATATTCCAGGATACTTAATTTTTAGAAGAGAAAGGCAAAATGGAAAAGGAGGAGATAATAAAGGATGGGATAAAGACACTGGAGAGAAAAGATCTTAGATCTGAAAATCAAGAAGTAGAATCTGTTTGGGTGGAGCTAAGAAACAGCAAAGGGCAGAAAACATTGGTGGGAGTTATTTATGGGCCCCCAAACAGTAGTTGTAATGTAGGGCAGAGTATAAATCAGAAAATTACAGGTGCGTATAACAAGGATAATACAGTAATCATGGGGGACTTTAATCTACATATAGACTGGGCAAACCAAGTTTGCAGTAATAGTGTGGAGGAAGAATTCATGGAATGTATGCAAGATAGTTTTCTAGATCAGTATGTTGAGGAACCAACTGGGGAACAGGTTATTTTAGATCTAGTATTGTGCAATGAGAAAAGGTTCATTAATAACCCTGTAGTAAAGGGGCCTTTAGGGAAGAGTGACCATAATATGATAGAATTTTACATTGAGTTTGAAAGTGACTTGGTTAAATCCAAAACTAGGGTCTTAAATCTAAACAAAGCAAACTACGTATGTACGGAAGACATAAAAACAGACTGTAAAATCTTCTATAGTTATGTAAAAAGGAAAATATTAGCGAAAGTAAATGTGGATCCCTTACAGGCTGAGAAAGGAGAAATTATAATTGGGAATAAGGAAATGGCAGTGAAATTAAACAAATACTTTGGGCTGGATTTTGTCAATGGGGATGTGATGGAGGCGGGACTCCCACTTTTTTGGGTTGTAGTCCCGTCTCCATCGACTTGTGGCCAACTCACGCTATTTTACCTTGATTGACCTTGTTAAGCCCGCCCACTGGGCTCAGCAGGCCAATTAAGGGACACCTGGTTACTGGTGATGTCAGTGATTGACATTTCATCCGTCAAGAGCTTTTGACAGATGAAAAATCAGCGTTTGACAGCTCTGTGAAGCTGTCAAACACTGACAATCTGTCTTCTAACTTGAGCCCTTCTACTGACTCAGTTAGAGATCTCTCCAGACCAGAAAGCAGAATGCTGCAGCTTTTGATAGTTCAGCGGCCATTCTGCTTTCTGTGCCGGTGAACTGAGGGACTCCCGAGAACTGAAGGAAGGAAGCCTGCAGGAGAAAGTAAAGGTAAGTAAAACTTATTAAAACACTTTACACACACCTCACACACTTACCTCTGCACACATGCACCCATCACTCACCTGCACAACGGACATCTTGACCCCTCCAACCCCTTCAGACTGACGGTCCACCTCGCTAACTTGGCGTGGTTCGGCACCATTGGGAAGCCCACACTTCAGGGCTAAAAATAGGGATTAGGCAAAAAACTGCCTCTTAACTACCTGTTAACAGGCAGTTAGTTGGCACTAATCCCCTTCCCGCCTCGTGGAGGTGGCTCCCAGCACAGGTCGGATACCTGCCTCCTGGGACATTGGCACGGAGGTGGGTTGGGGGCGGGATGGGTTCCTGCCCCCCCGATTCTGCAATTTTCCCACCACTCCCGCCTCCAAACCCAACTCCATGGGGCTTGGAAATTCGAGCCCTTTGTGTCTGTCTTCACGGAAGAAGATGCAAAAAACTTCCCGGAAATAGTGGAGAACCAAGGGTCTAGCGAGAATGAGGAACTAAAAGATACTAGTATTAGTAAAAAAATACTGGAGAAATGAATGGGACTGAAAGCCAATAAATCCCCTGGTCCTGATGGCCTACATCCTAGGGTTTTGAAAGAGTTGGCTATAGAGATAGTGGATGCATTGGTTGTCATTTTCCAAAATTCCATAGTTTCGAGAATGGTTCCCACAGATTGGAAGGTAGCAAAGGTAACCCCACTATTTAAGAAAGGAGTGAGAGAGAAAACGGGGAACTACAGACCAGTTAGCCTGACATCAGTCGTAGGGAAAATGCTAGAATCTATTATTAAGGACGTGGTAACAAGACACTTAGAAAATAATAATAGGATTGGGCAGAGTCAACACGGATTTATGAAAGGGAAATCGTGTTTGATGAATCTGTTAGAGTTTTTTGAGGTTGTAACTAGCAGAATAGATATGGGGGAACCAGTGGATGTGGTGTATTTGGATTTTCAGAAGGCATTCGATAAGGTGCCACACAAGAGGTTATTAAACAAAATTAGGGCTCATGTGATTGGGGGCAATATACAAGCATAGATTGAGGATTGGATAACGGAAAACAGAGTAGGAATAAACAGGTCATTTTCGGGTTGGCAGGCTGTAACTGGTGGGGTACCGCAAGGATCAGTGCTTAGGCCTCAGCTATTCGCAATCTACATCAATGATTTGGATGAGGGGACCAAATGTAATATATCTAAGTTTGCTGATGATACAAAGCTGGGTGGGAATGTAAGTTGTGAGGAGGATGCAAGGAGGCTTCAAGGGGATATAGACAGGCTAAGTGAGTGGGCAAGAACATGGCAAATGGAATATAATGTGGAGAAATGTGAAGTTATCCACTTTGGTAGGAAAAATAGAAAAGCAGAGTATTGGGAAATGGTGTTCAGAGGAACCTGGGTGTCCTTGTACATGAATCACTGAATGTTAACATGCAGGTACAGCAAGCAATTAGGAAAGCAAATGGTATGTTGGCCTTTATTACAAGAGGATTTGAGTATAAGAGTAAAGACGTCTTACTGCAATTATATAGGGCCCTGGTGAGACCATGCCTGGAATATTGTCTACGGTTTTGGTCTCCTTACCTAAGGAAGGATATACTTGCCATAGAGGGAGTGCAACGAAGGTTCACCAGACTGGTTCCTGGGATGGGGGGATTGTACTATGAGGAGAGATTGAGTAGACTTGGCCTATAGTCTCTGGAGTTTAGAAGAATGAGAGGTGATCTCATTGAAACATACAAAATTCTTACAGGGTTTGATAGGGTAGATGCAGGGAAGATGTTTCCTCTGGCTGGGGAGTCTAGAACCAGGGGTCACAGTCTCAGAATAAGGGGTCGGCCATTTAGGACTGAGATGAGGAGAAATTTCTTCACTCAGAGGGTGGCGAATCTTTGGAATTCTCTACCCCAGAGGGTTGTGGATGCTCAGTCGTTCACTCTATTCAAGACAGAGATCGATAGATTTTTGAATATTCATGGTATCAAGGGATATGGGGATAGTGCAGGAAAGTGGAGATGAGGTAGAAAATCAGCCATGATGTTATTGAATGGCGGAGCAGTCTCGAAAGGCCAAAAGGCCTATGCCTGCTCCTATTTCTTATGTTCTTATGTTTACGAGGTCACCCACGGGTTCCACGCTGCTTGGAGATCACGTCGGGTAAGGAGGTCGGGAGTTGTCTTCGCATTGTGTTGGCAGGGCAGGCGATGTGTTGCAGCTGTAGCATATGGGAGCTGGTGGACACCTGTGTGATCCACAGCGACCACATCTGCAGTAAGTGTCTGCAGTTCGAGCAACTTCGGCTCCGAGTTGATGAGCTGGAGTCCGAGCTTCAGACACTGCGATACATCAGGGAGGGAGAAAGTTACCTGGATACTTTGTTCCAGGAGGCAGTCACAACCCCTTAGGTTAAGTACTTCAAATCTGGTCCATGGTCAGGGCCAGGAGGGTGTGACTGCAAGTGAGGCTGGTATGGGGATCCAGGAGTTAGCATTGGAGGAGCCTGAGCCGTTGCACTTGTCCAACAGGTACGAGGTTCTTGCAGCCTGTGTGGACGAGAGCAGGGATTGCAGGGAGGATGAGCAAACTGACCACAGCACCATGGTACAGGGGGTCATTCAAGTTGGGGGAGTAAAAAGGAATGTAGTAGTGGTAGGGGACAGTATGGTCAGGGGGATAGATACGATTCTCTGTAGTCGAGAGAGTGAGTCCTGAAGGCTGTGTTGCCTGCCTGGTGCCAGGGTTAAGGGCATCTCCTTAGGGCTGGAGAGGAACTTGGAGTGGGAGGGGAAAGATCCAGTTGTCATGGTCCATGTAGGTACCAATGACATAGGTAGGTCAAAGAAAGAGGTTCTGCTGAGGGAGTATGAGCAGCTAGGGGCTAAATTAAAAAGCAGAACCGCAAAGGTAATAATCTCTGGATTACTGCCTGAGCCACGTGCAAATTGGTATAGGGTAAATAGGATCAGAGAGATGAACGAGTGGCTCAAAGATTGGTGTGGGAGAAATGGATTTCGAATCTTGGGGCACTGGCCCCAGGACTGAAGTAAGAGGGAGCTGTTCTGTCGGGACGGGCTTCATTTGAACCAGGCTGGGACCAGTGTCCTGGCGAATTGAATAACTAGGGCTGTAGATAGGGCTTTAAACTAAATAGTGGGGGGGAGGGATCCGCTGAGCGGAAATTTAAAAAGTCAAAGAAAAATGAGAAGGCAAAAGTGCAGGGTCGCGATAGGGGTAATGATCACCAGAGTGTGACAGGAAGGGACAGAGCGTATACACATAAGAGTGCATCAGAAAGAGGGGTCAGAGTAGGGAAAAATGGTAAAAAGACAACATTAAAAGCTCTATATCTGAACGCATGCAGCATTTGTAACAAGATAGATGAGTTGACAGCACAAATAGAAATAAATGGGAATGATCTGATAGCCATTACAGAGACGTGGTTGCAAGATGAACAAGGCTGGGAACTGAATATTCAGGGATATTTGCCATTTTGTAAGGATAGGCAGAAAGGAATAGGTGGTGGTGTAGCTCTGTTAATAAGGGATGAGATCAATACAGTAGTGAGAAATGACATTGGCTAAGAAGATCAAGACGTAGAATCAGTTTGGGTGGAGATAAGAAATAATAAGGGTAAGAAATCACTGGTGGGAGTGGTCTACAGGCCCCCAAACAGTAGCTACACTGTAGGACAGAGTATAAATCAAGAAATAATAGAGGCTTGTAAGAAATGTACGGCTATAATCATGGGCGATTTTAATCTTCATATTGATTGGACAAAGCAAACTGGCAAAGGTAGACTTGAGGAAGAGTTCTTAGAGTGTATACGGGATGGTTACTTGGAACAATACATTGTGGAACCAACCAGGGAGCAGACTATTTTAGATCTGGTAATGTGTAACAAGGCTGGATTAATTAATGATCTTGAAGTGAAGGATCCTCTTGGGAAGAGTGATCATAGCATGGTAGAATTTCAAATTCAGTTTGAGGATGAGAAAGCTAGGTCTCAAACTAGTGTCCTGAACTTAAACAAAGGTAATTACAAAGGTATGAAGGCAGACTTGGTTAAAGTGGACTGGGAAAATATATTACAGGGTAAGCCTGTAGAAAAGCAGTGGCAAACATTTAAGGAGATATTTCATAACTCTCAGCAAAGATATATTCCAGTGAGAAAGAAAGACTCTTAAGAGAAGGATGAACCATCGTGGCTAACTAAGGAAGTAAAGAATGGTATCAAATTGAAAACAAAGGCATACAATGTTGTGAAGAATAGTGGAAGGCCAGAAGATTGGGAAATTTTTAAAAACCAGCAAAGGACAACTAAAAAAATTATAGAGAGAAGATAGCTATGAGAGTAAGCTAGCAAGAAATATAAAAACAGCCAGTAAGAGCTTAAGATATATAAAAAGGAAGAGAGTAGCTAAAGTAAACTTTGGTCCCCTAGAGGATGAATCTGGGGAATTAATAATGGGAAACAGGGAAATGGTGGAGACTTTGATCAAATTTTTTGTATCGGTCTTCACGGTAGAAGACACTAAAAGCATCCCAATAATGGATAATCAAGGGGCTATTGGGGCGGGAACTTAAAACAATCACTATCGCTAGAGAAAAAGTACTAGGCAAACTAATGAGACTAAAAGTGGACAAGTCCCCAGGACCTGATGGCCTGCATTCTAGGTTCTTAAAAGAGGTGGCTGTAGAGATAGTGGATGCATTGGTTGTAATCTACCAAAATTCCCTGGATTCTGGAGTGGTCCCAGCGGACTGGAAAACCACAAATGTAACGCCCTTATTTAAGAAAGGAGGAAGACAGAAAGCAGGCAACTATACACCAGTTAGCCGAACATCTGTCATTGGGAAAATGCTGGAGTCCATCATAAAGGAAGTGGTAGCAGGTCATTTAGAAAATCATAATATAGTCAAGCAGAGTCAGCATGGTTTTATGAAAGTGAAATTATGTTTGACAAATTTGTTGGAGTTCTTTGAGGATGTAACGAGCAGGGTGGATAAAGGGGAACCAGTACATGTAGTGTATTTGGATTTCCAGAAGGCATTTGGTAAGGTGCCACATAAAAGGTTACTGCACAAGATAAGAGCTCACAGAGTTGGGGGTATTAGCATGGAAAGAAGATTGGCTAACTAACAGAAAACAGAGAGTTGGAATAAATAGGTCATTTTCAGTTTGGCAAACTGCAACTAGTGGGGTGCCGCAGGGATCAGTGCTGGGGCCTCAACTATTTACAATCTATATTAGTGACTTGGATGAAGGGACCGAGTGTAATGTAGCCAGATTTGCTGATGATACAAAGATAAGTGGGAAAGAAAATTGTGTGGAGGACGCAAAGAATCTCCAAAGGGATATAGATAGGCTAAGTGAGTGGGCAAAAATCTGGCAGATGGAGTATAATGTGGGAAAATGCAAGGTTATCCACTTTGGTAGGTAAAATAAAAAAGCAAATTATCATTTAAATGGGGAGAGATTAAAAAATGCTGAGGTACAGAGGGATCTGGGGGTCCTTGTACATGAATCACAAAAAGTTAACATGCAGGTACAGCAAGTAATTAGGAAGGCAAATGGAATATTGGCCTTTATTGCAAAGGGAATGAAGTATAAAAGTAGGGAAGTCCTGTTACAACTGTACAGGGTGTTGGTGAGAACACACCTGGAGTACTATGTACAGTTTTGGTCTCCTTATTTAAGGAAGGATATACTTACATTGGAGACAGTTCAGAGAAGGTGCACGAGGTTGATTCCGGAGATGAAGGGGTTGTCTTATGAAGAAAGGTTGAGCAGGTTGAGCCTATACTCATTGGAGTTTAGAAGAATGAGAGGGATCTTATTGAAACATAAGATTCTGAAGGGGCTTGACAGAGTAGATGCAGAGAGGATGTTTCCCCTCGTGGGGGAATCTAGAACTAGGGGGCATAATTTCAGAATAAGGGGTCGTCCATTTAAAACAGAAATGAGAAGGAATTTCTTCTTTCAGAGGGTCGTGAATCTTTGGAATTTTTTTCCCCAGAGAGCTGTGGAGGCTGGATCATTGAATATATTTAAGGTGGAGATAGACAGATTTTTGAACGATAAGGGAGTCAAGGGTTATGTGGAGCGGGCAGGGAAGTGGAGTTGAGGCCAAGATCAGATCAGCCATGATCTTATTGAATGGCAGAGCAGGCTCGAGGGGCCAAATGACCTACTCCTGCTCCTACGTCTTCTGTTCTTATGTTCTTATGAAGTGATAATGTAGATAGAGAGGGATGGGTGGAGGTGCAAAGTAAGTTGGTGTGAGTAAGGATGTGCAGGAGTTGGGTAGGGAAGACAGAGTGATGGGGATGTGATGAGTGGCACAGCAGGATGAGGTTGAGTGTGGCTTTGCAGTAATGTTTCGTGATCTACTGAGATTGTTGAAACGTTTGCGCCACTGCAGCCTGGTCCTCCTGACAACATCCCTGCTTGTGTCCTCCTGTGCAATGTGCAACCAGACTGTGTTGATCTCCTGGGGAGGTCTCTTCCGTCCATTGTAATGGAAGAGAATCTCCCTGCGTGCTATGACTCCCTCCGTATGCATATGGAGGGAGTAATGGGAGAGCCTGGGTGCAGCTGTGCACCTCTGTGCAGTGCTTGTCAGTGTTTGCAGCATCTGAATGCTGTAGAACACTGACAGCACAACTGTCAAAATAAATTTGCGCATGGTCCCTTTAAGGAAACCGGCTGATGACGCATCATCAAATGACGTCATCCGACCATCTTCCTTCAATTGGCCGGCAAACACGCTGGGCGGGCTTAACAAGCCCAATCAATGTAAAATCACTTTGGACAGCGGGCTAGAGCCAGTAGCGAGGTCGGGACCCGCCACCGACCCCGGCCACACTGGACCCGCCGAGGTAGGGGATATTGCGGCCATAGAGTACAAAAGCAAGAAAGTTTTGTTAAACCTTTATAAAACACTGGCTGCGCCCCAACTGGAGTATTGTGGCCAATTCTGGACACCATACTTTAGGAAGGATTTCAAGATCTTGGAAACAGTGCAGAGGAGATTTACTAGAATGGTACCAAGGATGTGGGACTTCAATTATGTAGAAAGACTAGAGAAGCTGGGATTGTTCTCCTTAGAGCATAGAAGGTTAACGGGAGATTTGATAGAGGTGTTCTAAATCATGAAGAGTTTTGGTAGAGTAAATAAGAGAAACTGTTTTCTGTGGCCAAAGGGTCAGTTACCAGAGGACAAAGATTTAAGAACCAGAGGTGACCCAGCAAGTTCTTATGATCTGGAATGCACTACTTGAAAGTGTGATGGGTGCAGATTCAATGGTAACTTTCGAAAGGGAATTGGATAAATACTTGAAGGGGAAATATATGCAGTGCTGTGGGGAATTGGCAGGTGAGTGGGACTAATTGGATAAATTTTTCAAAGAGCCAGTACAGGCACGATAGGCCGAAAAGCTGCCTTCTGTGCTGCATTATTCTATGATTCTAGGAAAGGACCCCTGTTCCAGGTGGATTGCATCCGTGCATATTAAAAGGATTAGAGAATAGATAAGCAGAGGCACTATTACATTACATATATATAAAAATTGATTAGAAAAGGGAATAGTGCCAGAGGACTGGCGGATAGCTAATGTGATTCCTATATTTAATAAGGGAGGTGGAACAAGTGCAGGGAACTGTAGACCAGTAAGCTTAATGTTGATGGTAGAAAAGATAATGGAATTTTTACATGCCTAAATGGAATGTTTAGACAAATATCTTATACTTCACTTGCTTAAAGTGCATTTGGGCTTTGGTGCTAATAAAGAGATGTGAAATACCACAGTGCTCTTTGTCCATTCTCGCTATGATCACCAAGAAATATAGTTGTATGAAGCTCTGGTTAGACTGCATTTGGAGTACTGCATTCCATTCTGGGCACTGCACTTCACATTGGCCTTGGAAGGGGTGCAGCGCAGATCACCAGATTGAGGGCTTGTATTCCCTTGAGTATATAAGATTAAGGAGTGATCTAATTGAGATGCTTAAGATGATTAAATGGGTTTGATAGGGTCGATATATAGAAACTACTTCCTTTGGTGGGGAGAGTCCAGAACAAAGGGATATAACTTTAAAATTAGAGCTAGGCCATTTAAGGGTGATGTCAGGGAGCACTTCTTCACACAAAGGGTAGTAGAAATCTGAAACTCTCTCCCTCAAAAAGCTGTTAAGGCTGAGAGTCAATTGAAAATTTAAAAACTGAGATTGATAGAGTTTTGTTAGGTGAGGGTATTAAGGGATAAATGGAGTTGAGGTGCAGATCAGGCATGATCTAATTGAATGGCGGAAAGGGATCCAGGAGCTGAATGGCCTACTCCTGTACCTATGTTCCTGCTCCTCTCATTTCCAACCAATTTCGGCAAGGGGACCTAACACAGGTGATAGGCCTCTCATTTACATATGTAAGTGGCCTAACGGCTCTTTTGGGTAGCTGTCACAGACTCCTGAAGAATATACCCGGCGAATTTAACAGTGACCCGATCACACGCAAATTGGGCACGGGCCATCCCAATGCTACATTTGTCACCTTTGCACCCATTTCACACCTGAAAAATGGGCACAACACATACCCTATAAAGTCACATCACAGAAAACGAGGAGGCGGAAAAACTTACAAAGCAGTAAAACAAAGTACTCTGAAATGGTTACAAGGCCAAAAATGCGATTTCTGGACACAATTGCATAGATGCCTATGCTACTGAATGTGCATCTAAGTCTACGTAAAATAAAACTCTCTGATGATAATAGGACTCTCATTGTCAGAGTTTAAAGGATTTACTGTTGGTATCTTAGTTGGGGATTAACCTGGACAAAGATAATGCAGATATCACATCTAGATGTTAAACATGACATAAATGGACCATTCTACCACTGTCTTTTGATTGAAAATTGTTTGTGGTAGCTAGCTTCTTTCCTGCATGTAAGGAAATTTTCCAAATAAACGCTGGAGAGCTCTCATTCCTGAAGCTTTTCTACGGCAGTTCAGCAGTACCACCATGTCCCTCAGAACTGTTGAATGTCATCCACGATGAGGATCATGATAAGTCACTAACATTATTGTACATTGGGGTTATTCCTTAAGGATGCCATGTGAATTTGAAAAATCTGTAATGGGCAGTTGGACCATAATCCAAGTTCCTCAGCTGTTGTATTATCTAACTGAATTGGCAGTCCCTCTCAGTGCTACTGCTTTCATTTTCAGAAACCTGGAGAATAAGTTGATATTTACATGAGCCAATATGCAGGTACTCTGTTACATATATTTTATTTTGTCATTTATCTATTGGTTCACCCACACAAAATTAACTTGAAAACAATGTTTTATCTGAAGGGAGCCATACTGTATCATTTTGGCCTAAGTAAGGATTTACTAAAAGAAATTAAAGAGCTGTTGCTGCTGTAATAGAGAGTTTCTGAGAAGATTGCTCCATCAACTCTATTGTAATGCTGCTGGGTTGACAGCTGATGTGATTTCAGGGTGCAGCAGAAACTTTTGGGTAAATTCACCAATTGGCATTGGGAAGCCAGGTTTGAAGGGAGGACCGGTCACAAAATTAGGTCTGCTATTTGTACAAATTTTCAGGGCATCCATGAAAACGGTCCCAGGCAAGGTAAGTACAGATTGAGGGTGTGTGTTGGCAAATCCATAATCAGGGGAGGGGAAGAAGTCTGGGGCAAGGGATGCCCTAGGTATCCTTGTGAGGTCACGAGGAGCACTCCTGTCCACAAGGAACCTTTAATTTTTGTTTTTAAAGCCCCTTACCATGGCCTCGTGTGGCCAGGATTCTTACTGTCACCAGCTTTCATGTCCCGATGATGTCATCAGGATGCGACACTGGTGCGGGTGGCCTACCTGTGGTTGAATTCAGGCAAGTAGAAATGAGGGTGGTGGGGGGAAGTGGCATTAACCACCCCCGCCCGTCAGGTGGGGCGGAGTTAAAATTGGCTTTCTAGTTCCAAAAGTTTTTGTTTCAATTTTAAATATTAGTGGCAGATACAATTAATGCAATGACTCTCTGACACTGCATATCATATCATTGTGCATTCCTCTGCTGTATCCAAACCTGAGAATGTCTTGGTCTAAAGCACATTTTTAATATGGAAGGTCATTTTCTGTTTTGTATCATTTGTGATACATAATGAACAAATAAATGTGAATCTGCATGATTTTCTCGTTCATTTGAATTTGGTGATCATGTCTTATTATTTTTATCCCGGCTGAAACATCCTTTAAGCCCACGTGCCTCCATGTGAAGAAGTGATTAGCCAGTGCTTAGTGATTCTTAATAGTTACTACAAACTAAATAGATTGGTAGCTGAGCAAGTGGAAGACTGCTCCCAGTGGTGGTTTGCACCCTACCCTTCTAATATTTAATCCTCATATGCATATTGCCTTTGTTATGTTATATATTCCTTTTCACCTTTTGGAGTTTTTCTAGTATTTTTTAAAATTTTAAATAAGTGAGATGGTTTTTAATTTTTGTCGCTCCCATATCTTTACCAACTTGAGAGTGGTAGGTTTCTGCCAAGACAGCAGGTAGAGGATGAGCAAGAGCAACCTTAAATGAGTCATCCAATTATTTTTCCCTTCCTTCCTTTGGTGGAGATCCCAGCCTCTTTTCAAAGCACACTTTAATGGTCTGGTTAGGATGTGGAACTCTCTCTGCAAAGAATCTGAGGCTACAAACCATCATCCTTTTATTCCTTGAAAGAGAGGCTTGAACCAGTAATTTATAACATTACTAAATGCTCCCACCCATTAAAGATTTTAAAATATTCTTCAATGTAGGTCTTTCCTCACTCTATAAGCTACATAGTACAGCACAGTTCCGTGATCTATGCATTTGAGGATCTTGACAGTTTAACAGTGGTAGCTCAATCATTAAAAGGAGATTAGAAGAAGCATGATGTAAAGATTATTCCAATATTGGGAGTTCTGATGATGACCATAAAGGTTCAGTCTTATGATAGAATATTATTATCTAACTAATAATTCATATATAAATGTGCTTTTCAACCCATTTTTGAAGTGGCCACTAGGAGATGCATAAACAGCCTGGGATTACTAATGCACTGATTTCTTGTGGGAAATGCCTGGCATCTCTTTGGCACCTAATAGTTGAACTTAGGGCTAATAATTTTACAAGTTTATGTTGCCATCATAGACCACCACATGATGTTAAGGCATATCGGGAATTTGGGCACACAAAACGCCCATTTCATGACACGTGAATTTCCGGCCACTGAAATTAGTGGATGGAAAGTCATTTAGACTGATGTGACTGTCAACATCAGAATTTCTGCTATCTATTCTTGCAAAGCTCTGCAACAGGAGTGCAAACTCGATCAGTTACCCCTCTGGGGTTTTTCATAGTGACCTGGATTTTGTGGTAAAAATAACAGTGAAGCTATCAGCACTCACCGTTATTAAAGTGTAAATCGACAGCAAATTCCAGTGACTGCATGTGTGCAATTAAATGCAGAAATCAGTGAGTTGTTGTCTTGAGTTGCCCTGCACCTCCAGAAGCTTTGACATAGGAATGAGGTTCTGCTGGGAGAGTTTGAGGAGCTAGGATCCAAATTAAAACGTAGAACCTCAAAGGTAATAATCTCTGGATTGTTACCTGAGCCACGCGCAAATTGGCATAGGGACAAGCCGATCAGAGAGTTAAATGTGTGGATCAAAGAGTGGTGTGGGAAGAAGGGGTTTCGATTCATGGGGCACTGCCACCAACACTGGGGAAAAAGTGAGCTGTTCCGTTGGGAAGGGCACCACTTAAACCAGGCTGGGGCCAGTGTCCTGGCGAATCGAATAACTAGAGCTGTAGATAGGGCTATAAACTAAAAAGGGGGGGGGGGGGGGGCGGGGAGGCGGTCAGGTGAAGGGAAATTTAGAAATCTAAAGAAAAAATTTAAGGCAATGGAGCAATGTAGCAATTTGGTTAAAGATAAGCAGAGTTTTACAGGAAGGGACAGAGAGTTTAACGGTAATAGTGCATCAGCAAATAAGGTGAAAGCGGGAATAATAGTAAAAAGTTAAAATTAATGGCTCTTTATCTGAATGCTTGAAGCATTCGTAACAAGATAGATGGGATTAGTGGCACAAATAGAGATAAATGTGTTTGATCTAATAGCCATTACAGAGACGTGGTTGCAAGGTGACCAAGGTTGGGAACAAAATATTCCAGGGTACTTGACATTTTGAAAATATAGGCAGAATGGAAAAGGGGGTGGGGGTATTTCTGATAAAAAAGGATGACATAAGGACAATAGTGAGAAAGGATATTGGCTCAGAAGATCAGGAATTAGAATCAGTATGGGTGGAGATAAGAAATAACAAGGGGCAAAAAACACTAGTAGAAGTAGTTTATAGGTCCCCTAACAGTACCTAAACCGTTGAACAGAGTATTAATCAAAAATAATAGGAGCTTGTAACAAAAGTAATGCAATAATTGAGGGGGAGTTTAATCTTCATATAGACTGGGCAAATCAAGTTGGCAAAGATAGTCTGGAGGATGAGTTCATTGAATGCATTCGAGACAGTTTCCTAGAACAATATGTTGTGGAACCAACCAGGGAACAGACTATTTTAGATCTTATTGTGTAATGAGACCGGGTTAATTAGTAATCTCATAGTAAAGGATCCCCTGGGGAACAGTGATCATAATATGATAGGTATTTTACTATCAAACCCAATGTGAAATTCTAAGTCCGAAACAAGGGGGAAAAATTCGGTTGCTTTGCGCCTCGTTAGTGCGCTAAGCAACTAGCGCCCAGGCGTGGCGCCACCAACGCCTCCCGCAAAATTCAGCGGGAGGTTAGCGGCGGCGCATGTGCAGCACCCCGCTCATGCCCCGGCCGCGATTTTCGGTAGTGCACCCTGACTTACCGCTGGATGCTATGTCTGATGGGGTCAGGAGGGCCTACCTGCGGCCGGGGTGGCGTTATTTAAAGGCGAGGTACCGGGCGGCCATTTTTGTTGCTGGCCGCCTGCCAGCACCTGCTTCCACTCCCGTCCCCGGCCACCTGATCCCTCCCCCCCACGGAGTGCCAGCTGCGCTCCATGAGCCTGGCATTTCTCTTGAGTGCCGGGCTCTTTTGCTGGCACTCCGATCCCCGGTGTCCCAGCTGGGCCCCGGGTCGCGCTGCACAAGGCCCCTCCCCTTTAAGAAAGGGAGGAAGGCCTGCAATACCGCGGCACGTAGCACCGTGATATTCCCTTGCAGCACCCCAAGAGGGAGGCGGGGCGCTTCCAGTAGTGCCCCGCTTCCCTCTTGGGGCACTACCACTCAATTCTGGCTGCGGGGTGGGGGGGGCGGTGCTAATTTTTCTGGGGCGCTAAAAGTAGCGCCCCGGCGAAGTTAGTGCCCCAAAGGGGGTGAGACTCAATTTCTCCCCCTTAAACTTAAATAAAGCCAATTACATAGGTATGAGGGGCAAGTTGGCTAAGGTAGATTAGGAAATTAGATTAAAAGGTATGACAGTAGATAAACAGTGGCAAACATTTAAAGAAATATTCCAAAAATTCTCAACGAATATACATTCCCAAATGCATTACCTCACACTTCTCCAGACTGAATTCCATTTGCCACTTTTTCTACTCACCTGACATCAAGAGTTGTTTGAGGATGTAACTAGCAGGGTAGATAAAGGGGAACCAGTGGATGTAGTATATTTGGATTTCCAAAAGGCATTCGATAAGTTGCCACATAAAAGGTTGTTACGCAAGATAAGGGCTCATGGGGTTGGGGTAGTATGGTAGCATGGATAGAGGATGGGTTAGTGGTCAGAAAACAGAGAGTAGGGATAAATGGGTCATTTTCAGGTTAGCAGGCTGTGACCAGTGGATTGCCGCAAAGATCAGTGCTGGGGCCTCAGCTATTTACAATCTATATTAATAACTTAGATGAAGGGACCGAGTGTAATGTATCCACGTTTGCTGACGATACAAACTAGGTGGGAAAGTAAACTGAGGAGGATACAAAGAGCCTGCCAAGGGATATAGACAGGTTAAATGAGTGGGCAATAAGGTGGAGTATAATGTGAGATTATTCACTTTGGTAGGAAAACAGAATATTTTTTATTGCAAGGGGGTTAGAGTACAAGAGTAAGGAAGTCTTACTACAGTTGCATAGGGCTTTGATGAGAGCACACCTGGAATACTGTGCACGGTTTTGGTCTCCTTATCTGAGGAAGGATATACTTGCCTTAGAGGCGGTGCAATGAAGGTTCACAAGATTGATTCCTGGGATGAGAGGGTTGCCCTATGAGGAGAGATTGAGTTGATTGGGCCTATTCTCTCTGGAGTTTAGAAGAATGAGAGGTGATGTCATTGAAACATATAAGATTCTGAGGGGGAGTGACAGGGTAGATGCTGAGAGGTTGTTTCCCCTGGCTCAAGAGTCTAGAACTAGAGGGCATAGTCTCAGGATAAGGGGTCGGCCATTTAAGACTGAAATGAGGAGGAATTTCTTCACTCATAGGTTTGTGAATCTTTGGAATTCTCTCCCCCAAAGGGTTGTGAATGCTGAATCATTGAGTATATTCAAGGCTGAGATAGATAGATTTTTGGGTGTTAGGGGAATCAAGGGATATGGAGGTCAGGCGGGAAAGTGGAGTTGAGGTCGAAGATCAGCCATGATCTTATAAAATGGTGGAGCAGACTCGAGGGGCCATATGGCCTACTCCTGCTCCTAATTCTTATGTTCTTATGTTCTTATGTTCTTAACAGTATCTCGCCAAGAGACTTAACATTGAAATGATTGGAACACGTGAAGTTGCTGTACTTACATGATGGATGCACACTAAACAACCCAGAAAAGGTTAGGGCTTGTCCATTTCAGTGTAAGTACATCTTTAATGGTGTGATAAGTGTTAATGATTGCTGAACAACCTCTCTGGCACTGAAAATTAACGTTTACAAGCCTCATTCCTTCAGCTTTTAATTATTGTTGGAGATTTTAAAAAATCAAAAAAATTAATTTTTTTAGAAACTTTTTCTTTCTGTCTCTTTTATCTCTTATTCCCATCTTTCTTTTGCTTTCTGTACATGATTTGGCATTGGATTAAATATTCTAACTTACACCTCCTGGTTCAGACTCTGCACGCCTCAGTAACCATTCTTCAATCGGATTGGTTAAGGAGATAGACAGTTGCCTGCCCTGTTCACACAGGGCCCTGATCCCCTGTAGAGGGCGCTGTGCCAAAATAGCCTTCCAATCACAGCAGATTCCAGTGCAAAGGTTTATAGAAAGCCTATGGGCAAGGGTAAGTGTAATGAACGGCAGGTGCCGTTCGTTCATCACTGACCATAAAATCTGGCCCATAGAGAATCATCAGTGTGAACTAGCAATATTGTTGATGCAATGCTTTGACTGATTACTACCAGGTTATCTTGAAACTGCTAATTTTTTGAATAGCCTGTACATCTCAGTCAGAACCTACCTGGATATTCGCAAGTACTGTCATCTTCAGCATCACTGTTCGCATAACTGATTGCAGCCAGTGCTGTCAACAAGTGGAGAAAATTGGGACTCAGTATACATCTTGGATATCAATAATATCTAACTACTGAAAATACTGATTGTTTTCCTCGCCAAATCTCCACACCCCTCCTCCTGAATGTGTTGACTTCATGTTGGGGTGCATAATGGGGATCGGGTGGGAAAGTGGAGTTGAGGTCAAAGATCAGCCATGATCTTATTGAATGGCAGAGCAGGCTCGAAGGGCCATATGGCTTACTCCTGCTCCTAATTCTTATGTTCCTACAACACAGTATTTTGCCCAAGTAACCATTGTGCATGTGATATTGTTACCTTTGGAGTCCCTCAGGGATCTATCCTTGGCCCCTCCTATTTCTCATCTACCTGCTGCCCCTCGGTGACATCATCCAAAAATACGACATCAGATTCCACATGTACATTGATGAAACCCAGCTCTACCTCACAATTACCTCTCTCGACCCCTCCACTGGATCTGATTTGTCACACTGCATGTTCAACATCCAGTATTGGCTGTGCAGAAATTTCCTCCAATTAAATATTGGGAAGGTTGAAGCCAGTGTCTTTGGCCCTCGACACAAACTCGTTCCCTAGCCACCGATTCCAGCTTCCTCCCTGGCCACTGAGGCTGAACCAGACTGTTCGCAACCTCAGCGTCCTATTTGACCCTGAGCTGAGCTTCCAATCCCAGACCCTCTTCATTACACCAAGAGCATCTGCTTCCACCTCTGTAATATTGCCAATCTAAGCCCATGCCTCAGTCCATTTGCTGCTGAAATCCTCATCCATGCTTTTGTTACCTGCAGACTCGACTATTCCAATGGTCCCCTGGGTGCCTCCCACCATCCACCCTCCATAAACTTCAGCTCATCCAAAGCTCATACATTAATTCACACCAAGTTCCGTTGACCCATCACCCCTGTGCTTGCTGACCTATAATGGCTCCCGGTCCAGCAATGCCTCGAATTTAAAATTCTTATCCTTGTGTTCAAATTCTTCCATGGCCTCACCCCTTCCTCTCTCTGTAACCTCTTCTAGCCCTACAACCCTCCGAGAACTCTTCACACACCACACACTTTTCTGCGTTGAATTTTATCTGCCATGTGTCTGTCCATTCCACCAGCCTGTCTATGTCCTCTTGAAGTCCATTACTACCTTTCTCACTGTTTACCACACTTCCAAGTTTTGTGTCATCTACAAATTTCAGAATTGTGCCCTGTACCTCCAAGTCCAAGTCATTAATGTACATCAAAAACTGAACCTTGGGGAACTCCACTGTCAGAAAAACAGTCATTCACCACAACTCTCGGTTTTCTATCCCTTAACCTATTTTGTATCCAGGTTGCTACTGCCCCTGTACTGCCTTGGCTGAAATCAGCAAACTCAGCACAGACCAGCAATCGAACCGTGGATCGTCCTGGTCTCTACGGTTCAGCTATTCACTGGAATAACTTGCCAAGCCATTGGGGACCCCATACTGAATGTTATCAATACAGAAGTATTTAGTAATTATTTTGTGAACAAGCTGTTAAAGGATTATCTTTCATGTGTACAAATCCATTATGCTTATTGCTAGTAAATCAGCCTTACTAGACAGCTCTCTGCGATAACTTGGCAATCACTGCTTTTTGAAAAATTCGCTTTATGCTTTTTGTGATATGCTTTAGGACAAGTTTCACCAGCTACTTTCAGATGTCCTTAAGTAATCATTAACAGTCCACCTCAAAGGAAGCCACATGCTGATTTTCTTTAGCATGTGACCCTTTATATCCTGGACTGCATATAAGAAATTAAATGTCAATTGTTCGATCTTCAGCTTTCAACTTTTCTCTTTATTGCAGCCTTTCTGGTCTGTTTCTATATTACATAGAATCACATAGAACATACAGCACAGAAACAGGCCATTCGGCCCAACCAGTCCATTATGGCATTTATGTTCTACTCGAGCCTCCTCCCATCCTTCCTTATCCAACTCTATCAGCACAACCCTCTCTTCCCTTCTCCCTCATATGCTTATCTAGCTTTCCTCGGGAGTACAAATACACAATTCACTAAAAGTTGCGACGCAGGTCAATAAGGCCATAACAAAAGCAAACCAAGCACTCAGGTTTATTTCTAGAGGGATAGAATTGAAAAGTAGAGAAGTCATGCTAAACTTGAAAGGGGGTGAAAAAAGAGGAAACTTAAAATAAGTTAGAAAATCAGTAAAATATTAAGGAGAGAAGTGCTATACAGAAATGAAGCCGAGAGACAAACGCGAAGGAGCGAGTTATGGCGAAGGAGGTGGAAATGGCATGATCCAATGACTCCAAAAATGCAAAATAGGTTGAGAATCGGAGGTGCTGTTTAATCACAATTCTCCCTGACTCAAAGCAATTTAATCATACAAGGCACACTCACTAGTTATGAGACAAGGATCTGACTGACAGCTCTAAAACGTTGGAAACTCTTGATGTACCTAAGTTTTTCCAAGACCTCAAAGCTGTCAAACTCCTTACTTTCCTCAGTCTCCACTTCCTGCTACAGTCTTCAAGCTTTTAAAACCCAAACTTTATGTCCCTTAACCACTACTTCCTGATTAGCCTTTTTAATCTCAGTAGAGTCTGCATCATGTGCCTTAGCCCTTCACCTTGGTTCCTCAATTTAAAATAAAATCATGGCAGCAATACGTACGTATGAAAATGTTGGACATGAGGACAGAAAGGCAGTTCTGCTACCATCGACATGAGACCATATGGTATGTTGCCTCCCTGGTGACTGGGTAAGGGACATCACTGAGAGGGCGCAGAACATTCTGCGGCGGGGGGGAGGTGGAAGAGGAAAAGCCAGAAGTCGTGGTCCATATTGGTACCAATGACATAGGGATGAAGAGGGTTGAGGTCCTGCAGTCAGAGTTTAAGGAGCTAGGGAGGAAGTTAAAAAGCAGGAACTCAAAGGTAGTAATCTCTGGATTACTCCCAGTGCCACACATTAGTGAGAATAGAAATAAGAAAATATGGCAGGTTAATGCGTGACTAGAGACATGGTTCAGGAGGGAGGGCTGCAGATTCCTGGAACATTGGGTAGCAGGACGGACCTGAACAGAGATGGGGCCAATATCCTTGCGGGCAGGTTAACTAGTGCTGTGGGTGTGGGTTTAAACTAATTTGGCTGGGGTTTGGGCACCAGCATGTAGTATTAAAAAGGATAAACAAGGTGCATAAAGGACTGGGAGAGGCAGTTAGAGTTAGAAATAATACAGGTTTGGAGAGAAAGGATCTTGGCTCCGAAAATCAAGAAATAAAATCAGTTTGGGTGGAGCTAAGAAACAGCAAGGGGCAGAAAACATTGGTGGGAGTTGTTTATAGGCCCCCAAACAGTAGTTGTAATGTAGGGCAGAGTATAAATCAGGAAATTAGAGGCGCATGTAACAAGTGTAATACAGTAATCATGGGGGACTTTAATCTACATATAGACTGGGCAAACCAAATTTGCAGTAATAGTGTGGAGGACAAATTCATAGAATATATGCAAGATAGTTTTCTAGATCAGTATGTTGAGGAACCAACTAGTGAACAGGCTATTTTAGATCTAGTATTGTGCAACGAGAAAGGGTTAATTAATAACCTTGTAGTAAAGGGGCCTTTAGGGAAAAGCGACCATAATATGATAGAATTTTATATTGAATTTGAAAGTGACTTAGTTAAATCCGAAACTAGGGTCTTAAATCTAAACAAAGCAAACTACGTAGGTATGAGGGGCGAGTTGGCTAAGGTAGATTGGGAAACTACATTAAAAGGTATGACAGTGGACGAGCAATGGCTAGCATTTAAAGAAGTAATACATAATTTACAACAAATATACATTCCTTTAAGGCACAAAAACCCCACAGGAAAAGTGGTCCAACCATGGCTAACAAGAGAAGTTAAAGATAGTATTAGATCAAAGGAAGAGGCTTATAATGCTGCCAAAAAGAGTAGTAAGCCTGAGGATTGGGAGGATTTTAGAATTCAGCAAAGGAGGACCAAGAAATTTATAAAGAAAGGGAAAATAGAATATGAGAGTAAACTAGCGAGAGACATAAAAACAGACTGTAAAAGCTTCTATAGGTATGTAAAAAGGAAAAGATTAGCGAAAGTAAATGTGGGTCCCTTACAGGCTGTGGCAGGAGAAATTATAATGGGGAATAAGGAAATGGCAGTGAAATTAAACAAATACTTTGTATCGGTCTTCACATAAGAAGACGCAAAAAACTTCCCGGAAATAGTGGAGAACCAGGGGTCTAGAGTGAGGAACTGAAAGATATTAGTATTAGTATAAAAGTAGTACAGGTTGAGCGTCCCGAATCTGGCAACGTCGGGACCAAGGCCAAGCCGGTTTTCGTGTTTTTCCGGACTTCGGAACGTGTTTCTGATGTCCAAAGTCCGGAAACGCCCGAGCCCAGGTTGCGATATTTCCGGACTACGGACATCAGAAACACGTTTCGAGTCCGGAAATGCCTGGGCCCAGATTGCGATATTTCTGGGTTTTGGTAAGCCTCCCTCAGGGTGTCCGGATTCTGGAACATTTTACGGATTCCGGACTACCCTGCCACCAATCGTCCCGGAGTCCGGATTCCAGAACACCCCGGGTTCCGGAACTCCGGATTTTGGACACTCAACCTATACTGGAGAAATTAATGGGACTGAAAGCGATAAATCCCCTGGACCTGATGGCCTACATCCTAGGGTTTTGAAAGAATTGGCTGTAGAGATAGTGGATGCATTGGTTGTCATTTTCCAAAATTCCATAGATTCTAGAGCGGTTCCTGTGGATTGGAAGGTAGCAAATGTAACCCCACTATTTAAGAAAGGAGGGAAAAGAGAAAATGGGGAACTACAGGCCAGTTAGCCTGACATCAGTAGTAGGGAAAATGCTAGAATCTATTATTAAGGAAGTGGTAACAGGGCACTTAGAAAATAATAATAGGATTGGGCAGAGTCAACACGGATTTATAAAAGGGAAATCGTGTTTGACAAATCTATTAAAGTTTTTGGAGGTTGTAACTAGCAGAATAGATAAGGGGGGACCAGTGGATGTGGTGTATTTGGATTTTCAGAAGGCATTCGATAAGGTGCCACGCAAGAGGTTATTAAACAAAATTAGGGCTCATGGGATTGGGGGTAATATACTAGCATGGATTTAGGATTGGTTAACGGACAGAAAACTGAGAGTAGGAATAAATGGGTCATTTTCGGGTTGGCAGGCTGTAACTAGTGGGGAACCGCAAGGATCAATGCTTGAGCCTCAGCCAATCACAATCTATATCAATGATTTGGATGAGGGGACCAAATGTAATAAAACCAAGTTTGCTGATGATACAAAGCTGGGTGGGAATGTAAGTTGTGAGGAGGATGCAAAGAGGCTTCAAGGGGATATAGACAGGCTAAGTGAGTGGGCAAAAACATGGCAAATGGAATATAATGTGGAGAAATGTGAAGTTATCCACTTTGTTAGAAAAAATAGAAAAGCAGAGTATTTTTTAAATGGTGAGAGATTGGGAAATTATGGTGTTCAGAGGGACCTGGGTGTCCTTGTACACGAATCACTGAAAGTTAACATGCAGGTACAGCAAGCAGTTAGGAAAGCAAATGGTATGTTGGCCTTTATTACAAGAGGATTTGCGTATAAGAGTAAAGACGTCTTACTGCAATTATATAGGGCTCTGGTGAGACCACACTTGGAGTATTATGTACACTTTTGGTCTCCTTACCTAAGGAAGGATATACTTGCCATAGAGGGAGTGCAACGAAGGTTCACCAGACAGGGATGGGGGGATTGTCCTATGAGGAGAGATTGAGTAGACTAGGCTTATATTCTCTAGAGTTTAGAAGAAAGAGAGGTGATCTCATTGAAACATACAACAGGGCTTGACAGGGTAGATGCAGGGAGGATGTTTCCCCTGGCTGGGGAGTCTAGAACCAGGAATCACAATCTCAGAATAAGGGGTCGGCCATTTAGGACTGAGATGAGGAGACATTTCTTCACTCAGAGGGTGGTGAATGTTTGGAATTCTCTACCCCAGAGGGCTGTGGAGGCTGATTCTTTGAGTCTATTCAAGACAGAGATCGATAGATTATTGAATATTAAGGAAATCAAGGGATATGGGGATAGTGCAGGAAAGTGGAGATAAGGTAGAAGATCAGCCATGATCTTATTGAATGGCGGAACAGGCTCGAAGGGCCAAATGGCATATTCCCGCTCCTATTTCTTATATTCTTATGTTCTTAGGCGGGATCATAGAAAATACAAAGATCTAAGTTAGGTTTGGAGTGCATGTGTATAAATGCACGAAGTGTGGTTAATAAGGTTGGTGAGCGGCAGATGCAATTAGCTACATGGGAATATGATGTAGTGGTGATAACTGAGATCTGGCTCAAAAAAGGGGAGGATTGGATGCTTAATATTCTTGGGTACACGGTATTCAGGAAAGATAGGGTAGGAAATAAAGTAGGAAGGGTAGCTTTTTTGATTTAGGAAAATATTACAGTGCTAGAAAGGGAAAATGTCCTTGAGGGATCAAACACAGAATCTATTTAGTTGGAGTTGAGAAACAATAAAGGAGCCATTATGCTGCTGGGGGAATTTTATAGGCCACCAAATAGTAGTAAGGAGATGGAGGAGCAGATTTACAAAGAAATTACTGAGAGGTGCAAGAACTATAATGATAATGGAGACTTTTAACTACCCCCATATTGAATGGGGCAGTGATTGTGTTAAGGGCAGAGAAGGGGAGGAATTTCTGAAATGTGTTGAGGAGAATTTTCTTGATCAGTATGTTTCCTGCCCAATCAGGAAGGAGGCATTGCCGGATCTAGTCCTGAGGAATGAAGTGGGTCAAGTGAAGAATGTCACAGTTAGAGAGCATCTCGGGAATAGTGATCATGGTATCATAAGGTTTAGAGTAGTCTTGGAGAAAAACAAGGAGCAATCTAGAATAAAAATACTTTACTGGAGGAGGGCTAATTTCAGAGAATTGAGGAGGGATCTGGCCCGGGTAAATTGGAGTCAAAGACTGGCAGACAGAAATGTAATGGAGCAATGGGCGGCCTTTAAAGAGGAGATGGTTCGGGTACAGTCCTGGTACATTCCTTCAAGGAGGAGAGGGAGGGCAACCAAAGCCAGAGCTCCCTGGATGACGAAGGAGTTAGGGAGCAGGATGAAGGGGGCGTATGACAGATGTCAGCTTGATAATACAAGGGAGAATCAGGCTGAATATAAAATGTACAGAGGAGAAGTGGAAAAGAAAGTAAGAGGGGCAAAGAGCCAGTACGAGAATAGATTGGCAGCTAACACATAAAAGGGAATCCAAAGGTCTTCTATAGGCATATTAACAGTGAAAGAGTCATCAGAGGGGTGGTGGGGCCAATTAGGGACCAAAATGGAGAACTAGTGGGAGAGGCAGAAGGCATGGCTGAGGTATTAATGAGTACTTTGCATCGGTATTTACCAAGGAAGAGGACTTTGCCAAAGCTATGGTAAACAAGGAATTTGCTGGGATACTGGATGAGATAAAAATAGATAAAGAGAAATGCTGGCAGTAATTAAAGTGGATAAGTCACCCGGTCCGGATGGGATGCATGCTAGGTTCCCGAGGGAGGTAAGGGTAGAAATTGCGGAGGAGCTGGCCACAATCCTCCTTAAATACAGGGGTGGTGCCAAAGGACTGGAGGATTGCAAATGTTACACCCTTGTTCAAAAAAGGGTGAAGAATAAACCTGGCAATTACAGGCCAGTCCGTTTAACTGACTTCTGGGAACAAAAGTCCAAGAAAAAATTAACAGCTACTTGCTGTTTTTGATATATATTAATGATTTGGACTTGGGGGTATAGGGCACAATTTCTAAATTTGCAGATAACATGAAACTTGGAAGTGTAATAAACAGTGAGGGAGATAGTAATAGACTTCAAGAAGATATAGACAGGCAGGTGGAATGGATGGACGCATGGTAGATGAAATATAATGCAGGGAAGTGTGAGGTGAGACATTTTGGTAGGAGGCCCCTTGGGTCAGAGCGATCATAATATGATCGAGCTCTCAGTCGAGATGGAGAGTGAGGAAATTGAATCAGAGACTAAGGTCCAGAACTTAAATAAAGGGAATTACGAGGGTATGAGACGGGAATTGGGTAAGATTGATTGGGTGGTGTTTCTGGGGGGATTGACAGTGGATAGACAATGGCAAGCATTCAAAGATAGAATGGAAGAATTCCAGAACATGTTTATACCGGTTTGGCATAAAAATAAACCTAAAAAGGTGACTCAACCGTGGATAACGAGGGAAATTAGGGACAGCATAAAATCAAAAAAAAGGGCATATCAACTGGCAAAAAAAAGCACCAGACCGGAAGATTGGGGGCAGTACAGGATACAGCAAAAGAGGACAAAGGGATTAATCAGGAAGGGGAAAATAGAATACGAAAGTAAACTTGCAGCAAACATAAAGACAGACTGCAAAAGCTTTTATCGGTATATCAGGAGGAAAAGACTGGTAAAATCCCAAGTCGGTCCCTTGCAGTCCGATTCGGGAGAATATATAATGGAGAATAAGGAAATGGCAGACCAATTAAACTCATACTTTGGTTCTGTATTCACAAAGGAGGACACAAATAACCTCCCAGGAATATCGACAAACATAGGGACTAATGAGAGGGAGGAGCTGACAGAAATTAGTATCTCTAGGGATATGGTGTTGGGTAAGTTGAGGGGACTGAAGGCCGACAAATCCCCGGGGCCTGATAAACTACATCCTAGGGTACTTAAGGAGGTGGCCCTGGAGATAGCAGATGCTCTAAGGATCATCTTCCGGAACTCCATTGACTCGGGAACAGTACCCGTGGATTGGAGGGTAGCTAATGTTACCCCAATATTTAAAAAGGGGGGTAGAGAGAAAGCAGGGAATTATAGACCAGTAAGCCTTACATCGGTTGTGGGCAAAATGCTAGAGTCCATTATTAAGGATAAAATAGCGAAGCACTTGACAAATGGGGAAAGGATCGGACAGAGTCAACATGGATTTACAAAGGGTAAATCGTGTTTGACTAATCTGCTGGAATTTTTTGAGGAAGTAACTGGTAAAATAGATGGGGGAGAGCCAGTGGATGTGGTGTACCTTGACTTCCAGAAAGCCTTCGATAAGGTTCCACACAAAAGATTATCATGCAAAATTAAGGCTCATGGGATTGGGGGCAAAGTATTAACGTGGATAGAGAACTGGCTGGCGGATAGAAAACAGAGAGTTGGAATAAACGGCTCGTTTTCGGAGTGGCAGGCAGTGACCAGCGGGGTGCCGCAAGGATCTGTCCTGGGACCCCAGCTGTTCACAATATATATAAATGATCTGGATCAGGGAATTGGATGCAATATTTCCAAATTCGCTGACGACACTAAACTAGGAGGAGGGGTGGGCCCTGATGAGGATGTCAGGAGGCTACAGTGCGATTTGGACAGGTTGGGGGAATGGGCGGATACGTGGCAGATGCACTATAATGTGGATAAATGCGAGGTTATCCACTTTGGGGGTAAAAACAGGAGGGTGGATTATTATCTAAATGGCAATAGATTGGGAGATGGGGAAGTGCAGAGGGACCTGGGTGTTCTTGTGCACCAGTCACTGAAGGAGAGCATGCAGGTGCAACAGGCGATTAAGAAGGCAAATGGTATGTTGGCCTTCATATCAAGGGGGTTCGAGTATAGGAATAGGGATACCTTACTACAGCTGTACAAGGTGCTGGTGAGACCGCATCTGGAGTATTGTGTACAGTTTTGGTCGCCCCATCTGCGGAAGGATGTTCTTGCCATGGAAAGAGTGCAGCGGCGATTCACCAGGCTGATACCTGGAATGGCGGGAATGACCTACGAGGAGAGATTGAATAGTTTGGGCTTGTACTCGCTGGAGTTTAGAAGATTGAGAGGGGATCTCATCGAAACATATAAAATTATGGCAGGCCTGGACAGGCTGAATTCAGAGAGAATGTTTCCAATGGCAGGGGAGCACAGAACCAGGGGCCACAGTCTAAAAATAGCGGGCAAATCATTTAAAACAGAGATGAGGAAGAATTTCTTCACTCAAAGAGTGGTGAGCCTGTGGAATTCCCTGCCACAGAGGGCTGTGAAGGCTAATTCAATAAATATTTTCAAGAGAGAATTGGATATATTTCTGAAGGCTAAGGGGATTAAGGGTTACGGAGAAAAGGCGGGGACGGGGTACTGAACTGGTAAGATCAGCTATGATCTCAGATGAAGATCAGCCATGATCTCATTGAATGGCGGAGCAGGCTCGAAGGGCCGAATGGCCTACTCCTGTTCCTATCTCTATGTTTCTATGTTTCTAAAACTGATCAGAGACCATCCACACTAAATGGTACAATTTTAAAGGGGGTGCAAGAACAGAGAGACCTAGCGGTGTTGTGCACAAATCTTTGAAGGTGGTAGGACAGGTTAACAAAGCAGTTAATAAAGCATATGGGATCCTGGGCTTTATAAATAGAGGCATAGAGTACAAAAACCAGGAAGTTATGCTAAACTTATATAAAACACTCATTCAGCCCCAGCTGGAGTATTGTGTCCAATTCTGGGCACCACACTTTAGGAAGGATGTGAAGGCTTTGGAGAGAGTACAGAAGAGATTTACTAGAATGGTTCTGGGGATGAGGGATTATAGTTATGTGGATAGACCAGAGAAACTGGGATTGTTGTCCTTGGAGCAGGGAAGGCTAAGAGGAGATTTGATAGAGGTGGTTAAAATCATGCAGGGTTTAGATAGAGTAAATGAAGAGAAACTGTATCCAATGGCTGAAGAGTCAATAATGAGAGGACACAGATTGAAGATGATTGGCAAAAGAAGCAGAGGCGACAGGAGGAAAAACTTCTTTGCACGAGTGGTTAGGATTTGGAAGGCGCTGCCTGATAGGGTGGTGGATACAGATTCATTAGTAGCCTTCAAAAGGGAATTGGATAAATATTTGAAGGAGAAAAAATTGCAGGGTTATAGGGAAAGTATGCGTGAGCGGGACTAACTGGATTGCCCTTCGAAAGAGTGGCGCTGACTCGATGGGCCGAATGGCCTCCTTCTGTGCTGTACTATTCTATGATTCTATGAATTGATCAACTGTCCATCTAGCCTTTACCATACAGTTGTGATGCCATATGCATCACGATCCAGACTGCAGTAGATTTAGCAGCTAATATTTCAGGAACTTCATTATAAGATGAACCGCAGAAAATTCAAGTGCTTTGTCAATCCTACTGAAAATCACACTCCTATTACATGCATTCATGGTAGATACTCTACATCAAGAAAATTTCAGGTGTTGGCCAAGCTGTGAGAATACTATGGGTACAAATCAGCCTTTTTATCACTGCAGTGATGCAGTGTTTATTAACTAGTACTGGTTGAGCGTCCCGAATCCAGCAACCTCGGGACCGAGGCCGAGCCGGTTTTCGTCTTTGTCCGGACTTCGGAACGTGTTTCTGATGTCTGAAGTCCGGAAACGCCTGAGCCCAGGTTGCGATATTTCCGGACTTCGGACATCAGAAGCACGTTCCGAGTCCGGAAATGCCCGAGCCCAGGTTGCGATATTTCAGTTTTTTGGTAAGCCTCCCTCAGGGTGTCCGGATTCCGGAACATTTTACGGATTCCAGACAACCCTGCCACCAATCGTCCTGGAGTCCGGATTCCAGAACTCCAGATTTTGGACGCTCAACCTGTAATACAGTGTGTTACTCTCGTCAAAAATGGGGTACATTTTTTGACCGGTGCTGTTCCCGTTAAAAAGGCAAACTGAAGGATTTCGCACAAGAGGATTAAACAATCTTATGGGAACAGTGCTTGCAAGAAAACGGAACCGAAATGTTTTTAGGCTTTGTTCTTTAAGGAACTTACGTTGATAATTCAAAGTCAGATCAACAGGTGACGTTGGGTTAAAGGCTGGAAAGCGTTGTGTTCTTTGTGGTAACACTAAAAATAGAACAGAAATATTAAAATTTTAATTGTTAAAAAAATACTATAAGTGTGGAATGACTACAATAATGGCAAATAGTTGATTATTATGCAATATACAGCAGTGCTGATTGGGAACATGTTCAGGATACCAAGAGAACATTCCTGCTCTTTATCTCTCACCTGAAGGATAGCACCTCTGACAATGCAGCAGACCAGACCCTCAATACTCCAATGGAGTGTCAGCTTAGTTTATGTGCTCAAGGCCTGGAGTGACATTTGAACCAACAACCTTGACAGCAAAAAGTAGTAAGGAGGACAAATGTTGTTATCACTGCGCTATTAAACAAATAAGTCTCCTTCCTCAGTGAGCTGCTTCTGCAGCAGGCTGGGGACTCTAGCCTGGTATTTAAATTTGATTTGCTATTTCAATTTTTTTTTAATGTTTGAATTTACCTGTACTGAATTAGGTTTTTCTCACTCTTTCTCATTCCATTCCTTTCCTTTGCCTGTCATTCATAGTAAAAAAAAACTAGCCAGTATTGTTGGAGAACTTTCTCCAACAATCTTGCAAACATCATATTTTTGTATTGGATTAGTTTCACCAGTCAGCAGCCCTCTTTGTTTTAACTGACATATTGGCTATTGCATAATTCCAGGGAGCAGTGAGGCGAGGAGGAGCCCGGTATAAAAACCGGCGCGAGCAGCGAGGCCCGACCAGTTCCAGGGAGCAGTGAGGCGAGGAGGAGCCCGGTATAAAAACCGGCGCGAGCAGTGAGGCCCGACCAGTTCCAGGGAGCAGTGAGGCGAGGAGGAGCCCGGTATAAAAACCGGCGCGAACAGCGAGGCCCGACCAGTTCCAGGGAGCAGTGAGGCGAGGAGGAGCCCGGTATAAAAACCGGCGCGAGCAGCGAGGCCCGACCAGTTCCAGGGAGCAGTGAGGCGAGGAGGAGCCCGGTATAAAAACCGGCGCGAGCAGCGAGGCCCGACCAGTTCCAGGGAGCAGTGAGGCAAGGAGGAGCCCGGTATAAAAACCGGCGCGAGCAGCGAGGCCCGACCAGTTCCAGGGAGCAGTGAGGCGAGGAGGAGCCCGGTATAAAAACCGGCGCGAGCAGCGAGGCCCGACCAGTTCCAGGGAGCAGTGAGGCGAGGAGGAGCCCGGTATAAAAACCGGCGCGAGCACCAAGGCCCGACCAGTTCCAGGGAGCAGTGAGGCGAGGAGGAGCCCGGTATAAAAACCGGCGCGAGCACCGAGGTCCGACCAGTTCCAGGGAGCAGTGAGGCGAGGAGGAGCCCGGTATAAAAACCGGCATGAGCAGCGAGGCCCGACCAGTTCCAGGGAGCAGTGAGGCATACCAACTCAGCAGCGGGGAGAGAGGTAAAAAGTAATCAGAGTGTGACGTCACCAGGGAGCAGGTAAGTGATTGGTTGGTGAGTATTTCTCTTTTTTAAACTTTAACTCTGTAGTTTATAGTTACTAGGGTCTTTTCTGGTGTAGCAGGGACTGTTGGTAGACCATACAAGCACCTTAGAGATATCTTTAATTGGTGATAGTGAATTAATTTAAATTAAAGGGTAAGTCATGCCAGGAGAGCCCAGCCCCGTGTTGTGCTCCTCTTGCTCTATGTGGGAATTCAGGGACACTGCCGGTGCCCCTGATGACCACGTGTGCCGGAAATGCATCCAGCTGCGGCTACTAGCAGACCGCATTGAGGCGCTGGAGCTGCGGGTGGATGGGTTGTGGAGCATTCACGATGCTGAGAGGGACGTGGATAACACGTTTAGTGAGTTGGTCACTGTGGTGTATGTAACCGTTCCACCTTTAAGAGAACTATTTTAAGAGTTGCACTACTTTATCTTGGCTGCTGTATACTGTAATACCGGTGGTGACCACACCACATAAGTGCTGTGTAATGATTTACTGGGCAGTTCAGCCCTGACCTTCGACTAGTAAAGACCTGTTAAAATTTACTCTTGTGGTCTGTGTAGTAATTCTCACTATAACACACAGACTTAACAGTGGCGACGAGTACGATCTTACCCTGCGGCAGAGATACATCCAAGGCAGTTTAACGGGCGTCGAGAAGAGGCATCCGCCCTCATCATTCTGCTGAGAAAAGACTCGGGTCTGCAGAGCAAAGGAAGAATTCTGACACGAAGCCTTCCATCAGCAACAGGCAGTGATCATCCCTTCTATCACGGTGGTGGGTAAGCCGATCAGCGACGAGCAGCAAGTCGGCCACGTTGGCTGTGAAGTAGGGGAGGGAAAAACGGAGGATATAAGGGCGGAGAACTCGACCACGGCCGGGGAAAAGAGCCGGACAGAAGTCGGGGCCAGAGGCGCTGAGACTGGGGAAGCGTAAGGCACGGGAGCCGCGGTGAATGCAAACGCAGCCGGTGTAAAAGACCGGGCTGCAAGCGGGCTGGGAGACGCAACAGCGTCGAGAGAGAGCTCGACCGCGACCGGTGAAAAAGGCCGGGCAGCTACCGAGGCCGCGAGGCGCAGCGACCGGGACAGCGTAAGGCGCGGAGAAAATAAAAAAAATCCACGGAGAACTCAGCCGCAGCCAGGGGAAAGGATCGGACTGCAAGAGGGGCTGGGAGGCACGATTTGAGAACCGCTGGGGAGGGCGAACGCAGCAATACGGCAATCGCCATTACAGCCAGCGGGGGAGAAAGGCAAACGCGGGAAGCCACCATTTTCGTAGGCGGGGGAAGAAGACAAGCGCGGGAAACCGCCATTTTGAAAAAAAAAAAATAAAAGAAAAATTTCTTTTTGTTTCTCAAGAAGATTGTGAGGATGCCTAAGCGTGGTAACATCAACGATTTCGATTCCGATGTTGAAGATTGGGCCACGTATGTAGAACGCATAGAGATTTATCATAAGGCAAATAAAATATCAAATAAAGATAAAGCACTAACCTTACTAAACTCAATGGGTGCGAAGACATACGGGCTATTGAAGCATCTTCTATCACCAGCTAAACCGGCGGATCAGACTTTCGCTAATGTTGTTGCTGTCCTGAGAAATCATTTGAACCCCACACCGCTGATGTTAGCGGAACGATTTAAATTTTATGCGAGAACGCAACGGAAAGAGGAAAGCAACGCGGAGTTTTTAATTGAACTGCGTAAGCTAGCGAAATACTGTCAATTTGGGGAAAGACTGACAGAGGCACTGAGAGACAAATTCGTGTGTGGATTGTCGAAAGAAGGAACACAAAAGCGGCTGCTTGAAGAGAATGATCTTACACTTGATAAGGCTGTCACTATTGCAGCATCGCACGAAGCCGCAGCGAGAGGCACTGCGGAAATGCAGCTGAAGGCAGCGATACTCAGCGTAGATCAAATGGCTTTGGGTACAACGAAATGTTATCGTTGTGGGAAGACAACACACGATCAGAACCAATGCTGGTTTAAAAACCAGGAATGTAGAAAATGTGGCAAGCTTGGTCACATAGCTAAAGTATGCCGGTCAGGAAAGAAGACCAGCAACAAAAAGTCACCGCAGGAAAAGTGCAGAAAGGTACATAAGGTGGCTGAGAAGAGTTCGGATGAACAGAATTCGGATTCAGACTCCAACAGCAAGGAACTGGGTAGTCTGAGAATTCACAATGTGAGTAAGGAAGCTGACCTACAAACTATCTGGGTCACGCTGCAGATAGCAGGAGTCCAAGTGAAGATGGAATTGGACACCGGATCGGCGTTGACAGTCATGAATAAGCAAGATTACAAAAGGTTATTCACACATATTCCCCTACGGGATACGGAGATAGTATTGCAGACATACACGGGGCAAAGAGTATACCCCATCGGAAAGATAAAAGTCAAGGTGGTACACCAGGGCAAAGAACACCAAGGAATGAACATATATGTACTACCTGAGGGAGGTCCACCACTTCTGGGGCGGGAGTGGATCAGGAAAATAAATATGGACTGGCACTCCCTAAAAGCAATAACGGTAGATTCCGGAAAAAAAGATGTTAAACCTGAACGATTGTCCAGAATATTGGATGAGGGCATATGCAGCAGTGACAGTGACAAAGCAGAGAGTGAGAACTCGGTGAAGACAATCAGCTCAGACTCTGGAACTGATGATGGTAAGACCAGCCCATGTGCAAAAGACAAGTCTAAAATGGACTTGCAGACTAATGATGGAAAAACGAAGGAGTGCATAAATGCTTCAGAAGAGAACAAAGTATCAGAACAGAATTCCACTGAACAACAACAACATAGTTTGACAGAGAATTCTGAGTCTGTCCAGTCTACAGACATGCACATTTCTGAGGAACACCGGGCTCGAACTCAACTTAATTTCAAACTACAACAGCAATTAGAACAAATGATTCGCCGTTTTGAGCAAGAGATGAATGCAAAGAAAAAGTTCTTTGACACAGAGTTGGAGAATCTGGGAAGACAGCAGAAGCAGCTGATTGAGAAAATGGATCAGGAACACACAAACCGTCTGCGCGATGAGGCCAAACGAATCAAAGCTGAGCAAGAAAGGGAATATGTCAAATTCATCGATCAGTTGAAAGCTAAGAAGAAAGAGCACCCTTTTGTGAGCAGTGTCAGCAGTAATAAGCCACTCAGGGAATTGGTGGCAGAGGCAAAAGCTGAAGTGATGGAGGAAATAGAAGACAATAGAGAAGAAGCAGAAGATGATGACTCATCTGAACCATTATCACCCCTACCAGGTCACGCACGTGGTCCCTCCGAACTGAGCCAAATCAGTCTGGAAGTAGAAAAACTTCCCAAGGTACTCGAGCCTTTAGAAGTCAGCAATGCTGGTTCTGAAGTTATGAAAGTTCAAGCTGTTAAGTCCAGTGAAGGACTATTAGATGAGTCACCCCAGCAACGAGAACCTACTACACCACCGAAAACTACTACACCACCGAGGCGTTATCCGGACCGAGTCAGGAGGCCTCCTCAGAGACTGAATCTGTGAACTGTTTTTACATGAAGTTGTATATATATGTTAGTATGTTATGTTTAATGGGGAATATATACTGTTAAGCTAAAAAGGGAGGATTGTGGTGTATGTAACCGTTCCACCTTTAAGAGAACTATTTTAAGAGTTGCACTACTTTATCTTGGCTGCTGTATACTGTAATACCGGTGGTGAGCACACCGGTATATAAGTGCTGTGTAATGATTTATTGGGCAGTTCAGCCCTGACCTTCGACTAGTAAAGACCTGTTAAAATTTACTCTTGTGGTCTGTGTAGTAATTCTCACTATAACACACAGACTTAACAGTCACACCGCAGGTAAGGGCTGCACAGGAAGAAAGGAAATGGGTGACCACCAGGCGGAGCAATAGAAGCAGGCAGGTAGTGCAAGAGACCCCTGTGACCATTCCCCTCTCAAACAGGTATACCGATTTGGATACTGTTGAGGGGGATGACTCACCAGGGGAAGGCAGCAGCAGCCAACTTCCTGGCACTGGGGGTGCTCCTGCTGCCCAGGAAGGGAGGAAAAAGAGTGGGAGAGCAATCGTGGTAGGGGATTCTATAGTAAGGGGAACAGATAGGCGTTTCTGTGGCCGTAGACGTGAATCCAGGATGGTTTGTTGCCTCCCTGGTGCCAGGGTCAAGGATGTCACTGAGCGGCTGCAGGGCATTCTGGAGGGGGAGGGTGAACAGCCAGAGGTCGTGGTCCACATTGGTACCAACGACATAGGTAAAAAGAGGGATGAGGTCCTGCAGCAAGAATTTAGGGAGCTAGGTGGAAGATTAAAGAGCAGGACCTCAAAGGTTGTAATCTCTGGATTACTCCCGGTGCCATGTGCTAGTGAGTATAGGAATAGGAAGATAGAACAGATGAATGCGTGGCTAAAGGGATGGTGCAGGAGGGAGGGCTTTAGCTTCCTGGATCACTGGGTCTGCTTCTGGGAAAGGTGGGACTTGTACAAGTCGGACGGTTTACACCTGAACCAGAGGGGGACCAATATCCTTGCGGGGAGGTTTGCTAGCACTGCTGGGGGGGGTTTAAACTAACTTGGCAGGGGGATGGGATACAGAGTGGAACTATAGTAGGGGGTGATTTACAGCCAAATACGGAGGAAAAAACAAGTCAAATGGGATTAGGCTGGACAGGGATTGATGGTCGGTGCAGACACGATGGGCCGAAGGGTCTCTTTCTGTGCTGTATAACTCTATGACTCTATGTTGGAAAGGGTAATAATAGCAGAAATGGAAACATCACCAGGCCCTTCACCAGAGCCCTCGTGTTCTTTTGCAATGTCCAACGTCCTCACAGTTTCGCTACAGTTCCATGTCAAGACCAACTTGTGACATAATTAGATGTCAGAATTGCCTTCTGACATTTTGGCGTGGAAAATTTGTGGGAGTGCAATCTTGGCAACCACGGAGATATTCCAGCTGCTGCAGAATTCAGACACTGACCTTGCCAAAGCTTGCAGTGTGGGATGTATCTGCAGAATATTTCTTACTGAAAATTGTGAAAACACCAGTGATAGCTGGATGGACATGGGATGAGTGCTTAGTCCCTCCCCCGAAAGAACATTATGGGCTGGATTTTATCAATGAAGGCGAGTAGGAGGCGGGACTCCCACTTTTGGGGTTGTAGTCCCGCCTCCATTGAGTTGTGGCCAACCCACTCGATTTTCCCTTGATTGACCTTGTTGAGCCCACCTAGCGGGCTCAGCAGGCCAATTAAGGGTCACCCGGCAACAGGTGACGTCACAAATTGACATTTCATCTGTCAAGAGCTTTTGACAGATGAAATATCAGCATTTGACAGCTCTATGAAGCTGTCAAACACTGACAATCTGTACTCTAAGTCAATTCCTTCCTCTCAGGCTGATTTAGAGATCTCTCCAGAACAGAAAACAGAGGCTGCAGATTTTGACAGCTTGCGACCATTCTGCTTTCTGTGCCGGTGAGATGAGGGACTCCCGAGACCTAAAGGAAGGAAGCCTGCATTAGTAAGTAAAGGTAAGTAAAATTTATTTAAACACTTTATACACACCAAACACACTTACCTCTGCACTCATGCACCCATCACTCACCTGAACACCGGACATCTCGAACCCTCCAAGTCCTTCAGCCCGACGGTCCGCCTCGCTAACATGGCGTGGTTTGGAGCCGTCGGGAAACCCACACTTCAGGGATAAAAATAGGGATTAGGCTAAAAACTGCCTGTTAACTATCTGTTAAGAGGCAGTTAATTGGCACTAATCACCTTCCCGCCTCGGGGAGGCGGCTCCCAGCACAGGTCGGGTACCCGCCTCCTGGGAAAGGGGCATGGAGGCGGGTTGGGGGCAGGATGGGTTCGTGCCCCCTGATTTCCCGATTTTAACACTCCAAACACCTCCATTCCCACCTCCACGGCCCTGGGAAATTCTAGCCCTATGGGTCCACTCCTACACTACCGTATCCCTGAATGTCAGAGTTTTGGTCACTTCGCTGGTGCAATCATTGTCATGTTGACCTTTTCATTTAAAAATCAGAATTAGTTGCCTGTATTTTTCTCTTGATTTAAACAGTAAAGACATTTTAGCTGTGTTTAAAATGCTGAGGGAAAGGAAAACACGATAGTAAATGGACACAAATCTATTAGTTTTTAGCACAAACCTATCAGTATCTCAGAGATGTTAGTGAAGGACATTGTTTGAAATAAAATAGTTGGGTGGCAAAAACACTTGCTTTTAAGCTTAGCAATTTGTTATAGCTTCTGATGGCCATAACAAATTGAAACTTTGAGAAATATCTGTTGATGGGCTGAATTCGATAGCCCCCGAAAACAGGCGCGGGTATCGTGATGCGCGATTAGCCGTGCCCATTGAGTCCAATGGAGGCAGCCCGTAAACTTCATGCTGCCTGCATATTTACATGATACAGTAGTAGCATGTAGCCCAGTGCTGAACGTGCGGTTGAGTGGCTGCACGCCTCAGTAGTGGGCCCAAGTTCAGGCAAGGCTAGCACCACTTACAGCTAGCTAGCCTGCACTTAAAGTTGAGGTGCATTCTGGCTGCAGCAGGTGCTGGAAGTGGCTGGGGAAAACATTCTGAGCAGGAAGAAGATGTACTAATGGCACAACAGGGGAGAGCGCGGGCTCCAAGATTTTCCGACACAGCACTGGAGGCCTTGGTGCAGGAGGTGGACAGGAGGCGAGAGGTCCTGTATCCACAGGGGGCCAGGAGGCCCTCCAGACAAACTGTGAGAAGGCAGATTGCTGTCGCGGTCCTGAGGACCTTATGCAGTGCTGCAAGTAGTTTAATGACCTTATACGAGTGGTCAAGGTCAGTGAATTCATCTTCAAAAGCCATATCCTTACAACTGAACCACTAGGCACAGACACTGTTCAATTCACCATCTCCACTTCACTCCTCTACCAACAATCTCTACCAAACATGACTTAAACCTCATTCATAGCTTCACCTCACCCTCACCCATTTACCTCTGCTGCAAGCCTCACACCCATATCTCACGGCTTGCACACACTGCTAGCTATTCAACCATGACAGGCACATCACCCAAACACATTGCTCCACACTCCCTGACACACTTTCCTCTCTCTTACAGGACAAGATGACTCATAACTGAAGGCAGCAGTGGCTACCTGCAGGGAGACAGGCATGCCAGCATGACCTAAACCCCATGGAGCAGACAGTGCTGGATATTATTGGAGTGGCCATTGCTGAGCCTGTGGCCGGCATTGGGGTTGAAATACCTAATCCTCCTTCTCACATCTCACTTCCCCCTTATCCCACAATCTCTGATTTACAAGCTGCAGAAGGTGTAAGCATGCATCTCTTGCTTTCATTCCCCCCCCTCACCACAACCCTATGACTCTATGACTATGACTAACCCTACCTTGTGCCTGTCTCCTTTCAGATAGCAAAGAACTGCAACCTGGCCAGGTAGTGGTGGAGGAGCAAGAAGTGGAAGAGGAAGGAGGCAGTGATGCTGAAGACACAGCACCATCACTCGATTTCACACTTGCAGCCACCAGCTCAGATACTGACATTCTGTGTACTTTAGAGGATAGGTTAGACACGTGATCTGCCTGTAGCGAGACTCCAGGCATGAGTGCCCTGCAATCAGGGCAAGGGGGCAGTTGCAGTTCTGACTGCAACAGGTGGTAGATTTCAGTGAGCGCCTCCTTATTGAAGCAAAGACATCGCATACAATGTTCCTCACTGAGGTTGAGGAAGGAGACTTGCTCCCTGAAGACCCTGGGTGGATATGCCCTTCTCTCCTTCCTCCCTCTTTGAGTAGCTTGTCCTCCTCTGTGTTGCCTCTGCTCATTCTACCTCTTATGCTGCAGATCAAGGAGGATACAAACTACTGCACCCATCTCTGGGTGCAACTGTTCTGAGCAGAAGCCTTGAAGTAACCTGTCACACCGCTCCCTGGAGACTTCAGCAACTTCAAAGTAGATAACAAACCACCAAACACTTCTATAAACTCACCAAGAGCCAGTAGAAATCAATCAATAACTAACCCGAAAGCAGTTGATGATCCCTTTAAATTGCGCTGGTGGGGACTTCATCCTGCCGCTGAATGCATGTTCAGCTGTGTGTCTTTAAGAGAGAGCATTAGCTGGAGCGTTGAGTCAAAAATGGCAGCGCTGGCGTCAAATCAGCGTTCCACGTAAGGTGGGAAGTGTTGAGCAATGGGGATCTTGGGTTTCATTCAGGGGAACAGGAGTCTGATGATGCGCCCATGGGTAGCCTGTCCAGAATGGTGATTTGTAGGCTGCCTCCTCCCTCCTTCTCTTCCTCCTCCTCCTGAGGTGCTCGCGGAACCCGTGGTGATAAGGGCTTTGTCCTCATGATGGCCAAGTTGTGGAGGATGCAGCAGACCACCACGAATTGGGACACCCGCTCCAGTAAGTACTGGAGATCTCCTCCAGAACAATCAAGGCAGTGGAACCATTGCTTGAGCACCCCGATGGTCTGCTCAGTGAGGTTCCCTGTGGCACCATGGCTGTCATTATATGATTTCTGGCCACGAGCAATGGGGTTGTGGAGAGGAGTCATCAGCCAGGTGTAGAGCAGATATAGCCCTTGTCCAGAGCAGCCACCCTCGACGTGGTGGCTGGAAGATTGCTGGCACAGCGGACTGGAGCAGGATGAAGGCATCTGACAACTGCTGCTAGGATACCTGCCATTCACCATCATGATATGCTGGGCGCGGTCGCACACCAACTGCATATTAAGAGAGTGGTAGCCTTTGCGGCTACGATACATCTCAGCATTGATATTCAGCGCCCGCAAAGCCACGTGTGTGCAGTTGATGGCGCCCTGCAGTATGGGAAAGCCTGATACCCTGGCAAAGCCATGTGCGCGTTCCTGCTGCTTTTCTCTGTTTAGAGAGAAGACAAAGAAGTCCCTTCTTTTGGAGTACAGAGCCTCTGTGACCTCCCGGGTGCAGCGTTGGACGGTGAACTGGAAGATGTTAGCTATGTCACCTGTTGCAGCCTGGAAGGATCCACTGACAAAAAAATTCAGGGCCATGGTCACCTTGCAGGCCACTGGCAGAGCCATTGTTACTCTGCTCTGAGGCTGCAGGTCCGGCTCCAAGAGGTGGCAGATTTCTCTGACCAACTCCTTGGTGAAGTGGAGCCTCCGAATACACTGCTCCTGGCTTAGGTGCAGGTCGGAGAAGAGCTCCCCGAAGACCCTAGGTGGGTAAGGCCTCCTGCTGAGAGCTCTCCTCCTCCTCCCTCTGCGAGCAGCTTGTCTTTGCTGCCTTTGCTCCATCTCCTGTCATGCTGCAAGTAAAGCCCCCATGACTGGGAAGCAAGTGGTGTAGTCAGAGGCCTTCCAGTTGCAGCAAATGCCTTCCCAACGTCTGGCAGCACTCCCTGCACATTTTAACAACGTCATATATGTGTCTTCCAGCAAACCAGTATTGATGTAAACTCTGTAAGAGCCAGTACAAGAGAAATAATCAACTTACTTGCAAGTTGGATGTTTCCCTTTAAATAGTGCTGGTGGGAGGCCCCTCGTGCAGCTGAACGCATGTTGACGCTGACTGATGTCACGATCTGCCTACACTGCATACACGTCCTGCCTGCGCTATTGCCCTCATCAAGATGGCGACCAGTGCGGGCCACGCCAGAAGTGGGCGGAAGCGAGGCGGCCGCCATTTTTTTCCAAAACCGCTGTTAACTTCTGGCACTAAGGTGCCAAATTACACGGCCTAGGTCTAGTTACCTAAGGAAAGATCTACTTGCCTTAGAGGGAGTGCAACGAAGGTTTACTAGACTGATTCCTGGGATGAGGGGATTGTATTATGAGGAGAGATTGTGCAGACTGGGCCTATATTCCCTAGAGTTTAGAAGAATGAGAGTTGATCTCATTGGAACATAAAATTCTTAAAGGGCTTGACAGGGTAGATGCTGGGAGGATGTTTAAATAACTTTAGGGGTTAGTAGAAGCTGTAATTTAGTTTCAAGTGTTGCTAGGACAGTGAGTCTCATGGATTAGGACATCTGATCAGCTACCCGTCTACCGCACAGTGCTTTGGACCAGAAATGTTCTGTATCACCATAAACAAAATTTCAGATATATTTCACATTGTCTTTTCCAATTCTATAACATACCTCTTTCGCAAAGAGCATCATCTTCAGAGAGCCGTTCTGTTGACAGAGAATATAGTCACATAGCTATTCTCAAACATATCAATATGTTTAAATGCTGAAAGGATTGAATATATTATCAAATCACAATCAGAATAAGTCATTACTTAATGAAGGATTTAATTTTAGGATAGTGCTGAAGCTGCTGATTGGTAGGCATTCTCCTTGTCTTCCTCAGAGACTGTCTATCTCTAGAAGTCCCTAAGCATCACTTCTGCAGACAATACATAAAACTTCCATTCCTTCTAGCAGTGGAAGTTAGGTGTAGTGCAGCAGAGGGACCAAATGTTGGGGCAGAACCCGTCCCTGGGTTCTCCACTGAAAACAGCCATAGCAAAATCAACGGAATAAATGGGCACTTCATCTGTCCGCCCACACTATCTCCAACAAGCGAGAGTCTAACCACCTCCCCTTGACATTCAATGGTATTACCATCGCCGAATCCCCCACCATCAACACCCTGGGGGTCACCATTGATCAGAAACTTAACTGGACCAGCCATATAAATACTGTGGCAACAAGAGCAGGTCAGAGGCTAGGTATTCTGTGCCGAGTGTCTAATCTCTTGACTCCCCAAAGCCTTTCCACCATCTACAAGGCACAAATAAGGAGTGTGATGGAAAACTCTCCACTTGCCTGGATGAGTGCAGCTCCAAAAACACTCAAGAAGCTCGACACCATCCAGGACAAAGCAGCCCACTTGATTGGCACTCCATCCCCCATCTTAAACATTCGCTCCCTCCACCACCAGCGTACTATGGCTGCAGTATGTACCATCTACAAGATGCACTGCAGCAACTCGCCAAGGCTTCTTCGGCAGCACCTCCCAAACCCGCGACCTCTTCCACCTAGAAGGACAAGGGCAGCAGGCGCATGGGAACACCACCACCTCCAAGTTCCCCTCCAAGTCACACACCATCCTGACTTAGAAATATATCATCGCTGGGTCAAAGTCCTGGAACTCCCTCCCTAAGAGCACTGTGGGAGCACCTTCACCACACAGACTGCAGCGGTTCAAGAAGGCGGCTCACCACCACCTTCTCAAAGGCAATTAGGGATGGGCAATAAATGCTGGCTTTGCCAGCGATGCCCACATCCCATAAACTAATTTTTAAAAAACCTCTGCCCTGACTTCAGTTTGAGGGCGTGCCTGGGGATACTCTCGAGCTCCCCCAGATATTCCGCCAGATGCACCAGCGTAAGGCCTAGCAGTACCTACACCTGCAGAAAGCAGGTATAGATGCTGCCCTGGGCTGCATGTGGGGCTCACTAATCAAATTTCAAACGACCATCGATTGATATTTGAATAAGGCCCGTCATTGAGGGACCAGCTCTATAGGAGGATATATTAATAAATCCTCAGTCGGACTGGCCTGTTTTCCCCCACAAAGGAATGGCAAGTCGCCAAAATCCCTTTACTTCAGCTGGGTGAGTAATCTACTGCTGCTGGGATGCCTCCTGCTAATATTTAAATAACTGCATCTCCAAGAAAATTGGTGTGGCGTTGGGGCAAGGACAACACGGTAGCAGAACAGCGCTGCCAGAATTTCTAGGCTAATATTTTGACTCTCATGACATCTCATAGAATGGCCAAAGCCAAATCTGTGGTTATTGAGCAATTTTTATTGGACAACGCTGGTTTAGATCAGCAATGCTCATACCACTGGGTTATCCTTAAATTACTACATTTTGAAAATAAAATTTAATCTTTTTCACATCAAGTCTTATTTCATCTATTACTTACCATGTCCTTCAAGAGATTCCAGTTCGCCCATCTCCCTCTCTGTTGACAAATAGCAGAGATTCTCAGTTTCAACCTTGCAGATTAAAACATCTCATCAATGCTACGTATAATCTTCAAACCACAAGCCAGTGGTATTATACAAGCAATTGCCTAATGGAGCTGATTTCCACATACATGTTGGGGGTAGTAATCTTGCTTAATGGCAGCCCATATCAAGAAATCACAGTGACACTGCCTGCGACATTCCATCAATTGAAATCAGTGAATGGAATAAAATCAATGGATGGAAAATTCTAGGCAGTTTCCGATTCCGATATAATTTTCAGATATGTGCTGTCGATGACGGAATTTCTTTACCATGCACTCAGAAAATTACCCCATTGTGTTACGATCTTGAATGCACTACCTGAAAGGGTGGGGGAATCAGATTCAATACTAATTTTGAAAAGGGAATTGGATATATACTTGAAAAGGAGACGTATGCAGGGCTATGGGGAAAGAGCAGGGGCGTGGGACTAATTGGATAGCTTTTTCAAGGAGCCGGCACAGGCATGCTGGGCCAAATGGCCTCTTTCTGTGCTGTATGATTCTATGAATGCAGTAACATTGATTTCAAAAGTTTGAAGTTCAGGATGTTGATGATATGGAATAATCCCTCTCTCCCATTTTTGTGTCACAGAATGATCAATTTTAGAGTGAAAATGGAAAATAGATAGTAAGTTGAAATAAAGAACAAAAAAAATTGCACATATATATGTTTTTCACAACCTCAGGATGTCCCAAAGTGCTTTACAATCATTGACTTACTTTTGAATTGTAGTCACTTTTGTAATGTAGGAAATGCAGCAGCCAATTGGCAAACTGCAGGGCCCCTCAAACAGCAATTAAATGTATGATCAATTTATCTGTTTTAGGTGTCGATTCCAGGATAAATGTTGGCCAGGACACCGGGAGAACTCCCCTGCTCATCTTCGAATAGTGCTGTGGGATCTTTAATGTCCATCTGAGCGGGTGACCAAATATGTGTGAGTAGAAGGTACAGTACCACTAATGTTTGTATAATTCACCAATGGGCTCAAGTGTCAGAAATCAGGTGCAATACTACAGCAATGGCCCAACTTAGCACACTGAGTAATAGACAGATGAATACCTAGAACTACATATAATTTTACAGCAGAGAAACATGTTATTGGACAACGCTGGTTTAGATCAGCAACGCTAATACCACTGGGTTATCCTTAAATTGCTACATTTTGCAAATAAAACTTAAAACTTTTTCACATTAAGTCTTATTTCATCCATTACTTACCATGTCCTTCAAAAGATTCCAGTTCGTCCATCTCCCTCTCTGTTGACAAATAGCAGAGATTCTCAGTTTCAACCTCGCAGATCAAAACATCTCATCAATGCTACATATAGGCCCAGAAATTCGGGTCGGGGGCTTCCCGTGGGTGCAAGCCCCCGACCTGCACTTACCTTGCGCGCCGGCAGTTGAGCTGTAGGGCCCCGTGGAATTCCGCTCCGGGGCCTGCTCCAACTCCCGGCGCGCTGTGCTTGCGTGTCCCAGGGGCGTAGTTAGTGCGATGCGTCCCCTGGGATCACGTGAGCCATGGGCAGCCAATCGGAGGAGGGAAAAGCCCATTCATAAGATTGACAGGTAGACCTGTCAAAACTTATAAATACTACGGGCCCAAAATAGCAGTAAACCTTCAAATAATTTTTTTTTTTAAATCACACTTTTTAAATAAACTATAAATTACATTAAATAACTATTTTAAACAATAATTTAAATTTTTGAAAAAAATAATTTTATTTTATAACGGGGCTAAAAATAAACTTACCTTGCTTTAAAGTATTTAAAAATAATAAACCTGTGGAAAAAATGTTTTAATTTTAATTAATTGACCACTTACCTGCAGGCCTTACGCCTGCTTTTTAAATGTGTAAATCCTGCAGGCTTACCCTCCTGGGAAAACCTGTAAAAAGAAACTAAGTTCAAAGTGCACGCGCAGCCTCCCCTGCGCGCGCGTTCGACCTCTGAACCTCTTCATTCAGAGGATCGGAAGTGCCGGTTTCCCGCGCATGCGCAGTGCATGCAGGAAACCGGCAATTCCATTCGGCCTACGGGTGAGTACCCCGTGCGTACTCACCCGGGGAGAGCCGAATTTCTGGGCCTATAATCTTCACACCACAAGCCAGTGGTATTATACAAGCAATTGTCTAATGGAGCTGATTTCCACATACATGTTGGGGGTAGTAATCTTGCTTAATGGCAGCCCATATCAAGAAATCACAGTGACACTGCCTGCGACATTCCATCAATTGAAATCAGTGAATGGAATAAAATCAATGGATGGAAAATTCCAGGCAGTTTCCGATTTCGATATAATTTTCTGATATGTGCTGTCGATGGCGGAATTTCCTTAATGCACTCAGAAAATTACCCCATTATTTTGAACTAATCAAGGATTAAGTTTCAATAATAGAAATTTGTTTTTGTTTTATTGATAACCAACTAATCAGTCTCACTGAAGAAGTCTCCAAAGTAATCCTATAAGTACTGAATGCCTTCTAACTCTTTGTAGCGAGTTGTTACGATCTTGAATGCACTACCTGAAAGGGTGGGGAATCAGATTCAATACTAATTTTGAAAAGGGAATTGGATATATACTTGAAAAGGAGACGTATGCAGGGCTATGGGGAAAGAGCAGGGGCGTGGGACTAATTGGATAGCTTTTTCAAGGAGCCGGCACAGGCACGATGGGCTGAATGGCCTCCTTCTGTGCTGTATGATTCTATGAATGCAGTAACATTGATTTCAAAAGTTTGAAGTTCAGGATGTTGATGATATGGAATAATCCCTCCCGTTTTTGTGTCACAGAATGATCAATTTTAGAGTGAAAATGGAAAATAGATAGTAAGTTGAAATAAAGAACAAAAAAAATTGCACATATATATGTTTTTCACAACCTCAGGATGTCCCAAAGTGCTTTACAATCATTGACTTACTTTTGAATTGTAGTCACTTTTGTAATGTAGGAAATGCAGCAGCCAATTGGCAAACTGCAGGGCCCCTCAAACAGCAATTAAATGTATGATCAATTTATCTGTTTTAGGTGTCGATTCCAGGATAAATGTTGGCCAGGACACCGGGAGAACTCCCCTGCTCATCTTCGAATAGTGCTGTGGGATCTTTAATGTCCATCTGAGCGGGTGACCAAATATGTGTGAGTAGAAGGTACAGTACCACTAATGTTTGTATAATTCACCAATGGGCTCAAGTGTCAGAAATCAGGTGCAACACTACAGCAATGGCCCAACTTAGCACACTGAGTAATAGACAGATGAATACCTAGAACTACATATAATTTTACAGCAGAGAAACATGTTATTGGACAACGCTGGTTTAGATCAGCAATGCTAATACCACTGGGTCATCCTTAAATTGCTACATTTTGCAAATAAAACTTAAAACTTTTTCACATCAAGTCTTATTTCAATCCATTACTTACCATTTTGTTCGAAATCACACAGATCCTCCATCTCCTTCTCTGTTGACAAATAGCAGAGATTCTCAGTTTCAACCTCACAGATCAAAATATCTAAACAATGGTACATATAATCTTCAAACCACAAGCCAGTGGTATTATACAAGCAATTGTCTAATGGAGCTGATTTCCACATACATGTTGGGGGTGGTGAATCTTGCTTAATGGCAGCCCATATCAAGAAATCACAGTGACACTGCCTGCCACATTCCATCAATTGAAGTCAGTGAATGGAATAAAATCAATGGATAGAAAATTTCGGGCAGTTTCCGATTCTGATATCATTTTCTGATATGTGTTGCTGATGCCTGAAGTTTGTTTCCATGCACTCAGAAAATTATCCCATTGTTTTTAACTAATCAAGGATTAAGTTTCAATAATAGAAATTTGTTTTTGTTTTATTGATAACCAACTAATCAGTCTCACTGAAGAAGTCTCCAAAGTAATCCTATAAGTACTGAATGCCTTCTAGCTCTTTGTAGCGAGTTGTTACGATCTTGAATGCACTACCTGAAAGGGTGGGGAATCAGATTCAATACTAATTTTGAAAAGGAAATTGGATATATACTTGAAAAGAGACATATGCAGGGCTATGGGGAAAGAGCAGGGGCGTGGGACTAATTGGATAGCTCTTTCAAGGAGCCGGCACAGGCACGCTGGGCCAAATGGCCTCCTTCTGTGCGGTATGATTCTATGAATGCGGTAGCATTACTGATTTCAAAAGTTTGAAGTTCAGGTTGTTGGTGATATGGAATAATCCCTCTGTCCCGTTTTTGTGTCACACAGGATCAATTTCAGAGTGAAAATGGAAATAGATAGTAAGTTGAAGTAAAGAACAAAAAAAATTGCATTTATATATGCTTTTCACAACCTCAGGATGTCCCAAACACTTTACAATCATTGACTTACTTTTGAATTGTAGTCACTTTTGTAATGTAGGAAATGCAGCAGCAATTGGCAAACTGCAGGGCCCCTCAAACAGCAATTAAATGTCTGATCAATTCATCTGTTTTAGGTTTTAGGTGTTGGTTCCAGGATAAATGTTGGCCAAGACACCGGGAGAACTCCCCTGCTCATCTTCGAATAGTGCTGTGGGAATCCTAAATGTCCATCTGAGAGGGTGACCAAATATGTGCGACTAGAAGGTACACTGATGTTTGTATAATTCACCAATGGGCTCAAGTATCAGAAATCAGGTGCATCACTACAGCAATGGCCCAACTTAGCACACTGAATAATAGACAGATGAATACCTAGAACTACATATAATTTTACAGCAGAGAAACACGTTATTGGACAATGCTGGTTTAGATCAGTTACCCTTAAATTAATACGTTTTGAAAATAAAACAAATCTTTTTCACATCAAGTCTTATTTCATCCATTACTTACCATGTCCTTCAAAAGATTCCAGTTCGTCCATCTCCCTCTCTGTTGACAAATAGCGGAGATGCTCAGTTGCAACCTCATGGTTAAAATATCTCATCAATTCTACATTTAATCTTCAAAGCATAAATCTAATGATATTATACAAGCAATTGTCTAATGGGGCTGTCGGGGGTGGTGAATCTTGCTTAATGGCAGCCCATATCAGGAAATGTGCCTGCAACATTCCATCAATTGAAATCATGGGCTGAATTTTGCCAGCGCTCAGAGTGTGGGTTTGGAGGCGGGTCTGCTGTCAAAATCGAAATGATTGACAGTGGGTTGGAAACCCGCTGCGAACCCGCCTCCATGTAAGTTTCCAAAGTGTCGTATCTGCAATTTCAGAACAAACCCGACACCAAGCGGCGGGGGAGGCATTTAAGATACTTAACTGCTTGTTAAGTGCTTGTTTACTACTATTTTGCCAGCCTTTTTCTATTTTACCACATTTTTAATGGGGTTCACGTCGTTCGGAGATCGCGTCAGGTAAGTAGGTCGGGTTCTCTATGTCTCCCCATTGCTGTGAATAGATGACAGCTGCAAAATTGGTATGAAAGCTATCATTTCACAGCTGGTCACTTTCCAATGTCAGAAGCTTGGAAGACACTTTTGAGCTGTATGCAGTTTGGAAGTGTTTGGAGTAAACTCTCTATCCATTCACTTCCTTGGAACAAGCTCTATCACCATTGACAAATCGCTTCTGTCATCTCAAATTCAGCTGCCATCTATTCCAACAACATTGCTGCCCTTTAAAAATTCTCACCTTGGTCCTCTGAATCCCTCCACGATCAGCCCCAACACCAACATCACCAGGCACACCAACATCACCAACAACAATACCAACCTTCTCTGCAATCACCTGATGCTGCACAGGACACAGGGCATCAGCACCCGACAACATTGCTGCCAGGGATGCCAGCGATGTCATCACCATGGCTAGATTTACTTCGCTTCGCGCTGTACACCCTGGCTGCCACATGATGCACCAGGTTAACACCACACCATCACCATAAAGCATTTCTACAATGACCAAGCCATTCCTTTCACAGTCATCACCATTGTGGGGTGTACCATTATGTCTCACCATTCACTGGAATTCACTAAGCCACTTCCAAAGGTGCACACAAATCTGTCCAAGAACGCAAAGTGTTGAAAATAAAGGTTTCAATGTTGACACCACATTAACAGAAAATTTACATGAACATTACATAAAACACCCAAGTGGCCTCCTTGTGTGTTGTTAGTTGGTATGATTGCACTAGGATGAGGGTGAGTGTGAGGGGTGGCTAGTGAGATGGGGAAGTGATAATGTAGCTAGAGAGGGATGGGCGGAGGTGCAAGGTAAGTTGGTGTGAGTAAGGATGTGCAGTTGTAGGGTAGGGAAGGCAGAGTTACGGGGATGTGACGAGTGGCACAGCAGGATGAGGTTGACTGTGGCTTTGCAGTAACATTTCGTGATCCACTGAGATCATTTAAAGGTTTGCACCACTGCAGCCTGGTCCTCCTGACGATATCCCTGCTTGTACCCTCCTGTGCAATGTGCAACCAGGCTGTGTTGGTGTCCTGGGGAGGTCTCTTCCGCCCATGGAAGGGAAGAGGACCTCCCTGCGTGCTGTGACTCGCTCCAAAAGCATATGGAGGCAGTCATGCGCGAGCCTGGGTGCAGCTGTGCACCTTTGTGTAGTGCCTGTCAGTGTTTGCAGTACCTCATTGCTGCAGAATACTGACAGCACAGCTGTCTAAATGAATGCAGCCATGGTCCCTTTAAGGAAACCGGCTGATGACGCGTCATCAAATGACGTCATCAGACCTGCTTCCTTTTAATTGGCCGGGAACCCCGCAGAGTGGGCTTAACAAGCCCTATTAACGGAAAATCCTTTTTACAGAGTGGCTGCAGCCGGGAACAGGACCGGAACCCACCAATCACCTCTCCCGCCACGATCCCGCCTCTGCTGGCGAAATCGCGACCAATGAGTGGAGTAAAATTAATGGATGGAAAATTCTGAGCAGTTTCCGATTCAGATATCATTTTCCGTTATGTGTTGCCAATGGATGGGGTTCCGTGCCATGCGATCAGAAAATTACCCCATTGTTTTGAATTAATCAAGGATTAAATTATTTTTTTTAATTGATAACCAACTAATCAGTCTCACTGAAGAAGTCTCCAAAGTGATCCTATAAGTACTAAAGACATTCTAGCCCTTTACCAAAATAACAAAGATTCTTTTGTGCACTCTAATCTTTTGGCCCCGAATTTAATTGACCTCAGAGGGCATGTTTGGAGGTGGATCTGTTATGAAAATCGGAAAAATTGTCGGCGGGCTGCGAACCCGCCGCCATCCCTCCTCCACACAACTTTATCAAGTGTCGGGTCAGCCGCTCCTGAACTGACCCGACACCAAACGGCGGGAGAGGCAGTTAAGGCAGTTCACAGCTTGTTAACTGCCTGGATAATCCTATTTTAACTGCCTGTTCAGATTTTGCAGGTTTTTTAACATGCTGCCCGTCTTCAGAAAAACACGCCAGCTGAATCGAGCTGGGTTGAGTGAGGACCTGAATTGTTGCCAGCTGTTCGAATAGCTTAAAGGGGTCCTGCAATCTCTCAGTCTTTCACATGCCACAACTTAGTGCTTTGAGGTTTGGGAGACATTTTTCAGCTCTACTAATCTTGAGTGTTGAGGCTGAAATCCATCTGCAGTGTGTGGTAAACCACTGTTTGTATTCCACTGTGTACATGTCTGTACATGCCTCGGCTGACTCCTCCCACGAGTCCAGGTATAAAGGTGACTGCTCCACAGTCCCTCTGTATTCTGGACTGGTCGACCACTCGAGGCACACCTTCATTCTCTTGTTAATAAAAGCCTGTTAGTTACTCGCTTAACCTCAGTCTTTTGAGTAATTGATAGCGCATCAATTTTATTAACAAGATTTTTTATAATGGAGAAGATCCTCACACCAGCATGCCTGGACTTAAACCATCGGGAGGCGGACGCATCCACCAAGTTTGCTCACTGGCTTAAGTGCTTTGAAAAATTCCTGATCGCCTCCGCTGCAACGGTCAAATCGGATGAGGACAAACTGGATGTCCTGATCTCCAAAGTGAACCACCGAGCGTACTCGGTCATCCAGGACGCGACCTCGTACACGGCTGCTCTCAAGCTCCTCAAGGACCAGTACACGCGCCCAGTGAACGAGGTGTACGCCAGGCACCTCCTGGGGAGTCGTAAACAACAACCTGGGGAATCGACCGAGGAATACCTTCAGGCACTGTCTGTGCTTGGCCGGGCCTGTGGTTGTAAGGATGTAAAGGCCGCCGTGTACACAGAGGAACTTATCCGGGACGCTTTTGTGGCGGGCCACAGGTCCAATTACACCCGACAGCGACTGTTGGAGCAGAGTGACCTCGACCTCAACAAGGCCTCTGAACTCGCACTATCATTGGACGCAGCCTACCGGGGCATGGACGCCTACTCCTCTGCACCGTGGACGCCGCGGGGAACGACAGCCTGGGACACGGTAGGACCGTCTCATAGCGCCATGCCACCCCAGCCACATCCCAGCAACGGCCCAACTACCGCAGCAGTGTCCCAAGGCCAGAAATGCTACTTCTGTGGCCAGGCCAAACACCCCAGAGCGCGCTGCCCGGCGAAAAATGCAACCTGCTCGGGCTGCGGGAAGAAGGGACACTACGCCAGCGTCTGCAGGGCCAAAGCCACCCCGAACCCCAGCAGCGCCGCGTGTGGGCCGCCATCTTAGGCCTCCCCAGCCATGTGCGAACCACCGGAACAGCAGCCATTTTCGACGCCTCCAGCCACATGGGGATCATGGACGCCAGCCGCCATCTTGGCCCCCAACACCGCCTCATCTGATACCCGCAACGACACACCGACCCCTACGCTGGCCTCCGTTACGCTGGACCAAGCGAGACCGCACCAACTGGCCCGGTCCACAATGGACATTAAGGTAAATGGTCACGAAACAATCTGCCTTTTTGACTCTGGGAGCACGGAGAGCTTCATCCACCCCGACACGGTGCGGCGTTGCTCTCTCCCAGTCCTGCCTGCGCACCAGCGGATTTCTATGGCCTCCGAGTCCCAGTCGGCGGACATTGGCGGCTACTGCGTGGTGACACTCTTAGTAGACGGGACTGTGTACGATAATTTTAAACTTCTGGTCCTGCCCCACCTCTGCGCTGCTGTTCTACTAGGGTTAGATTTTCAGTGCCACCTTAAAAGTGTTACGATGGCGTACGGTGGACCCCTCCCCCCACTCACAGTCCGCAGCCAGCAGCTTCCAAATTGCCCGCTGCGCACCAGGTGCAACCTCTCCACACTCAGAGTCACCCCCCCCCCAACTGTTTGCTAACCTCACCCCCGACTGTAAGCCCATCGCCACAAAGAGCAGGCGATACAGTGCCGGGGACAGGGTTTTCATTAAAACCGAAGTGGAGCGGCTCCTGAAGGAGGGGATTATTGAGGGCAGCACCAGCCCCTGGCGAGCCCAGGTTGTGGTCGTTAAGACCGGCAAGAAGCAGCGCCTGGTCATCGACTACAGCCAGACAATAAATCGCTACACCCTGCTGGATGCTTACCCACTCCCCCGCATAGCTGATATGGTCAACCAGGTCGCGCAGTACCGCGTCTTCTCGACCATTGACCTGAAATCAGCGTACCACCAGCTCCCTATCTGCCCTGAGGACCGCCAGTATACTGCCTTTGAGGCAAACGGCCACCTCTATCACTTCCTTAGGGTTCCCTTTGGCGTCACCAACGGGGTCTCCGTCTTCCAAAGGGAGATGGACCGGATGGTCGATCAAAATGCGTTGCAGGCCACTTTCCCATATCTGGACAATGTGACCATCTGCGGCCATGACTTGCAGGACCATGATGCAAACCTCGAAAAATTCCTCTGCACCGCCCAACTCCTGAACCTGACGTATAACAAGGAGAAGTGCATATTCCGCACAACCCGCTTCGCCATCCTTGGCTGTGTTGTGGAACACGGAGTCATCGGTCCCGACCCCGACCGGATGCGTCCCCTTATGGAACTCCCACTGCCCCACTGCCTCAAGGCCCTGAAGAGGTGCCTAGGGTTTTTCTCCTATTACGCCCAGTGGGTCCCCTACTATGCGGACAAGGCCCGTCCGCTGATCAAGTCCACCTCTTTTCCCTTGACGGCAGAGGCCCGCTTTGCCTTCCACCGTATCAAGGAAGACATTGCCAAAGCCACCATGCACGCAGTGGACGAATCCATCCCCTTCCAGGTGGAAAGCGACGCGTCCGACTTTGCCCTGGCCGCTACCCTTAATCAGGCGGGGAGACCCGTGGCCTTCTTTTCACGAACCCTCCAGGGCCCGGAGACCAGACACTCCGCTGTTGAGAAGGAGGCCCAGGCTATTGTGGAGGCTGTGCGTCATTGGAGGCACTACCTGGCCGGAAAACGATTTACCCTGCTCACTGACCAGCGTTCAGTTGCTTTTATGTTTAACAACAAGCAGAGGGGCAAAATCAAAAACGACAAGATCTTGAGGTGGAGAATCAAACTTTCCACCTACAATTACGTGATCTTGTACCGGCCCGGGAAGCTCAATGAACCCCCGGATGCTCTATCGCGTGGCACCTGCGCCAGCGCGCAGATCGATAGACTGCGGGCCCTCCACAATGACCTCTGCCACCCGGGGGTCACCAGGTTCTTCCACTTCATCAAGGCCCGCAACCTGCCTTACTCCATTGGAGGAGGTCAGGACCATGTCCAGGAACTGCCAAGTCTGCGCCGAGTGCAAACCGCACTTTTATAGACCAGACAGGGCTCACCTGATAAAAGCCACTCGCCCCTTCAAGCGCCTGAGCGTTGATTTTAAAGGGCCTCTCCCCTCCTCCGACCGAAATGTGTACTTCCTCAACATTATTGATGAGTACTCCAGTTTCCCGTTCGCCATCCCCTGCCCGGACATGACCAGTGCCACGGTCATTAAATGTCTGAACGACCTCTTCACCCTGTTCGGTTTCCCCAGCTATATCCATAGCGACCAGGGCTCATCGTTTATGAGCGACGAACTCCGCCAGTACCTGCTCGCTAGGGGTATTGCCACAAGCAGGACCACCAGTTACAACCCCCGGGGGAACGGACAGGTGGAAAGAGAGAATGCGACAGTTTGGAAGGCCGCCCTGCTAGCCTTAAAGTCTAGGGGCCTTCCGACCTCCCGCTGGCAGGATGTGCTCCCCGATGCGCTCCACTCTATTCGGTCACTGCTCTGCACTGCCACTAACGCCACCCCTCATGAGAAAATGTTTGTCTTCCCAAGGAAGTCCACATCAGGGACATCGCTACCGCCATGGCTGACGTCCCCAGGGCCGGTCCTACTGAGAAGACACGTGAGGACCCATAAAACGGACCCCCTGGTCGAGAGGGTCGACCTCCTCCACGCCAACCCCCTGTACGCTTACATTGCGTACCCGGACGGGCGGGAGGACACAGTCTCCATACGAGACCTCGCACCCTCGGGGGCCCCAGTAACCCACTACCCACTACCACCCCCCCCCACGATCCAATATCCAACCCCAGCAGACGGCACGCCTGGGCCCCGCGACCCGCTCGACACCCACGAGGACTACACACCAGTGCCCCAGCCTACGCGGGACTCGACGCCGGACGCTTCACTACCCCTGCCGTCGCCACGTCGATCACAGCGGCAGACAAGACCTCCGGAGAGACTCCAATACACAAACTTTTAATACACTTCACCCCACCGGACTCATTTTTAAACAAGGGGTGAATGTGGCAAACCACTGTTTGTATTCCACTGTGTACATGTCTGTACATGCCTCGGCTGACTCCTCCCACGAGTCCAGGTATAAAGGTGACTGCTCCACAGTCCCTCTGTATTCTGGACTGGTCGACCACTCGAGGCACATCTTCATTCTCTTGTTAATAAAAGCCTGTTAGTTACTCGCTTAACCTCAGTCTTTTGAGTAATTGATAGTGCATCACAGTGTGAGCTCCTTGGAATACCCTCTGTCCCCTTTGTCTGAGCGCAAACAACCTCCATTCCCCGACTGAGATATATACCAGCGGTATGGGAACCATTTATATCCTCTCATCCTGGTGGTCAGATTCGGAGGAAGAGCTGCCGCGGCAGCAGCGCAACCAGTCACGGCAGCAGCACCAACAACAGGAGCGCCAACCTTCTCCTCAGCCACCTGATGATGCACAAGGCAGAGGGCGTCAGCGCAGGCCTGCACCTCGCCGCAAGAGATACCCCCAACACTGGGTTTATAGACAGAGGATGAACTCCCTCAACATGAGTGAGCAGCAGTGCCAAAGGTAGGCTGAGACTTCCGCGAGACGTAGTCGCTGACGTCTGCGCAATGCTGCACCAGCACCTGGAGCCCAGAGGAGCGTGTGGACACTCCTTACAAGTGGCGGTCAAAGTCACCACCCCACTCAACTTCTTTGCTTTGGGCTCCTGCCAGGGAGCAGCTGCAGACATCAGCATCATTTCCCAGTCAGTCGCACACGCCTGCATCATGCAGGCTACCGATGCCCTCTTTGCAAAGGCACACAATTACATCCACTTCTCCATTGATGAAGCAAGTGTAACAGCGTGCCGTTGACTTTGCAAATATGGCAGGCTTCCCAAGGTTGCAGAGTGTTGTAGACTACACACATGAAGCTATTAGAGCACCCCATCACAATCCAGCTGTTTTTGTCAACTGCAAGGAATTCCACTCCCGTAACGTCCAGCTAGTGTGTAACCACCGGAAGATCATCATGCATGTTTGCGCAAAGTACCCTGGCATTTGCCATGACTCCTTCATGCTGCGGCAGTCTATGTGCCTCAGCTCTTCAATCTGCCAACACAACTTTCCAGATGGCTACTTGGTGACAAGGGCTATCCCCTGAAAAAGTGGCTCATGACACCGATGAGGAGGCCATCAGATGAGGCTGAGGAGCGGTACAATGAGAGCCACATTTCTGCCAGAAGCATCATTGAGTAAACCATCGGCTTGCTCAAAATGCGATTCAGATGCCTCGATAGATCTGGTGGAGCCCTGCAGGATGCACCAGCCAGGGTGACCAGAATCATCGTCGTCTGCTGTGCCCTGCATAACTTTTTTTGACAAAGTACCACATAGAAGGCTGGTTAACAAAATTGAGGCTCATGGAATAGGTGGGTCAATGGCAGCTTTGATAAGATATTGGCTTAAGGACAGAAAACAGCGAGTTGTGGTAAATGGCTGTTTTTCAGACTGGAGGATAGTAGACAGTGGTGTTCCCCAAGGATCAGTGCTGGGGCTACTGCTTTTTTTGATATATATATATAAATAACCTGGATATTGGAATACAGAGTAGAATTTCTAAATTTGCCGGACTCCAAATTGGGGGGGGGGGGGATGGTGGCAAACAGTGAGGATGATACCAATCGACTGCAACAGGACATAGAAAGGCTAGCAGAATGGGCAGACAAGTGGCAGATAGAATTTAATACAGAGAAGTGTGAGGTGATGCATTTTGGCAGAAGGAACAGGGAGAGGCAATATACACTTAATGGCACAGTTTTAAAGAGTGTGCAGGGATAGCGGGACCTGGAAGTTAATGTACATAGGTCCCTGAAGGTGGCGGGACATATTGAGAGAGTGGTTAACAAAGCATATGGGATCTTGGGCTTCATAAATAGAGGTATTGAGTACAAAAGTAGAGAAGTTATGCTGAACCTTTATAAAGTGCTGGTTAGGCCACAACTGGAGTATTGCATCCAGTTCTGGTTACCACACTTTAGGAAGGATGTGAAGGCCCTTGAGAGAGTGCAGAGGAGATTTACCAGGATGGTTCCGGGGATGGGGGATCTTAGCTACAAGGAAACGTTGGAGAAGCTGGATTTGTTTTCATTAGAGCAAAGGAGGTTGCGGGTGATTTGATAGAGGTGTACAAGATTATGGGTTTGGATAGGCTAAACGGGGAAAGGCTGTTCCCACTAGTTGATGGTACAAGGACTAGGGGACACAGATTTAAGGTTTTGGGCAAGAGAAACAGGGGGGATGTGAGGAAAAACCTTTTACGCAGTGAGTGGTGATGACCTGGAATTCACTGCCGACGGAAATGGTGGAAGCGGAGACACTCAATGTTTTCAAGGGGAGACTGGATAGGCACTTGAGCGAAATAAACTTGCAGGGCTACGGGGATGGAGCGGAGGAATGGGACTGACTGGATTGCTCTACAGAGAGCCGGCACGGACTCGATGGGCCAAATGGCTTCCTTCTGTGACGTTATGACTCTGTGACACTATAACATCGCACAGCAGCATGGCTTAGCGCTGCCTGAGAAACAAGTTGCTCAGTGCAGAGCACAGAGGAGGACGAGGAGGAGGCATGCCTTGTGGGACGGGGCCAGATGTGCCCAATGCAGCAGCACTCGACCACATTGCTGGTCATCATGCAAGGGATGCATTCATCCATGCCAGATTCGCGTAAGCTTATGCTTCAACCACAGGTGGCTGGCATATGGCTATGAATGTGTGGACGACCTTCTTAACACGCCTTACATCATCTCTCCAATAAACGGTGCTTTCCTATCACTCTCAGCACCATCATTACAAATGGAAGTTGCCCTGAGCCCTCAATGTGCAACTTCCATTTCCCAGAACACATAGGCGAGAACTTCAACTGTTTGCCATTACTTTTGTTTAATCTCATCACAAAAGGATGACAATCAAAAATATACAACAGAACAAAACACCCAAGTGACTACCCTTGTGACTATTTGTGTGTTAGCTTCCTCTTACGCGTGCTTCTACGTGGTGCTTCCCCTGTGGCTTCAGCAGATGTAGAGGCACCTTGCTCACTGTGATGCTGCGCCTGCTTAGATGCCTTTGGCGGGTTTCCTCTGGGTTTGGGAGCCTGGGAGGGCTCCTCCACAGTTTGCTCTTCCTGTGGCTGTGCAGGGGCTGAGACGGCCACCTCAGTTGGGTGAGGACTCTGGGGCTCTGACCGAGGGCTCCGCAGTAGCACGGTCGTGTGAGCGCTTGGAGAGGAGCCCACACTTCCTTGTTGTCTGCCACCAACATCCCTCTCATGGGTCACCCACACTTCTCAGCTAGCAAGAGGCTGGAGAGCACCTTGCTTCACATCAGTGGGGCCATGAGGACCCATCTCAGTACTGACAATTTTCATAATGGGGACTTCCATGTACCTCTGGTGTCTCTCCTCAATACATGCCCATCTATCCTCCATAGTAGACCATATATTTAGAAGAGTTACCTTGTTCTCGTGTGTCTGGTGACTTATGTCCTCCATGGAGGTTGCTACCCTCTCCATGGTGGCACATTCATGCACCATTGCCTCCACAAAGGCAGTGCTCATGTTTCAGGTAGACTCCTCCATTCTCTCCACACTCGCAGTTACCCTGGAGGCAAACCATGTCAGAGACTCCTGCACTTGTTCCTGGAGTTCCAGCACCGCTCTCTTTCTGGATGGCCCCAGAGGCACAGCATCTACATGCAGCTGAGCAGAGCTAGGAGCGTCCTGCGACCTCCGATGAGGACTCTCCACTGCTGTCGCTGTCTCCACCATCTGCTGATGCTCACTTGTGAGCAGTGATACACCAGGTGACAGCATTACTCTATGTCGCGAAGGCCCTGCCGAGGTGTGCGTATCTGCGCTGGTGCTGGGTGCGCCGAGCCTTGGTGACGCTGCTCCCTCAGAGGCTGCAGGTTCCTCTGAGGAGTCGTCCGGCTCTTCCTCCTGGACAGTGGGGAGGGGAGCTCTCGATGGTCCTGTGAGCGAGTAAAGGCATGAGTTATACATCTGATTTTTAGGTAGCAGACACATCCTATTGTGCAGATGATCAAAAGTTAATCTCTATGAACATCATATGCTATTTCAGTCAATCATGAAATCAAAATGTGAGGGTTGAAAATCTCTTCTGTCACCAGCTTCGTCTGGTGCACCATTCTCTCCGTCCCCCACTTCCAGCTCCTCGCCATCTCCCACGATCTCGTGCGCAGCCTCCTCAGCACTTGTCAATGTCGCCAGGGATGGTGGGCCACCTCCTGTCTTCGCTCTCTCCCTCTTATTGTGGGCTATCTTTACCTGCAAGGAGGAACACAAGTGGAGTTTCAGCGAGAGTGATCGAGTGACTGTGAAGAATCCATAACATTGAAGTTTAGAGCGGGACCAAGATGGAGTGAGGTGCCAAGAGGAAGCTGCCTCCCTGTGCGTTGTTAGTTGTCATTGCATAACAGTGAGAGCGAGTGTGAGGAGTGCATACTAGGATGGTGAAGTGATTCAGTACAGAGAGAGAGATGGATAGGTAAGGGTGCAAGGGAAGTAAGGGTAAGGTGGGATGTGGAGGAGCAGGCTTACAAAGCAGAGTGCTGGTGATGAGAAGAGAAGGGAAGCAGATTGAAGGTAAGTGTGATGTGATACTCACTTTTGATTATCGCAGAAGATCATTAAACCGTTTCCGGCACTGGACCCAGGTGCATGAACGTATGGCCCTAGCGCTGACCTCCTCAACAATGTGCAGCCAGGCTGCCTTTGTTTCCTGAGGAAGCTTCCTCTGGCCATCGGGAGGGAACAGAATCTCCCTGTGCCCTCTTACTCCCTTCCACAAGAGCTTGGAGGGTGTCCTCATTAAGCCTTGGAGCAGCCTTGGCTTTTGCAGCACTCATTGTAGCCAGGGCCCATTCAAATACATGCAGAAACGAGAAATGAAAGGCTGAGGCTGCATGGGCCCCTTAAAAACAACTGCCGCAATAACGTCATCAGAGGCGACTAACAGACCCGATCCCACACGTTGGACCGGCCAGCATGCACAACGCGACTTAATAGGCCACATAAATTAAAATCTCAATTCGAGAGCGGATTAAACCGGCAGCGGGACTAGAACCCGCCCACCAGGAAACCCAACTCCAATCCGCCTCCTCTATTAAATTCGCAGTTAGTGTTTAAAAATTTAAAGGCAAAATACTTGTATTCTGAGACAGAACTATGGCTCAATTGCAGTTTGTAATTACTTGTGATCTTTCAAGTTATTTTGTCTCTTCAGCAGTGTCAATTGAATTTTCACTTTAAATTATAGTGTTATTAAAATGAACACCACCATTGAAAGTTAAAATTTTGTAATTGAATCTCATGGTTTTGACGATATTTATAATCTGTTCAAGCTTTGTTCTCATGATTTATGACTTCTTACCAACATCTAGCTACTTTAAGGTTTAGATCAGTGCTGTCCAATATGTTAGCCACCTGTGGCTAATTGGGAATCCAGTTGTGGATTATTGCATTTTTGATTAGTAATTTAAAAATGAGTAGTAGACACTGTCATTGGGCATTTAATACAGATTACCAAATACAGGAAACTTTCTGATATCCGGCACTGACGGGACCGAGCTGGTGCCGTAACATCAAAAGTGCCGGACAAACCAGAGTTAATGTTTAAACATACGGAACTGAGAAGCTCCGTGTGAATCAACAAACCAACAGCTTCAAAACAGTCGGCTGCAGCTGCAAGCATCTGTAGCTGAAGCTGTTGCTATAGCTACAGACCTTGCAGTGCTTGACTGGGAAAAAAAAGCACCGAGAACTAAAAAAACATATAGAAAACGGCTCCTGATTTTTGCCGTTAGATCGAGTGTTCCGGACATATAACCTCCGGATAAACCAAAGTTTCCTGTAGTGGGAAGGAGATGGAGGCGCAAATCTGCAAGCAAATTTCAGAAAGATATAAAAACCATAGAATAGTGATAATGGGGGACTTGAAGTATCCTAATATAGAGTAAGAAAAAAAAGTGTAAAGGGTAAGGACAGGGAGAAATTCCTGAAATGTATACAAGAGAACATTCTTGATCAGTATATTTCCTGCCCAACAATGAAGGAAACCGTGTTGGATCTAGTTCTGAGAAATGAAATGGGGCAAGTGGAGCAAGTCTCAGTGGGAGAGCATTTGGGAAATAACGATCACACTATCATTAGGTTTAGAGTAGTTATGGAAAAGGACATGGAACAATCAAAGATGAAGATACTGAATTGAAAGAGGGCTAATTGAATTGAAAAGGGATCTGATCTAGTGCAGGTGGATTGGATATCAAGATTATCAGGTAAAACAGTAATTAAGCAATGGGAGGCCTTCAAGGAGTAGAGAGTTTGGGCAGAGACGTGACACATTCCTATGAGGGGGCAAGAAAGGTGATGATAAATATCAGGTTCATCATGTACTACAGAATCAAGCAGAATACGGAAAGTGCACAGGAGAACTGAAAAAGGAAATAAGAGGGGCAAAGAGAATGTATGAGAAAAGATTAGCGTGTAACTGAAAAGGGAACACTAAAGTCCTTTATAAACATATAAGGGGAAAAATTGGGTATCGCCAATTTTGGGGTGCTAATATCGGCCCGGCGCAAAGTTTAGTGCCTGGCGCTACTTATCGCCTCCGACTGCAAAATTCACCTCTATCACCCCAGGACGTGATTTGAGTGCTAAATCAGGCACTACACACCTCTCTTAAGGCACAAATGTCGGGGAGCGAGGCGCTACCTCAGAACGCTACCGAAGCTCAGGTGATGTCCATTACCATGGAAACCAGACAGACTGGTGCTGTCCAGTTCTTAAAGGGGAGGGGCTATTTTGCTGGCCAGCCACACCCTGCTCATTGCAGCCTTGAATCTCAGCCTGGAGAGACCTCTAAAGCAATTGTGTTGGAAGCACCAATGGATAGGTCCAGGGAAAGAGCTCGGCGCTTAGGAACCTCAAAAGTGGTGCTGAGGGCCAAAACTCCTTAGGACAGTGTTAAATCTTTCCAAATGTCTCTCTCCCTCTCAACCTGCGTGTACCAAAAATGTTGCCGACAAGAAAAGGCAGGAAGCGCCCGCCTTTAAATAGCGCTCCCCCAGCCCCTTCCCGACTTGAAAACCTTCCCTTCGACCTGTTGTTCTTAGTGGCAGGCGCTGAGGCAGGAGGCGTGACTCAATATCCAGTCCAAGGCGCTACCGGGCTGTTGCACGCTCGACTGACATAAGGATCTGCGGGCGCAGGAGATAGTGTGGTACTGTTTAGCGCCGCCACAAAACAACTGGTCAATTTCGCGAGCGGCACTAAAATCGCCATGCTCAGGCGCTAAGTTCCTAGCGCCCCGTTAGTGCCCCCCCAGACAACTCCTGCATCTCCAGAATCAACCTCGTGAACCTTCTCTGAATTGCCTCCAATGCAAGTATATCCCTCCTTAAATAAGGAGACCAAAACTGTACGCAGTACTCCAGGTGTGGACTCACCAACGCCCTGTACAGTTGTAACAGGACTTCCCTACTTTTATACTCCATTCCCTTTGCAATAAAGGCCAACATTCCATTTGCCTTCCTAATTACTTGCTGTACCTGCATGCTAACTTTTTGTGATTCATGTACAAGGACCCCCAGATCCCTCTGTACATCAGCATTTTGTAATCTCTCCCCATTTTAATAATAATTTGCTTTTTTATTTTTCCTACCAAAGTGGATAACCTTGCATTTTACCACATTATACTCCATCTGCCAGATTTTTGCCCACTCACTAAACCTATCTATATCCCTTTGGAAATTCTTTGCGTCCTTCACACAATTTATTTTCCCACCTATCTTTGTATCATCAGCAAATTTGGCTACATTATACTCGGTCCCTTCATCCAAGTCATTAATATAGATTGTAAATAGTTGAGGCCCCAGCACTGATCCCTGCAGCACCCCACTAGTTACAGTTTGCCAACCTGAAAATGACCCATTTATCCCGACTCTGTTTTCTGTTAGTTAGCCAATCCTCTATCCATGCTAATATATTATCCCCAACCCTGTGAGCTCTTATCTTGTGCAGTAACCTTTTATGTGGCACCTTATCGAATGCCTTCTGGAAATCCAAATACACGACATCTACTGGTTGCCCTTTATCCACCCTGCTCGTTACATCCTCAAAGAACTCCAGCAAATTTGTCAAACATGATTTCCCTTTCATAAAACCATGCTGACTCTGCTTGACTATATTATTTCTAAATGTCCTGCTACCACTTCCTTAATGATGGATTCCAGCATTTTCCCAATGACAGATGTTAGGCTAACTGGTCTATAGTTGCCTGCTTTCTGTCTTCCTCCTTTCTTAAATAGGAGCGTTACATTTGCGGTTTTCCAGTCTGCTGGGATCTCTCCAGATTCTAGGGAATTTTGGTAGATTATAACAAATGCATCCACTATCTCTGCAGCCACCTCTTTTAAGACCCTAGGATGCAGGCCATCGGGTCCAGGGGACTTGTCCACCTTTAGTCCCATTAGTTTGCCTAGTACTTTTTCTCCAGTGATAGTGATTGTTTTAAGTCGCTCCCCCCCACCCCAATAGCCCCTTGATTATCCATTATTGGGATGCTTTTAGTGTCTTCTACCGTGAAGACCGATCCAAAATATTTGTTTAAAGTCTCCTCCATTTCCCTGTTTCGCATTATTAATTCCCCAGACTCATCCTCTAGGGGACCAACGTTTACTTTAGCTACTCTCTTCCTTTTTATATACCTATAGAAACTCTTACTATCTGTTTTTACATTTCTTGCTAGCTCACTCTCATAAGCTATCTTCTCTCTCTTTATCATTTTTTTAGTCGTCCTTTGCTGGTTTTTTAAAATTTCCCAATCCTCTGGCCTTCCACTATTCTTCGTAACATTGTATGCCTTTGTTTTCAATTTGATACCATCCTTTACTTCCCTAGTTAGCCATGGATGGTTCATCCTTCTCTTAGAGTTTTTCTTTGCTGAGAGTTATGAAATATCTCCTTAAATGTTTGCCACTGCTTTTCTGCAGTCTTACCCTGTAATATATTTTCCCAGTCCACTTTAACCAAGTCTGCCTTCGTACCTTTGTAATTACCTTTATTTAAGTTCAGGACACTAGTTTGAGACCTAGCTTTCTCACCCTCAAACTGAATTTGAAATTCTACCATGCTATGATCACTCTTCCCAAGAGGATCCTTCACTTCAAGATCATTAATTATTCCAGCCTCGTTACACATTACCAGATCTAAAATAGCCTGCTCCCTGGTTGGTTCCACAATGTATTGCTCCAAGAAACCATCCTGCAAACACTCTAAGAACTCTTCCTCAAGTCTACCTTTGCCAATTTGCTTTGTCCAATCAATATGAAGATTAAAATCTCCCATGATTATAGTCGTACCTTTCTTACAAGCCTCTATTATTTCTTGATTTATACTCTGTCCTACAGTGTGGCTACTGTTTGGGGGCCTGTAGACCACCGGGATCGGAGTGCCGGCAAAAGAGCCCGGCACTCAGGAGAAGTGCCAGGCTCATGGATCGTAGCCGGCACTCCGCGGGGCTGGGGGGGTGGGGTGCTCAGGAGGCCAGGGACGGCAGCAGAGGCAGGTACTGGCAGGTGGCCAGCAACAAAAATGGCCGCCCGGCACCTCGCCTTTAAATTGCGCCGCCCCGGCCGCAGGTAGGCCCCCCTGAACCCGTTAGACATAGCGTCCGGCGTTAAATCAGGGGGTGCTACTGAAGATCGATGTCCGGACAGCCAGCTTTTCAATGCAAAAACCACACAAGCGCGGTATTTTAAATGGCGGCCCCAAAAAAAGTTACAGGGAACATTGGTGGTATCCCCCATGGGTCGGTATTAGGACCACTGCTCTTTTTGATATATATTAGCAACCTGGACTTGGATGTCGGGGGCATAATTTCAAAGTTTGCAGATGATGCTAAACTTGGAAATGTAGTGAACAGTGAGTGAGAAGGATAGTAGCATACTTCCAGAGGACATAGGCATACTGGTGAAACCGGCAGACACATGGCAGATGAATATTAATGCAGAAAAGTGTGAAGTAATGCAGAACAATTGAAAAGAGGCAATATAAATTAAAAGGTGCAATTTTAAAGGGAGTGCAGGAACAGAGAGACCTGGGGTTAACATACACAAATCTTTGAAAGTGGCAGGACAAGTTGAAAAGCATACGGAATCCAGGGCTTTAGAGGCATAGGGTACAAAAGCAAGGAAGTTATGATAAACCTTTATAAATCACTGCTTAGGCCTCATCTAGTGCATTGTGTTCAATTCTGGGTGCCACACTTTAGGAAGATTGTCAAGGCCTTTAAAGTGGGTACAGAGGAGATTTACCATAATGGTACCAGAGATGAGGTACCTCAGCTATGTGGAGAGACTAGTGAAACTGGGCTTATTCTTCTTAGAGCAGAGAAGGTTAAGGGGAGATTTAATAGAGATGTTTAAAATTATGAGGGGTTTTGATAGAGCAGAAAGGGAGAAACTGTTTCCACTGGCTGGGGCGGGGGTCAGTAACAAGAGGACTGATTTAAGTAATTTGCCAAAAAAGCCAGGTGAAGATGAGGAGAAATTGTTGAAGAATTGTTATGATATAAAGTGGATAAGTCACCCGGTCCAGATAGCATGCATCCTGGGTTGCTGAGGGAAGCAAGGGTAGAAATTACGGAAGTGCTGACCGCAGTCTTCCAATCCTCCTTCGATACAGGGGTGGTGCCAAAGGACTGGAGGATTGCAAATGTTACACCCTTGTTCAAAATGGGAAGAGGGATAAACCTGGCAATTACAGGCCAGTCAGTTGATGGTCGGTGGTGGGGAAGCATTTAGAAACAATAATCCAGAGAAAGGTAACAGCCACTTGGACAGCATGGACTAATAAAGGAGAGATTTGTTAAGGGAAAATTGTCAGAATAATTTGATTGAGTTTTTTGATGAGGTAACAGAGAGGGTGGCTGAGGGCTGTGCAGTTGATGTGTATATGGACTTTCAAAAGGCGTTTGATAAATTACCACGCATTAGGCTTGTTAGCAAAATTGAAGCCCATGGGATAAAAGGGGCAGTAGCAGCACGGATACAATATTGGCTAAGGGATAGAAAACAGCGAATTGTGGATGTGAAGGCTTTGGAGAGGGTACAGAAGAGATTTACTAAAATGGTTCCAGGGATGAGGGATTACAGTTACGTGGATAGACTGAAGAAGCTGGGGTTGTTGTCCTTAGTGCAGAGAAGGCTAAGAGGAGATTTGATAGAGGTGTGCAGTTTTGGTCGCCTTATCTGAGGAAGGATGTTTTTGCCATGGAGGGAGCTCAGCGAAGATTCACCAGGCTGATACCTGGGATGGCAGGAATGACGTATGAGGAGAGATTGGGTCGATTGGGCTTGTACTCGCTGGAGTTTAGAAGAATGAGAGGTGATCTCATTGAAACTTATAAAATTCTGACAGGACTAGACAGACTAGATGCAGGAAGGATGTTCCCGATAGTCGGGGAGTCCAGAACCAGGGGACACAGTCTAAGGATAAAGGGTAGGCCATTTAGGACAGAAATGAGGAGGAATTTCTTCACCCAGAGAGTTGTGAACCTGTGGAATTCTCTGCCACAGAGGGCGGTGGAGGCCAGTTCATTAAATATATTCAAGAAGGAGTTGGATATATTTCTTAAGGCTAAAGGGATCAAGGGATATGGGGAGCAAGCAGGGACAGGGTACTGAATTTGGATGATCAGCCATGATCATATTGAATGGCGGAGCAGGCTCGAGGGGCCGAATGGCCTACTCCTGCTCCTATCTTCTATGTTTCTATGGCTCTTTGTTAAGTAAATATACACATGAAGTACATTTACCTATATTGTGTGTATGGCATTTTCTATTGAAACCAATGCATGCGGCTAAAATGATGTCACCATAGCCACATCTGTGGCTAGTGAATGATTTTTATTGGACAATGCTGGTTTAGATCAGCAGTGCTGGTTCCACCGGGTCATCCTTAAATGACTACATTTTGAAAACAAACCTTAAATATTTTTGACATCCAGTCTTATTTCAATTCATTACTTACCATGTTCTTCAAAAGAATCCAGTTCATCTTGCTCCCTCTCTGTTGACAAATAGCAGAGATACTCAGTTTCAACCTTGCAAATCAAAACATCTCATCAATGCTACATATAACCTTCAAAATGCAAGCCCAGTGGTATTATACAAGCAATTGTCTAATGGGGCTGATTTCCAAGTTTATGTTGGGGGCAGTGAATTTTAGCTTAATGGCAGCCCATATCAAGAAATCACAGTGACACTGCCTGCGACATTCCATCAATTGAAATCAATGGAATAAAATCAATGGATGGAAAATTCTGAGCAGCTTCTGATTCCGATATCATTTGTTCTGTCAGTGGCTAAGGTTCCTTGCCATGTGCTCGGAAAATTACCTCATTGTTTTGAACTAACCAAGGATTAACTTTCAGTAATAAAAACTCTTGATTTTTTTTTATTGATAACCAACTAATCAGTCTCACTGAAGTAGTCTCCAAAGTTATCCTATCACTTTTGTAACAATTATGACATTACTTAGTTTTATTTGTCCTGGAGAATTAATTGGAAATCAACTGTAAAAGAAATCATCAAAGGGCTAAAGGAATAATTCTAGCCCTTTACTAAACTCCTGCACATTTTTCTTTGACATGCTCTAAATTTGACCTCCTAGGTGCTTTAGATCAGCTATGCCTTGTACCACTGAGTTGTCATGAAACCATTATATTTTTGAACACAATCTCAAATGTCTTTCATGAGCACAATTCTCATTCTAGAACTTACTCAATTCCTCAAGTTGTTCTTGCTCACGTTGCAATTGTTCTGTTGATAAACAGTAGAAATTCTTAGTTGAAACCTTACAAATAAAGTAAGACTAAAAGACACTGAATATTGATATCAAAGTAGAACTGTGTGGAACAAGTAATTATTATCACTAGAAATTGTTAAATGAATTTCTTCTTTGTTCCTAGGTAGACATTCAGAGGGGACTTTTAACCTGGAGGAGCGTGTGGGTTTGGGTGTGGATGGGGGGGTTAAAGGCGGCAAAAATGCAGGGTCATCGGGAAGCCGGCCCCAACCCGCCTTTGTCTGCGCTTAGTTGAAGCGCGTTAGGTTGCTTGCACGCAACCCCCTCGGGAGAGGCGGTGCTTATTAAGATAGTGTAATCGCTCAATTTGAACTTTTGAATTTAACAGCGCATTCACAGGTTTCCCAGGCTTCCTGAGACTTGCCAGTGAAAGCAAGGTGAGAACACAACAGCAATTGAGGGGGCTAATTAAAATTCATGGAAATACTGCAATAAATACTCAGTACTCACAGCTGCTTTCTTACCTACTATTGGCAAAGTGTTGTTCACAGTACTTCTGCTGAAAGTTTACTTTCTACACTTTGGAGGTTTTCTGAATCACAACAGGATGGGTTGCCTTAGATTGGACCTCGGACGAGGAGCAATATGAGCAGCATCAGCAGTAACCTGCTTTTGAGATACCTGCAGCTGGACAACACAAAAGGGACCACCAGCAGCAGCAGCCTGCTGTTGCGATACCTGCAGCTGGACATCAGAGAGGGACCAGCAGAGGGGTGCAGCTCGCAGGAGGCACTACCTGCGAAGCAGGATGTACAGGCAGAGGCTGAATTTCCTTGACATGTTGGAACAGCAGTGCTTCAGGAGGCTCAGGTTGTCACGCCAGGTAGTGGCAAATATCTGCAGCCTCCTAGAAGAAGGCCTACACTCTCTCTGCTGAACCTGGTGGCCATGTGTTACCAGTGGCAGTCAAAGTGATCACCGCCATCAACTTTTTTACCCCAGATCCTTCCAGGGTTCAGTCGGCGGCACACAAATGCATTAGACAGGTGACTGCTTGTTTGTCAGGACTGGCAATTATGTGAATTTCACCAGTCGGAATGAGTGCGCGCTCATTTTTTCATCTCTGGCTGGCTTCCCACAGGTGCAGGGCATCATCAACAGCACACACCTGGCAATCCGCCCCCCCCCCCCCCCACCCCAGATCAACCAGGAGAATCTGTGAACCGCAAAGGCTTCCACTCCATCATTGTGCAGCTAGTGTGCAACCACAAAAAGATGTTTATGCGGGTGTGCGCAAGATTCACGGGGAACTGCCATGATGCTTTCATCCTGCGGCAGTCCAAGCTCCCTGACTTCAAACTTGGCTGATGGCACCTGTCAGAAATCGACCAATGAAACTGAAGAGTGCTACAATGAATACCATATGACCACCAGATGTTTGATTGAACAAGCCATCGGCATGCTGAAGATGTGCTTCAGGTGCCTTCAGGTGGCAACAAGAGCAGGTAAGAGGATGGGTATTCTGCAGCGAGTGTCTCACCTCCTGACTCCCCAAGGCCTTTCCACCATCTACAAGGCACAAGTAAGGAGTGTGATGGAATACTCTCCACTTGTCTGGATGAGTGCAGCTCCAACAACACTCAAGAAGCTCGACACCATCCACGACAAAGCAGCCCGTTTGATCGGCACCCCATCCACCACCTTAAACATTCACTCCCTCCGCCACCGGCGTACCGTGGCTGCAGTGTGTACCATCTACAAGATGCACTGCAGCAACTCACCAAGGCTTCTTCGGCAACACCTCCCAAACATGTGACCTCTACCACCTAGAAGGACAAGGGCAGCAGGTGCATGGGAACACCACCACCTCCAAGTTCCCCTCCAAGTCACACACCATCCTGACTTAGAATTACATTGCCGATCCTTCATCGTCGCTGGGTCAAAGTCCTGGAACTCCCTACCTAACAGCACTGTGAGAGTACCTTCACCACACAGACTGCAGCGGTTCAAGAAGGCGGCTCACCACCACCTTCTCAAGGGCAACTAGGGATGGGCAATAAATGCTGGTCTTGCCAGCGATGCCCAGATCCCATAAGTGAATTTAAAAAAATTTTGCACCAGTCAGGGTGTCCAGAATGGACATGGTGTGCTGCGTTCTGCACAACATTGCGCAGCAGCAAGGTTTGGATCGGCAGGAGGAACAAGGTGCAGAGCGCACATCATTTATGAATGAATCTGAAGAGGAGGAGGAGAAAGAAGATGAGGAGGAGGAAGACAATGATGGGGAAGATGAGGAGGAGGAAGGAGATGGGCACAATGCAGCACCAGCTGCTCACATTGCTGCTCGTGATACCAGGGATGCCCTTATTAATACAAGGTTCACTTAGGTTGTACCAGTGAACCGATGTCAGAACCACATGAAACGGCCACTCTTCCAGCCCCAGCACCCCTCCGCCCAATGCCACTGACACAAAGCAGTCCTACAAACAACCAACCACCCCTTGCACATCCTCCCATTGGTCCCTGTCAATTAATATCTTCCCATTCATCATCAAGCAAGTTAAAAGGTGTTGGCCACTCTATCCATGGAGGAAGACATCCTCGCAGTGACCTGCAACATCAAGCCACTCATGCTTGGACTCCTCCATCATGGACAGTGCACGTGGAAGGCCTGCCAGTACATCACAGATTTTCTGGTGCCCCTCAATGATTATCCTATTCATTGATGGCCCCCGGGATATAGCATATGTGTCCAGTTGAACAGAACTTGGAGAAGGCTGCGCCCTCCAACGCGGACTCTCCACAGCTGTACCTGAGACCACTGTCTGCTCTTGTTGACTTGTGAACTGTGAGTCACCAGGTGACTCATGTCTAACTGGACCCACTGAAGTGCGAATATCTGCGCTGGTGCATCGTAAGCATGAGTCCTGTGATGGTGCACCCTCAGAAGGAATCAGCTCCTCTGAAGATTCGTGGTTTGGGAGGTCAACCGGCTGCTACTGTGAAGGCCCTGGTGGAGAGAAAAGTTGTGAATTAGTACTGGCAAGGTAAGACTGTTACAACTTAGCATTCTGAAGATGATCATATTTCACTTGCTGCTGAAATCAAGTCAACATGACTGAGTGTTGTATGACATGTGGATCGCTCATATTTAATTCTGTCACCAGGTATCTGGGGGGTCCCAATCTCTCCATCTCAGATGGTAAGTGACGCTGAAACGCCACCAATCGCCAGCGCTTTCTCCTCTGCAGTTGTCAACTGTAAAATCTATGGTGGACTACCTCTGGTTCTCTCCTTCTCGCTCGTGCTTTCTGCTCTCTACTCCTGCAATGGGGGAAACAACAGACCTATGAGTGACTGTAATGGCATGTGTTCACCCGATGAATGCAATGCATATGGTGAGGGTGATTATCAGGCAGAGGCATCAAATTGCATAAGGATCAGGGTGAGTGGCAGTGGTGGATGGATAGATGGGGATGCGAGGAAGTGCACAGAAAGACAACGATGCAAGAGTGTGAGGAGTGATGTGATGGAGTAGGCTTGACAAGGCAGAGTGTGGGTGTGGGGTGAACCGCACAGCAGGATGTAGGTGAATGTGCAATTGTGCTCACCCTGATCTGGTTAGGCCATTAAAGCGCTTGCTGCACTGAATCTAGGATTTTTGGGACAATGATCCTGCTGCTGATCTCCTGGGCCACATCCAGCCTCCTTTGTGGTAGCAGCAGGTTTCTTCCTCCTGTTGCTGGGGAAGAGTCTCTCTCTCTGACTCCTTACTGCCCCTAGCAGTACATCAAGTGAGGCGTCATTAAAACAGGGCGGTGTTTGAGTGTCCTGAGTCCATCTTCTACAGTTGCTGTCTCTATGCAGAACCTCCCAACTCCTCTGAATTTCATCTTTGGATTGGCCCTTTAAATACTTGAGTTGAGATCGCGTCATGCGGGTCTGCACCACGCCCCCAGCTGTGCATTCGACGCCAAACCCAGATGTACTATTAAAGTTAGGTGGCTGCATTAAAATGGCACAGACAGACGTGCTGAAAGTTCTTCCGGGTTTCCCATCCGATATTGCACCCCACTGCTCCGAGTGCACCTCCGAAATATTATCGAGTTATGTGTTGCAGTTGTTGAAATAAGATTTTTCATCAGTGCTGTTTTTATTCAATTGCTTGGCAGAAGTAAAATGACAAAAAAGGTACTGTGGATAGAATTAACTCAAGTTTTATGGCTGTACAATGTACTGACCATATCCATCAGGAAAACTACATTCAGTTCTGGTCACTTAGTAATTGTAGAATATTATTTTGAGAGGATTGAGCCGAGTTAAAAAGATAATTCTGGATATCACGCATTTAAGTTATGATGAAAGGTTAAGGAGTTGGACTTGATTTCTTTGGAGAAGTGGAGACTTCAAGGTGATCTAATTGAAGTTTTCAAAATTATGAAGGGATTGACAAACTATATCTCAGCAAACAATTCCCCATGTTGAATAGTCTAATACCAGGGAGCATTAAAAACTGAAAAGCAAGGAGTAAGAAGGGAAGTCAGCTCAAATTATTTCACCTAGAGGTCAGTAGAGTTGTGGAATAAATTCCATGGAGGAACATTTAAGCTGATAATCTAGATGAGGTCTAGGACTAAATAGACACGTTCTCATAGATAGAAGCTTTTGAAGAATATGTTGAAAAGACAGGTAAGTGGGTTTAGCTCTATTAAAAAGGGACAGAGTTGTTGGACAATAACTTTTTCCTGGTTTAAAAATGCTTATCGTCTCTAAAAAAAACTGACACCAATTAAAGGAAGCTCAGGGCTTTGGTCTGCTTGCTTGAAGCAAGTGACTATTTTGAAGGGTAGGAAAGAGATTTTTTTCTTCTTCTTGGGATTTAGCAATGACTTACTTGCATCTGCAAATTTCATTCAAAGATCAAGGAAGGTCTCATGAAGAGTAGTTTTTGTAATATTCCTCAGTCTAAAACTTACCATGTTCCTCTTCCAGTTCTTTAACAAGGACTTCCCACTCTATTGACAGAAAATAGAACTACTCAGTTATAATGTTGAACATCAAAGTAACTAGCTACTGATCAAAGCTGAAGTGCAGTAATAATAAACAGCAATAATTATTTAGTGACATGAAGCATTAAAGGATTTAACAGATACTCCTTGGTAGGATCGTTCTCATTCTTCAGATGACGATAATATCCACATAGAATGTAACATGGCTTTGTTTATTTAAATGTTTTACATAAAATCAGAGCCTTCCCTTTATGTGGGTTATAGCTCAGTTGTGAACTACTATCTTCATTCTTTTGTGAGTAGTGTGTACTGCTAGACATGCTACTGTTAGTGTTTTCCCTGTGTGAGGTGGATCTGCGTTGGCTTTTGGGTCAGTCTGAAGCTTAGGCTCTGACTGAAATAAAAGGGGTTACTCGGGACACTGTTCATTTCAGTCAGTAATGTCATGAACAAAGTGAAACTCAAAATGGTGGGTTTCTGTGACCCCACAGAACTAACAAAATGTTAATATTAATAAAAGATATTTTCACCTTTTCCCAACTGATATTTGAAAGGAAGCCTATACAAAACCATAATAAGGACTCCACACTATATGGAGGCTTTTATGGCTTTAGAGAGGATACAACACAGATTCACCAGGTTGTCTGGTATGAAGAAATAGAATTACACAGGAAGACTTGAAAAATTGCGGCTTTTTAAGTAAGAACAATGCAGATTGCGGGCAATAGTATAGAAATGTTTAAAATTATGAATGGATGGGACAGGGTAGATCGAAGCAGGTCAGGCAGCATCTGTGGAGAGAAACAGAGTTAACGTTTCAGGTCGATGACCTTTCATCAGAACTGGATAAAGTTAAAGATGTAACAGATTTTAAGCATGTGCAGGGGCCGGGAAAGGGGAAGGAGGGGAAAGAACAAAAGGGAAGGTCTATGATAGACTGGAAGGCAGGAGTGATTAAATGACAAAAGGTATGATAGCACAAAGCAAAAGGAGATGGTAATGGGACAAGTAAAGAAACAAAAGATGAATCCAGAAGAGATGTAAATGAGAATGGCAGAATCATCAACAGCTGCCATGTGAAAAAAATAGGGGCAGAAGTTATGGTCTGAAATTGTTGAACTCGATGTTGAGTCCAGAAGGCTATAAAGTACCTAATCGAAAGATGAGGTGCTGTTCCTCGAGCTTACGTTGAGCTTCGTTGGAACAGTGTAAGAGGCCGAGGATGGAGAGGTCAGAGTGGGAGTGGAGCGGAGAATTAAAGTGACAGGCGACTGGAAGCTCGGGGTCACTCTTATGGACTGAACGGAGGTGTTCCGCAAAGCGGTCACCCAATCTGCGTTGGTCTCCCCAATGTAGAGGAGACCGCACCGTGAGCAGCGAATACAGTATACTAAATTGCAAGAAGTACAAGTAAATCACTGTTTCACCTGGAAGGAGTTTTTGGGGCCCTGGACAGTGGGAAGGGGGGAGGTAAAAGGGCAGGTGTTCCATGTCCTGCTTGCACGGGAAGGTGCCGTGGGAAGGGGCAGGGTGTTGGGGGTAATTGAGGAGTGGACCAGGGTGTCGTGGAGGGAGGGTTCCTTCGGAATGCTGAAAGGGGAGAGGAGGGGAAAATGTGTTTGGTGGTGGGATCGTGCTGGAGCTGGTGGAAATGGCGGAGGATGATCCGTTGAATGTGGAGGCTGGTGGGGTGAAAGGTGAAGACAAGGGGAACCCTATCATGGTCTGGGAGGGAGGGGAAGGGGTGAGAGCAGAAGTGCGGGAAATGCAATGGACACGGTCGAGGGCTGTGTCAACCATGGTAGAGGGGAATCCTCAGTTGAGGAAAATGGAAGACATATCAGAAGCACTAGTATAGAAAGTGGCATTGTCAGAGCAGATGCGACAGAGACGGAGAAAGTAGGAGAATGGAATAGAGTCCTTACAGGAAGCTGGGTGGGAGGAAGTGTATTCCAGGTAGCTGTGGGAGTCAGTGGGCTTATAGTGGATGTTTGTCGATAGCCTACCCCAGAAATGGAGACAGAGAAGTCGATGAAGTTAAGGAAGAGTCAGAGATGGACCATGTTAAGGTGAGGGAAGGGTGGAAATTGGTAGTAAAGTGAATGAAATTTTCTAGTTCTAATTTTCTAGATAGAAGCGGACTGTTTCCAGTAGTTGAGGGGTCGAGAATGAGGGGCCATAGATACAAGATTAAACGTAAGATATTTAGAATGGAGAGCAAGAGAAACTTCTTATTGTGAGAGTTGTGAGGCTGTGGAATTCACTTCTAGGTTAATGGTTGAGGCAGAAGCTATGTCAACATTCAGAATTAGATGAAGGAAAAGGGGACAAAGGAATATGGGAACAGGGCACATAAATGTGACTAAGATTATTTGTTTGTATTTGTTTGCGTGGAGGGTAAACGTTGTCATAGACTGGGTCCAATGGTCTGTTTCTGTGTTGCAACTTCTATGTATTTCTATGTATTTTAAATGTCCTGAGAGGAATTGAGGATGTATTTTAAATTTCCCAATTAACATAGGGATGTATTTTAAATTTCTTTATAGACACTGTGGATATATTTAAATTTCTTCCCTTAGAATTTGGAATGTATTTTAAATTTCTTGCAAGACATTAGGGATGCATTTTAAAATTCGTCAGAGACATTGGGTATATCATTTAAATTTCTGGCAAGGCGTTCCAACAACAACAACAACTTGCATTTATATAGAGTCTTTAACATAGTAAAACGTCCCAAGGTGCGTTATCAAACAAAATTTAACATGAGCCACATAAAAAGTTTTTTGGACAAATGACCAAAAGCTTGGTCAAAAAGGTAGGTTTTAAGGAGCATCTTAAAAGGAGGAAAGAGAGGTAGAGAGGCAGAGAGGTTTAGGGAGGGAATTCCAGAACTTAGGGCCTAGGCAGCTGAAGGCACGGCCGCCAGTGGTGGAGCGATTAAAATCGGGGATGCTCAAGAGGCCAGAATTGGAGGAGCGCCAAAATCATGGAAGGTTGTAGGGCTGGAGGAAGTTACAGAGATAGGGAGGGGCAAAACCATGGCGGGATTCGAACACAAAGGTGAGGGATGTATTCTAAATGCCCCCATAGATAGTGGGATGTATTTTAAATTTCCCCATGGACATTGGGGATGCAATGTAAATTTCCCAATTTTACTTTCAATCCTCATTAATCAATGCAAATGTCATAATAGTTTAAAAAAAAATACTACTGTTAAATGCAATGAAAATGGTAAATTGGGGGCTAGATAGGTGGAGTATAACATTATTAAAGAATGTGGAAGATTTTGCTTGAGAAAGAAAGAAAACATGTGCTCCCATTGACAGAAGTTTTCCAAGGCTGTGCTCTAACTGATTTGATTGCATGATTTCCAAGAGTCAGAGCTGTCTTTACCAAGTATTAATATTTGATCTACATCGAATAGTTTCTTTTACCCAAACATCTGTAGCTTTACTATGCAGGAGTTTATTAATGTTGTGATGAGAACTTCTTATATCTCCTAACTTTTGAAAATTAGCATGTGACATTTGGTAGCATGAGGTTGACCAGTAGAACTTTGTATGTGGTTCATGTTTAGACCAGGAAGGGCTTCATTTGTAGTGTTTTCCCTTTGCAACACCTTTTAACGTAAAAAATACAGTGCAGGCAGATTTTCTCACAAGACCAATTTTTGACAGAATTCATAAAATATTCTTTCCTCCATGATTAAATCACCATCTTAATGGTTATAAAATATGAGCAAAATGCTTGGGTTTCTGTCTCATGTCTTACAATCTGAAAAGAGTGTAGCACAACCATGCTTTGGAAAGTAACACACTGCATCGCAGGAAAATCTATCAATTAGAACATAAGAACGTAAGAAATAGGAAATAGGTCATTTGGCCCTTCGAGCCTACTCTGCCATCTAATGAGATCATCCAAATTCAGTACCCTGTCCCTGCTTTCTCCCCATATCCCTTGATTCCCTTAATATTCAAAAATCTATAGATCTCTGTCTTGAATATATTCAACGACTGAGCCTTCACAGCCCTCTGGGGTAGAGAATTTCAAAGATTCACCAACCTCTGAATGAAGAAATTTCTCCTCAACTCAGTCCTAAATGACCGACCCCTTATTCTGAGATTGTGACCCCTGGTTCTAGACTCCCCAGCCAGGGGAAACATCCTCCCTGCATCTACCCTGTCAAGCCCTGTAAGAATTTTGTATGTTTCAATGAGATCACCTCTCATTCTTCTAAACTCTAGAGAATATATGCCTAGTCTACTCAATCTCTCCTCATAGGACAATCCCCCCATCCCAGCAACCAGTCTGGTAAACCTTCGTTGCACTCCCTCTATGGCAAGTATATCCTTCCTTAGGTAAGGAGACCAAAAGTGTACACAATACTCCAAGTGTGGTCTCACCAGAGCCCTATATAATTGCAGTAAGACGTCTTTACTCTTATACTCAAATCCTCTCGTAATAAAGGCCAACATACCATTTGCTTTCCTAATTGCTTGCTATACCTGCATATTAACTTTCAGTGATTCGTGTATAAGGACACCCAGGTCCCTCTGAACACCAACATTTCCCAATCTCTCACCATTTAAAAAATACTCTGCTTTTCTATTTTTCCTACCAAAGTGGATAACTTCACATTTCTCCACCTTATATTCCATTTGCCATGTTTTTGCCCACTCACTTAGCCTGTCTATATCCCCTTGAAGCCTCATTCCATCCTCCTCACAACTTACATTCCCACCCAGCTTTGTATCATCAGCACACTTGGATATATTACATTTGGTCCCCTCATCCAAATCATTGATGTAGATTGTGAATAGCTGATGCTCAAGCACTGATCCTTGTGGTACCCCACTAGTTACAGCCTGCCAACCCGAGAATGACCCGTTTATTCCTACTCTCTGTTTTCTGTCTGTTAACCAATCCTCAATCCATGCTAGTATATTACCCCCAATCCCATTAGCCCTAATTTTGTTTAATAATCTCTTGTGTGGCACCTTATCGAATGCCCTCTGAAAATCCAAATACATCACATCCACTGGTTCCCCCTTATCTATTCTGCTAGTTACAACCTCAAAACACTCTAACAGATTTGTCAAACACGATTTCCCTTTCATAATTCCGTGTTAACTCTGCCCAATCCTATTATTATTTTCTAAGTGCCCTGTTACCACGTCCTTAATAATAGATTCTAGCATTTTCCCTACTATTGATGTCAGGCTAACTGGTCTGTAGTTCCCCATTTTCTCTCTTCCTCCTTTCTTAAATAGTGGGGTTACATTTGCTACCTTGAAATTCGCAGGAATCATTCTAGAATCTATGGAATTTTGGAAAATGACATACTGGCGTGGATAATGCATCCGCTATCTCTATAGTCACCTCTTTCAAAACTCTAGGATGTAGTCCATCAGGTCCAGGGGATTTATCAGCTTTCAGTCCCATTAATTTCTCCAGTACTACTTTTTTACTAAGGGCTGGATTTTGCCGGCGCTCAGAGTGCGGGTTTGGAGGCGGGTCTGCTGTCAAAATAGCAAAGATTGACAGCGGGTAGGAAACCCACTGTCAACCCGCCTCCAAACAATTTTCCGAAGTGTCAGGTCCCCAAATTGCACATGGACCTGACACCTAGCGGCGGGAAGAGGATTAAAGCCAATTACCTGCCTATTAACAGGTAGTTGATAGTAGTTGAAATGCTATTTTTGAATTTTGCCGCTTCTGCCTCCGGTTTCCCAATGTCTGGACACCACGCCAGATAAGTGTGGCATGTTGTGAGTCTGCTGCAATGTTTCTGGATTGATGACAGCTGCAGAAGTGGTGTGAAGGATCCAGTGGTACACTGGTAAGTCTCAGAGGTAAGAAAATGTTGGGAAATTCATTTACACATTTCTTTAGGTTACAAGTTTTGAAACCTCATTGGGAGAACCCCTCTCACCAGTGACAGGTTGCTTCTGTCACCTCACCTGCAACTGCCATCTATTCCCTGGAGGGAGTCATTGGAGAGCCTGGGTGCAAGAGCTCACCTTTGTACAGTGATTGTCAGTGTTTGCAGCACCTCAATGCTGTCAAACACTGAGAAATCAGCTGTCAAAAAAAATTGTGCGTGGTCCCTTTAAGAAAACTGGCAGATGACGCGTCATCAAATTACGTCATCTGACCAGCTTCCTCTTAATTGGCCGGCAAGTCCGCAGGGCGGGCTTAACAATGTCAGTCTGTGGGCCGGATGCAGTTGGGTGTGGGACTGGAAGTCGGAAACCACCTGACCCGCACCCAACCCGCCTCCATTGAAAAAATCACGGCCTACGTATTTGTTTAATTTCTCTGCCATTTCCTTATTCCCCATTATAATTTCTCCTGTCTCAGCATGTAAGGGACCCATATTTACATTCGCTAACCCTTTCCTTTTTACATACCTATAGAAGCTTTTACAGTCTGTTTTTATGTCTTTCGCTAGTTTACTCTCATATTTCTTTATCAAATTACTTAAGATTGTCAACAAAATTTTTGAAATATCATTTAAACCAAATCTTTTTACTAGAACTTACCATTTTGTATTTGATTAGTTTCGTTTTCGAGCATCTCCTCTGTTGACACAGAATAAGTTTACTCAGTTGTAACCTGAAAGTGCTGAATGTTGTTATCAGAGCACAAGTTATTATTTACTGCTAAACCATTCCTTTGTGGACATTACTTATTGGTAGTGATCAGTTATTCTCATTTTTCAAAACAATCACATAAGCAGCACTTCTTGAAGTTATAGGGTAAATTCACTGATCCCACTGTGTGGAGCTGTGCTCGAAGGGATTGGTGAATTTCTTTCTCTTTTTCTTTTTTACTTTTTCGTCTACATTTTTTAGAACTTTCGCTCATCAGTTCCACCGTCCTAAACTGTTGATTGAATTCTATTATAAAAGATATAAGATGTTGCAACGGTGCTGAAAATTACAATCTGTTAATACTTAGGAACATCTTGGTCTTTTTATCAAAATCTGTAGGTTCTTTGTGAAATCTTTAAAAGTGTAGCAAAAATGAATTTTGACCACTTAAATCAGTTTGAAATAAAATTAAGATTCAGAATTATCCTTACAAGCGTTTTTAAAATCAATTCAAATTAATTTCAAGTAGTGTAATTAGCAGTCAGAGTTTAACAATTTAATTGTTTGGTTCACTAGTTACAGTCAATATATATACCTCCTAAAATAAACAATAGTTGAGAGAAAGTCATAATTTGAACTCCTGGATTATGGTGAGATTCATAAAATGTTTGCGTTTTGGTCACTTGGGGGCTGAATTTCCATGGGCCACGATTCTAGTGCTTATGTCAGAATCGCTTCCGCTGCTGCTTTTTAGTGCTGACCTTGCAGAGTCAGGTGAAGTGTATCTAATTTCATGGGAATGGCAGGCACCTATGCCGCTTAGGGGAGAAATCCAGGCACTAATCTGTTCAAGCTGCTGGGAAATCTGCCCTTTGTGCCAGGTTTTGGATGAGGTTGTTGAAGATCCTCTCCCCAGAAATGGAGAAAATCACTTCCAAGTGACCCCCTTTGTCAGGGTGCTGCAGTTGCAATTTTTTTTTAAATTGTGCCTTACCATCTCTGGAGGTCCAGGTCATGATCATGGACTGGAACCTCCTCCTCAGTGGAGTTCGCACCTGCCCTTCAGGAGGTTGATGCACCTCTTCTCACGCAGCATACTGGCCTCTAAACTTACACCTTCCCTTGCAAAGGGGGAGGCTCCCCGCCTCAAACAAGGCTACAGGAAACTCCAAGGCAATCCATGACCTGGTGTATCCGGGTCCCAGTGGAGTTCATGCCCCTTCCAGCAGATTTACAGCGGGAGTTCATTGAAACAGCAGTCAAATAATTAACCTGCTACCCTTAAACCACTATATTTTTTTAAACTGCTGAACTGTCTTTAATATAGTCTTTTCTCATTCCAAAACATACCTATTTCTGTGGCTCGTTCTGCAAGTAACTTCTCTGTTAATAAAGAATACAATTGCTGAAATGCAACCTTGTTCAGAAAAAACTACAAAAGTCATTGGATGCCACTGTTAAAGAAGTACAATAATGGTGGAAAAGTTGCTGTTAAGTGAGAGGAGCTATGACACGATTCACAATAGGGGCTTAAAAAGAAAGACTTGCATATATATAGCGCCTTTCATGACCACCGGATGTCCCAAAATGCTTTACAGCCAATGAATTGCTTTTTTTTTTAAGTGGAGTCACTGTTGTAACATTGGAAACGCGGCAAAAGCTCAGCAAGCTCTCACAAACAGCAATGTGATAATGACCAGATAATCTGTTTTAAGTGATGCTGATTGAGGGATAAATATTGGCCAGGACACAATAACTCCTCTGCTTTTCTTCGAAATAGTGCCATGGGATCTTTTACATCCACCTGAGAGAGCAGACAGGGCCTCAGTTTAACATCTCATCCGAAAGACGGCACCTCCGACAGTGCAGCAGTCCCTCAGCACTGCACTGGAGTGTCAGCTTAGATTTTTGTGCTCAAGTCTCTGGAGTGAAACTTGAATCCATAACCTTCTGACTCAGAGGCAAGGGTACTGCCAACTGAGCCACTGACCACTCATGTTCTTGTTGGTAGCCATCCAGTCTTGTTAGAAGGATCTCTCAAGTGTCCCTGTAAACATTACTTACAAAAACAGTTCTGGGTTTTTTAAATATCTCCAAGGACAGGATAAATTAGTTTTATCTATTAGTTTCAACTCTGAAGAATCAAAAAAGATTAGCTAAAAATAGCTAAAATTTGGATGCAACTACCCAATGTCAAAATGTAGCAGCTCCCTTTGCAGCATTTGATCCATATTATTGATATTATACATCAGAAGTCTGACTTGAAAAACAATTTTGTTATGTTGCAGGTCATCAGCTCCATGGTCTCATTAACAATGCAATTTTAACCGTATTAGTTACCATCGAATTTAAAATAAGAGATAATGTGGAGTAACTTAAAAGCTCTAATTGATTTTTAACAATTCCAATAAATTCAGAAATCACTTGAGCTACAGTTTACTGGTTTGTGACATGAAACCAATATCTACGCAATCCATAGCAGTGTGCTTCAGACCACAAATCATATCCTCTGGAACTTACGTTTTTCTATAAGTTGTTGTTCTTCCATCAACAGCCAGTCTGTTGGCAGAGAATAAGTAGTCAGTTAAGACCTTGCATATCAAAAAAATACACTGTTAAATACACTCAATATATTTATACTGTAATGCCCAAGGGAGAACGGGAGGAGCGGACCTGGAGGGAGCACAGCGAGAGCGGAGCAGTTAAAAGGAGCGGCAGCATCTCAACAGAGGCAGTTTTTGAAAAAGTGATGTCAGAGTAAAAAAAGCGACGTCGGCACAAGGGAAGGAGCTGATTGGTGAGTAACTGGTGAGTGCTTTTTTTAAGTTTATAATTTTATTTCTGCTAAGTTAGTTAATAGCCTATTAAATAGAGGGAAAGAGCTGATTGGTGAGTAGGTGCGGAGTGTTTTTTGTTAAGTTTTAAGTTTATTTCTGCTGGGTTAGTTCTTAGTCTATTAAATAGAGGCATGGCAGGGCAGCTCAGTCCCGTAGAGTGCACATCCTGTACCATGTGGGAAATCCTGGACGATCACGTAGCCTGGATGACCACATGTGGGGGAAGTGTCGCCAGCTACAGCAACTTGAGCTCCGGGTTTTGGAGCTTGAGCGGCGGCTGGAGTCACTACGGTGTATCCGCGAGGCTGAGAGTTAGCTGGATAGCATGTTTCTAGAGGTGGTCACCCCGCAGCTTAAGAGTATGCAGGCAGAGAAGGAATGGGTGACCGCCAGACAGAAGAGGAGGACCAGGCAGGTAGTGCAGGAGTCCCCATAGTGCATCGCGCTCTCTGACCAGTATTCTGTTCTGAGTACTGGTGAGGGCGATGGTTCCTCTGGTGAGTGCAGCCAGAGTCAAGTCCACGGCACCACGGGTGGCTCAGCTGCACGGGGGGGGGGGGGGCTGCACGGGGGGGGGGGGGGCGGGGGGGGAGGAAAAAGGGTGGAAGAGCAATAGTGGTAGGGGATTCGATAGTTATGGGAGCAAACAGGCATTTCTGTGGCTGTAGACGTGACTCCAGGATGGTATGTTGCCTCCCTGGTGTCAGGTTCAAGGATGTCACTGAGTGGCTGCAGGACACTCTAAGGGGGGAGGGTGAACAGGCAGAGGTCGTTGTCCATATCGGTACCAACGACATAGGCAGAAAGAGGGTTGAGGTCCTGCATGCCGAGTTTAGGGAGCTAGGAGAGAGATTAAAAAGCAGGACCTCAAAGATAGTAATCTCCAGATTACTCCCGGTGCTAGTGAGTACAGGAATAGGAGGATAGAACAGATGAATGCGTGGCTGGAGAGATGGTGCAGGAGGGAGGGCTTTAGATTCCTGAGGCATTGGGACCATTTCTGGGGAAGGTGGGACCTCAACAGAGACCTCAACAGAACCAGGACCAAAATTCTCGCAGGGAGGTTTGTTAGTACTGTTGGGGAGGGTTTAAACTAGCTTGGCAAGGGGATGGGCACCAGCATATAGAAGTAGAAAAGAGGAATATGGTGCATAAAAGAGTGAGTGTGTTGGATAGATTGAGAGAAGATAGTACTAGAGGCAGTAGTAGTACCATATTAGATAGGAGCAGACTAGTTTTAGAATGCATGTACGTAAACACACAAAGTGTGGTGAATAAGGTTGGTGAGCTACAAGCACAATTAGCCGTGTGGCAATATGATGTTGTGGCAATAACGGAAACGTGGCTTAAAATGGTGAGGACTGGGCACTTAATATTCAAGGGTATAAGGTATTCAGAAAAGATAGGGAAGGAAAAAAGGGAGGTGGGGTGGCAGCAGAGCTGATTAAGGAAGACATTGTAGTGTTGGAAAGGGAGGATGTTCTTGAGGGGACAAGGACAAAATCCATTTGGTTTGAATTGAGGAGCAAAAACGGTTTAATCGCGCTATTGGGGGTATTCTATAGGCCTCCAAATTGTGAGAGGGAGGTAGAGGAGCAAATCTGCAGGGAAATCGCAGAGATATGCAAGAGCTATAGAGTGCTGATATTGGGGGACTTTAATTACCCAAATATTGAGTGGAATAATGCTAGGGTAAAGGGAAAGGAGGGGGAGGAATTTCTGAAATGTGTTCAGGAGAATTTCCTTGACCAATATGTTCTCGGCCCAACTCGGAAGGAGGCATTGCTGGATCTGGTGCTGGGTAATGAGGTGGGCCAAGTCGACCAAGTGTGGGAGAACACTTGGGTATGAGTGATCATCATATCATAAGATTTAGATTAGCAATGGAGAGGAGCAAGGAACAATCAAAAGTGGAACTTCTAAACTGGAATAGGGCTAACTTCAATGGGATGCGAAAGGATCTAGCCAGGGTAAAATGGAACCAAAGACTGACAGGAAAAACTGTAACGGAACAATGGGTGATCTTTAAGGGGGAGATGTTCCAAGTACAGGCTAGGTACATTCCAACAAGAGGGAAGGGTAAGGGAAACAAAGCAAGGGCTCCTTGGATGACGAGGGAGATAGAGAAGATGATGAAACAAAAAGAGAGGGTGTATGATGCACGTCAGGTGAATTCTTCAAGGGAGAACCAGACCAAATACAATAAGTTGAGAGGGGATGTGAAGATGAATATAAGATTGGCAAAGAGAGAATTTGAGAGTTGAATGGCGGTTAATGTAAAAGGGAACCCCAAAATCTTCTACCGGCATGTAAACAGTAAGCAGGTAGTAAGAGGCGGGGTGGGGCCTATTAGGGACAAAGAAGGTGATATGTGCTTAGAGGCACAGGGCAAGGCTATAATACTCAATGAGTACTTTGTATCGGTGTTTACTAAGGAGGTGGATGCTGACAAAATATCGGTAGAAGTGCAAAAGGTAGAAGCAATGGAAGGGGTGAAAATTGAAAGACAGGATGTACTAGGAAGGCTGGGTATGCTTAGAGCGGACAAGTCGCCTGGTCCAGATGTCTTGCATCCCAGGTTGCTAAGGGAATTGGGGGAGGAAATAGTGGAAGGGCTTGCCATAATTTTCCAATCTTCCCTCGATGCGGGGGAGGTACCTGAGGATTGGAAAGTGGCAAATGTGACACCATTGTTCAAGAAAAGGTGTAAGGACAATCCTAGTAACTACAGGCTGGTCAATTTAATATCAGTGGTGAGTAAAGTTTTAGAAACAATAATCAATGAAAAAATTAACAGGCTCTTGGAGAGGTTTAAGCTAATTAAGGAGAGCCAACATGGATTTGTAAAAGACAGATCATGTTTGACTAATCAAATTGAATTTTTTGATGAAGTAACAGAGAGGATTGATGAAGGGAATGCAGTGGATGTTGTCTGTATGGATTTTCGGAAGGTGTTTGACAAAGTACCACATAGAAGGCTGGTTAACAAAATTGAGGCTCATGGAATAGGTTGGTCAGTGGCAGCTTGGCTAACAAATTGGTTTAAGGACAGAAAACAGTGAGTTTTGGTAAATGGCTGTTTCTCAGACTGGAGGATGGTAGACAGTGGTTTTCCCCAAGGGTCAGTGCTGGGGCCACTGCTTTTTTTGATATATAGAAATGACCTGGATATTGGAATACATAGAATTTCTAAATTTGCCAATGACACCAAACTTGGGGGTGTGGCAAACAGTGCTGATGAAACCAATCGACTGCAACATGACATGGAAAGGCTAGCAAAATGGGCAGACAAGTGGCAGATGGAATTTAATACAGAGAAGTGTGAGGTGATGCATTTTGGCAGAAGGAACAGGGAGAGGCAATATACACTTAATGGCACAGTTTTAAAGAGTGTGCAGGGACAGAGAGACCTGGGAGTTAATGTGCATAGGTCCCTGAAGGTGGCAGGATATATTGAGATAGTGGTTAACAAAGCATATGGGATCTTGGGCTTCATAAATAGAGGTATTGAGTACAAAAGTAGAGAAGTTATGCTGAACCTTTATAAAGCGCTGGTTAGGCCACAACTGGAGTATTGCGTCCAGTTCTGGTCAGCACACTTTAGGAAGGATGTGAAGGCCCTTGAGAGGGTGCAGAGGAGATTTACCAGAATGGTTCCAGGGATGGGGGATCTTAGCTACAAGGACAGGTTGGAGAAGCTGGATTTGTTTTCATTAGCGGAAAGGAGGTTGAGGGGTGATTTGATAGAGGTGTACAAGATTATGACGGGTTTGGATAGGCTAGACGGGGAAAGCCTGTTCTCACTAGTTGATGGTACAAAGACTAGGGGACACAGATTTAAGGTTTTGTGCAAGAGATACAGGGGGGATGTGAGGAATATCTTTTTAATGCAGCGAGTGGTGAGGACCTGGAATTCGCTGCCGACGGAAGTGGTGGAAGCGGACACACTCAATGTTTTCAAGGGGAGACTGGATAGGCCCTTGAGGGAAATAAACTTGCAGGGCTATGGGGATAGAGCGGGGGCAATGAGGCTGACTGGATTGCTCTACAGAGAGCCGGCACGGACTCGATGGGCCGAATGGCCTCCTTTGGTGTCGTTATGACTCTAAGATAAAATGTTGCATTTTTAGAAAGCCAATTTCAAAATCGTAGAGGAGCCTTTAAATTTACTCTTGAAAAAAGGTGGTATAGGCTTTCCTCGGGCTACTGCTAATGTGCAAATGAGTAGAATTTAGTAAAGATCAGATAGTTGTTCTTAGTTCTGTGATAACTGAATGATAAAGCTAAGCACTGTCTTTTTTCTGAGATCTCCTCTGGCCCCACAATGATTGAATTTGTGAGAATTAACTGCGGGAGAGGAAACCCCAATCTTTCAAGCATCGTTGTGTTGAAATTCAATTGGCATTTTACTGGGATGTTTTCCACTTTTACAAACCAGATTGTTAATTTTATCACTTCCTAACCCCGATTTTATCCTGGGGCAGGAGAGCAGCGGGCAGGGGCTGGGGTTGAGATGGGGATGAAAGTTTCAGGTACGTTGATGACCCGAGCAATTTTAACTCCTGAGCCTCATTAACATCTCAGAGGTTGGGCTCCCAGCCGAACCTGGCAGAAATCGCCAGCTAACGGGTAGGCGGGAGTAGGATAGCAGGTGGCAGGAGGCTGCTGCTGGGGACCCGAGAGCACGGTCCCCAGCATAATGTAAATAGTGAGGTGAGGTGGGGTGGGGTCTGGAGATGATTGTGGATGAGGGATGCCTGGGGAGGGGGAGGTTCAAGGTTTCCTATAGGGCGAGAGGGAATGGTGTTGAAATTTGCAGACAATAACGAAATAGGAGGTAAAGCTAATTCTTTACAAAACCAAAGGAAATTTCAAAGGGATAGTGATAAGATGGGGGAATGGGCTAAAATGTGGCAGATGGAATTCAATATCATTTAAGATGAGGTGACACATTTTGGTTGAAAAAATAACAAATAATTAGACTCTAAATGGAAGTAGGCTCGGTGTAAAGTTATATTGAGGCCGGAATTTTGAGGGGGGTTAGCGGGCACGATCGGTGGTGGGTTGGGTGGGAAAAAAAAATTTTCACAGTGGTTCGGGACCCTGCTGTGAACCCGCCGCCACGCGCCTTTCCCAATGTCGGGTCTGTCCGCGCTGAGCAGACCCGACACGCAGCGGCGGGGGACCCAATTCAGGTAATTAGTGGCTTGTTTAGAGCCACTTAAGAATGATTTTCTGCTTACATAGAAACATAGAAGATAGGAGCAGGAGTAGGCCATTCGGCCCCTTGAGCCTGCTCCGCCATTCAATGAGATCATGGCTGATCATCCAAATTCAGTACCCTGTCCCTGCCTTCTCCCCATATCCCTTGATCTCTTTAGCCTTAAGAAATATATCCAGCTCCTTCTTGAATATATTTAATGAACTGGCCTCCAGCGCCCTCTGTGGCAGAGAATTCCACAGGTTCACCACTCTCTGGGTGAAGAAATTCCTCCTCATTTCAGTCCTAAATGGCTTACCCCTTATCCTTAGACTATGACCCCCGGTTCTGGACTCCCCAGCCATCGGAAACATCCTTCCTGCATCTAGTCTGTCCAGGCCTGACAGAATTTTATAGGTTTCGATGAGATCCCCTCTCAATCTTCTAAACTCCAGTGAGTATAAGCCCAATCGACACAATCTCTCCCTTTTGCATTTGACAGCTTGCCCACGGGGTCCATGCTGGTCGTGGACCACGTCTGTTAATCTGAGGCGGGAGTTCAGTGGCCATTGAATCAGCTGATGAGTTGACAGATGCAAATGTAAATTAAAGCTCCCACCTTAGAGATATCTTCCCTCAGCCACAAGCTGTTCCTCACTGCATTTCCACAACAGATTCACTATGCTGCAATTCTTTACACAAGCCTCCATCCAGTCTGACCTCATTACCTCTCTCACCATTGACAGATTGCTTCTGTCATTTCTACGTCATCTGCCCTCTATTCCATCTGCATGAATACCGTTTATACTCTCTCACCTTGGTCCTCAGAATCCCACCACGATCAACCCCAACACCAGGAGCACCAGGCACACCAGCAGCACCAACAACAACACCAACCTTCTCCGCAATCAACTGATGCTGCACAGGACGGAGGGCATCAGCACCTGACCACATTGCTGCCCTGAATGCCAGGGATGGCCTCACCATGACCAGATTTACTTCACTTGACCCTGTATACCCTGGCTGCCACATGATGCGCCTGATTGGCACCACCCCACACCAACACCATAAAGCATCCCTACAATGCCCACGCCATTCTTTTCACACTCATCACCATTGCGGGGGTTGGGGGGGGGTGGTTACCATTATGTCTCACCATTCACTGCAACTCACTAAGTACTTCCAAAGATGCACACAAATCTGTCAACGCAAAGTGTTGAAAATAAAGCTTTCAATGTTTCATGCCACTTTAACAGAAACTTTACATCAACATTGCATAAAACACCCAAGTGTCTACCCTTGTGTGTTGTTAGTTGGTATGATTGCACTAGGATTAAGGTGAGTGTGAGGGGTGGCTAGTGAGATGGGGATGTGATAATATAGATAGAGAGGGATGGGTGGAGGTGCAAGGTAAGTTGGTGTGAGTAAGGATGTGCAGGAGTAGGGTAGGGAAGGCAGCGTGATGGAGATGTGGTGGGAGGCACAGCAGGATGAGGTTGAATGTGGTTTTGTACTAACGTTTTGTGATCTACTGAGATCATTGAAACGTTTGAGGCACTGCACCCAGGGCCTCCTGACCACATCCCTGCTTGTGCCCTCCTCTGCAATGTGCAACCAGGCTGTGTTGATCTCCTGGGGAGGTCTCTTCCGCCCATGGGAAGGGAAGAGGACCACCCTGTGTGCTGTGACCCCCTCCATAAGCATATGGAGGGAGTCATGTAAGAGCCTGGGTGCAGCCTTTGTGCAGTTATTGTCAGTGTTTGCAGCACCTCAATGATGTAGAACACTGACAGCACAAATGTTAAAATAAATTTGGACATGATCCCTTTAAGGAAACCGGCTAATGACGCATCATCAAATGATGTCACCAGACCCGCTTCCTCTAATTGGCCGGGAAACGTGCTGGGCGGGCTTAGCAAGCCCCATCAAGGGAAATTCATTTCACAGAGCGGGTTGGAGCCAGCAGCGGGGTCGGGATCTGCCACCGATGTCGCCCGCCACAGACCCACCGAGGTCAGCGAAATCGCCACCAGAATCTCTGAAACTGACCATTTGGCCTATGCTGGTGTTTATACTCCACAAAACCTCCTCCCATTCTACCTCTTCCCACCTTGCCCTCTATTCCCTTCTCCCTAATGTATGCAGAGCAGAGGGATTAGGGGTACAGATACACAGAACATTAAAGACAGCACCTCAGGTTGATAAGGCTATTAAAAAGATAACAGAATTCTAGGTTTTATTTAAAGAGGTATGGGGGAAGAATTCGGTTGGGCCCCCTTTGGGGCGCTAACTTCGCCAGGGCGCTAAGTTAGCACCCCTGCACCCGAAATTCACTGGTAGTACCCCCAAGAGGGAGGCGGGGCGCTAGTGGAAGCACTCCCTCTCCCTCTTGGGGGCACTACCAGTGAATATCGCGGCGCTGTGTGCCGCGGTACTGCGGGCCTTCCTCCCCTCATTAAAGGGGAGAGGCCTAGCGCAGCATCACCCAGAGCCCAGCTGGGCCACCAGGGATCGGGGTGCCGGCAAAAGAGCCCGGCACTCAAAAGGAGTGCCGGGCTGATGGAGCGCGGCAGGCACCCCGCAGGGGGGCTGCATAGGAGGCCGGGGACAGCAAAGGGGGCAGGTGCTGGCAGGCGGTCAGCAACAAAAATGGCCGCCCGGCACCTCCCCTTTAAATATCGCACCCCGGCTGCACGTACGCCCCCGACCCTGTCGGACATAGCGTCCAGTGGTAAGTCAGGGGGTGCTACCGAAGTTTGCGGCCAGGGCGCAAGCGGGGCACTGTGCATGGCGATGATGTCATCGCCGGAGGCACAGCGCCGTGGGGTGCTACCGGTTACTGCCACCGCTAACCACCCGCTGAATTTCGCGGGAGGCATTAGCGGCACCGTGCCCAGGTGCTTTGCGCCCTGTTACGCCCTCTTAGGCGCTAACGGGAGGTGCAAAGCAACTGAATTTTGCCCCCATAGAATATAAAAGCCTAGAGGTAATGATGAGCTAGTACAAAAGCTTAATAAGACCTGAGTTAGAGTAGTGTGTATAGTATTATTAAGGCTCCAGAGAGGATACAACACAGATTCATAGGATGCGGCCTGGTATGAGGAAATACAAGTATGAAGAAAGACTTAAAAATGTAGGCCTTTTATGATTAAAACAACACAGATTATGGAGCGATATAATAGAGGTTTTTAAAACATGAAAGGATGACTATGGGGGAAAATTTCGGTTGCTTTGCACCTCCCGATAGCGCCCTAAGAGGGCGCTAACGGGGCGCAAAGTAACTAGCGCCCGGGCGCGGCGCCGCCAACACCTCCCGTGAAATTCAGCGGGAGGTTAGCAGCGACGCTAACTGTTAGCGTCTTGCGGCACTGTGCTGCCGGCGATGACGTCATCGCCGTGCGCAGCGCCCCGCTTGTGTGCGCAGTGCCCCGCTTGTGCCCCAGCCGCAATCTTTGCTAGCGCCCCCTGACTTACCGCCACACTATGTCCAACGGGGTCAGGGGGCCTACCTGCAGCTGGGGCGGTGCTATTTAAAGGCGAGGTGCCGGGCGGCCATTTTTGTTGCTGCCCGCCAGCTGGGCCCCGGGTCTCGCTGCGCAAGGTCCCTCCCCTTTAAGAAGGGGAGGAAGGCCTGCAATTCCATGGTGCTGTTTCGCGTAGCTGAGGGTCAAGAACGAGGGGCCATCGACACAAAAAGACATTTAGACAGATCGTACCCATCCGCTACAAATTCCCTTACGCTGGCGAAGAGTTGAGCTATTAGCCCAACTACTGCAAAGCGAATACCCACCAAACCCTTATGCCTGGTAAAAGCAGGCGTAAGGCCTTCTGTTACCAGCGTAAGGGTTAAAATAAATGTTAAAATAATTTGTTTTAAATGATTTAAACATTCACTTGCATTTAAAATTAGTTTAGATTATTTTTGTTATCATTTAAATTTTTTTATTTTAAATGTTTAATTAAAGGGTATTTTAATTTTGAACCTGTGATTATTTATTTTTATTTCAGTGTTGTGAAATTGTATTTATTAGGTGATTTCTATTATACTTGTGGGGATTCCGTATGTAAATGGTATCACCATAATAGGAATCCCCTTTGTCATTGGTTGGCCTGGCCCACATGATCCCAGGGACGCTTGCGAACCGCATGCAACCCTGGAATGTGTGGGCCTTTACGTAGGCATACGTCTGCAGGCCCAGGACCGCAAGAGCCCGAAGCTCTGGAGACAGCAGGTAAATACGGAGTTTTCTTGTGGTTTGCAGGCGTATATGGGTGGCAAGCCTCCGACCGCAAATTCCAGGCCAATATCTCATTATGTGGCTCGGTGTCAAATTTTATTTGATATCACTCCTGTGAAGTGCCTTCGGACGTTATATTACATTAAGTGTGCTATATAAATGCAAGTTGTTGTTGTTGATATCTCAAAGCCAAGTTTCTGGGATTGCCTTTTGGGAACGGTGTATCTGCATGCCGCTACAAGGCCATTGACATAAGTGGACGGGCTAGGGATTGGGAGTTCTCCTGCTGCAGCCCTCAGTTGGGACCTGGTGTAGCGTCAGGGTTTATGCTTGACCGTACCCAAACTCAACCCAACTCAACGTAACCCAACCCAACCCAACACAACAACCTGCCAGGACTGGAGGTAGATAAACAATGGCAAACATTTAAAGATAGAATGACAAAATTGCAAAAATTGTTTATACCAATCTGGCATAAAAGGAAATCTAAAAAGGTGACTCAACCGTGGATAACAGGGGAAATTAGAGACAGCATAAAATCCAAAGATAGGGCGTATAAAATAGCCAAAAAAAGCGCCAGAGCGGAAGATTGGGAACAGTTTAAGATAGAGCAAAGGAGGGCAAAGGGCATGATCAAGAGGGGCAAAATAGCTTACGAAAACAAGCTGGCGGAAAATATAAAAACTAACTCCAAAAGCTTTTATAAATATATCAAAAGGAAAAGACTGGTGAAAACCAAAGTTGGTCCATTGCAGTCAGATACGGGGGAATATATAATGGGAAATAAGGAAATGGCAGATCAACTAAATGCATACTTTGGGTCAGTCTTTACGAAGGAAGACACAAAAAACCTCCCTGGGATATCGGGAAAAATAGGGACATTGGCAAAGGAGGAACTGACGCAAATCAATATCTCTAAGGATATGGTGTTAAGGAAGCTAAAAGGATTGAAGGTGGACAAATCCCCAGGGCCTGATAACATGCATCCTAGGGTACTGAAGGAGGTGGCCCTAGAGATAGCGGATGCACTAAGGATGATTTTTCAGAATTCATTAGACTCGGGAACAGTGCCGATGGATTGGAGGGTAGCTAACGTTACCCCACTATTCAAAAAGGGGGGTAGGGAAAAAGCAGGTAATTACAGACCTGTAAGCCTTACATCAGTTGTGGGCAAAATGCTGGAGTCCATCATTAAGGATGAAATAGCGGAGCACTTAGCAAATGGGGACAGGATAGGACAGAGTCAACATGGATTTACAAAGGGTAAATCGTGCTTGACTAATCTATTGGAATTTTTTGAGGGAGTAACTGGTAGAATAGATGGGGGAGAGCCAGTAGATGTGGTGTACCTGGACTTCCAAAAGGCCTTCGATAAGGTCCCACATAAAAGATTAGCATGGAAAATTGAGGCTCATGGGATAAAGGGGAAAGTTTTGGCGTGGATAGGGAACTGGCTGTCAGATAGAAAACAGAGAGTTGGAATAAACGGCTCATTTTCTGAATGGCAGGCAGTAACAAGTGGGGTACCACAGGGATCTGTCCTGGGCCCCCAGCTGTTCACAATTTACATTAATGACCTGGATCAGGGAGTCGGATGCAGCATTTCCAAATTTGCAGACGACACTAAACTAGGAGGGGGGGTGGGCTCAGAGGAAGAGACCAGGAAGCTCCAGAGCGATTTGGACAGACTGGGCGATTGGGCGGATAAATGGCAGATGCACTATAATGTGGACAAGTGCGAAGTTATCCACCTTGGGTGCAGGAACGGGAGGGCAAATTATTATTTAAATGGCAATAGATTGGGAGAGGGGGAAGTACAGAGAGACCTGGGTGTTCTTGTACACCAGTCACTGAAGGCGAGCATGCAGGTGCAACAGGCGGTCAAGAAGGCAAACGGTATGCTGGCCTTCATAGCAAAAGGGTTAGAATACAGGAACAGGGATACCTTGCTGCAGCTGTACAGGGCACTGGTGAGACCACACCTCGAGTACTGTGTACAGTTTTGGTCGCCTCATCTGAGGAAGGATGTTCTTGCCATGGAGGGGGTGCAGCGGCGATTCACCAGGCTGATACCAGGAATGGCGGGAATGACCTATGAGGAGAGACTATGTAGTTTAGGGATGTACACACTGGAGTTTAGAAGATTGAGAGGGGACCTCATAGAAGTGTATAAAATTCTGACAGGTCTAGACAGACTGGATGCAGAAGGAATGTTTCCCTTGGCGGGTGAGAACAGAACTAGAGGACATAATTTAAGGATAAGGGCTAAACCATTTAGGACAGAGATGAGGGGGAATTTCTTCACTCAGAGAGTGGTGAACCTGTGGAACTCATTGCCACAGAGGGCAGTGTACGCCAGCTCATTAAATATATTTAAGAGGGAATTAGATATATTTCTACGGGCAAAAGGGGTTAAGGGTTACGGAGAGAAGGCGGGGACGGGATACTGAATTAAAGGATCAGCCATGATCTCATCGAATGGCGGAGCAGGCACGAAGGGCCGAATGGCCTACTCCTGCTCCTATCTTCTATGTATCTATGTATCTATGTATCCCTTTCACCCACCCCTCTCTCTCTCCCTCCAAACTCATTACATACCAGCAGAGGGGTGAGAATTGGTTGAGCCTGAATGGTTGCCTAACAATCATGTAATTATAGTTCAGATTTTTGCCACAAGATAATTCAATGTCATAATCAGCTTTGTGACAGAAAATTATGTGAAAATTGATTCCTTGGTCAGCGCAACTGTAACCAAATGCTTTTACTTCAATTTTTCTTTACTCAAAGCTACAATTCTGTCATAAGCTTTCTGGTGATATAAAGGGCTTGAGCTTTGGTCTCAATCCTTATGGTATCAAATTAGTGTGGATCATGGCACAGTGCTGTGGATCAGCAATGTTCTTTATACATAATAGATATATATATAGCCTGGAAATTATTGTTTGTGTTTGCAATTTCATGAGTTTGTGTGACATTCCCTATCTTTTATTTTAACAAAGGATTAATGGTGCTATCGATCAGCGGAGAGAAGAATATTAAGGGCAGGATTTTCATTGGGCCGTGGAGTTGGGATTGGAGGCGTGTGGGGGTTTAAAATCCTGAAATCGGGGGTCCTGACCCCATCCTGCCCCCAATCCGCCTCCATGCCAGTTTCAAAGGAGGTGGGTACCCGCCCCGCACTGGGACCCGCCTCCCCGAGGTGGGAAGGGGATTAGTGCCAATTAGCTGCCTGTTAACAGGTAGTTAACAGGCAGTTTTTAGCCTAATCCCGATTTTCATTGTTGAAATGTGGGATCCCCAACGGCTCCAAACCACGCCAAGTTAGCGAGTCGGGCTGTCGGGATGTCTGGTGTTCAGGTGAGTGATGGGTGCATGAGTGCAAAGGTAAGTGTGTTTGGTCTGTGTAAAGTGTTTAAAGAAGTTCTATTAACCTTTACTTACCTTTACAGCCTTCCTTCCTTCAGGTCTCGGGAGTCCCTCATCTCACCGGCACAGAAAGCAGAATGGCCGCCAGCTGTCAAAATCTGCAGCTTCTGCTTTCTGTTCAGGGGAGATCTCTAAATCATCCTGAGAGGAAGGAATTAACCTGGAGTACAGATTGTCAGTGTTTGACAGCTTCAAACAGCTGTCGAACGCTGATATTTCATCTGTCAAAAAGTCTTGACAGATGAAATTTCAATCTGTGACGTCACCTGTTGCCGGGTGGCCCTTAATTGGCCTGCTGAGCCCACTGGGCGGGCTCAACAAGGTCAATCAAGTCAAAATCGCGTGGGTTGGCTAGAACTCGATGGAGGCGGGACTACAACCCCAAAAGTTGTAGTCTCGCCTCCTACCCGACTCCTCAATGAAAATCCAGCCCTCAGTGTTTGTATGCTAATATAGCAAACAGTATTTTCCATTTTTAACCAAAGTTCAAATATCTTTCAAATAAAGTCTTCTTTCTAGTACAGGACTTACCTCTTTCATATTGTTCAGCAGCTGCCTTCTCTGTTGAAAGAGAATTGAAGTAGTCAGTTAAAATGTTGCACGTTAAAGCATTTCGTCCTTTCATACAAGCAAAAACTTGAAGGTTCTTTTGGGACATCTGGTTCCACACTTTTTAAAACAGAACTGGAATATTTTTCAAAAAAAGGGGTAGATCTTGACTTTGTGTGTTAATGTAAAATGGATGATAGCGAGTCGACAGCCCGTTTTACATCACTCCCAATATTTCCATGAATCTCGATTGTTATGGAGCTTACCCTTAGTAAGACGTTGTTCTTGCATCTTTTCTGTTGAAGAATAATAAAATTACTCAGTTGAAAATGTGTGCATTAAAACCTTATCCCATATATACTTAGGTTTCTTAGAAAACCTGACTCTGCCCATTGTTTTTTTTGTAAAACTTGCAATCTCTGCATGTCTTAGTCAGCCTTGCAAGATTGGAAAACAGCTGAAAACCAGTGCTTTAGTCTCCTCTGCAGGGCAGTTGTAACAGTACGAGTTACTCATTGAATTTTCATTACAAAATCACTGCTTGCATATAATGGGGTAAATTTTATGGCTGATAGGATTATTCCTATCCAGGCAGAAAGGATTTGATTTTTTTCACTGAATACAGTACTTGCCTGAATTGTTCAGCGCTTAATTTTATGGCTGGCCTCTTCGGCCGACCTAAAGTAAGAGAGCTTCATTTTAATAATGTAATATATGGTAATATCCCCTTGCATAAGTTCCTGTCTGTTTTAAGATGTGATTGTGTTTTATTTGCTACTTGCTCATCAAGAATTGGCAAAAAGGCAAGTTTTGTATATGAAGGAGTTCTTAAAGTAGCAGTGGCTTTTTTGAATCTTTTTTGAATTTGAATTTTTCACTTGCTTTTTCGTGTTGCGTTTTGTTTTTCCCTCTGATTTTTTTGTGTTTTTTTTTCCACTTTTTTGATATCAGAAAATGTAAAGAATATTTCTGTTGAAAAAAATGCAGATAAATATTAGATCCAATTAATCATCACTGCATTCAGGGAGCAGCCCAACGTCGGCGATGCCCACGAAAGTAGGTCCAACTGTGCTCAGTGCCGACTTTCTGGTTCAACGGACGAAAAAATAATACTTTTTTTAGGCTTTGTGCGTGTGCTGGCCTCATTACACGTTAAATAAATGCAAGTTGGTACCATGCTGGATACCTTATGCAAATTTAATTTAATGGGAGGAAATTCAGGCAGGTTCCGTTACAGGCAACACTCTGACATGCCTGATTTTCCGACATTTGCTGTGCGCAGACAATCCTGTGCACCTGGGTGCACACCCAGGAAAATCTTTTTTTTTGTTTCCTGCTGCTTTCTGTTATTTTCCTTCAATTTGGCACTGCTTTGGTGCACAGTCCGCACTGCAGCATTCCTACTGACACCAGTTTGCTCCTGCAGCTGCGACCAAGCAATTCCTTTGGGGCTGTCTGCATTTTATTGGTCATGCATTGGCTGTCCTGGATTTGGAGGAGAAAGTAATTTGTGAGGAGGGGGAAGTGTTAGGTGTACTGTTATACCTGCAGGTGGCCTAGGAATTATGCCATATATCTCAGGTTCAGCTGCTTGACAACAGTTTGCATTTATGCAGTTCCTTTATGTAGAAACATGCCCCAAGGCACTTCACAGAGACATGAGTAAAATGTATCTCGAAAAAGAAATTGTCTTCTCTGCTTATGATTCAGCAGGGAGTTAGTCACTTAGTTATGCAGTCTATTGGAGCATGACCTTCAGATGACATCAGCACAGGAACAGCCTTGCCTGTTGCAGTTAAAGTTACCACAGCATTGAATTTTATCCTACCAACTCATTTCAAGACACCACTGGTGGCATTTGCCAAATTAGTTAGTCATCTGTACATCATTGCTTTCCCCTTGTTATTGTTGCCTTGTTTGCCATTTTTCCATTGGAAAGGAAGGTGCAACTGGAGAGGACCCAGCACTCTACCAGGTTTTTGCTGCACCTGCACTACCCTTTTCCCCTGCCCTGGTAACAGGCCACTCATGCCTGGTGTCTCACCACGTGCAGACCCCGCGTCGAAGTTATCTTCTAAAGTACACGAGTGTTAGTATCTGAGCTGGTGGCTGTGAGTGTGAAATTGAGTGACGGTGCTGTGTCTTCATGATCAGTGTCTTGGTGCTCTTCAATTTCATGCTCCTCCACCGGTGCCTGGCCAGGTGGCAGTTCTTGGCTATCTGAAAGGAAAAGGCACAAGGGTAAGGTTGTGATAAGGCGATGGGGGTAAAGCAAAGCTGCATGCTTACACCATCTGCAGCTTGTAAATCAGAAGAGATTGTGGGATGAGGGGGAAGTGGGATGTGAGAAGGTGGTCCTTGGGGCTACACTGCTGGCTGTTCCCATTGCCTTTTCCGCATTTGCCTGGAGGGTCTCCTGGTCCCCTGTGGAAACAGGACCTCTCTCCTCATATTCACGTCCTGCACCAAGGCCTCCAGTGCTGCATCGGAGAACCTTGGAGCACGTTGTTGTGACATCAGTAGATTTTTTTGCTGCTTTGACTCTTCCCCAGCTAGTTGAATGGCCAGCTGCAGGCAGAATGCACCTCCCCTTAAGGAGGTGCAGACTTCCTTTTAAGAAATGCAGCCTAGTTTTAATTGGTGCTAGCCTCACACGAACTTGGACCTCCTGCTGAGCATTCAGCCACTCAGCAGCGCATTCAGCGCTGGGATGAACTCCACCATTATGTTTAGCAGCAGGCAGCACGAAGTTAGTGTGCTGCCTGCATTACTTTGAATGGGCGCGGGTTGATCCCACGTTTCTACCTGAGGATGTTTTGCAATACTTTCATTGTGATTTAGCAGCTACCACACACTGTAGGAAGAGAATCAGTATGGATGCAATCCTTTGAAGACCTCAACAATCTGGGACACTGCCCCTGTGACCATCCAATTGTTTTTATATACAACGGAACGGTACCATAGTGGTTGTGTTACAGGACTAGCAATCCCAGAGGCCTGGACTAATGATCCGGAGATGTGAGTTCCAGTCTCGCCACAGCAGCTGGGGAATGAATTTAAATTCAGTTAATTAAATAAATCTGGAATAAAAAGCTAGTATCAGTAATGGTGACCATGAAACTATCGGATTGTCCTTTAGGGAAGAAAATCTGCCATCCTTACCCGGTCTGGCCTATCTGTGACTCCAGACCCACAGCAATGTGGTTGACTCTTAACTGCCCTCCGAAATGGCCTAGCAAGCCACTCGGTCGTACCAAACCACTACAAAGAGGTATCACTGCAGCGGTTCAAGAAGACAGCTCACCACCACCTTCTCAAGGGCAAGTAGGGATGGGCAATAAATGCTGGCCTTTCCAGCGACGCCCACAACCCATGAATTAATAAATAAAAATAAAAAAATTGTTGCTTTTCTGTCTGCATAATCATTACTTTGATTTTAAGCAGTGTGCAAAATGTACTCAGAGTGCTGACCTGGTAATGGCTGTGCCCTATGGCCCCAGTGCTTCCTGGCATGCATATTGAATCCTCAATATTCATGATGTATGTTCATTTGCAGAGGTGGGAGAACAGCTTTTACTAGTGTGCCTAGGTGCTTAGCAATTGGCATGACACCATCTCAGTCAGCCATGCCAAATGTGGCTCCCTGGTTTATTAATTGGAATTTAACATACATGGTAAACAGTCTGGCAGTTTCTTCTCTAATTGAAGCCCTTAATTACAATCTTCCCACAGTGACCCTTGCTTGTGGGAAGCTTGTAATAATTTTGTCATCCTTTTGCCAGAACTCATGTTCTGTTCCTAACCTTCTTAGCAATTCCATGTCAACTTCAATTTAAAGGCAGAAGAAAAAAATGTTTGGCTGGGCCACATTCATTCAGACCAATACAAAAGCAAAATACTGCGGATGCTGGAACTCTGAAATAAAAACAGAAAATGCTGGAAATACCCAGGTCAGGCAGCATCTGTGGAGAGAAAAACAGAGTTAACATTGCAGGTTGATGACCTTTCATCAGAAGGTCATCGACCTGAAACATTCATTCTGTTTCTCTCTCCACAGGTACTGCCTGACCTGCTGACTATTTCCAGCATTTTGTTTTTATTTCATTCAGATTAAGAATTACTTAAAATTTTACTTTCAGCACTTTCATTTCTTCAGTTTTGGACTGCGAAATGTGTTTTCAGGTTCTGCTCATGTATCTTCATGGCCTAGAAATTTGGATGGTTTGTGCCACCCGTTAGCATGGTGTAATTTCAAGATCGTGGCGGCCGGTACTCTTCCACCAGCTGGTGGCGGTTCCCGCGGCGGGCGCCATTTTGGAAGTGCCAGTAGCACTGCCGGTAAACACGATCACCATAAGGATTTAAATGGCCGAGATTGTGACGTCAGTGAGTGTGCAAAGCTCACCCGACGCCCGACCTGCAGTATTGGTTCTCACCATTGAACTTCACGGCATGTTTAAACGGCGACAGGGAGAGCAGGCGTTCAACAGCAGGAAGGAGGATCCAGCAATCAGTTGCACCTGACATGGTTCTGCAGTTTGAGTGGCTCTGTGCAATTTTCTGCCACTCCAACAACTTTCTTTACTTATTTCAAGGTCCTTTGGTAATGGAGTGTTGTTGCCACTGTAGAACTCCCTCATTTTTTAAAGGCATCTGCTCACAACACTTGCTCACAGTCATGGGGGCTGTACTGGCAGTTGACCTTGCCCTCCAGGATCTGTGGCAAAGGGAGCGAAGGCAGCGAGGAAGACATGGCTTGCAACAGGATTCTTACCCACCTAGGGTCTTCCAACAACACCTCTTGCTTAAATGGAGGTAGGGGAAGTGTCCTAGGAGGCTACGCTTCACCAAGGAGGTGGTCACAGAACTCTACCACCTCCTGCAACCAGACCTGCAGCCTCTGGGCAGGGCAACACGGCTCTCCCTGTGGCAGTCAAAGTCACCGTGACCCTCAACTTTTCGCCAGCAGATCCTTCCAGTCTGCAGCAGGAGACATAGCTAACATCTCACAGTTCACTATCCATTACTGCATCCGGGAGGTCACTGAGGCTCTCTACACCAGGAGACGGGACTATGTTGGCTTCTCTGAGCAGAGAGAAGCAGGACAAGTGCTCATGTGGCTTTGCCAGGATAGCGGGCTTCTCCATGTCGCAGGGCACCATCGACTGCACCCATGTGGCTTTGTGGGCACCATATAACAATCCTGAGATCTTCCGTAACCGCAAAGGCTACCACTTACTTAATGTGCAGTTGGTGTGTGACCATGTACAGCGAATCCTCAATGTCAATGCCAGCTATCCTGGCAACAGCCATAATGCCTTCATCCTGCACCAGTCCAGTGTGCCAGCAATCTTCTAGCCACCACAGCAAGCTCGAGGGTGGCTGCTTGGAGACAGGGACTATCCACTCTGCACCTGGCTCATAACTCCCCTCCCAACCCCAGCACTCGTGCCCAGCACTCAATGAGAGCTATGCCTCCACCAGGAACATCATCAAGCAAACCATCGGGGTTCTGAAGCAACAGTTCTGCTGCCTTGACCGCTCTGGTGGAGCCCTCCATTACTCGATGGTACGGGTGTTCCATTTCGTGGTGCATGCTTCACAACTTGGCCATCATGAGGGTGCAACCCTTGCCAGCAGGGAGTGTGTCACCACCTCAGGAAGAGGAGGAGGGAGAGGAGGAGGACAAAGAGCAAGAGCATGGGAGGAGGCAGGCACCCAATTGTCCATTGGGACATGCTGTCTGTGAGCAGCTCATCAGGCTCTGATTCGAATGAATGAAACCCCAGATCCCTGTTGCTCACCACATCCCCATCATACCATCCCTCTCCCACAGAATATCACAGACGCCAGACATGCATGCATACAGCATAAATAGCTTGAAAGGTGAGAAAAGATTGTGGGCTAAGGGGGAAGTGGGATGTGAGAAGAAGGATTAGGAATGAACATACCATTGTTGTCCCCAAGGGGTTCAACCTTACTGGTGGTCATGGCCTCTACCACATGGTTCCCAATCATTTCAAGTACTCTCTCTTCAAGCTGACTGAGGTGTTGAAGGGCTGCTTGGCCCCCACTTGTTTGCTCCTGCTCCCTCCGATTATGTGTGAGTTTGACTTGCAAGAGAAAGAGAAGTGTGTGAGTGAGTTTAGTGCAATGTGTTTGGGTGATGTGCCTGCCATAGTTGAATAGCTGCCATTGTGTGCAAGCTGTGAGATGTGGCTGTGAGTATTGATAGGTAGAGATTGTTGGTTAGTGAGCTCTTGGGGGTTTGGTGCATTGAGCAGTGTGTGAAGCTTGAGGTGGAGATGGTGGCAGATGGCATTTGCTGAAACCTTCACTCACCTTGATCACCCATGTGAGGTTGTTAAACTTCTTCCTGCACTGGGAGTGAATCCTGGGGATGTCAGTGTTGGCCGTGATGTGTGCTATGAGGGTCTCCTGCCAGTCTGCATGTATATTACCACCCACCTCCTCTCCACCACGAATACCAGTGCTTGCAGAGCTTCATTGGTGAACCTACAGGCTCTCTCCCTCTGCCTAGGTTCTGCCATGAGCACTTGTAACTTTGATTTCTTTATACTTTTTACTTTGCTGTTGGTGCAGCTGAACACCCAACCACCCTGACAATGAGGTGCTGCAGCATTAATGCACCTCCCCTTTAAGTAGTGGAAAAATCCTGTGGCAATCATGACTGCGAATTAGATTGGCCCCAGTATTGGTCCACCTGTTGAGTGTACTCTTCTGGTTAAAACAATAAATCAGTGGCCCAGAAATTCGGGTCTCCACGGGTGAGTACGCATGGCGTACTCACCCGTAAGCCCAATGGAAGTGCTGGTTTCCTGCATGCACTGCGCATGCGCGGGAAACCGGCACTTCCGTTCCCCTGAAAGAAGGGGTTCAGAGTTCGAACGCATGCGCGGGAGAGGCTGCGCGTGCGCATTGAACTTAGGTTTTTTTTGCAGGTTTTCCCGGGAGGGTAAGTCTGCAGAAGTTACACATTTAAAAAGCAGGCATAAGGCCTGCTTTTTACAAGGTAAGTGGTGAATTAATTAAAATTAAAACATTTTTCCCACAGGTTTATTATTTTTAAATACTTTAAAGCAAGGTAAGTTTATTTTTAGCCCCGTTAGAAAATAAAATTATTTTTTTCAAAAATTTAAATTGTTTAAAATAGTTATTTCATGTAATTTATAGTTTATTTAAAAAATGTGATTTAAAAAAAATGTATTTGAAGATTTAGCGATGTTTTGGGGCCCGTAGTATTTCTAAGTTTTGACAGCTCCGATTGGCTCCCCATGGCCCACGTGATCCCAGGGGACGCATCGAACTAACTGCGCCCCTGGGATACACAAGCACTGCGCGCCAGCAGCTGGAGCAGGCCCAGGATCGGAATTCCACAGGGACCCACAGCTCAATGGCCGGCATGCAAGGTAAGTGCAGGTCGGGGGCTTACACCCGCAGGAAGCCCCCGACCTGAATTTCTGGGCCTGTAACTTTAATTAAAACATTAAAAGAACCGTAACAAATTAAAAAAATTTGGTTGCTGGGAGTGATGATGCACTCCAGTCACTGCGGTGCCCACCGGTCGTGGAAGGCCTCGAGCGTGCCGGCGGACACCGTGTGCTCCAACTCCAGGGCCACCCAGGCGCGAACATGGCCGCGGAAGAGAGGCAGGCAGTCGGGCCAAACACCCCCCTCCTGTTGAGTGTAAAGCCAATGAGCATCAGTTTTAGTGCGGAAATCATAACTACAATCATGTTAATGAAGAGTGAGAATGAATTTTGTGTGCTACCTAGACGATTTTCAGGTGGTACAGCTTAACCTCATTTAGTCTTAACACTGCCCATTTCTTGGCTTTCTCCAGTTTCTAGGCCCATGTGTCTTTACACTGCAGCTGTGAGGAGGACTATCATGCATTCCAGTTTGTTGCATCAGGTATCACCGAGGAGTAGGGGAGTGTCATGTGTGAATTTGCGTTCCTGGCAGGGGGTTTCACCCAAATTTAGATATGCACTGCCGCAGGTGAAGCTGCACACAAATTCATAAAATTACTCCTTGCAAGTTAAAATCATTTTTAAATAAAGCCTGTTCAATTTTTTTCTTAAGGCACAAATTGTACTGCTCCATTGCCCAGTATGGAGCCTCGCTGGGCATGAGCATGGCTACAACATTGTAGCTCCCAATCAGTCCTTTGCCATTGCATCTATGGAGGCTCTGTGACAGCAGCATTTTCTGCTATTTTGGAGCCATTTCGCAATGCAAAAATTAGTGTAGTGTCAAAAAAATGTGTCGAATTGGCTTTGTAGATAATCTGAAAATTGAGTAAAATTCTAACTATATAAAGCTACAATTGAATATTAAAGTTGTAACGAACTTTATAAAACAGTAGATGGCTATCCATAGACCAAAGGTTCAAAACTCAATTGTAGTTTCATTCGTTTTGTCATTCAATTACTTACGTTTTTTAGCCTCAGCAGCTTCACGCCTCAACCTCCCTGTTTAAAAAGAATTGAAGTAGAGCTCAACTCTTCCACGTGAAAAATATAGTAAGTATTGAAACTTCTGAACTTTGCTATCAAATAGTAAATACTTATCTGGAAGTGTGATGGTAAGCCCGTTTACCTATAAACGGGGTTTCCACTCCACTTCCAGCAAAGAAAGACCAGTGGAGTGGGAGCACCTCTGAAGAATTTCCTGGCCAATCATTTTGTAGAGTAACACTTTAATGATATGAACTGTTACGTATGACTTAAAGAGTACCAACTCTTTAATGACCTGGACTTGGGTATACAGGGCATAATTTCAGAGTTTGCAGATAATACAAAACTCAGAAACGTAGTAAACAATCAGGAGGATAGTAACAGACTTCGGGAGGATGGGCAGACACATGGCAGATGCAATTTAACACAGAGAAGTGTTAAGTGATATATTTTGGTAGAAAGAATGAGGAGAGGCAATATGAATTAAATAGTACAATTTTAAAGGGGGTGCAGGAACAAAGAGACCTGGGAGTGTACGTACACAAATCTTTGAAGATAGTAGGACAATTTGAGAAGACGGAAAAAAAGCATATGTGGATCCTTGCATTTATTAATAGAAGAATAGAGTATAAAAGCAAGGAAGTTATGTTAAACCTTTATAAAACACTAGTCAGGCCTCAATTCAATTCTGGGCACCACACTTTAGGAAGAATGGCAAGGGCTTGGAGAGGGTGCAGAGGAGATTTACCAGAATGGTACCAGGGATGAGGGACTTCAGTTATGTGGTGAGACTGGAAAAGCTGAGGTTGTTCTCCTTAGAGCAGAGAAGGTTAAGAGGAGATTTTATAGAGATGTTCAAAATCATGAATGGTTTTGACAGAGTAAATAAGGAGAAACTGTTTCCAGTGGCAGAAGGGTTGGTAACCAGAGGACACAGATTTAAAGTGAATGGCAAAAGAACCAGAGACGACATGAGAAAACATTTTTTTACGCAGTGAATTATTGTGATCTGGAACACACTGCCTGAAAGGGTGGTGGAAGCAGATACAATAGTAACATTCAAAAAAGAATTGAATAAATACTTGAAGGGAAAACATTTACAGGGCTATGGGGAAAGAGCAGAGGAGTGGGATTAATTGGACAGCTCTATCAAACAGCAGGCACTGGCATGATGGGCCAAATTACCTATCATTCTATGATTCTATGAACTCTTTGAAAATAAATGGCTCTGTTAAAATAGCAGAGAGTGGAATTTGGTTAAGTGTTCATGTGATAGCATTGATCACAATACTTTCCAAGCTTATATTTTTACCTCTTAACAGGAGTAATTTCCATGTCTGAGTTCGGAGCCATGCTCACCCGGAGCACAGATCAGAGAATCAAGACTACAATGTTGTATTCAACCCATGCGTGGCTTCCCACTGGGTGTTAAATTTTAGTTATCCTAAACAATGGCAAGGAATTTCCTTGGAACTGCTCCCACTTTGTCACTGCACCTTCACTGGAAATGCAGTGGAAACCTTGTGCATAAACAGGGTTTCCACTGCAGTGCAGCACGGTGGCATAGTGGTTAGCACTGCTGCCTCACAGCGCCAGGGACCCGGGTTCGAATCCGGCCTCGGGTGACTGTCTGTGTGGAGTTTGCACATTCTCCCTGTGTTTGGGTGGGTTTCCTCCGGGTGCTCCGGTTTCCTCCCACAGTCCAAAGATGTGCGGGTTAGGTTGATTGGCTATGATAAATTGACCCTTAGTGTTAGGGGGATTAAATACGTGGGGTTACGGGGATAGGGTGGGATATGTGTCGGTGCAGGCTCGATGGGCCGAAATGGCCTCTATCTGCACTGTGGGGTTTCTGTGATTCTGTGATTCTGGTGGAGTTACGGAGGTGGCTTTGGAGCAGCGGCAAGAAAGTTTCCAGCCAATGTATTACATTGGCTCTATGAAGAGGTTGAGAACACTAGAAAAGGAAGAATCCCAGCTACAGCAAAACCCTGCTAGTTTCATTTTAGAACACCTGGCTCCTACATATTTTAAAATTACACCAGACAAGTGTTTTGTGGATAGTCACCTTGTTCAATATTATCTGAAAGTCAGACCTTTTAGCAACGCAGTAACAATAACAGCTACCAGTTCAATTTTGTACGATAAAATAATTTTTTTGCCCCTATATACAATGTTGTTGTACAGTGAAGCATATTGTTAAAAAAATGAAATCTATGACTCAGGCTCAATCTGCCTAATGTGTGGCACAGTTTAATGTCTTGCACTGCCCTTCAGCCACTAATTTAAAAAAAAGTAAATTGAGTAAATCTCATTTTAGACTTACGCTTTTTACAAGGTTTTTTTTTCTCTTCTTCCATCTTTTCTGTTGAATAGAAAGATTCAAGTTGAACATGACCGAAAAATCTAACTGATAAAAGTATCGACTATTGCTAATAAATAGATAATGATTTTTTAATTCTATGAGCCACTAGAGAGCTGTTAGAGGTTAAACTTTTGTTGTTTGTTGGTAGCCGATCATCCTTAGCAAAAGGTTCACAACACTGATATTGAAAGCAATAATCCTTGCAAATGTAGGCTAGATATTTGCAAGGTGAGCCTCCTGGTGTGGAGTCACACTCGCCAGGAGTGTGGAGCAGAGAATCAGACATGGAGGTCAGTGCACCCAGTTTGCATCAACTCCTCATTTTCCACTCATTCATCTTAATGAGTGTATTCGATTACAGAATATATATAGGGGGAGAAATTGGGTGAGTAGCGCCACCTGTTAGCGCCTAAAGAGGCAGTCAGTGGCTGTAGTGCCACTGGCTGCGTCTGCGGCGATATTTAGTAGGGACGCTAATGGTGGCGTTAGGCATTTGCGCTGCGCCGCCACCGATGATGTCATCGGTGTGCGCAGCGCCCCATTCGTGCCCCGTTCGCGATATTTGGTAGCGAACGCCGCAGTTGCGCCGCTCGCTGCCCGGTTCACGGGGCCTTACTGTGCCGGCAGCGGCGCAAGTTGAGGTGGAGGTGCGGGGCGGCCGCTTTTTCGGCGGCCGTCTGCCAGCACCTCCGTCCCCGGCCTCCTAACCACCCCCCCCCACCCCCGCGGCATTGCCGGCTGTTTCCCGAGAGCCCGGCACTTCTCCTTGGTGCCGGGCTCATTTGCCGGCACTCGCGATCGCGGATCGCGCTGTTGCAGGCACCTCCCCCTTAACAGTGGGAGGAAGGCCTGCAGTACCGCAGCGTGCCGTGCCGCAGCATGTGGCGCTGCGGCACGTTGCGCTGCGATAATCAGTTTCAGCACCCTAAGAGGGACACGGAGCGCCTCGAGCCTCGCCCCGTGTCCCTCGAGGGGCACTGAAACTGAATTTCTGGCGATCGGTATCACTCCGATCGCTGCGCTAAATCCTGCGCTCCGCCGACCTTTGCGCCACTTTGGCGCCCCAACCCAATTTCTAGGCCATAGTATATTATGTAGACTCCAACCCTGGCAAGCACCAGTACATCTTTGTTCAGGTCGAAGGGTTTTAGTTAGTGAATTGTATGTGTGAGCACTTAGTGAGAAAAAACAAATAAGAGGCGCCATTGACGGAGCATGAACCTGCTGGTCTGATGGCCAGCCTAAGTGCTCCTTCAGATGCTGAGCGCATGGTTTTGGACTTCACAGGACCAGCCTACAAATGGAGCTTGTCATTCCACAGATAGTGTAATTAAGAGGAAAAACTTTTTTCACGCAACGAGTGGCTAGAATTTGGAATGCACTGCCTGATAGGGTGGTGGATACAGATTCAATAGTAGCCTTTAAAAGGGAATTGGATAAATACTTGAAGAAGAAAAAAATTGCAGGGATACGGAGAAAGAGTGGGGGAGTGGGACTAACTGGATTACTCTTCGAAAGAGCCGGTGCAGACTCGACAGGCCGAATGGCCTTCTTATGTGCTGTACTATTCTATGATTTTATCCTGCAAGTTTGGAGGCAAGAATGAATGAGTTCACTATCCATTTGTGTGTGATGAACAAGCACCATCATTGCTGCCCATCACTCCAATATTGAGGCATGTAGCTGATAATTGTACACCAATTAACTTACACACCTATAGTAGGGAAATGCTGAAGAGTATATGAGGTGAACATAAGAAATAGGAGCAGGAGTAGGTTATTTGGCCCCTTGAGCCTGCTCCGCCATTCAATAAGATCATGGCTGATCTGATCTTGGCCTCAACTCCACTTCCCTGCCCGCTCCCCATAACCCTTGACTCCCTTATCGTTCAAAAATCTGTCTATCTCCACCTTAAATATATTCAATGACCCAGCCTCCACAGCTCTCTGGGGTAGAGAATTCCACAGATTCACAACCCTCTGAGAGAAGAAATTCCTCCTCATCTCCGTTTTAAATGGGCGACCCCAACCCTGTGAGCTCTTATCTTGTGCAGTAACCTTTTATGTGGCACCTTATCGAATGCCTTCTGGAAATCCAAATACACTACATCTACTGCTTTACCTTTATCCCCCCTGCTCGTTACATCCTTAAAGAACTCTAGCAAATTTGTCAAACATGATTTCCATTTCATAAAACCATGCTGACTCTGCTTGACTGTATTATGATTTTCTAAATGTCCTGCAACTACTTCCTTAATAATAGACTCCAGCATTTTCCAAATGACAGATGTTAGGCTAACTGGTCTATAGTTTCCTGCTTTCTGTCTCCCTCCTTTCTTAAATAGGGGCGTTACATTTGCGGTTTTCCAATCCGCTGGGACCTCTCCAGAATCCAGGAAATTTTGGTAGATTGCAACCAATGCATTCACTATCTTTGCAGCCACTTCTTTTAAGACCCTGTGATGCAGGCCATCAGGTTCAGGGGACTTGTCCACCTTTAGTTCCATTATTTTACCGAGTACTTTTTCTCTTGTGATAGTGATTGTTTTAAGCTCCCCCCTCCCTATAGTCTCTTGATTATCTATTATTGGGATGCTTTTAGTGACTTTTACTGTGAAGACCAATACAAAATATTTGTTCAAAGTCTCTGCTATTTCCCTGTTTCCCATTATTAATTCCCCAGCCTCATCATCTAAGGGACCAATATATACCTGTAGAAGATCTTACTATCTGTTTTTATATTTCTTACTAGTTTACTCTCATAATCTATCTTCTCTCTCTATTATTTTTTTAGTCATCCTTTGCTGGTTTCTAAAAATTTCCCAATTGTCTGGCCTACCACTAATCTTCACAACATTGTATGCCTTTGTTTTCAATTTGATCCCATCCTTTACTTTCTTAGTTAGCCATGGATGGTTCGTCCTTCTCTTAGAGTCTTTCCTTCTCACTGGAATATATCTTTGCTGAGAGTTCTGAAATATCTCCTTAAATGTCTGCCACTGCTTATCTACCATCTTACCCTTTAATCTATTTTCCTAGTCAACTTTAGCCAATTTCCCTTCATACCTTTGTAATTGCCTTTATTTAAGTTCAGGACATGGGTTTGAGACCCAACTTTCTCACCCTCAAACTGAATTTGAAATGTTATCATGCTGTGATCACTCTTTCCTAGAGGATCCTTTAATATGAGATCATGAATTAATCCTGTCTCATTACACAGAACCAGATCTAAGGTAGCCTGCTCCCTGGTTGGTTCCACAACGTATTGTTCTAAGAAACCATCCCGAATACACTCTAAACCCTCAAGGCTATCTTGGCCAATTTGATTTGTCCAATCAATATGAAGATTAAAATCGCCCATGATTATTGCAGTACCTTTCTTACAAGCCTCCATTATTTCTTGATTTATGCTCTGTCCTACAGTGTAGCCACTGTTATGGGCCGATAGACTACTCCCATCACTGACTTCTTTCCCTTAGGAGTTCTAGTAAAACTGAAGTCAATGGGAATCGGTGGGAAAACTCTCCACTGGCTGGAGTCATACCTAGCACAAAGGAAGATGGTTGTGGTGATTGAAGGTCAATCATCACAGCCCTAGGACATCACTGCAGGAGTTCCTCAGGGCAGTGCCCTAGGCCCAACCATCTTCAGCTGCTTCATTAATGACCTTGCCTCCAACATAAGGTCAGAAATGGGGATGTTCGCTGATGACTGCACAGTGTTCTGTGCCATTTACAACTCCTCAGATAATGAAGCAGTCCATGCCTACATGCAACAAGACCTGGATGACGTTCAGGCTTGGGCTGATAAGTGGCAGGTAACATTCACGCCACACAAGTGCCAGGCAATGACTATCTCCAACAAGTGAGCGTCTAATCACCGCCCCTTGACATTCAATGGCATTACCATCGCTGAATCCCCCACCATCAACATCCTGGGGGTAACCAGCACCATTGACCAGAAACTTAACTGGACCAGCCACATAAATACTGTGGCTACAAGAGCAAGTCAGAGGCTAGGTATTCTGTGGCAAGTGTCTCACCTCCTGACTCCCCAAAGCCTTTCCACTATCTACAAGGCACAAGTAAGGAGTGTGATGGAATACTCTCCACTTGCCTGGATGAGTGCAGCTCCAACAACACTCAAGAAGCTCGACACCATCCAGGACAAAGCAGCCCGCTTGATTGGCACCCCATCTAACGCCTTAAACATTCACTCCCTCCACCACCGGCGCACCGTGGCTACAGTGTGTACCATCTACAAGATGCACTGCAGCAACTCGCCAAGGCTTCTTCGGCAGCACCTCCCAAACCCACGATCTCTACCACCTAGAAGGACAAGGGCAGCAGACGCATGGGAACACCACCACCTCCAAGTTCCCCTCCAAGTCACACACCATCCTGACTTGGAAGTATATCGACGATCCTTCATCGTCGCTGGGTCAAAATCCTGGAACTCACTACCTAACAGTATTGTGGGAGTACCTTCACCACACGGACTGCAGCAGTTCAAGAAGACGGCTCACCACCACCTTCTCAAGGGCAATTAGGGATGGGCAATAAATGCTGACCTTGCCAGCGACGCCCACATCCCATAAAAAGGCGAATAAAAAAACAACTTCTGCACTGATCTCATCCTTTATTAACTATCAATGCTAATCAAAAACACAGAAGCCATAAGGGGTAAGCATGAATTTAAGTCATGATTTATTGGAATTCTTTGAGGAAGTAACAAAGCTAAAGGATGGAGCCCTTTAGCAATATAGGCCCCACATTTATGCAGGTCTTCTGGCGTGCTCCCACTATAAGTCAGATAGGAAAACCGTGTAAGGCCTGAACCATAGACCAGGACATGGATATGTCGGATCGTAGCCTTTGCTGCAACTTGTCATGGAGCCTTGTTTGGGCTGGAGTTCACCTACAGCAGAGGGTGCGTGGCTGGGAAGATGGGGAATCTCAGGCTGGGAATTCTTATGGTCTCAGCCTGGTGGAAGCCTGGCCGCTAATATGCTTAGATGGGTGAGGCATACTGGCTGATGGAGGGATGGAAGGGGCTCAGCTGGACTTCCATGCCTGGGACCTGGCCTGGATCTAAACAGATTTCTTTTAAGCATGCTTGTTTTTTGGTGTACTTACAAAGCGTGGAGGTTGAAGGCGCCATGGATGAAGCGTTCAAGGTGGGAAAATAGCAAAGCCTCCCAGAGTAAGTTTCAATCGCCACATTTTCCACTCTCCCCGATCATGTGAGTGCCCAAGATGCACCTATAGTGTGCTGTTGCGCTATATTGAATTGCAAATATTGGAAACTTCCCTTGACTCCAGAAAGTCCGGCAGGATCAGCAGTGGAGGTTCTTGGTAGGTATAATCTGGTACTTGTGCTGGGATGTAGGTCCGGTGAATTTTTATCCCCATATCTTGGCATTTTTAGAAGGCATTTGATCAAGTATCAGACTTACAAAAGTTAAGACTGATAGAATTAATAACAAACATTGGCTTAACATTGGTGGCCGTGCCTTCAGCTGCCAAGGCCCTAAGCTCTGAAATTCCCTCCCTAAACCTCTCCTCCTTTAAGATGCTCCTTAAAACCTACCTCGCCTATCCTAATATCTCCTCATGTGGCTTGGTGTTAAATTTTGTTTGATTACGCTCCTGTGAAGAACCTAGGGATGTTTTACTATGTTAAAGGTGCTATATAAATGCAAGTTTAATTTATTATGTTAAATATTTCACATTTAGTGTTTATTAATAAAAGTATCCAGAGAGAAAATTAAAAGTTGTAATTCAAAGCTCATCAGTGGGTTGTACTGGTCTGTGCTGAATTGTCAGTTTCTATCATGGTTGTGGGCTGCGATGGCTTCATTGGTGAACTGCCTGATGTCATTCACTATCCGGAGCCACACATGAAGAATGGTCACCTTGGTGAGATACCAGACAGTTGCTATCATTGGAACCATTGAGTTGGTGTGACAGAAGCGGGAATATACAGGAGAGCTGCCAAAAACAATGCAACTCAATCTGATGAGTTCTGAGAACAGCTTCTTGCTTTACCACATTAGCAACTGCCCAGTTAGCAGTACAATGCTTTAAACCATTAATGGCCTATGTCACTGGGTGATCTTACATAATATTTTTCAAAGGAGAGCGCAGATGAATTTCAAGGCACTACTTTCTTTATTGTGTCCCACTGAGCAAATGATGTGCCTGTTGTCTTACTAAGCCATGCAGAACAGAAAGGTCACAAGATTCAAACACTGATTTATGCTGAATGGCTGATAAACAATACTTGCTTTAATAGAGCACTTTTATCACATTAAAACATTGATATACCTATCAATTCGTCCAATAAAAGGCGACGAGTTAGGAACGTAACTAAAGGTTTTTATTGACTAAATAACAGAGCCCACCCTCGTGGGTGATCGGGTCCAACAAGGAGGAATACCAGCCAGTCGACTACCTTTATACCTGGGCAGGTAGGTGGAGCCATGGGCGGAGTCGGAGGTGGTCAGCCCAGGTATAACAGCGCGACAAGAGGCGACCTCGTATCGTGATACAACGGTGATAACAATACAACAGTGATAACTATAGTGTAACGATAAAGTGGTTTACCACATTCACCCCTTGTTTAGATTTGAGTCCGGCGGGGTGAAGTGTACTACCAGTTCTGGTATGTCAGTCTGTCCGGAGGCCTCGTAAGCCTCTCCGATCGTCGCAGCGGCGGTGCTGCATTATCCGGTGTTAGTGCTGGTGTCTGCGTGGTCGGCGAAGGCTCGTGGGGTTCCGGCATGCCGTCTACCTGGGCTGGAATTGGGGGGGTGGTGGGGGGGGGTAAAGGTGGTGTCTCCGGAGTGCCCGAGGGTGCGAGGTCTCGTAAGGAGACAGTGTCCTCCCGCCCGTCTGGGTAAGCCACGTAGGCGTACTGGGGGTTGGCGTGCAGGAGGTTCACCCTTTCGACCAGGGGGTCTGTTTTATGGGCCCTCACGTGCTTTCGCAGCAAGACGGGCCCCGGAGAGGTCAGCCAGGTTGGTAGAGTGGTTCCCGTAGTCGACTTCCTGGGGAAAACAAACATTCGTTCATGGGGGGTGGCGTTAACGGCAGTGCAAAGTAGTGACCGGATGGAGTGCAGCGCTGTCGGGAGGACTTCCTGCCAGCGGGAGGTTGGGAGGCCCTTAGACTTTAAGGCTAAGAGGACGGCCTTCCATACCGTCGCGTTCTCTCTTTCCACCTGGCCGTTCCCTCGGGGGTTGTAGCTGGTGGTCCTACTTGCTGCAATACCTCTCGCTAGTAGGAACTGACGGAGTTCCTCGCTCATGAAAGAGGAGCCCCGGTCACTATGTATATAGTTTGGGAACCCGAACAAGGCGAAGAGGTCGTTCAGGCATTTAATGACCGTGGTACTGGTCATGTCTGGGCAGGGGAAGGCAAAGGGGAAACGGGAGTACTCATCAACAATGTTGAGGAAGTACACATTACGGTCAGAGGACGGGAGGGGCCCCTTAAAGTCGATGCTCAGGCGCTCGAAGGGGCGGGTGGCCTTGATCAGGCTTGCTCTGTCCGGCCTAAAGAAGTGCGGTTTGCACTCGGCGCAGGTCTGGCAGTTCCTGGTTATGGTCCTGACCTCCTCGATGGAGTAGGGCAGGTTGCGGGCCTTAATGAAGTGGTAAAGTCTGGTGACCCCGGGGTGGCAGAGGTCGTTGTGGAGGGTCTGAAGTCTATCACTTTGCGCGCTGGCGCATGTAATTCGTGACAGAGCATCGGGGGGTTCGTTCAGCTTACCTGGCCGGTACAAGATATCATAATCGTAGGTGGAGAGCTCGATTCTCCACCTCAAGATCTTGTCATTCTTGATTTTGCCCCTCAGCTTGTTATTAAACATAAAAGCGACCGAACGTTGGTCGGTAAGGAGGGTAAATCGTTTGCCTGCCAGGTAGTGCCTCCAGCGTCGTACCGCCTCCACAATCGCCTGGGCCTCCTTCTCGACCGACGAGTGTCGGATCTCAGGGCCCTGTAGGGTCCTTGAGAAGAAGGCCACCGGTCTCCCCTCCTGGTTAAGGGTGGCGGCTAGGGCGAAGTCGGATGCATCGCTCTCGACTTGGAAGGGGATGGACTCATCCACTGCGTGCATAGTGGCCTTGGCAATGTCTCCCTTAATGAGGGAGAAGGCTGCGCACGCTTCCTCCGTAAGGGGGAAGGATGTGGACTTCATGAGGGGTCTGGCTTTGTCCGCATAATTGGGCACCCATTGGGCATAGTAGGCGAAGAGCCCCAGGGTTCTCTTAAGTGCCTTAGGGCAGTGGGGGAGGGGTAGCTCCATGAGGGGGCGCATTCTTTCGGGGTCGGGGCCGATGAGTCCGTTCTCTACTACACAGCCAAGGATGGCAAGGCGCGAGGTGTTAAACACACATTTCTCCTTATTGTAGGTGAGGTTCAGCCGTTGGGCTGTACGGAGGAATTTCTCCAGATTCACGTCGTGGTCCTGCCGGTCGCGGCCGCAGATGGTGACGTTATCTAGGTAGGGGAATGTGGCCTGCAGTCCGTTCTGGTCAACCATCCGGTCCATCTCCCTTTGGAAGACCGAGACCCCGTTGGTGACACCGAAGGGGACCCTAAGGAAGTGGTATAGGCGCCCATTCGCCTCGAAGGCGGTGTACTGGCGGTCCTCGGGGTGGATAGGGAGTTGGTGGTAGGCCGACTTAAGGTCGATGGTCGAGAATATGCGGTATTGTGCAATCTGATTGACCATGTCAGATATGCGGGGAAGGGGGTATGCGTCCAGCTGGGTGTATCTGTTTATGGTCTGGCTGTAGTCGATGACCAGGCGATTTTTATCGCCGGTCTTAACGACCACGACCTGGGCACGCCAGGGGCTGTTGCTCCCCTCGATGATGCCCTCCTTCAGGAGACGCTGCACCTCAGAGCAAATGAAAGCTCTGTCCCCAGCGCTGTACCGCCTGCTCTTGGTAGCGACGGGTTTGCAGTCGGGGGTGAGGTTAGCGAACAGGGAAGGTGGCGGCACCTTGAGGGTGGATAGGCTGCAGGTGTTACGCGGTGGGCAGTTTAACCTTCGCTGGTTGTCGACTGTGAGTGGGGGGAGGGGTCCACCGTATGCTAGGGTTACACTTTGGAGGTGGGATTGGAAGTCCAGCCCTAGTAGGACGGCAGCGCAGAGCTGGGGGAGGACGAGGAGTTTAAAGTTTTTATACTCTGTACCCTTAACCGACAAGGTCACAGCACAGTAGCCGCTAATGTCCGTGGCGTGGGACCTCGATGCCATCGAGATTCGGTTGCGCGTTGGCAGGACAGGGAGGGAGTAGTGGCTCACCGTGTCTGGGTGGATGAAGCTCTCCGTGCTTCCGCTGTCGAACAGGCAGGTCGTGGCGTGGCCGTTTACTTTGATGTCCATCATCGACTTGGACAGGTGGTGTGGGCGGGCTTGATCCAGAGTGACGGAGGCTAGCGTGTAGGTAAGCGAGTCGTTGTCGTCTGCGGGCGAGGCGGTCGTCGGGTCCGGGGGCCCGGTGGCAGTCGGGCGTGGTGGGTAAAATGGCGTCTCCCACGAGGTAGGACAAAATGGCGGAGAAGATGGCTGCCCCCATAACTCACATGAGGCACTATTGGGGTCGGTTGCCTTGATCAAAGATGGCCGCCCCCATGACTCACGTGTGGGGATACTGGCCTCAGTTGCCGTGAAAGAAGATGGCCGCCCCCACAGTTCGCATGAGGCACTGCTGGCCTCTGAAGATCCGCTCCTGCAGGCCTTAGAGAAATGGCCTTTCTTCCTGCAGGTTGTGCAGGTAGAGTTCCTGGCTGGGCAGCGCGACCTCGGGTGCTTCTCCTGGCCGCAAAAGAAGCAGCCGGCGGCCCGATCGCGGGTGCCCGATGTCGGAGCCGGTACCGGGGGTGGCGGGCCCGGTCGGGTCCGGGACGCCGACGCTGAGGTAGGTCCCGGGGGCGGCGCTGCGAAGGGTATTGCGGTAGGGGTCGGGCCCGAGTCCCAGGGTCGCGAGCAGTACCTGGAAAACGCCTCCTGGTCCTGATGGGCCACCTCCAGGGAGAGAGCGAGGGCTTCAGCTTTGTCCAGGTCGAGGTCTTTAGCTTCAAGCAGTCTTTGCCGTGAGTAGTCGGACCGTAGGCCTTTCACAAAGGCATCGCGGATATTATCTTCCGTATTTTCAACAGCCGTCACCGCTTTAAAGTCACAGTTCCTGCCGAGTGCTCTTAGCGCCCGTAAAAATTCAGCTACAGACTCTCCTGGCTGTTGCGGGCGGGATCTTAGGAGGTGCCTGGTGTACATGTAATTTACCGGGCTGCGGTACTGCTGTTTCAGTAGGTTGATAGCGGCCTCGTACGTAGTCGTGTCCTGTATGAGTGCGTATACTCTCGGGCTCGCTTGGGCGTTCAGAAGTCTTAGTTTGGATCTCTGCGGGGCGCCGGATTCTTCCAGGTAGGATTCGAAGCAGTCCAGCCAGTGTTTGAAGTTGAGGGCTGCGTTTGCTGCCTGTGGGTTTAGATCCAGGTACGGTGGTTTGAGGGCTTGCAGCCAAGCCGGCTGGTGTGGCTGTGCTTCTGGGAGGGCTTCTGGCTGGCCAGTAGTAGACATCTTTAAAATTTAGTCAATAAAATTGATATACCTATCAATTCGTCCAATAAAAGGCGACGAGTTAGGAACGTAACTAAAGGTTTTTATTGACTAAATAACAGAGCCCACCCTCGTGGGTGATCAGGTCCAACAAGGAGGAATACCAGCCAGTCGACTACCTTTATACCTGGGCAGGTAGGTGGAGCCATGGGCGGAGTCGGAGGTGGTCAGCCCAGGTGTAACAGCGCGACAAGAGGCGACCTCGTATCGTGATACAACGGTGATAACAATACAACAGTGATAACTATAGTGTAACGATAAAGTGGTTTACCACAAACATCTCAAAGCGCTTCATGAAATTAATTTTTGAAGTGTTATGAATTTTATGATCTCAGAAGAGAAGAAAATTGGGGCAAAAGTCCTTATTCTGGAACTTACTGTGTCTAGCTAGATTTTCTTGTTGACGCATTCTTTCTGTTGACAGAGAATAACAGTATTGAGTCAGTAAAGCATTACAAATCACAAAGATAAATTCCTGAAATTACTGAACATTACTGTAAAGAACGTATGTGCAGTAATAATGAGCAATCAAATATCTAGTTGACTGTTAAAGGATTCATTTGCAGGAAAAGAAATTCCCGTGGTTGACACAGCCCTCGACCGGGTCCGTTCTATCTCCCGCACTTCTGCCCTCACCCCTGCCCTTCCCTCCCAGAACCACGATAGGGTTCCCCTTGTCCTCACCTTTCACCCCACCAGCCTCCACATTCAACGGATCATCCTTCGCCATTTCCGCCACCTCCAACGTGATCCCACCACCAAACGCATCTTCCCCTCCCCTCCCCTTTCAGCATTCCGTAGGGACCGCTCCCTCCGAGACACCCTAGTCCACTCCTCTATCACCCCCAGCACCCCTTCCCCTTTGCCCAGCACCTTCCCGTGCAAGCGCAGGAGATGCAACACCTGCCCATATACTCCCGCCCTTCCCACTGTCTAGGGCCCCAAACACCCCTTCCAGGTGAAACAACGATTTACTTGTACTTCTTGCAATCTAGTATACTGTATTCGTTGCTCACGATGCGGTCTCCTCTACATTGGGGAGACCAAACGCAGATTAGGTGACCGCTTTGCGAAACACCTCCGTTCAGTCCGTAAGGGGGACCCCGAGCTTCCGGTCGCCTGTCACTTTAATTCACCGCCCCATTCCCACTCGGACCTCACCGTCTGCGGCCTCTTGCACTGTTCCAATGAAGCTCAACGTAAACTCGAGGAACAGCACCTCAGCTTCTGATTAGGCACTTTACAGCCTTCCGGACTCAATATCGAGTTCAACAACTTCAGATCATAACCTCGGCCCCTATTATATTTTTATATTTTTTATCCACACTTTTGGTTTGTGCCTTTTCCTTTTTCTCTCTCCCACATGGCAGCTCTCTCTCACTCTGCCGGTGCATTTCACACTTCATTTAGAGCCATTGTCTGTTTCTTTACCTGTCCTATTACCATCTCGTCTCACCTTGAATATCTGTTAATGTCTCTTCTTTCATCCCCTCCCCCATTTCCCAGCCCCCAAACTGCCTTTTAATCTGTTTCATTTCCTGCCCTTTTTTTTCTCAGTTCTGTAGAAGTGTTTCGACCCGAAACGTTAACTCTGTTTCTCTCTCCACAGATGTTGCCTGGCCTGCTGAGTTTTTCCAGCGTCTTCTGTTGTTATTAAGAAATTCCCATTGTTGGTTTGCACTCCGGCTGTCCGCTCCAATAAGTAGGTAGGCATGTTTTTTAAATATTTTTGTTTCTGGTAGTATCACTTGGGACAGCTTTCACCTTTGAGTTTCAGCTATTGGGTTATATTGTGCTAAAATGTTTTGTCACGGATTCACCGTAAAAATGGATCAAAGAGCTTGAAAATCAGCAGAATCTGAGGGTTCATTTCAATATCTGATCAACTATTGCTCAGAAATTATGGTTTGGGCACTTCACACATTCATCTGAAATACCATTTCTGCAATTTCAGTGGAAGTGATTTGCCACTTATTTTAAACAAATTAATAGTTCCACTAAACTACTGGAGAGAGGTATTTCAGAAGAACACTGTAATTTCAGGACCTAGGGCCGCGGAATTCGTCATTGTAGCGCCGGCCGTTAAGGCCGGTTTTGTTGAAAAAATGGCGGTCACCTCACTTCTGGTGCGGAACATGGTGGCCGCTATTTTGGAGAGATCAACTGCACTGCCGTTGCCCGCGCTCACCTCTCCCATATAAATGTGCAGATCATAGAAACATAGAAGATAGGAGCAGGAGTAGGCCATTCGGCCACTCAAGCCCGCTCCGCTATTTAATGAGATCATGGCTGATCATCCAAATTCAGTACCCTGTCCCTGCTTTGTCTCCATATCCTTTGATCCCTTTAGCCTCAAGAAATATATCTAACTCCTTCTTGAATATATTTAATGAATTGGCCTTAACTGCCCTGTGTGGTAGAGAATTCCACAGGTTCACCACTCTCTGGGTGAAGAAATTCCTCCTCATCTCAGTCCTAAATGGCTTACCCCTTATCCTTAGACTGTGACCCCTGGTTCTGGACTCCCCTGCCATCGGGAACATCCTTCCTGCATCTAGTTTGTCTAGTCCTGTTAGAATTTTATAAGTTTCAATGAGATCCCCTCTCATTCTTCTAAACTCTAGTGAATATAAGCCTAATCGACCCAATCTCTCCTCATACGTCATTCCTGCCATCCCAGGTATCAGTCTGGTGAATCTTCGCTGCACTCTCTCCATGGCAAGAACATCCTTCCTCAGATAAGGCGACCAAAACTGCACACAATACTCAAGGTGTGGTCTCACCAAGGCCCTGTACAACTGCAGCAAGACATCCTTGCTCCTGTACTCGAATCCTCTCGCTATGAAGGCCAACATACCATTTGCCTTCTTAACTGCCTGCTGCACCTGCATGCTTACCTTCAGCGACTGGTGCACAAGGATACCCAGGTCTCGTTGCACTTCCCCTTTTCCCAATCTATTGCCGTTCAGATAATAATCCGTCTTCCTGTTTTTACCACCGAAGTGGATAACCTCGCATTTATCTACATTATACTGCATTTGCCAGGCATCTGCCCAATCACCCAACCTGTCCAAATCATACTGGAGTTTCTCGGCATCCTCCTCACAGCACACACGCCCACCCAGCTTTGTGTCGTCTGCAAACTTGGAGATATTACATCTAGTTCCCTCGTCTAGATCATTTATATATATTGTGAATAGCTGGGGTCCTAGCACCGATCCCTGTGGTACCCCACGAGTCACTGCCTGCCACTCGGAAAAAGACCCGTTTATTCCAACTCTTTGCTTCCTGTCTGCCAACCAGTTCTCTATCCAAGACAGTACCTTACCCCCAATCCCATGTGCTGTAACTTTGCACGCTAATCTCTTATGCGGGACCTTATCGAAAGCCTTCTGAAAGTCCAAATACACCACATCCACTGGTTCTCCCTTATCTATTCTACCAGTTACATCCTCAAAAAATTCCAGTAGATTAGTCAAGCATGATTTACCTTTTGTAAATCCATGTTGACTTTGTCCGATCCTGTCACTGTTTTCCAAGTGCTCTGCTATTACATCTTTTATAATGAACTCTAGCATTTCCCCACTACCAATGTCAGGCTTACCGGTCTATAATTCCCCTTTTTCTCTTTACCACCTTTTTTGAATAGTGGGGTTACATTAGCTATTCTCCAATCTATGGGAACTGTTCCAGAGTCTATAGAATTTTGGAAGATGACCAGCAATGCGTCTACTATTTCTAGGGCCACTTCCTTAAGTACCCTAGGATGTAGATTATCAGGCCCTGGGGATTTATTGGCCTTCAATCCGAACGTCAATTGGCGCGCGATGCCTGAATTGACGCACGACTATCATTTTGGACGTCGCCGCACTCCATACCGCCCTCTCCTAACCACACATGGAAGAAGTTGCGTGCAGTGGTTGTACAGAGACGCTGTCAGCTCTTCTTAAAGGGACACACGCATCTTTCAGGAAAGTTTAGATTTCAGCTTTTGGAGTGTTTTTTTATACATTTTATTGGAGTAGTGGCTTGGTGCAGTACATTTAAAAAGTTGTTAAAGTATGCAGCGGGAAGCCTGCAAGGCTTTGGATGTTAAAGGAAGGCACCTGAGAAGACCACTTGCTCACAGTCCTGGGGGTTCTAGTTGTAGTCCCCGTTGGGCTGCAACGTCACATGGAGATGATGCAGAGGCAGCAAAGGAGACAAGCTGCTCCCAGAGGAAGCAGCAAAGGAAGAAGCAGCAGAGGCGGAAGCGGAAGGAAGGATGCAACCCAGACAGCCCCTTTCTGGCTGGGGTATCCTGGATTGAATCATCCGCCTGCGATACCAGTGACCGTACCCCAATTCCCCTTTCAACATTTGTCCCAAACCTTCCCCTCCCACTGTTACTGACCATCACAGCGTTCTCTTGGCCACAATGCTGAAATAAAAGCCACCACAAAGCAAACTTTCCAATCCAACTTTATCCATATATACATCCAATATTACTGCAAAAATTCAACTAATCACCCTTGTGCATTTCCTTCGTGACTGTCTTGCGTGTGCCTTTGTCTATCCTAGTAATGTCACGCAGCGCTACCCCAGTGGCTGCAGTATGGCTGGTGGAAGGCCATTGACTTTCAGCGGGGGACACTGCAGACGACAGGACCTGCGGGAGGAACGGAGTTGGAGACCGGAGACAAAGGCAGTGCGGAACAGAGACCTGGGAGTCTGAGTGAGTGGACTACCTGCGAGGGAGACAGCCGGCAAGCGACACAACGCAGGAGTGACGTCAGAATTCAAAGTTGTCACTGGCACAAGGGAGCTGAGAGGTGAGTATAGGGTGAGTATTTGTGGTAAGTTTTTTTTGTTCTGTTTTCAATATACTTCTGCTAATTAGTGCTTAGCCTATCTAAATAGAGGGAAATGCTGGTTGGTGGGTAGATGTTGAGTGTTTCTTGTTAAGTTTTAAGTTTATTTCTACTAAATTACCTACATAGCCTGGTAAATAGAGGCATGGCAGGGCAGCTCAGTCCCGTGATTTGCTCATCCTGTGCCATGTGGGATAGCCTGGACGCTTCTTGCGGCCTGGACGACCACGTGTGCAGGAAGTGTCGCCAACTGCAGATACTCGAGCACCGGGTTTCAGAGCTTGAGTGGTAGCTGGAGTCACTACAGTGCATCTGCGAGGCTGAGAAATACTTGGAAAGCACGTTTCTAGAGGTGGTCACCCAGCAGCCTCAGAATGTGCAGGCAGAGAGGGAATGGGTGACCGCCAGAAAGAGAAGGAGGACCAGGCAGGTAGGGCAGGGATCCTCAGAGTGCATCTCGCTTGCTAACCAGTTCACAGTTCTGGAAACTGGTGGGGGTGATGGCTCCTCTGGGGAGAGCAGCCAGAGCTAAGACCACGGCACCACGGGTGGCTCAGCTGTACAAGGGGGGAGGAAAAAGAGTGGAAGAGCAATAGTGATAGGGGATTCATTGGTTAGGGGAACAGATAGGCGTTTCTGTGGACGCAGATGTGACTCCATTATGGTATGTTGCTTCCCTGTTGCCAGGGTCAAGGATGTCACTGAGCGGCTGCAGGACACTCTGAGGGGGGAGGGTGAACAGCCAGAGGTCGTTGTCCATATTGGTACCAACGACATAGGCGGAAAGAGGGATGAGGTCCTGCAGGTAGACTACAGGGAGCTAGGAGAGAGATTAAAAAGCAGGACCTCAAAGATAGTACTCTCCGGATTACTCCCAGTGCCACGTGCGAGTGAGTACAGGAATAGAAGGATAGAACAGATGAATGCGTGGCTGGAGAGATGGTGCAGGTGGGAGGGCTTTAGATTCCTGAGGCATTGAGACCATTTCTGGGGAAGGTGGGACCTGTACAACACCTCAACAGAGCTGGGACCAATATTCTAGCGGGGAGGTTTGCTAGTACTGTTGGGGAGGGTTTAGACTAGCTTAGCAGGGGGATGGGCACCAGCATATAGGAGTAGAAAATAGGAATATGGTGCATAAAAGAGTGAGTATGTTGGATAGTACTAGAGAAGAAAGTAGTATTGGAGGCAGAAGTAGTACCAGATTAGATAGGAGCAGACTAAGAAAGAATACGAAAAATTCAAAAATGGGTTTAGAATGCATGTCCGTAAACGCACAAAGTGTGGTGAATAGGGTTGGTGAGCTACAAGCACAATTAGCCGTGTGGCAATATGATTTTGTGGCAATAACGGAAATGTGGCTTAAAAACGGTGAGGACTGGGCACTTAATATTCAATGGTATAAGGTGTTCAGAAAAGATAGGGAAGGTAAAAAGGGAGGTGGGGTGGCAGGATTGGAAAGTGACAAATGTGACACTATTGTTCAAGAAAGGGTGTAAGGACAATCCTAGTAACTACAGGCCGGTCAGTTTAACATCAGTGGTGGGTAAAGTTTTAGAAACAATAATCAAGGAAAAAATTAATGGGCACTTGGAGAGGTTTAAGCTAATTAAGGAGAGCCAACACGGATTTGTAAAAGGCACATCGTGCCTGACTAATCTAATTGAATTTTTTGGTGAAGTAACAGGGAGGATTGCTGAAGGGAATGCAATGGGTGTTGTCTACATGGATTTTCGGAAGGCGTTTGACAAAGTACCACATAGAAGGCTGGTTAACAAAATTGAGACTCATGGGAAAGGTGGGTCAGTGGCAGCTTGGATAAGGAATTGGCTTAAGGACAGAAAACAGCGAGTTGTGGTAAATGGCTGTTGTTCAGACAGGAGGATGGTAGACAGTGGTGTTCCCCAAGGATCAGTGCTGGGGCCACTGCTTTTTTTGATATGCATAAATGACCCGGATAGTAGAATACAGAGTAGCTTCATGGTCACCATTACTGATACTTTTTATTCCAGATTTTTATTTAATTCCCAACTGCCATGGTGTGAATTGAACTCATGTCTCCGGATAATTAGTTCAGGCCTCTGGATTACTAGTCCAGTAACATAACCACAATGCTACCGTACCCCTAAGTGACAGTGTTTCTTCCTCTTTTTCACTTTCCTCTCCCTCTTCTTGGTCAACCACTGGCTGGGCAAACTGGATTACTTGGATGTCTGAAATGAGGAAGGCTCAAGGGTAGGGTTGTGGTGAAGGGAGGTGGGTAAAGCAACAGGTGCTTGTAAATCAGAAGAGATTGTGGGCTGAGGGAAAGTGGGTTGTGAGAAGGAGGATAACATATTTCAGCCCTACAAAGAATGGCACCATCTCTTCCAAGGGGATGAGGTGAAGCTAGGAATGTGAGGTAGAGATTATTGGTAGCTGAGTGATGGGGGGAGGGGTGCATCGAGCAGTGTGTGAAACTAGTGCTGCAGTTGGTAGGAGACGGCTCTGGAGGATGCATTCACTTACCTTGACCACTGGTCTGAGGTCATGAAACTTCTTTGGGCACTGGAGCCAGGTTCTGGGAGCGACACTGCTGGCCTTGATGACCTTGCCAATCTGGTTCTACATCCTTCTTTCTGGAGGGCCTACTGGCCTCCTGTGGATAGAGGACCTCTCTTGCAATGTTGACCCCCTGCACTAAGCTGGAGTGCTGTGTGCGAGACCCTAGGTGCCCATTCCTTGGCCTGTTGAGCCATTTGTGTTAGTGCTGAAGCACTTTTACCATATTTTGCATTCAGAAGGCAGTTCAGCTTTAAGAATGAAGACTGCCTAGTTTGGAATGATTTTTATTGCTTTTTTTAGAAGGCAGTTGAGCTTTAATGGCTAGAGACTGTCTATTTTTGAATGGTTTTATAAAAATTTTTTCAGAAGGCAGTTCACCTTTACGCGCTCGAGACCGCTTTAAAAAATGACAGCCTTGCTTTAAGAAAATGCAGCGTCGCTACAGCGATGTGACATTGGGCCTCCTGCTGAGCGCAAGTTCGTCACTGGGATGTGGATTAAAATCATTCAAATTAGCAGGCAGCAGCAAATTACCGTGTTGCTTGCGCTTTCTAAACAGACGATGCCCCCGCCCACTTTCGGGCCTTATCAAATCTCACCCTCTACATGTTTAAAAATAGGGTGCAGGTAGAAGGTGCAAGACCAATTTCCAATTTAATTGGAAGCTAGAATTGAGATTCCAACATTGTGTAAGAACTGAAAATTAGCCCCTTATTCTCAGTAACAGTGTAATTATAATAATAGTATGATACTTCATTAAGTAATGAATCACTTGAGTTTTAGTATCCTGGTTTACATTGAACTTGCATTGTATAGGTAAGTACTCAAAATATTTGTGGGTGATTGTGCAAAGCATCTTTCTAAATATACCCCTATCAAGTCTTAAGCAATAATAATGCCATAAAGATCATGGCATAAGCAGAGTTAAGAATGAGTAGGAAAGTGTTAGGAATAGGCAGGAATGGCAAGTATGTTGTTGTATTCTTATTAGGAATATAAGAACAGAAGAACGTAAGGAATAGGAGCAGGAGTAGGCCATTCGGCCCCTCGAGCCTGCTCCGCCATTCAATAAGATCATGGCTGATCTGATCTTGGCCTCAACTCCACTTTCCCGCCCGCTCCCCATAACCCTCGATTCCCCTGTTTTTCAAAAATCTGTCTATCTCTGCCTTGAATATATTCAATGACCCAGCCTCCACAGCTCTCTGGGGAAGAGAATTCCAAAGATTCACGATCCTTTGAGAGAAGAAATTCCTTCTCATCTCCGTTTTAAATGGGCTACCACTTATTCTGAAATTATACCCCCTAGTTCTAGATTCCCCAACGAGGGGAAACATGCTCCCTGCATCTACCCTATCAAGCCCCCTCAGAATCTTATGGCCTAGAAATTGAGTGGGCTTTGCGCCCATTTTGCGGCGCTAGAGGTCATTGCGCTGGACTTACAGCCGGTTCAGAAATTCCCTGGGGCCCTACCATCGGCGGTAGACCGGTTGCGCTGCGCCGGCACCGATGACATCATCGGTGTGCGCAGCGTCCCGGTTGCCGTGGTGACGGGCCCCAGCGCCGAAATTGAGTTGCGGCCGCCTCGCCCGTGGCAGCCGCAACTAAGACTCTGGCAACCGAGTCTTACAGGAGTTTGCGCCGGCGCATTAAGGCCGCGCGGCGGCCGGCCGCTTTCCCGCCGGCCGCCTGCCCGCACCTCCCTCCCCGGACTCCTCCACCCCCCCCCCGCGGAACAGATGCTTCTGGGCTGCGAGCCCGGCACTTCCCCGAGGTGCCGGGCTCATTTTTGTGAAGATTTTACCGGCCAGCGGGCGGGTGCAGGCAGCTCTTCCTTAACTGAAGGAGGAGGCCTGCACTTCCCGAGCCTGCCGCACCGCATCAGGCGCCGCAGCGCCGGAATAGCGTCGCAATGCGGCAGGTAGCGCCCATTTTCAGGCGCAAACACCCTTCAGTAGCGCCGGCAGCCGTTTGGGCGCGGCGCTACTGAATTTTTGGCGCGCGCAGGGGGACTTAGCGCCGGCGCTAACTTTCCGGCGCTAAAGCCCTGGCGCGGCGCCAACTGAATTTCTAGGCCTATATGTTTCACCTCTCATTCTTCTAAACTCCAGTGAGTATAGGCCCAACCTGCTCAACCTTTCCTCATAAGACAACCCCTTCAACTCAGGAATCAACCCAGTGAACCTTCTCTGAACTGCTTCCAATGCAAGTATAACCTTACTTAAATAAGGAGACCTTAAGTAAGGGTGTGGTCTCACCAATACCCTGTACAGTTGTGGCAAGACTTTCCTACTTTTATACTCCATCCCCCTTGCAATAAAGGCCAATATTCCATTTGCCTTCCTAATTACTTGCTGTACCTGCATGCTAACTTTTGTGTGTTTCATGTACGAGGATACCCAGATCCCTCCGTACTGCAGCATTCTGTAGTCTCTCTCCATTTAAATAATATTTTGCTTTTTTATTCTTCCTACCAAAGTGGATAACCTCACATTTTCCCACATTATACTCCATCTGCCAAATTTTTGCCCACTCACTTAACCTATCTATATCCCTTTGCAGACGCTCTGTGTACTCCTCACAACTTGCTTTCCCTGTTTCCCATTATTAATCTTTGTATCGTCAGCAAATTTGGCAACAGTACATTCAGTCCCTTCATCCAAGTCATTAATATAGATTGTAAATAGTTGAGGCCCCAGCACTGATCCCTGCGGCACCCCATTAGTTACAGTTTGCCAACCTGAAAATGACCCATTTATTCCGACTCTCTGTTTTCTGTTAGTTAGCCAATCCTCTATCCAATCTAATATATTTCCCCCAACACCGTGAGCTCTTATCTTGTGCAGTAACCTTTTATGCGGCACCTTATCGAATGCCTTCTGGAAATCCAAATACACTACATCTACTGGTTCCCCTTTATTCACCCTGCTCGTTACATCCTCAAAGAACTCTAGTAAATTTGTCAAACATGATTTCCCTTTCATAAAACCATATTGACTCTGCTTGATTGTATTATGATTTTCTGAATGTCCTGCTATTACTTCCTTAACAATGGATTCCAGCATTTTCCCAATGACAGATGTTAGGCTAACTGGCCTATAGTTTCCTGCTTTCTGTTGCCCTCCTTTCTTGAATAGGGGAGTTACATTTGCGGTTTTCCATTCCGTTGGGACCTCTCCAGAATCCAGGGAATTTTGGTAGATTACAATCAATGCATCCACTATCTCTGCAGCCACTTCTTTTAAAACCCTAGGATGCAGGCCATCAGGTCCAGGGGACTTGTCAACCTTTAGTCCCAATAGTTTGCCTAGTACATTTTCTCTAGTGATAGTGAATGTTTTAAGTTCCTCCCTCCCTATAGCCCGTTAATTATTAATTATTATTGGGATGCTTTTAGTGTCTTCAATCATGAAGACCGATACAAAATATTTGTTCAAAGTCTCTGCCATTTCCCTGTTTCCCATTATTAATTTCCTAGTCTCACCCTCTAAGGGACCAACATTTACTTTATATACTTCCTTTTTATATACCTGAAGAAGCTCTTACTGTCTGTTTTTATTTTTTTTGCTAGTTTACTCTCATAATCTATCTTCTCCCTCTTTATTATTTTCTTAGTCATCCTTTGCTGGTTTCTAAAAATTTCCCAATCCTCTAGCCTACCACTAATCTTCGCAACATTGTATGCCTTTTCCTTCAATTTGATACCATCCTTAACTTCCTTCATTAGCCACGGATGGTTCATCCTTCTCGTAGTCTTTCTTTTTCACAGGAATAAAACTTTGCTGAGAGTTATGAAATATCTCCTTAAATGTCTGCCACTGCTTATCTACTTCTCACCCTTTAATCTATTTTCCCAGTCCACTTTAGCCAACTCTGTCTTCATACCTTTGTAATTGCCTTTATTTAAGTTTCAGACCCAAGTTTCTCACCCTCAAACTGAATTTGAAATTTTATCATGCTATGATCACTCTTCCCTAGAGGATCCTTTACAATGAGATCATTAATTAATCCTGTCTCATTGCACATTACCAGATCTAAAATCGCCTGCTCCCTGGTTGGTTCCACAATGTACTGTTCTAAGAAACCATCCCAAATACATTCTATGAACTCATCCTCAAGGCTACCCATGCCAATTTGATTTGTCCAATCTATATGAAGATTAAAATCACCCATGATTATTGCAGTACCTTTCTTACAAGCCCCCATTATTTCTTGATTTATACACTGTCCTACAATGTAGCTACTGTGAGGGTGTCTATAGACTACTCCCACCAGTGACGTCTTCCCATACTATTTCCTATCTCCACCCAAACTGATTCTACATCTTGATCTTCTGAGCCAATATCATTTCTCACCACTGCACTGATGTCATCCTTTATTAACAGAGCTACCCCACCTCCTTTTCCTTTCTGCCTATCCTACCAAAATGTCAAATACCCCTGAATATTCAGTTCCCAGCCTTGGTCACCTTGCAGCCACGTCTCTGTAATGGCAATCAGATCATACCCATTTATTTCTATTTGTGTCGTCAACTCATCTATCTTGTTACGAATGCTGCGTGCATTCAGATAAAGAGCCTTTAATTTTGTCCTTTCACCATTTTTCTCTACTTTGACTCTATTTGCTGGTGCACTCTTAAGTTTGTACGCTCTGTCTCTTCCTGTCACACTCTGGTTATCCTTATTTTGAAAAACTAGGAAATAAAAATATTTGGGACAGAAATGGATCTGGAACAAATGTATCCTGGATGCTGGGCATATGGATCATTTGGTGAGCTAGAAACAGAGTGGGGAATTGCCTTTTTTTCATGTATATGATGTTAGGATGAGCTGTTATGCTGGCAGTGCTTTCAAGATTTGATTATTGATTGGTGTGAGTTGCCTGTAATATCGAGTATAGAATAGAGTAAGTATAGAGATACCAGGGATGAGGGACTTCAGTTATGTGGAGAGACTAAAGAAGCTGGGATTTTTCTCCTTAGAACAGAGAATGTTAAGGGGAGATTTTGTAGCGCTGTTCAAAATTATGAAGGGTTTTGAAAGAGTAAATAGGAGAAACTGTTTCTGCTGGAAGGAGGGTCGGTAACCAGAGGACACAGATTTAAGATAATTAGCAAAAGAAGCAGCGGGGAGATGAGGATGGAACGCACTGCCTGAAAGGGTGGAAGAAGCAGATTCAATAGGAAATTGGATTTCAAATGGAAATTGGATACATTCTTGAAAAGGAAAAGTTTGCAGGACTATGGGGAAAGAGCAGGGGAGTGGGACTAATTGGATAGCTCTTTCAAAGAGCTGGCATAGGCATAATGGGCCTAATCTCCTCCTTTTGTGCTATGGTGGAGTTTGGTATTTTTGGGAGTATTTGGCAGTCAATTACTGGCTCCAGGTAGATTCGAGTGTGGATCAAATAAGGAGGGAGTTGACGATGGAGGAAGGCAGTATATGATAGTGTTTATTATATGAGTCTAAAAGTGACTGTTGGTAATATTAGTGGACAAATGCTGAACACGTTCAAAACACATTTTACTATCTGCTATTTTGAAGCAGTGAAGTGGGACTAATTGGGTAGCTCCTTCAAAGTGCTGGCACAGGCACGATGGGCCAAATGGTCTCCTGCTGTGCTGTAAGATTCTATGGGGGAAAAATTGACTCGTGCCCTCTTGGGGGCGATAACTTTGCGAGCTGGCAGGTGGCCCAAAAAAAAATGGCCACCCGGTACCTGCTCTTTAATTTGCGCCGTCCCAGCCGCAAACATGGCACCCTGACCCGGCGGTAGGTCAGGAGGCGCGACCCAAGTTTGCGGCCAGGGCGTGAGCGGGGCGCTGGGTACGGCAATGACATCATCGTTGGAAGTGCAGGGCCATGGGGCGCTACCAGCTACCGCTGCCGCTAATCTCCCGCTGAATTTCACGGGAGGCGTAGCGGTGCCGCGCCCGGGGCTCTAGGTGCTTTGAAACCGAATTTTTCCCCCATGACTCCATGGTCCCGATATTAATCTGAAGGGGGTGGGAGGGGGGCGGGGTGTGCAATTGTGTGGGCGAAACCCAAAGTCAACTCAGTGTGTCGGAATCTGCAATCGCAACTGAGTTGAAGCAATTAATCTTGACCGCCGGGGAATAGATAGGCGTTTCTGTGGCCGCAAACGAGACTCCAGGATGGCATGTTGCCTCCCTGGTGCAAGGGTCAAGGATGTCTCAGAATGGCTGCAGAACATTTTGGAAGGGAAGGGTGAACAGCCAGTTGTCGTGGTGCATATAGGTACCAACGATATAGGTAAAAAATGGGATGAGGTCCTAAAAACTGAATATAGGGAGTTAGGAGGTAAATTAAAAAATAGGACCTCAAAGATAGTAACCTCAGGATTGCTACCAGTGCCACGTGCTAGTCAGAGTAGAAATAGAAGGATATTTCAGATGAATATGTGGCTAGAGGAATGGTGCAAGGGGGAGGGATTCAAATTCCTGGGACATTGGAACAGGTTCTGGGGGAGGTGGGACCAGTACAAAACGGACAGTTTGCACCTGGGCAGGACCGGGACCGACATCCTAGGGGGAGTGTTTGCTCGTGCTCTGGGGGAGGGTTTAAACTAAAATGGCAGGGGGTTGGGAACCTGAGCAGGGAGACAGAGGAAAGGGAAACAAGGATAGAAGCAAAAGACAGGAAGAAGAAAAACAAAGGTGGCAGTCAGAGAAATCAAGGGTTTAAATCAAACATGGCCACAGTGAATAATAATTCTAAAAGGTGTAAGAGTGTTAAAAAAACAAGCCTGGAGGCCTTGTGTCTTAATGCGAGGAGCATTCGTAATAAGGTGGATGAATTAGCTGCGCAAATAGAGGTAAACGGATATGATATTGTAGTGTATGTGCCTTTAAGAGCCCCCCTGTGTACTGTAATGCCGGTAATGGCCACTCGGGCTATATAAGCCTGTATATTGTGTTGTATCAGTTAGTTCACCTCCAGACTTTGTTCAGTAAACACCTGTGAAACTAACTCCTGCCTTCAGTGTCTCTATTAACACACGGATACAACAGTGGCGACGAATTGGAAACGGACTTACCTGCAATTCGGCAGCACCTCAAGTACATCGATTCCTCAGACATCCAATGTCGAAGAAAAGCAAGAAAAAAAAACAAACTGTGGTTTCACCAGCTAGCCAAGCTGGTGGCAGGTACTGCAATAATCCTTCCTGGGCAGCGGGCTGGGGCTCCATCGGCTGGCTCTGCAGCGAGGCCAAGCAGCGAAGAAAAGCAGAAACAGACGGGGGGGCGCACTCGGGAGACGGCCAGCGCTGCAAAGCAGGTCGGCATTCGGACCTAGCAGGGGGGGAAAAGTCCCAGAGAGTCCGGCGGGAACGAGTCTCCACCTGTAAGTAAATTTTTTTTCTTTTTTTTAAAAACCACGGAAAACAGCGTTGTCAGCAGCAGCAGCGGCGGGAAAGCGCGGGGAGCGCCATATTTTTTCTGCAGGAAAGAAAGGAAAGCGCGGGAAGCGCCATTTTTTTCTAGGATGCCTAAGGCTGGCAATGTTGATGCTTTTGATAACGATATAGAGGATTGGACCACATATGTGGAAAGAGTGGAGGTATATTGCACAGCAAATGGAATAGAAAATGATAAAAAGGCGTCAGTACTTCTAAATCTAATGGGCACAAAGACATACGGGCTGTTACGAAACTTAATCACTCCAGCCAAACCAAAGGACAAGAATTTTAAGGAAATTGTTGATACCCTATAGGAGCACTTAAACCCAACACCGCTGCTGATAGCGGAACGATTCAAATTCTTCAAGAGGAAACAGCACAAGAATGAAAGTAACGCTGATTACCTCACCGAATTAAGAAAGCTATCAAAGCACTGCCAATTTGGGGCAGGACTGGCAGATTCTCTTCGAGACAAATTCGTCTGCGGTCTCCTAAGTGAAGGAACACAGAAAAGGCTGCTTTCTGAGAAAGATTTGACACTGGACAAGGCTTTCAGTATGGCTGTATCATACGAAGCAGCCGCAAGAGGAGCTGCAGAGATACAGCAAAAGACACAGGACTTCGGCACCCATGAAATGACACAGGGTTTCGAGAGATGTTATCGCTGCGGCAGATCCACCCATGACCAGAGGGACTGCTGGTTCAAGGACAAAGCATGCAGGCAATGCGGAAAGATTGGACACATTGCACAGGTATGCCGATCTGGACAAAAAAAATCCACGGACAGGGAAAAAAAAATCAATAAAGAAAAGTACAGAAAGGTACAAATGATGACGGACAGTAGCTCCGAAGACCAGAAGAGCGATAGCGACTCCGGAAACAAGAGACTAAGCTGTCTCAAATTACATAATGTAATTGCCAAAGAAGATTACCAGACCATTTGGGTTACCCTCACAATAGCAGGGTCCCCAGTTAAAATGGAGCTAGATACAGGATCAGCTCTGACTGTCATAAATCGACGGGATTATGAGCGGCTATTTCCGCATATACCTTTAAAAGACACATCCATTATCTTGAAAACATATACGGGGCAGAAAGTATACCCCAAAGGAAAAATAAGGGTGCCTGTTGTATACAACGGCAAGGAAATACAGAAGTTGTATTTATACGTTCTACAAGATGGTGGTCCACCGCTGTTGGGACGTGAATGGATCAGGAAGATACGTTTAGACTGGCACTCCATTCAGGCACTGACGGTGACCAGTAAGGAAAAAAATGATGATGACATCATACCTGAACGATTAAAAGACATCTTGGCCAACGCCAAGGAAGTGTTTCAAGAGAAACTAGGAACCTTGAAAGGCATCACCGCCTCAATAAAAGTGGAAGATGTGGCAATTCCCAAGTTTTTTAAGGCAAGGCCGGTGCCATACGCAATTCGTCCAGCAGTCGAGGCAGAGCTGGAGAATTTGGAAAAGGCAGGCGTATTATCCAAGATAGATTGGAGCGAGTGGGCAACACCCATCGTCCCGGTCATGAAGAAAACGTTGAATAATGATAAATCTGAAGAACAGAGAAAAATTCGCATCTGTGGGGACTTCAAGGTGACTGTAAACCCGGTCCTTCACATGGTACAGTATCCTTTTCCGAGGATAGAAGATATTTTCGCCTCACTATCCGGAGGGAAACGTTTCACCAAAATTGACTTGGCACAGGCATATCTACAGATGGAGGTTGAAGAGGCCTCTAAAAAGTATCTCACGATAAACACACACAAAGGTCTGTACCAGTACAATCGACTGGTTTTCGGAGTAGCATCAGCTCCAGCTATCTGGCAAAGAGCTATGGAGCAAGTCCTCCAAGGGATTCCGGGGACTCAATGCTACCTAGATGACATCCTTGTAACAGGAGAAAACGACAACGAGCACCTTGCCAATTTGGAGCAGGTGCTCACTAGGCTGAGAGAACGGGGCCTACGAGCAAATCGCCCCAAGTGCGAATTTTTCCAGAAACAAATATCATATTGTGGCCACATAATTAATAAGGACGGGTTGCATAAGTCACCTGAAAAAATTGAAGCGGTCATAAAAGCCCCAGCACCTGAAAATGTTTCACAATTAAGGTCACTCCTGGGATTGATAAATCACTATCATAAATTTTTACCGAACTTATCAACTCTTCTGCACCCTCTTAATGAACTGCTACAAACAGGAGTAATTTGGAAATGGAGCGAAGACTGTAAACGTGCCTTCCATAAATGCAAAGACTTAATCACGTCCAAAGAAGTTTTGGCTCATTACAACCCATCACTGCTAATCAGACTGGCGTGCGATGCATCCCCTTACGGCGTAGGAGCGGTATTATCGCATAGATTCCCTGATGGCTCGGAACGGCCGATAGCTTTTGCGTCACGCTCATTGAACTCAGCTGAGCGTAACTATGCCCAAATCGACAGGGAAGCACTCAGCCTGGTATGGGGAGTGAAGAAATTCAACCATTACCTACATGGACAAAAATTTACCTTGTTGCCTGACCATCAACCCCTCATCTCTATATTCAACCCTAAAAAGGGTGTTCCCATTATGACAGCGCAAAGGCTACAGAGGTGGTCCCTTTTTCTAGGGGCACACCAATATGACATAGAATACAAAGGATCAAAACAGCATGGGAATGCTGACGGTTTATCGCGCCTACTGTTGCCAACGGTAGAAGAGGCACCGACAGTAGACCCAACGGAGATGTTCCACTCTACCATAGTGGAATGTCTACCAGTAACAAATTCTGCCATTGAAAGGGAAACGAGAAATGACCCGACTCTCTCACGGGCCTACGATTTAACAGTGAAGGGATGGCCAGCACATGGCGAACCACTGTTGCCAGCATTCTCGCAAAGAGAACAGCTGTCAGTGTGCCGAGGAACCTTGATGTGTGGATCCAGAGTGGTGATTCCACCCAAACTCCAGGATAAAGTGCTAAAGGAGCTTCACGAGGGGCATCTGGGTGGAGTGAAAATGAAGAACCTAGCCAGGGCGTTTGTATGGTGGCCAGGTATCGATGGAGACATCGAAGAAATGACCAAGAGCTGCCTAGGATGCCAGAAGGTCCAAAACGCTCCACCACAAGCCCCTCTACATCCATGGGAGTGGCCCTCATCTCCATGGCAAAGGGTACACATCGACTTTGCTGGTCCATTTATGGACTCAATGTTCTTAATCGCGGTTGATGCACACTCCAAGTGGCCGGAGGTAATAAAGATGTCCTCCACCACCACGGAAAAAACCATCACAGTATTAAGGACCATATTTGCCAGGAATGGGCTGCCTGAACAGATCTGTTCTGATAATGGACCGCAATTTGTGTCCGAAGAATTCAGGAAGTTCTTAAAAAAACAATGGGGTTAAGCACTACACGTCCGCCCCATACCATCCCGCCACCAATGGATTGGCTGAAAGGTTTGTCCAGACCTTCAAGAAGGCCATAAAGGCCATGGGTAATGAAGACATAAAACTTCAGCATAAGGTAGATAACTTCTTGTTTGCATACAGGAATTCAACACATATGGTTACAAACCAAACTCCCGCCATGATGTTCTTCAATAGAAGCCTAAGATGCCGGCTGGATTTGATCAAGCCAAACATCAGAAGGGACGTGGAGAACCGGCAATTTCAAGGCATGAATGAAAGGCCAACTAGAACCTTCCAGATAGGTCAACAAGTTTTGGCCCGGGACTACCGTACCGAGAAATGGCAGCCTGGAACTATTTGCACATGACTAGGACCGCTGATGTATACCGTGGACATTGGAGAAAGCATAATAAGGCGCCATGCTGACCAGATCATAGAGTCATCCGAAAAGGGACAACCTACACCACAACTCTATACGCCTAATGATGAAGTAGAGATACCCATAGTATCTACCTCCGATCCGGTGATACTGGAACCAGATGAACCCGACACTGGCATTCAAGCCGAATCAGCCTTGCCAAAAGAACCTACTACACCACCAGAAACTACTACACCACCGAGGCGTTATCCGGACCAAGTCAGGAAGCCTCCAGAGAGACTGACTTATAATTGATTAACTGCAGCAATGTGTAGATTATTGTTCTTGTAACATATAATTAATGATTACTTAAAATATTATGTACTGGTTGGCTAAAAGGGGAGGAATTGTAGTGTATGTGCCTTTAAGAGCCCCCTGTGTACTGTAATGCCGGTAATGGCCACTCGGGCTATATAAGCCAGTATATTGTGTTGTATCAGTTAGTTCACCTCCAGACTTTGTTCAGTAAACAGCTGTGAAACTAACTCCTGCCTTCAGTGTCTCTATTAACACACGGATACAACAGATATGATTGGGATTACGGAAACATGGCTCCAGGGTGACCAAGGCTGGGAACTCAACATCCAGGGGTATTCAATATTCAGGAAAGATAGGCAAAAAGGGAGGTGGGGTAGCATTGCTGGTTAAAGAGGGGATTAACACAGTTGAAAGGAAGGATATTAGCTCTGATGATGTGGAATCTGTATGGGTAGAACTGAGAAATACCAAGGGGCAGAAAACGTTAGTGGGAGTGGTATACAGACCTCCAAACAGTAATGCGGAGGTTGGGGATGGCATTAAATGGGAAATTAGAGATGCGTGCAATAAGGGCACAGCAGTTATCATGGGTGACTTTAATCTACATATAGATTGGGCTAACCAAATTAGTAACAATACTGTGGAGGAGGAATTCCTGGAGTGTATACGAGATGGTTTCCTGGACCAATATGTCGAGGAACCAACTAAAGATCAGGCCATCTTAGACTGGGTATTATGTAATGAGAAAGGATTAATTAGCAATCTTGTTGTGCAAGGCCCCTTGGGTCGGAGCGATCATAATATGATAGAATTCTTCATTAAGATGGAGAGTGAAGTAGTTGACTCGGAGACTAGGGTCCTGAATTTAAATAAAGGAAACTACGATGGTATGAGGCGCGAGTTGGGTAGGATTGATTGGGGAAAGTTACTCAAAGGGTTGACGGAGGATAGCTAATGGCAAACATTCAAAGATCGCATGGATGAACTACAGAATTTGTTCATCCCTGTTTGGCATAAAAATAAAACAAAAAAGGTGACTCAACCGTGGCTAACAAGGGAAATTCGGGGTAGCATAAGATCCAGGGAGAAGACATATAAATTGGCCAGAAAAAGCAGTAAACCTGAGGACTGGGAGCAGTTTAGGATTCAGCAAAGGAGGATAAAGGGATTAATTAAGAGGGGGGAAATAGAGTATGAGAGTAAGCTTGCAAGGAACATAAAAACTGACTGTAAAAGCTTTTATAGATATGTGAAGAGAAAAAGATTGGTGAAGTCCCTCGCAGTCAGAATCAGGGGAATTTGTAATGGGAAACAAGGAAATGGCAGACCAATTACATACATACTTTGGTTCTGTCTTCACAAAGGAGGACACAAATAACCTTCCAGAGATGTCGGGGAACATAGGGTCTAATGAAAGGGAGGAACTGAAAGAAATCAGTATTTGTAGGGAAATGGGGTTAGGGAAATTGATGGGATTGAAGGCCAATAAATCCCCAGGGCCTGATAATCTACATCCTAGGGTACTTAAGGAAGTGGCCCTAGAAATAGTAGATACATTGCTGGTCATCTTCCAAAATTTGATAGACTCTGGAACAGTTCCCATGGATTGGAGGGTAGCTAATGTTACCCGACTATTCAAAAAAGGTGGTAGAGAGAAAACGGGGAATTATAGACCGGTAAGCCTGACATCAGTAGTGGGGAAAATGCTAGAGTTCATTATAAAAGATGTAATAGCAGAGCACTTGGAAAACAGTGACAGGATCGGACAAAGTCAACATGGATTTACAAAAGGTAAATCGTGCTTGACTAATCTACTGGAATTTTTTGAGGATGTAACTAGTAGAATAGATAAGGGAGAACCAGTGGATGTGGTGTATTTGGACTTTCAGAAGGCTTTCGATAAGGTCCCGCATAAGAGATTAGCGTGTAAAGTTAAGGCACATGGGATTGGGGACAAGGTACTGACTTGGATAAAGAACTGGTTGGCAGACAGGAAGCAAAGAGTTGGAATAAACGGGTCTTTTTCCGAGTGGCAGGCAGTGACTAGTGGGGTACCGCAGGGATCGGTCCTAGGGTCCCAGCTATTCACAATATATATAAATGATCTAGACAAGGGAACTTGATGTAATAACTCCAAGTTTGCAGACGACACAAAGCTGGGTGGGCGTGTGTGCTGTGAGGAGGATGCCGAGAAACTCCAGTATGATTTGGACAGGTTGGGTGATTGGGCAGAAGCATCGCAGATGCAGTATAATGTGGATAAATGCGAGGTTATCCACTTTGGTGGCAAAAACAGGAAGGCAGATTATTATCTGAACGGCAATAGATTGGGAAAAGGGGAAGTGCAACGAGACCTGGGTGTCCTTGTGCACCAGTCGCTGAAGGTAAGCATGCAGGTGCAGCGAGCGGTTAAGAAGGCAAATGGTATGTTGGCCTTCATAGCGAGAGGGTTCGAGTACAACAACAAGGATGTCTTGCTGCAATTGTACAGGGCCTTGGTGAGACCACACCTTGAGTATGGTGTGCAGTTTTGGTCGCCTTATCTGAGGAAGGATGTTCTTGCCATGGAGGGAGTGCAGCGAAGATTCACTAGACTGATACCTGGGATGGCAGGAATGACGTATGAGGAGAGATTGGGTCGATTGGGCTTATACTCGCTGGAGTTTAGAAGAATGAGAGGGGATCTCATTAAAACTTACAAAATTCTAACAGGACTGGACAGATTGGATGCAGGAAGGATGTTCCCGATGGCCGGGGAGTCCAGAACCAGGGGTCACAGTCTAAGGATAAGGAGTAAGCCATTTAGGACAGAGATGAGGAGGAATTTCTTCACCCAGAGAGTGGTGAACCTGTGGAATTCTCTACCACAGAAGGCAGTGGAGGCCAATTCATTAAATATATTCAAGAAGGAGTTAGATATATTTCTTAAGGCTAAAGGTATCAATGGATATGGGGAGAAGGCAGGGACAGGGTACTGAAATTGGATGATCAGCCATGATCTCATTGAATGGCGGAGCAGGCTCGAGAGGCCGAATGGCCTACTCCTGCTCCTATCTTCTATGTTTCTATGTTTCACGCCTCCAAGCTGCGCAGCGGGCATGATGTACCCGTATGTCGCGATCTCAGCTGTATTTAAAGGAACAATGTACAGATGGAAATTGGAGGTGTTAACGATCGGTGGTGCGCTTAGAGCAAGGGCAGCACCCAGGTTCAATGGTGCATCAGTGGAATTACTGCTGGCTGCAGTCAGGAGCAGGAGAGACATACCTTTCCCCAGCAATGGAAGGAAGAATCCTGCGGCTCTCACCACGAAGATGTGGTTGGAGGTAACTGAGAAGGTGAACAGCAGGAACGTTGTGCCCTAGTCTTAGTTAATGACCTAACCAGGTCAGGAAAAGTGAATACAGTTGCTGATTCACCTACATCCTGTGGTTTAAGTCTCCGCCCCCTTTCACTCTGTCTTGCCAAGTGTACTCCATCACATCACTCCTCAGACCCACTTAACTTTGGGCAGCACCCAGCTTTCACTTTCTGTGCATTTCATCATCTCTCTTTTTATCTATCCACCATTGCCACTCACCCCAATCCTTGTGCAATGTGATGCACCTGTCTCATATTCACCCTCACCAAATGCACTGCATCCATCGGGTGAATACCCAACTGTCACACACTCGCAGATCTGTTTTTTTGCCCCTTGTGGGAGAAAAGAATGCAAAACACAAGGGAGAGGTGGCCCGTCACATATAGTTCAGCTAACAGTTGTAGAGGAGAAGGCCCTGGAGATAAGTGGCACAGCTGCGTACCTCTCAATTGGAGATGGAGAGACAGGGAACTCGCAGATAGTTGATGTCAGCACTACAAAAATATCTGACACACATATGCTGACTTTATTTCATCAATGACTGAACTATGAGAGGACTATGAAGTTAGGAAACTAAGAGGGGGTGGCTCTTAAATTTCCATCCATTTAAATTCATGGACAGAAAATCAGGGGCCCACTTTTCACGACTGGCCCGCTCTGCAAGTGCAGCTCCTCGCTGGGAGCGGCTGATTAAAATCAGCCTTCACAACTCCAAGATGTAGTGGCCCTGAAAATCTGCTACCTTGCTCTGCCACTGCAACCATGATGGAGCAGGACTTGCATCTGCTGGGCATAAGTGCCCCTGATCCTGTCCAAATTCCTGGAGTTAGGGCAATTTTCATCAAATAGATGGCGTCCGTGCCAGTGGCAGGGCATCTGGGGTTCCAGCTAGGTGTAGAGGTAAGTAACTGGCAGCAGAGGCAAGCTGCTGGGAAGGAGTGGTGACATTTCGGATGAAAGGGGAATTCTTTTCAGAAAAACTTGGGCTTTTTCCAGACAGGGTTATATATAGACTGCCTTAAGGAAACCATCCTGACAGTATGTAGCCACTTCTGCCAGGATGTGTTGCTGACAGGTATTGTATACCTGCTTCATGCAGGTATACAGTACATTGAGGGCAATAGCGGCAAAACTGGTGGGAATTCCACTGGATGATATCATCCCACCAGTCCCAACTCTTTGCCTTACATCATCGTTAAATGGGTCTGGCATAAGATGTGCCGTCCCCTACTTCCTGAGGAAACCACTTTTTTTCAATTTAGCACTTACGTCTGCTATAGGCTGCATCTTCTTGACGCTGTATCTGCACTGTTTCAGAGAGAGAAAATGCTGGGTTAGAATTTTGTACAGATCACAACAAATATCAAACAAGTAATTATTTAATGATACGAGCTGTTGAAGAACTCGCTGTTGGAGAATAAATTCACTTTAGTGGTTGGTTTCATAACAAACTTCTCCCCACCAATCCTATAAGTCCCCCAGCTTCTTCACTACTCATGGTTTCAACAGACCTCCACTCCAAAAAGTGTTGGAAGGGGCTGAATATACATTTGTAGACATTTTAGTTGCATTAAAGTTTACACATTTGGCTTTTCCACTTGCATTGTAATATGGTAGCACGCATCCTTGTTGCAAGATTGATAATATTTGTAATTGACCCCATGACACTGCAAATCATCTGAAAATCAGTTGCTTTATCTCAGTCTGCGTGTACCAACATGAACCACAGATTAAAATGTTCTTTACAAAATATTGTGGAGGAATCTGAAAGCTAAAGTTCAGTGTGAGGGATTATGATCATACTCATAAAGCTATGGCCACAAGGTTTATGACATCAACCAGAATCCACTCATTCCACATAAAAATGTTAAGCAGCAGCAATGCTCTGTACCAGTACAGTACGTTATTTTTAAACTTTGAAAAGTGCTCAAAGGTCTTTCAAATTAAATATTTCCTCATTCTAAAACTTACAGTTTCTCAGAAGAGCTGCTTCTTCTTCCTTCAACTTTTCTGTTGAAAGAAAATATAAAATTCCATTGAAACCTTGCACATTTGAATATCTAAGCACTAAAATTATTCAACGTTTTGATTAAAGAATAGGTTCAGTAATATTGATCAACCAATTATTTAATCAGAAATTTATAGTAGCCTGAGTTTACTTGCCAATTTTGGCAAGCTAGTGGCTTAAAATGAGCCTACCGGCAATTTTTGTAGGTAGATTCTGGTCGGTTTTGAAAATTGAGACTCATATCTTCTGTATCCATTTTCACAGTAAAGGAAGAGGATAAAATACCAGTGTAGAAGGAAAACTAAAAAATAAATCAAGGGGAGGAACTTACTGGATCAGTATAAGTAACAAAGTGACAATGGAGAAACTAATGGGACTTGGGATAGATACATCTCCAGGATCCGATGCTTCTGGGTATTAAAAGTAGGAGGAAAGGAAATTGCAGATGCTTTAGTAATAATCTTTCAAAGTTCTCTTGATTCTGGAATTGTGTTGTTAGATTGTGAAATTGCTAATGTCACTCCATTGTTTAAGAAGGGTGGGAGAGAGAAATTCTACAGGCCTGTCAGTTTAACATCCGTTGTGGGGAAGCTACTAGACTTCGTCATTAGGGATAGAGCTACTGAGATTTCTTAAGGGTAAGTTTGACTAACCCAGTTCAATTTTTTGAGGAGGTCACTAAAAAAGTAGATAAGGGAGTGTCTATGGGTGCTATCTCTAAGGATAACTCTAAAACTTTCAGAAGGCATTCGATAAGGTTCCACATGAGAGATTATTAGGAAAAATGAAAGGCCACAGAATTGGAAGTAGCCGTTTGACTTGTGTTGGAAATTGTTTGGGAGGTAAGAGAAAGAGAATGGGGATAAAGGGTAGATATTCTGATTGGTGGGATGTGAAAAGTGGTGTTCCTGAGGTATCTCTTCTGGAGCCTCAACTTTTCACCATATTTGTTAATGATTTGGATGAAGGAATAGAAAGTTGTATATCCAAGTTTCCAAATGACATAAGCTAAGAGGGACAATAAGTAATGCAGATGGGAAAAATAATTTGCAAAGGGACATAGATAGATTAAGTGAGCAGGGAAAAACAATGGCAAATGCAGTTTAATGTGGGCAAGTGTGAGGTCACCCACATATGACCTACAAAGGATAAATCAGAGTATTTTCTAAATGGTTAGAAAATGGGAACTGTAGAGAAGCAAAGAGATTTGGGAGTCCAAGTACAGAATTCATTAAATGCAAGTAGCTTGGTACAAAAATCAATCAAAAAAGCTAATAGCATGTTGTCTGTTTTCTCAAAGTGGCTGTAATACAAAGGGGAGGAAAATATACTTCAGTTCTATAGAGCCTTGTTTACACACCATCTGGTGTACGGTGCTTAGTTTTGGGTACTGCACCTCAGGAAGGGTGTATTTGGCCTTGGAGGGGGTACAGTGCCGATTCACCAGAATGGTACCGGGACTCAGAGGGTTAAATTATGAGGACAGTTTGTATAAACTTGGCTTGTATTACCTTGAGTATAGAAGATTGAGCTGTGATCTGATCAAGGTGTTTAAAATGTTAATAGGGTAAATTCTAAGAAACGATTTCTCCTGGTGAGGGAATCAAGAACAAGGGGACATAATCGTAAAATTAGAGCTAGACCATTCAGGAACGAAATCATACAAAGGGTAGTAGAAATCTAGAACTCTCTCTCACTCCCCCCCTCCCCCAAAGTCTAGATGCTGGGTCAATTGGGGCTTTCAAGGCTGAGATAGATAGATTTTTGTTAGGTAAAGGGATAAGGAGCAAAGGTGGAACCATGGAGTTGAGGTGCAGATCAGCCATGACCTAATTGAATGATGGAGCAGGTTCAAGGGGCTGAATGGCCTACTCCTATTCCTGATGTTCCTATGTCCTCATTAACTCCCCACTCCCTCATGCTCTGTTGGGGGTGCGGTAGCATAGTGATTATGTTACTGGATTAGTAATCCAGAGCCCTGGATAAATGAGCTCAACGACATGAGTTCAAATCCCACCATGGTAGCTGGGGAATTTAAATTCAATTAATTAAATAAATCTGAAAAAAAAGCTAGTATCAGTAATGGTGACCATGAAACTACCAGATTGTCATAAAAACCCATCTGGTTCATTATTATCCTTTAGGAAAGGAAATCTGCTGTCCTTACCCGGTCTGGCCTATGTGACTCCAGATCCACAGCTCTTACCTGCCCTCTGAATCCACTCAGTTGTATTTAAGGAGGTGGCTCACCACCACCTTCGCGAGGGCAATTAGGGATGGGCAATAAATGCTGGCCTTGCTGGTGATGTCCATATCCCATGAATGAATTTTTTTTAAAAATCACCCAGTGCCACATCCTCACTTACACTATCTAACCCCTCCCCTGGGTGAAAGTATCCAAGCTGATGTATGGGAGTGAGAACAGCTGACACAGATGGTGATATGGAGGGGGTTGGGGGAAGAAGAGCATGGGACAGGATCTTGCTTTCAGGGATGCCTGTACGGCCTTCTCCTCAACATCCTCTTCCTCATCATCATAGTACAACAAATAATTTTGTTCCTGCCCCCGCCCCCATTTCCTTGTCATTACCATCTTCCTCCTTTTTATCATGCTTTTCCCCCTACCCCTACCTGTTGTGAAAAATCTGAAAGGAAGGATAGCTTAGAATGACGAGCAGGACCCACTTGGGATTTTAAAAAAAAATTATTCGTTTTTATGGGATGTGGGCGTCACTGGCCAGGCCAGCATTTATTGCCCATCCCTACTTATCCTTGAGAAGGTGGTGGTGAGCCGCCTTCTTGAAACCGCTGCAGTCCATGTGGTGAAGGTACTCCCACAGTGCTGTTAGGTAGGGAGTTCCAGGACTTTGACCCAGCGACGATGAAGGATCGGCAATATACTTCTAAGTCAGGATGATGTGTGACTTGGAGGGGAACTTGGAGGTGGTGGTGTTCCCATGCACCTGCTGCCCTTGTCCTTCTAGGTGGAAGAGGTTGTGGGTTTGGGAGGTGCTGCCGAAGAAGCCTTGGCGAGTTGCTGCAGTGCATCTTGTAGATGGTACACACTGCTGTCACAGTACGCCGGTGGTGGAGGGAGTGAATGTTTAAGGTGGTAGATGGGGTGCCAATCAAGTGGGCTGCTTTGTCCTGGATGGTGTCGAGCTTCTTGAGTGTTGTTGGAGCTGCACTCATCCAGGCAAGTGGAGAGTATTCCATCACACTCCTTACTTGTGCCTTGTAGATGGTAGAAAGGCTTTGGGGAGTCAGGAGGTGAGACACTCGCTGCAGAATACATAGCCTCTCACAGAGGAGACAGAGAAAGCTTCTGGCTGTCTGCTATTTCATGACAAAATGGTGACTGCCTAGCTGTGCAACCAAGAAACGTGACACCATCCAAGACAAAGCAGTCCGCTTGATTGGCAGCCCATCCACCACCTTAATCATCCACGACCAGCGCACTGTGACTGCAGTATGTCCTATCTACAGGATACACAGCAGAAACTCACCAAGGCTTCTCTAACAGCACCTCCCAAACCCGCAACTTCGACCACTAGAACGTTTTTTTCTGCAGTTGATCCTGATGACATCAAGAGACCCGATCTGCATATTTAGAGCAGCACCCCGTTTCCGTCCCTGTGGGTGTCCTGCTCACCTGCTCAAAAGAGCAGCTTAATATTGGGATACGGTGGGAAGGAAGTGGGATTGGAGGGGGTAACTGACTTGCATTAATTTAACTGCCCCCATCCCCGTCCCGGTTTTCACCAGGTAGTGGCAATTAAAATCAGGGAGTATGACTATTTATTCAACACAAATTTCTACAAGCCTTTTTTGGGTTTATCTACCTGTACTTTCAGGGAATTATGTACTTGAACCCTGAGATCTATCTATTCATCCACATGATTCAGTGTCTTTCCATTCTCATTCTTGATTTATCTCCCAAAATATCTCATGGCATTTAAAGACAGTTGAAATATTTGTGGGGGTGGGGGGGGGGCAGAACCTCTACTATCTCCTCCCTGGCTTCTTTAACAACCTAGGCTGCATGCTGTCAGGGCCCGGTGACTTATCCATCTCGAGCTGTGCAAATTCTTCAGAACCAATTCTTTTTCTACAGTTAGTCCTATCAGTTGTTCCATATCCTCCTCGCGTACATCTATGTTCTTACTTCACCTTCATTTGCAAAGCCCGATACAAAATATTTACACATGGAACTCTATATTTAGATACACCCCTTTGTGCCTTGGAATAAAATATTTATTTTATACTGTATACAACTCACATTTGAACATTTCCCACTGCCAATATATTGGCCTGTTTTCTAACTTTTCTGCCCAGTTAACTGGGTGAATGATAGTGTGGGATAAATATGGCTGATTGAACGGAGGTGGAAAGTTTCTTGCATCTTTCTTTCTCCTCCTCCTCAGTGGCATTTTTTGGGGGTTATTTAGAGGAAAAGTTAATGAAAGGATGTTCAAATTTTATGCAGCCATTGTGATAGTTTCTCTCCAGCTGTTGAAGGTGCCGATCATGTTACAGGCAAGCTGCAGATAGTTCAAACAAACCTATAGCTGCCAAAGACTGTCCTATGTTTCCATCCCCAACAGATTCAGCTGAATTGCACCCTTGGATCTCCAAGGTTTCTTCCTCATGAGGGGTCAGAGGTTTATTGTCAAGGGAAACCACCACCATGGCTTGAGATTCCTGGTAGTTATTACACAGTTACATATTATTTACAGCACAGAAACAGGCCATTCAGCCCAACAGGTCCCATGCCGGTGTTTATGCTCCACACGAGCCTCTTCCCACCCACTTTCATCTATCCCATTAACATATTGTAGTGTATGTACCCGTCTACCTTTAAGGAAATTATTGTATGTAACCGTTCACCTTTAAGGGAACTACTTTAAGTGTGGCACTACTTGTTTGGCTTCTGTATACGGTAATACCGACAGTGACCACACCAGTATATAAGGGTTGTGACAGGATTACTAGGGCAGATTCACCCTGACCTTCGAATAGTAAAGACCTGTTTGTTTGTTACTTCTGAAGTCTGTGTCGTTATTAACTGTACAACTCACAGACTTTACAGTGGCGACGAGTCCGATCGTACCCTGCGGCAAGACTACCAAAGCAATGAAGAGCGTCGAAGAGAGGCAACCGCCCTCGTCGTGCTGCTGGAAGAAAACACGAAGCTGCAGCAACAGAAAGGAAGCAGACTAGCAACAAAAGTTTTCATCAACAACAGGCACTGACTACCCTTTTACCACGGTGCGGAGTGAGCCGATCAGCAGGAAACAAGGCGACCGCGGAGACTGTGACTAGGGGAAGGGGTAGAGAATATCCGGAGGATAAGGGCTGTGCACTCGACCACGGTCGAGGGGGAACGGAGCCGGTCAGAAAGTCGGGTCCAACGGCGTCGTGAGACAGTCGGACCGCGATCGGCAGGGAAAGCCGGGCAGCGACCGCAGCCACGAAGCGCTGAGACTGGGAGTAGGCGCGGGAAGAGAAACCCGACCGCAGCCGGGGGAGGGAAACACCGGTCTGCGAGAGGGCGGGGAGGCGAACAAGAGCCGAGCAAGGGGAGAGAGACTGCGCGAGAGCCAGTCCAGCGGCTGAGCTGTTCTCCACCAACGGGGTACCCAGAGCCGGTAGAACCGAACGTGCGGGAGAGGGAGAGACAGAGCCGAGCGAGGGGAGAGAGACTGCGCGAGAGCCAGTCCAACGGCTGAACTGTCCTCCGTTAACGGGGTGTACCCAGCGCCGGGAGAGCCGTGCGGGCGGGAGGAAAAGACAGAGCCGAGTAAGGGGAGCTGGGCGAGAGCCAGCCCAGCGGCTGAACCTGTCCGCTGTGGGGAAAGCGTACCCCTTCCACCAGGAAGAAACGCGGGAAGCCACCATTAGGCGGAGAAGATGACAGAAGCGGGAAACCGCCATTGAAGTGGGCGGGGAGAGAAGGAAAGAGCGGGAAACCGCCATTTTCGCGGGAAAAGCCGCCATTTTAGAGGAAAAAAAAAAATAATACATAAGAACTTAAAGAAATACTTGTGTTGTACCCAAGGAAAGGAAGATGCCTAAGAGTGGGGACATCAACGATTTTAACTCCGAGATAGAAGACTGGCCCACGTACGTGGAATGTATTGAGATACATTGTAAGGCTAACAAAATAGCTAAGGAGGAAAAAGCTGTAACCTTACTTAACATGATGGGTGCGAAAACATTCGGGTTGTTAAAACATCTTCTCTCTCCAGCTAAACCGGCGGATCAGACTTTCGATGATATTGTAGCAGTACTGAAGGATCACTTGAACCCCACACCGTTGAAGCTGGCTGAACGATTCAGATTCTATGCAAGAACGCAGAAGAAAGACGAAAGCAACGCGGAATACTTGGTCGAACTGCGGAGGCTAGCGAAACACTGCCAGTTCGGAGGGAATCTGACAGAGGCACTGCGAGACAAGTTCGTATGTGGATTGTCCAAAGAAGGGACGCAAAAACGACTACTGGAAGAGAACGACCTCACACTTGACAGGGCTGTCCTTATAGCCGCATCACACGAAGCCGCAGCGAAAGGAACGGCGGTAATGCAGCGGAAGGCGGTGGCACTAGGGGTGGACCACATCACCTCGAGGACAACAATATGCTATCGTTGTGGGAAGACAACACACGACCAGAAGCAATGCTGGGGAAAAAACCAAGAATGCAGGAAATGTGGCAAGATCGGGCACATAGCTAAAGTGTGCCGGTCAGGAACAACGGACAACAATAAGGAGTCCACACAAAAATGGTACAGGAAGGTACAAGAGAGGACTAGGAAGAGTCTGAAGGAACAGAAGTCGGACTCACACTCCAAATACAAAGGACTGGACAGTCTAAGAATTCACAACGTGAGCAACGAAGCTGACCGACAAACTATTTGGATAACGCTACAGATTGAAAAGGCCCAAGTAAAAATGGAAGTAGACACCGGATCGGCGTTGACGGTCATGAATAAGCATGACTATAAAAAGTTTTTCAAGCATATTCCACTACGGAATACGGAACTAGTACTACAGACATACACGGGGCACAAAGTATTCCCCATCGGAAAGATAGAAGTTAAGGTGAGATACAAGGATAAAGATCACCACCGGTTGGATCTGTATGTGTTGCCTGAAGGAGGTCCACCACTTCTGGGACGGGAGTGGATCCGAAAAATAAAGATGGACTGGCATGCACTAAACACCATGACGGTGGAGTCCGAAAAAGAGGATGTCAAACCTGAACGGTTGTCCAGAATATTAGACGAAGCTCAAGAGGTATTCCAGCAAGGACTGGGAACGCTGAGAGGTTTTAAAGCAAAGGTTAAGATTGCAGAACATGCAAGCCCAAAGTTTTTTTAAGGCCAGATCGGTACCGTACGCAATACGACCAGCAGTGGAGGCAGAACTAGAAGAACTTGAACGATCAGGGGTTCTGTCGAAAGTAGACTGGAGTGAGTGGGCCACGCCCATTGTTCCCGTCATGAAATCCTCACCAAGTAATAAGCCAGGGGGACTGGGGAAGGTCCGTATCTGCGGAGATTTCAAGATCACAGTGAATCCGGTACTTCACACGGTACAATACCCGCTTCCGAGGATTGAAGATATTTTTGCTTCGTTGGCTGGAGGGAAGCACTTCACGAAGATAGACCTGGCTCAGGCATATTTACAGATGGAAGTTGAGGAAGAGTCACGCCAATACCTCACCATCAACACTCACAGAGGCTTGTACCGCTATAATAGACTGGTCTTTGGGGTAGCTTCGGCGCCAGCAATTTGGCAGAGGGCCATGGAACAGGTGTTACAAGGAATTCCAAGCACGCAGTGCTACTTAGATGATATTCTAATCACGGGAAAAGATGAGGAAGAACACCTCACGAATTTGAAACTGGTACTCACCAGGTTGAAGGAGTATGGCCTTCGGGTTAATCGCAAGAAGTGTGAGTTCTTCCAAAAACGGACCTCATACTGCGGTCATGTCATTGACCGAGAGGGACTACATAAATCACCTGAAAAGATAGAAGCGGTCGTGAAGGCCCCCGCTCCAGGAAACGTGTCACAGTTAAGATCATTCTTGGGGTTGATTAATTACTATCACAAGTTTCTGCCAAATTTATCCACGGTGCTGCATCCGCTGAATGAGCTGTTGCGAAAAGAAACACCATGGAGGTGGAGTGAAGAATGCAAAAAGGCTTTTCGCAGAAGCAAGGAGTTGATTACCTCTGAAGAAGTGTTGGCTCACTTCAACCCAGCATTACCCCTTCGGCTGGCTTGTGATGCTTCCCCGTACAGAATTGGGGCAGTACTTTCGCACAGGCTACCAAATGGCTCGGAAAGGCCAGTGGCATTTGCGTCCCGATCATTGACACCCGCGGAGCAAAATTACGCCCAGATAGACAGGGAGGCCCTCAGTCTTGTGTGGGGCATGAAGAAATTCAACCATTACCTGCAATGTAAGAGGTTCACATTGCTGACAGACCACCAGCCGTTGGTGTCCATATTCAACCCAAACAAGGCCGTTTCCACCATGACAGCACAAAGGTTACAAAGATGGTCAGTTTTACTTGGGGCACACCAATATGACATTGAGTACAAAAGGTCCAAACAGCATGGAAATGCTGATGGGTTATCACGCTTGCCATTGCCGATGGTAGAAGAAGCGAGTACAGTGGACCCAGTAGAGTTGTTCCACTCATCCATAGTGGAGTGTCTGCCGATAACAAACTCAATGATCGAGAACGAGACAAGGAATGACCCGACTCTTTCACGAGTCTATGATTTAATGGTGGAGGGATGGCCAGCACAGAGCGAACCAACACTGCAAGCATTCTCACAGAGGAAAGAACAACTGTCAGTGTGTCGAGGAACCCTGATGTGTGGGTCTAGAGTGGTGATTCCGCCCAAACTCCAAAAGAAAGTACTCAAGGAGCTGCACGAAGGACATCTGGGTGGAGTAAAGATGAAGAATCTAGCAAGAGCGTTTGTGTGGTGGCCAGGCATCGATGGGGACATAGAGGAGATCACGAAGAATTGCCTAGGATGTCAGAGGGTTCAGAACGCGCCACCACAGGCTCCTCTGCATCCATGGGAGTGGCCCTCATCTCCTTGGCAAAGAGTACACATCGACTTTGCTGGTCCATTTATGGACTCGATGTTCCTAATAGCGGTAGATGCCCACTCCAAGTGGCCGGAAGTAATTAAGATGACCACCACCACGACGGAAAAAACCATCACAGTGTTAAGAACTATGTTTGCTCGGAATGGCCTGCCAGAACAGATCTGTTCTGATAATGGACCGCAATTTGTGTCCGAGGAATTTAAGAAATTCTTAAAGAGCAATGGGGTTAAGCATTACACGTCAGCCCCATACCATCCCGCCTCCAATGGATTGGCTGAAAGGTTTGTCCAGACCTTCAAGAAGGCCGTAAAGGCCATGAGTAATGAAGACATAAGTCTACAGCATAAGGTGGATAGCTTTTTGTTGGCATACCGAAATGCAACACATGCGGTCACAAATCAAACTCCCGCAATGATGTTTTGTAATAGACACCTAAGATGCCGGCTGGATTTGCTCAAACCAAACGTCAGAAGGAACGTAGAGAATCGGCAATTCCAGGGCATGAATGAAAGGGCCACTAGATCTTTCCAGATCGGTCAACAAGTTTTGGCCCGGGACTACCGTACTGAGAAATGGCAGCCTGGAACTATTGGAAAAAGGCTAGGGCCGTTGATGTACACCGTGGACACTGGGGACAATATAATAAGGCGCCATGTTGACCAGATCATAGGGTCCGCCACAAATGGGCCACCGACTTCACCACCTTACCCGGGTAATGTTGAGATTGAGATACCCAGAACACCTACGTCCGATCTGGTAGTTCTGGAATCAACGGAACCTGACACTTTCCTTCGAGCCGATTCGACTTTGCCAGAAACACCTACTAGCTGGCCTGGAATGACGACACCACTGCGGCGTTATCCGGACAGAATCCGGAAACCTCCAGAAAGACTGAATCTATGAACTGTCTTACATAAATCTGTATATATGTGATAATGTATGTCCACTATGGACTCAGTATGTTGAAAACTAAAAAGGGAGGATTGTAGTGTATGTACCCGTCTACCTTTAAGAAAATTATTGTATGTAACCGTTCACCTTTAAGGGAACTACTTTAAGTGTGGCACTGCTTGTTTGGCTTCTGTATACGGTAATACCGACAGTGACCACACCAGTATATAAGGGTTGTGACAGGATTACTAGGGCAGATTCGCCCTGACCTTCGAATAGTAAAGACCTGTTTGTTTGTTACTTCTGAAGTCTGTGTCGTTATTAACTGTACAACTCACAGACTTTACACATATCCTTCTATTCCTTTCTCCCTCTTGTGTTTAATCTAGCTTCCCCTTAAATGCATCTATGCTAGTCGCCTCAACTATTCCACGTGGTAGCGAGTTTCACATCCTAACCACTCTCTGGGTAAAGAAGTTTCTCCTGAATTCCCTTTTGGATTTATTAGTGACTATCTTATATTTATTTCTCCTAGTGCTGGTCTCCCCCGCAAGTGGAAACATCTTCTCTACATCTACCGTATCAAACCCTTTCATAATCTTAAAGACCTCTATCAGGTCACCCTTTCTAGAGGAAAGAGCCCCAGCCTATTCAATCTTTTGTGATAGGTATAACCTCTCAGTTCTGGTATCATCCTAGTAAATCTTTTGTACCTTCTCCAGTGTCTCTATATCCTTTTTATAATGTGAAGACCAGAACTGTTCACAGTACTCCCAAGTGTGATCTAACTAAGGTTCTATACAAGTTTAACATAGCTTCTCTGCTTTTCAATTCTATCCCTTTAGAAATGAACCCCAGTGCTTTGTTTTCTTTTTTCTATGGCTTTATTAACCAGCGTCGCTACATTTAGTGATTTGTCTAGCTGTATCCCCAGATCCCGCTGCTCCTCTACCCAATTTAGATACTTATTTTGTAAGGAGTGTGTGGCCTCCTTATTCTTCCTACCAAAATGTACTACCTTGCACTTATCTATATTGAAGTTCATTTGTCAATTACATATCCATGCAAGTTTATTAATGTCTTCCTGCATTTTGTTGCAGTCCTCCGCTGTATTAACTACACCCCCCAATTTGGTGTCATCTGCAAATTTTGAAATTGTACTTCCGATTCCCGAGTCCAATTCGTTTATGTAAATTGTGAATAACAGTGTTCCCAGCACCGATCCTTGTGGAACACCACTTCCCACCATTCGCCAACCTTTAACCCCTACTCTCTGTTTTCTGTTTTGTAGCCAGCTTGCTATCCATTCTGTTACTGGTCCCGTGACTCCACATGTGCTGACCATAGTTATGAGTCTATTATGCGGTACCTTATCAAAGGCTTTTTTGGAAATCCAAATATATTACATTTACTGCATTACCTTTATCTAGCCTTTTTATTACTTCTTCAAAGAATTCAATAAGGTTGGTCAAGTATGGCCTTCCTTTTTGGAATCTGTGCTGACCACTATTATATTTTCAGTTTCTAGATGTTTTTCTATTACATCTTTGTGTAAGGATTCCATTATTTTTTTTACCGCTGACGTTAAGCTAATTGGTCTAAAGTTCCTGGACTTGTTCTATCTCCCTTTTTAAATATAGGAATCACATTAGCTGTCCGCTAGTCCTATTCCCTTTTCTAATTAATTTTTATATATATGTAATAGTGCCTCTGCTATCTCTTCACTAACTTCTTCAAATATGCACGAATGCAAGCCATCTGGACCAGGGTCTTATCCTTTCTAAGCTTTATTAGTTTATCAATTATCTTCCCTTTTCTATCTTAATGTCTTTATATCTTTTTTGATCTGCTCTGCTGATGTCACACCCACCATGGTAAATACTGAGACAAAGTAATGATTTAATATTTCTGCCATTTTGCTGTCATGGTGCTGAAGCATCACCTTCCTGTGAAAGACAATTGTTTGACACAGTAGGGGAGATTTTTCTGGGCCTATGCCCACCTGGATCACTCAATAAGTAGAAGTAAAATCAGGTGGGTTCCTGCACATGTGTGACCAGCTGTTCCTTTTTGAAGCAACATTTCCAGGGTTTTAGCAGCTCGGCAACCATCATTTTCCCCAGTAAATTTGGTCATTCTATTTAGGCTATGACTCTCAATCTTGTTTCTAACTGGATGGTAAGCCAGCTCTATTAACTGCCGCAAGATTGACTGCTTTATTTGGAAGTGTACTCCAACCATTCATATTGTGCTGCTGAGTATCATTTATTGTAATCTTAAGTCTAGGTTTGAGGCTGGTTTACTTTATATTAATGTTCTCTAGTTCTATGCTTATAGAGATGCTAATTAACCTGTTTGAAACTACATTATTGATTATTTTTAGCATTTTGATAACTTGCACCCGAATGTCTCCCGTGACAAAAACTATTCTCTCGGTATATGGCATTGATTTTCACTGCCTTTGTCTGGCAGTAATGCAGCCGGCTCCATTTTGAAAAGGGCCTACCACTGGGTGTCCAAAGTGCCTGCCTGCTTTAGGTGTTAGGTCCCTTTTTAATAAGGGAATCAGGGTTTTATTACATAAATAGGACCCCGATTGCCATTTTTGGTCAGATATGGTTGAAGCCTGTGCTGTGCAGGCTCTGATCAGTTCCATGGGCGATGGAGCCAAAGAGCCTCAAAATTGCAGGGACCTCTTTGTTGCCAGAACAGACAGCTGACCAGTGCACTCCATCGCTCAGTTACCTAAAAGTCAAAATTGACCCCTCACAGAGTCTGTCACGGAGACTGGCATTAGCAGTTAACACTGCACCAACACTGCTAAAATTTATTAAAAACCATTCCAAAAATGAACTTGATTTTACTGTTGAAATTGAGCCATATAAAAAGCTGAAAGGTGGCATGGTGACAGAGTCCTTTGCAGCAATAATGAATGACATGTATTGGTGCAATACCAAGAATTGCTCGCAATATTCATATCTAGTTTTCCCTACTTACGCATTTCGATATTAACAACTTGTTTCTGCTTCGATGTAACTGTTGACAAAATAGAAATACTTAAATCAAAAAATCTAACTGAAATAATCAAAAGTTGCTACCAAAACTCAAATGTACCAATACATTATGGAAATACACCAATAAACATACAGCAATTAGGGCATCAAAACATAGTCTCTTTTGGGGGAATCCTTTTGACAGCTTTCAGTTGTCAGTTTATCAATGGAGTTTCAGGATATGTTGGACATTTAGTGCAAATTATGTTGTACAACGGCTGAAAATATGGGAATTGGATGCATCACAATCTAGCAAAAGCCTGCAGGTTCCTATACATAGATTTGTCTCTTGTTTGAAAATATAATCACAGAAATCACAGAAACCCCACAGTGCAGATAGAGGCCATTTTGGCCCATCGAGCCTGCACCGACACATATCCCACCCGATCCCCGTAACCCCTACACCAACACATATCCCACCCTATCCCCGTAACCCCACATATTTAATCCCCCTAACACTAAGGGTCAATTTATCATAGCCAATCAACCTAACCCGCACATCTTTGGACTGGTATGTTTTTTGTCTTAAGAATGACTTGGGACAATTGACTATTGTAATAGGCACATTCCAGATTATCTGGAAATCTATTTCGTCTCATCAGTGATTTAAATTCAACCGTATGAGTTCATCTTTGAATTTTCACTTCATAATCATAGTCAGCATATATGTTAAGAATATATATACATGAAACAAAAAAATGCCTTTCGACATATCAAGACTGCTCCCTCCAAAATTCATGTACAAACTTCCCAATCATCGACCATTCCGAAATTACTTAGTCCCATTTAAATTTTGTAAAATTTTTCTTGATCCCATAGATAACTAAGTGAAACTCCACAACATTAATTTAACAATGCGACTTGCATTATTCAGCTTTGAGTGTTTCTCTTCTCAAATATTATTTACATGGTCTCAGTAGCATAGGACTGTTGTGGTCTTTGCAGTGTTTAATCATCTCTAACCGTACTTACCCTTATAACAAAAAACTTCCTAACTAGAGGTTTGTCCTGTGGAAGAATTTAAAATCTATAATACAATCTCAAGGACTGTGATTACCTTTAGAAGGCACTTAAACCTTTCTCTTTTGGCTCTCGGTACATTCCTTGGAGTAGCACTGACCACCCTTAAACTATGATATCTATAAAACCGCACATATAGCTTTCACGCAGACCTTCACCTCACTCTAGAACTCACGTTTTTTGAGTAGATTTTCTTCTTCTTTCAAACACTCTGTTGACAGAGAACAGAAGTAATCAAGTTCCAACCTTGCAGCTCAAAAGTTCTAACTAAGCAACTGCTGAATGGGGCTATCAAAAGGCAAACATTGTAACATTGCACAGGACAGTTTCACCTATTAGCTTCAATTGTCCTAAAGAATTAAAAATTTGCTGCAAATGGGCGCCAAATACCTCAGGGCAAGCTAATCTTGTAGTGGGACCCATTATTTGCATATGCAAAGGGACTAACGCCTGTTTCAGGTGCGGGCACTGCACGCTGATTATATTGGCCATTGCCAATATGGTGGGTGGCATACTATGGCTCATAATGAGCATGCATTTCCTGCTTGCCATATTTCTAGGCCTTAAAGTTTTTTTTATGCTGTGTTAGTGGTTATGGCTCCCAGTATCCAGTCTTGTTCTGTCCACTACAATTAAAAAATAAACTTGCAGGTAAAGAAAGGTTCATATAGGGTCTTTCACAACCTCACAACGTCTCAAAGCGCTTTACAGCCAATTAAGTACTTTTGAAGTGTAGTTACTGTTGTAATGTAGGAAACGTGGCAGCTAATCTGTTTTAGTGATGTTGGTTGAGGGATAATTATTGGCAAGCACACCGGGGAGAACTCCTCTGCTGTTCTTCGAAATAGTGCTATGGGATCTTTTACATCCACTTGAGAGGGCAGACAGGGCCTTGGTTTAATGTTTCATCTGAAAGACAGCACCTCTGACAGTGCAGCACTCCCTCAGTACTGCACTGGAGTGTCAGCCTAGATTATGTGCCCAAATCCCTGCAGTAGGATGGAACCCACAAACTTCTAACTCAGAGGCACAAGTGCTACTATTGAGCCAAAGCTGACACCTGGCTGGTAGTCTTAGTGAATCCCAGAAAATTTACTTTTGGGCTGCAGCTGACTGCAGAGGACTCAGAGGTGGAAGCCAGTGCAACTAACATGGCTCTTAGGGCAATATAAAAGTAATTCACATAGAAACATAGAAGATAGGAGCAGGAGTAGGCCATTCGGCCCCTCAAGCCTGCTCCGCCATTCAATGAGATCATGGCTGATCATCCAAATTCAGTACCCTGTTCCTGCCTTCTCTCCATATCCCTTGATCCCTTTAGCCTTAAGAAATATATCTAACTCCTTCTTGAATATATTTAATGAATTGGCCTCTACGTCCTTCTGTGGTAGAGAATTCCACAGGTTCACCACTCTCTGGGTGAAGAAATTCCTCCTCATCTCTGTTCTAAATGGCTTACCCCTTATCCTTAGACTGTGACCCCTGGTTCTGGACTCCCCGACCATCAGGAACATCCTTCCAGCATTTAGTCTGTCTAGTCCTTTTAGAATTTTATAAGTTTCAATGAGATCCCCTCTCATTCTTCTAAACTCCAGCGAGCATAAGCCCAATTGACTCAATCTCTCCTCATACGTCATTCCTGCCATCCCAGGTATCAGCCTGATGAATCTTCGCTGCAATCCCTCCATGGCAAGAACGTCCTTCCTCAGATAAGGCGACCAAAACTGCACACAATACTCAAGATGTGGTCTCACCAAGGCCCTGTACAACTGCAGCAAGACATCCTTGTTCCTGTACTCAAAACCTCTCGCTACGAAGGCCAACATACCATTTGCCTTCTTAACCACCTGCTGCACATGCATGCTTACCTTCAGCGACTGGTGCACAAGAACACTCAGGTCTCGTTGCACTTCCCCTTCTCCCAATCTATTGCCATTCAGATAATAATCTGCCTTCCTGTTTTTGACACCAAAGTGGATAACCTCGCATTTATCCACGTTATATTGCATCTGCCATGCTTCTGCCCAATCACCCAACCTGTCCAAATCATACTGGAGTTTCTCGGCATCCTCCTCACAGCACACACGCCCACCCAGCTTTGTGTCGTCTGCAAACTTGGAGATATTACATCTAGTTCCTTCATCTAGATCATTAATATATATTTTGAATAGCTGGGGTCCAAGGACCGATCCCTGCAGCACCCTACTAGTCACTGCCTGCCACTCGGAAAAAGACCTGTTTATTCCAACTCTTTGCTTTCTGTCTGCCAACCAGTTCTCTATCCAAGCCAATACCTTGCCCCCAATCCCATGTGCCTTAACTTTACACGCTAATCTCTTATGCGGGACCTTATCGAACGCCTTTTGAAAGTCCAAATACACCACATCCACTGGTTCTCCCTTATCTATTTTACCAGTTACATCCTCAAAAAATTCCAGTAGATTTGTCAAGCACGATTTACCCTTTGTAAATCCATGTTAACTTTGTCTGATCCGGTCACTGTTTTCCAAGTGCTCTGCTATTACATCTTTTATAATGGACTCTAGCATTTTCCCCACTACCAATGTCAGGCTTACCGGTCTGTAATTCCCCGTTTTCTCTCTACCACCTTTTTTGAATAGTGGGGTAACATTAGCTACCCTCCAATCCATGGGTACTGTTCCAGAGTCTATCAAATTTTGGAACATGACCATCAATGCATCTACTATTTCTAGGGCCACTTCCTTAAGTACCCTGGGATGTAGATTATCAGGCCCTGGGGATTTATTGGCCTTCAATCCCATCAATTTCCCTAACACCATTTCCTTACAAATACTGATTTCTTTCAGTTCCTCCCTTTCATTAGACCCTATGTTCCCTGACATCTCTGGGAGGTTATTTGTGTCCTCCTTTGTGAAGACAGAACCAAAGTATGTATTTAATTGGTCTGCCATTTCTTTGTTCCCCATTTTAAATTCCCCTGATTCTGACTGCAAGGGACCTACGCTTGACTTCACCAATCTTTTTCTCTTCACATATCTATAAAAGCTTTTACAGTCAGTTTTTATGTTCCCTGCAAGCTTACTCTCATATTCTATTTTCCCTTTCTTAATTAATCCCTTTGTCCTCCTTTGTTGGATCCTAAACTGCTCCCAATCCTCAGGTTTACTGCTTTTTCTGGCCAATTTATATGTCCTCTCCTTGGATCTTATGGTATCCCTAATTTCCCTTGTTAGCCATGGTTGAGTCACCTTTTTTGTTTTATTTTTATGCCAAACTGGGATGAACAAATTCTGTAGTTCATCCATGCGATCTTTAAATGTTTGTCATTGCCTATCCACCGTCAACCCTTTGAGTGACATTCCCCAATCAATCCTACCCAACTCGCGCCTCATACCATTGTAGTTTCCTGTATTTAAATTCAGGACCCTAGTCTCTGAGTCAACTACTTCACTCTCCATCTTAATGAAGAATTCTATCATATTATGATCATTCTGACCCAAGGGGCCTCGTACAACAAGATTGCTAATTATTCCTTTCTCATTACATAATACCCAGTCTAAGATGGCCTGATCTCTAGTTGGTTCCTCGACATATTGGTCCAGGAAACCATCCCGTACACACTCCAGGAATTCCTCCTCCACAGTATTGTTACTAATTTGGTTAGCCCAATCTATATGTAGATTAAAGTCACCCATGATAACTGCTGCGCCCTTATTGCACGCTTCTCTTATTTCCCTTTTAATGCCATCCCCAACCTCTGCATAACTGTTTGGAGGTCTATATACCACTCCCAGTAACGTTTACATAGTTAAACAGAAGGCAATTCTCAGTGACGAAGACAGAACAATTCCTAGTGAATATACAGTCAGAAGCCTAGCTGAGAGAAGAAAATATCTGAGTGAGCTTAAGGCAACTCATAGAATCATAGAAGGTTACAGCACAGAAGGAGGCCATTCGGCCCATCGAGCCGTTGCCGTCTCTCTGTAAGAGCACTTCAGCTAATCCCACTCACCCGCCTTTCCCTGTAGCCCTACACATTTTTTTCCTTCAGCTACTTATCCAATTCCTTTTTGAAAGCCGTGATTGAATCTGCCTCCACCACCCTTTCAGGCAGTGCTTTCCAGATTCTAGCCACTTGTTGCGTAAAAAAAGTTTTTCCTCATGTCACCTTTGGTTCTTCTGCCAATCACCTTAAATCTGTGTCCTCTGGTTCTCGACCCTTCAGCCAATGGGAACAGTTTCTCTCTATCTAGACCCCTCATGATTTTCAACATCTCTATTAAATCTACTCTCAACCTTCTCTGCTCTAAGGAGAACAACCCCATCTTCTGCAGTTTATCCACGTAACTGAAGTCCTTCATCCCTGGAACCATACTTATAAATCCTTTCTGCACCCTCTCTAAGGCCTTCATAGCCTTCCTAAAGTGCGGTGCCCAGAATTGGACACAATACTCCAGTTGAGGCTGAACCAGTGTTTTATAAAAGTTCATCATAACTTCCTTGCTTTTGTACTCTATATGCCTCCAGTTATGAAGCCCAGGGTCCCCTTATGCTTTTTTAACCACTTTCTCAACCAGCCCTGCCACCTTCAACGGTTTGTGCACATATACCCCCAGGTCTCTCTGTTCATGCAACCCGTTTAGAATTGTACCCTTTTGTTTATATTACCTCTCCTTGGTCTTCCTATCAAAAAGCATTACTTTGCACTTTTCTGCGTTAAATTTCATCTGCTACGTGATCGCCCATTCCACCAGCCAGTCTGTGTCCTCTTGAAGTCCATCACTATCCTCCTTACTGTTCACTATACTTCCAAGTTTTGTGTCATCTGCAAATTCTGAAATTGTGCCCTGTACACCCAAGACTAAGTCATTAATATATATCAAGAGAAGCAGTGGTCCTCGTACCGGCCCCTGGAGGACCCCACTGTATACCTTCCTCCAGTCCGATAAACAACCGTTCACCACTACTCTCTGTTTCCTGTCACTTAGCCAATTTTGTATCCATGCTGCCACTGTCCCTTTTATTCCATGGGCAAGCCCATTATGTGGCATTTTATCAAACGCCTTTTAGAAGTCCATGTACACCACATCAACCACATTGCCCTCATATATAAGGCATAAGACGTAGGAGCAGGAGTAGGTCATTTGGACCCTCGAGCCCACTCTGCCATTCAATAAGATCATGACTGATCTGATTTTGGCCTCCACTCCACTTCCCTGCCCGCCACCCATATCCTTTAACTCCCGTACCATTCAAAAATCTGTCTATCACCATCTTAAATATATTCAATGACCCAGCCTCCACAGCTCTCTGGGGAAGAGAATTCTAAAGATCCACAACCCTCTGAGAGAAGAAATTCCTCCTCATTTTCATTTTAAATGGGTGCCCCCCTTATTCTGAAATTGTGCCCCCTAGTTCTAGATTCCCCCACGAGGGGCAACATCCTCTCTGCACCTACGTTGTCAAGTCCCTTCAGAATCTTATATGTTTCAATAAGATCCCCTCTCATTCTTCTAAACTCCAATGAGTATAGGCCCAACCTGCTCAACCATTCTTCATAAGAAAACCCCTTCATCTCCGGAATCAACCTCGTGAACCTTCTCTGAACTGCCTCCAATGCAAGTATATCCTTCCTTAAATAAGGAGACCACAACTGTACGCAGTACTCCAGGTGTGTTCTCACCAACGCCCTGTACAGTTGTAACAGGACTTCCCTACTTTTATACTCCATTCCCTTTGCAATAAAGGCCAACATTCCATTTACCTTCCTAATTACTTGCTGTACCTGCATGCTAACTTTTTGTGATTCATGTACAAGGACCCCCAGATCCCTCTGTACCTCAGCATTTTGTAATCTCTCCCCATTTAATTAATAATTTGCTTTTTTAATTTTCCTATCCAAGTGGATAACCTCGCATTTTCCCACCTTATACTCCATCTGCCAGATTTTTGGCCACGCACTTAGCCTATCTATATCCCTTTGGAGATTCTTTGTGTCCTCCACACAATTTGTTTTCCTACCTATCTTTGTATCATCAGCAAATTTGGCTACATTACACTCGGTCCCTTCATCCAAGTCATTAATATAGATTGTAAATAGTTGAGGCCCCAGCACTGATCCCTGCGGCACCCCACTAGTTACAGTTTGCCAACCTGAAAGTGACCCATTTATTCCAACTCTCTGTTTTCTGTTAGTTAGCCAATCCTCTATCCATGCTAATATATTACCCCCAACCCTGTGAGCTCTTATCGTGTGCAGTAATCTTTTATATGGCACCTTATCAAATGCCTTCTGGAAATCCAAATACATGACATCTACTGGTTCCCCTTTATCCACTTTGCTCGTTACATCCTCAAAGAACTCCAGCAAATTTGTCAAACACGATTTCACTTTCATAAAACCATGCTGACTCTGCTTGACTATATTATGATTTTCTAAATGTCCTGCTACCACTTCCTTAATGATGGACTCCAGCATTTTCCCAATAACAGATGGTAGGCTAACTGGTCTATAGTTTCCTGCTTTCTGTCTCCCTCCTTTCTTAAATAGAGGCATTACATTTGCATTTTTCCAGTCTGCTGGGACCTCTCCAGAATCCAGGGAATTTTGGTAGTTTACAACCAATGCATCCACTATCTCTGCAGCCACCTCTTTTAAGACCCTAGGATGCAGGCCATCGGGTTCAGGGGACTTGTTCAACTTTAGTCCCATTAGTTTGCCTAGTACTTTTTCTGTAGTGATAGTGATTGTTTTAAGTTCCCCCCCACCCCAATAGTCCCTTGATTATCTATTATTGGGATGATTTTAGTGTCTTCTACCGTGAAGACCAATACAAAATATTTGTTCAAAGTCTCCGCCATTTCCCTGTTTCCCATTACTAATTCCCCAGACTCATCCTCTAGGGGACCAACGTCATAGAGTCATAGGGCAGGATTTTCATTCAGGAGTCGGGTTGGAGGCGGGACTACAACCTTCGGGGTTGTAGTCCCGCCTCCATCGAGATGCGGCCAATCCACGCAATTTTAACTTGATTGACCTTGTTGAGCCCGCCCAGCGGACTCAGCAGGCCAATTAAGGGCCACCCGGCAACAGGTGACGTCACAGTCTGAAATTTAATCTGTCAAGAGTTTTTGACAGATGAAATATCAGTGTTTCACAGCTGTTTGAAGCTGTTAAACACTGACAGTCTTACTTCTAACATGAGTCCTTCTCCACAGACTCAGTTAGAAATCTCTCCTGCACAGAAAGCTGCAGGCTGTCACTTTTGACGGTTCGCAGCCATTCTGCTTTCTGTGCCGGTAAGATGAGGGACTCCCGAGACCTGAAGGAAGGAAGGCTGCATTATTAAGAAAAGGTATGTAAAACTTATTTCATCACTTTAGACACACCAAACACACTTACCTTTGCACTCATGCACATATCACTCACCTGAACACCGACATCTCGACCCCTCCAAGTCCTTCAACCCGACGGCCCGCCTCCTCTAACTTGGCGTGGTTTGGAGCCGTCGGGAATCCCACACTTTCACCTTAAAAATAGGGATTATGCTAAAAACTTCCTATTAACTACCTGTTAACAGGCAGTTAATTGGCACTAATCCCTTCCCGCCTCGGGTAGGCGGGTCCCAGTGCGGGGCGGGTACCCGCCTCCTTTGAAACTGGCATGGAGGCGGGTTTGGGTGCGGGATGGGGTCGGGACCCCTGATTTCGGGATTTTAACCCCCCGCACGCCTCCAATCCCGACTCCACGGCCCATGAAAATCCTGCCCATAGAGCCATAACGGTACAGGAGGAGGCTATTCGACCCATCAAGTCTGTGCTGGCTCTCTGCAAGAGCAATCGAGTCAGTCCCATTCCCCCGCTCTATCCCCGTAATCCTGCAAGTTTATTTCCCTCAAGTGCTTAGCCAGTCTCCCCATGAAAACAGTGAGTGTGTCCGCTTCCACCACTTCCGTCGGCAGCGAGTTCCAGGCCCTCACCACTCACTGCGTAAAAATGTTTTTCCTCACATCCCCCTGTATCTCTTGCCCAAAACCTTAAATCTGTGTCCCCTGGTCCTTGTACCATCAACTAGTGGGAACAGCCTTTCCCCGTCTAGCCTATCCAAACCCGTTATAATCTTGTACACCTCTATCAAATAACCCCTCAACCTCCTTTGCTCTAATGAAAACAAATCCAGCTTCTCCAACCTGTCCTTGAAGCTAAGATCCCTCATCCCCAGAACCATTCTGGTAAATCTCCTCTGCACCCTCTCAATGGCCTTCACATCCTTCCTAAAGTGTGGTGACCAGAACTGGACACAATACTAGAGTTGTAGCCTAACCAGCGCTTTATAAAGATTCAGCATAACTTCTCTACTTTTGTACTCAATACCTCTATTTATGAAGTCCAAGATCCCATATGCTTTGCTAACCACTTCTTAATATGTCCTGCCACCTTCAGGGACCTATGCACATTAACTCCCAGGACTCTCTGGGGGAAAAATTCAGTTGGTAGCGCCACCCGTTAGCGCCTTGAGGGCGCTAAGTGGGGCGCAAACCAACTAGCGCCCGGGCACGGCGATATTTGCGCCTCTCGCGAAATTGACCGGACATTTTGCAGCGGCACTAAATACTACCGCCAGGATCTCCTGCGCCGGCAGATCGTGATGTCAGTCGAGTGCGCAACGCCCCAGTAGCGCCCCGTACAGGAAATTGAGTGGCGCCCCCTGCCTTAACGCCTGCCGCTAGCAACGACAGGTTGAGGGGAGCGTTTTGCAGTCGGGAAGGGACTGGGGGAGCGCTATTTAAAGGCGACCACTTCCTGCCTTTTTTGTTGGTGACATTTTTGCACCATGCATTCTGAGAGAGAGAGAGAGAGAGAGACTTCTGGAGAGATTCTACACTGTGTGAAGGAGTCTTGCATACTGAGCAGCACTTTGCAGGTTCATTTTGATTTGTCCTTCCTTGTATCTATTTAGAAGAGACTGTAGGGGCTGCACTCTGAGCTCTTTCCCTGGGTCTCTCCATTGTTCTTTCCAGCAGATTTGATGTACAGGTCTCTCCAGGCCGAGACTCAAGGCTGCAATGAACAGGATGTGGATGGAGACCAAGATAAACCCTCCCCTTTAAGATAAAAACAGAAAATGCTGGAGAAACTCAGCAGGTCAAGCAGCATCTGTGAAGAGAGAAATAGTTAACGTTTCAGGTCGATGACCATTCATCAGAACTCCCCTTTAAGAATTGGCCGGTGCCAGTGTGTCTGTGTTCCATTGCTGACTGACATCACATGAGCTTCGCCAGCGCTGTGAGTTAGCGCTTCGCTCCTTGGCCTTTGCGCCTTAAGACAGATGTGAAGCAGCTGATTTAGTGCTCCAATCACCTCCAGGGGCGATAAAAGCCAAGTTTGCAGTCGGAGGCGATAATTAGCGCCAGGCGCTAATCTTTGCGCCCGGACGATAATTGCGGCCCAAATGGGGCGATACCGAATTTCTCCCCCTCTGTCCCTGCACACTCTTTAAAACTGTGCCATTAAGTGGATATTGCCTCTCCCTGTTCCTTCTGCCAAAATCACCTCACACTTCTCTATACTGTATTAAATTCCATCTGCCACTTGTCTGCCCATTTTGCTAGCCTTTCTATGTCCTGTTGCGGTTGATTGGTATCATCCTCACTGTCACACCCCCAAGTTTGGTGTCATCAGCAAATTTAGAAATTCTACTTTGTATTCCAATATCCAGGGCATTTATATATATTAATATCAAAAAAAGCAGTGGCCCCAGCACTGACCCTTGGGGAACACTAGTGTCTACCATCCTCCAGTCTGAAAAACAGTCATCAACCCATTCTGTTACCTCATCAAAAAACTCAATCAAGTTAGTTAAACACGATTTGCCTTTAACAAATCCGTGTTGGCTTTTCTCAATTAATCGACACTTGTCCAAGTGACTGTTAATTTTGTCCTGGATTATCATTTCTAAAAGTTTCCCCACTACCGAGGTTAAACTGACTGGCCTGTAGTTGCTGGGTTTATCCTTACATCCTTTTTTGAAGAAGGGTTTAACATTTGCAATTCTCCAGTCCTCTGACACCACCCCCATAGGAGGACTGGAAGATACCTCCGCAATTTCCACCTTTACTTCCCTCAGCATTCTCGCATGCATCCCATCCAGTCCTGGTGACTTATCTACTTTAAGTCCAGCCAGCCTTTCCAGTACCTCCTCTTTATCAATTTTTATCCTATCCTGTATCTCAACTACCTCCTCTTTCCCCATAACTTTGGCAGCATCTTTTTCCTTGGTAAATACAGATGCAAAGTACTCGTTTAGTACCTCAGCCATGCCCTGTGCCTCCATGCATAGGTATCCATTTTGGTCCCTAATCAGCCCCACCCCTTCTCTTACTACCCATTTACTGTTTATATGCCCATGGAAGACTTTTGGATTCACTTTTATATTAGCTGCCAATCTATTGTCGTACTCTCTCTTTGCCCCTCTTATATCCTTTTTCACTTCCCCTCTGAATTTTCTATGTTCAGCCTGGTTCTCACTTGTATTCTTGACCTGACATCTGTCATACGCCCCCTTTTTCTGCTTCATCTTACTCTCTATCTCTTTCGTCATTCAGGGAGCTCTGGCTTTGGTTGCCCTACCTTTCCCCCTCGTGAATGTACCTCGACTGTACCTGAACCATCTCCTCTTTCAATGCAGCCCATTGTTCGATTACAGTTTTGCTTGCCAATCTTTGATTCCAATTTACCCGGGCCGGATCCATTCACAACCCACAGAAATTGGCCTTCCTCCAATTAAGTATTTTAACTCTAGATTGCTCCCTGTCCTTTTCCATAGCTAATCTAAACCTTATGATACTGTGATCACTGTTCCCTAAATGTTCCCCTACTGACACTTGCTCCACTTGACCCACCTCATTCCCCAGAACCAGATCCAGCAATGCCTCCTTCCTCGTTGGACGGAAACGCCCTGATCAAGATAGTTAGAAACATAGAAGATAGGAGCAGGAGTAGGCCATTCGGCCCTTCGAGCCTGCTCCGCCATTCAATGAGATCATGGCTGATCATCCAAATTCAGTACCCGGTCCCTGCCTTCTCCCCATATCCCTTGATCCCTTTAGCCTTAAGAAATATATCCAACTCTTTCTTGAATATACTTAATGAACTGGCCTCCACCACCCTCTGTGGCAGAGAATTTCACAGGTTCACCACTCTCTGGGTGAAGAAATTCCTCCTCATTTCTGTCCTAAATGGCTTACCCCTTATCCTTAGACTATGACCCCTGGTTCTGGACTCCCCGGTCATCAGAAACATCCTTCCTGCATCTAGTCTGTCCAGGCCTGACAGAATTTTATAGGTTTCGATGAGATCCCCTCTCAATCTTCTAAACTCCAGTGAGTATAAGCCCAATCGACACAATCTCTCCTCATACGTCATTCCTGCCATCCCAGGTATCAGCCTGGTGAATCTTCGCTGCACTCCTTCCATGGCAAGAACGTCCTTCCTCAGGTAAGGCGACCAAAACTGCACACAATACTCAAGGTGTGGTCTCACCAAGGCCCTGTACAACTGCAGCAAGACATCCTTGTTCTTGTACTCGAACCCTCTTGCTACGAAGGCCAACATACCATTTGCCTTCTTAACCGCCTGCTGCACCTGCATGCTTACCTTCAGCGACTGGTGTACAAGAACACCCAGGTCTCTTTGCACTTCCCCTTCTCCCAATCTATTACCATTCAAATAATAATCTGCCTTCCTGTTTTTGCCACCAAAGTGGATAACCTCACATTTATCCACATTATAGTGCATTTGCCACGTTTCTGCCCAATCACCCAACCTGTCCAAATCGTGCTGGAGTTTCACGACATCCTCCTCACAGCATACCCTCCCACCCAGCTTTGTGTCGTCTGCAAATTTGGAGATATTACATCCAATTCCCTCGTCCAGATCATTAATATATATTGTGAACAGCTGGGGTCCTAGGACCGATCCTTGCGGTACCCCACTAGTCACTGCCTGCCACTCGGAAAACGACCCGTTTATTCCAACTCTTTGCTTTCTGTCCGCCAACCAGTTCTCTATCCAAGTCAATACCTTGCCCCCAATCCCATGTGCCTTAATTTTGCACGCTAATCTCTTATGCGGGACCTTATCGAAAGCCTTCGGAAAGTCCAAATACACCACATCCACTGGTTCTCCCTTATCTATTTTACCAGTTACATCCTCAAAAAATTCCAGTAGATTAGTCAAGCATGATTTACCTTTTGTAAATCCATGTTGACTTTGTCCGATCCAGTCACTGCTTTCCAAGTGCTCTGCTATTACATCTTTTATAATGGACTCTAGCATTTTCCCCACTACCGATGTCAAGCTTACCGGTCTATAATTCCCCGCCTTTTCTCTACCACCTTTTTTGAATAGTGGGGTAACATTAGCTACCCGCCAATCCATGGGTACCGTTCCAGAGTCTATCGAGTTCTGGAAGATGACCAGCAATGCATCTAGTATTGCTAGGGCCACTTCCTTAAGTACTCCTGAACACTTCAGAAATTCTTCCCCCTCTCTGCCCTTTACACTATTACTACCCCAGTCTATTTTAGGATAGTTGAAGTCCCCCATTATCACTACTCTACAGTTCTTGCACCTCTCTGTAATTTCCTTGCAAATTTGCTCCTCTATATCCTTCCCACTAGTTGGCGGCCTATAGAATACACCTAGTCGTGTAATGGCACCATTATTCTTACTCAACTCTAACCAAATAGATTTTGTCCTTGACCCCTCCAGGACATCCTCTCTCTCCAGCACTGTAACATTCTCCTTATCAAATACTGCCACCTCACCTCCTTTCTTTCCTTCCCTATCTTTCCTGAACACCTTATATCCTGGAATATTTAGTGCCCAATCCTGCCCATTTTTGAACCAGGTCTCCGTTATCACCACAACATCATATTCCCATGTGTCTATTGGTGCCTGCAGCTCACCAACCTTATTTACCACACTTCGTGCGTTCACACACATGCACTGTATACCTATCTTAGACTTTCTTGTATTCTCTCTTAGTCTGACTCCACCTAATACCACACTATTTCTTACTCTGGTGCTATCTGTCTGTCTCTCCCAATCCTTGTTTCTCCTTTCTAATGCTATATCCTGGTGCCCATCCCCCTGCTAAATTGGTTTAAACCCTCCACAACAGCACTAGCAAACCTCCCCGCGAGGACATTGATCCCGGCTTTGTTGAGATGCAACCCGTCCAGCCTGTACAGGTCCCACCTCCCCCAGAACCGGTCACAACGTTCCAGGAATCTGAAGCCCTCCCTTCTGCACCATCTCTCCAGCCACGCATTCATCTGCTCTATCCTCCTATTTCTATACTCACTCGCGCGTGGTATCGGGAGTAATCTGGAGATTACTGCCTTTGAGGTCCTGTTTTTTAATCTCTTTCCTAGCTCCGGAAAATCTGCCTGCAGGATCTCCCCCCCCTTTCTTCCTATGTCGTTGATACCAATATGGACCACGACCTCTGGCTGTTCACCCTCCCCACCCCTCAGAATGTTCTGCAGCTGCTCAGTGAAATCCTTGACCCTGGCACCAGGGAGGCAGCATGCCATCCTGGAATCACATCTATGGCCACAGAAACATCTGCCTATTTCCCATACTATTGAATCTCTTACCACTATTGCTTTCCCGATCTTCCTCCTCCTCCTCTTCGTAAGCTGAGCCACCCCTGGTCTTGGCTCTGGCTGTACTCCCCAGAGGAACCATCGTCCTCACCAGTATTCATACTGGTTAGAGAGTGAGATGCACTCAGGGGGACTCCTGCACTACCTGCCTGGTCCTCCTTGTCTGTCTGATGGTCACCCATTCCCTCTCTGCCTGCACATTCTTACGCTGCGGGGTGACCACCTCCTGAAACGTGCTATCCACGTAGCTCTCAGCCTCATGGATGCACCGCAGTGACGCCAGCTGCTGCTCAAGCTCTGAAACCTGGAGCTTGAGCTCCTCCAGCTGACGACACTTCCTGCACATGTGAAGCGATATGGGAAGCGTCCTGAAGTCCCCACATGACACAAAATGTGCATTCCACGGGACTGTGGCACCCTGCCATGCTTCTACTTAATAGATTATGTAACTTAACAGAAATAAATTTAAGACTCAGCACATTCTTTATCCATCACTTTTCACCTATAACATAGAATTTCATCTGAGGAAACTGAAGTTGTTGGGGAGTTAAAGAGTTTAGACACTGTCTGGGTTAGCCATACCATCTTGATTTAACCAAATTACATTGGCAATACTGTTTTGCTGAATGATCATTTCAAGATCGAAGGAAGTCCTCAAGAAGATACCCAACAAGGGAGGGGATTGATACATTAGAAAGGGAAAAGCTGTTTCCACTGGCTGGAGGGCCTGTAACCAGAGGACACAATTTAAGGTAATTGGCAAAAGACCGAGAGGAAATGAGGAGAATTGTTTTACACAGTGAGTTATGATAATCTGGAATGCATTACCTGAAAGGGTGGTGGAAGCAGAGTAACTTTAAAAAGGGAATTGAATAAACACTTGAAGGGGGAGGAATTGCAGGGTTATGGGGAAAGAGCAGGGAACTAATTGGCTCACTCTTTCAAAGCCAAATGGCCTCTTCCTGTGCTGTATGATTCTATAAGCAATGACGTGGACCACACTTACGTTTTTTAGCACGAGCTTCTTTTTCTTTTTGCTTCATAACTGTAAACAGAGATTAGAAATACTCAGATGAAACCAAACACATAAAACATATAATGGGGTAAAAATTGGGTAGCGCCCCCTTTTTAGCGCCCCGAAAAAGTTAGCACCCCCGCTGCCGATTTTCCCAGGTAGCGCCCCGAGAGGGAAGAGGGGTGCTACTGGAAGCATCCCGTGTCCCTCTTGGGGCGCTGTGAGCCAATATCGCGGCGCTATGGCGCTGCGGCACGTCGTGCTGCGGTACTGTAGGCCTCCCCTTATTAAAGGGGAAGGGCCTGGCGCAGTGCGTCCCAACACCCAGCTGGACCACCAGGGATCTGGAGTGCCGGCAAACGAGCCCGGCACTCAAGAGGAGTGCCGGGCTCAGGGAAAGCAGCCAGCACCCCACGGGGGGGGGGGGGGGGGGGGAGGAGGGCTTCACGGGGGCCGGGGACAGCAACGGGGGCAGGTGCTGGCAGGCGGCCAGCAACTAAAATGGCCGCCCCCCACCTCCCCTTTAACTAGCGCCACGCCAGCCGCAGGTAGGACCCCTGACCCCATCGGACATAGCGTCTGGCAGTAAGTCGGGGGGGCGCCACCCAATATTACAGCCGCGCGCAAGCAGGGCGCTGCACATGCCGATGATGTCATCGCTGGCAGCGCTAACGGTTCGCGCCGCTGCTAACCTCCTGCTGAATTTCGCAGGAAGCGTTAGCGACGTCGCGCCCAGGTGCTAGTTGATTTGCACCCAGTTAGTGCCCTCTTAGGGCGCTAATGGGAGGGGCAAATCAATTGAATTTAGCCCCCATAAAGTTATTGAAAGGACTGACTTACTGGTATTTTCAATTAACATTTTTTTGGGGAAGACCTTTCCACTTTATTTACCCAGTAACAGCATGAAGCACTCAGAAGAGTTGCAGCAGTTTAAATTCAGAGTAAAGCCCTCTTTACTCTGTCCCAACATAGTGCCTTATTCTTAATCTTTATTTCAGAAGAGTGCCTACCAATTCGTTTGCATGAAATTCTTGCTTCTCTTACCAACCATCTCCAAGACCTCTCTGTCTGAGGTGGTCAATTTACATGAAATTATGAAGAATTGCATTGTGACTGATTAAATTCATTTTTCATGGGATCCTTATAAACAGCATAGAAAAGACTTTCCTCCAATCAGACTAAAATACCTTTGATCCAAATGTGAACGGACTGCCTGACATTTAACTTAGTCACACAGTGCCCTTCCAACAACCTCCCCCCCCCCCCCACTCTAAATGATGTTGTTACAGTAAACCACTGTGGGATGAATGTTCTGCTTCTGCACTCCTGGCACCTGCAAAGAGTGCATACGGTAAATTTCTGTCCATTCATTTTAAAGAACAGAAAAATCACGTGTAATTTTTGCATATGATTCTTGGCATCCGCAGGGAGTACAGAAGCGGAATTTTTACAACGTTTCTGAAAATAAACATATTGGTGGAAGAATTATTCTAGTTGCTATGTGTTGCAACATCATAAATTTATTCAAAAAGAACATGTATAAGATATCGCCACACACACTGGGGAGAACTTGGCTAAGACTTGAAAACGGGTGCAGGGATCAACGTGTGTGATTAACCCACGCCGGTTCATAGTATGTTAAATTCGTGCTGCCTGCTCTTTTAAATGATTTCTGCGTGCAGCCAGTGTTACCTGTGCTGATCATTGGCTGTCCGCATCAGCAGGCGGCCTGATATCGCAAGTGTCTAGCGCTACTTAAAGGCAGCCTTCACCTCGTAAAGCGGAGGTGCATTGTGACTGCAACAAGTGGTGGGAGAGTTTTTCAAAACTGAAAATTTGGTGGCCACCCCTTTGGGGCCCTAACGTCACCGGGCCGAAAAGGTTAGCGCCCCACACTGTAAATTGAGTAGTATCACCCCAAGCCGGGCTGAGCAATCGCGGCCGGCAGCCCGAAGGAAAAAGGGGAAGGGGGCAGGTGCTGGCAGTCGGCACAAAAAAAATGGCCGCTCGACACCTGCCCTTTAAGTAGTGCCACCGCGGCTGCAAAAACGTCTCCCTGACCCTGTCAGACACATCGTCCAGTGATAGGTCAGGGGGCGCAACCCAAGGTTGCAGCCGGGGCGTGAGCGGAGCACTGCGCACGGCGATGACATCATCGCCGACGGCGCAGCGCCACAGTGCGCAATTGGAAGCGCTCCCCTCCTTGGGACACTACCAGTGAATTTCGCAACGGTAAGTGCAACAGCGCCACACGCGTTGGCACGTAGCACCGCATCATTGCAGGCCTCCCTCCCCTGATTAAAGGGGAGGGGCCTAGCGCTGCGCACACTGGGGCCCTGTCGGACTACCGGGGAGCGGGATGCTGGGAAAACAGCCAGGCACTCAAGAGGAATGCCGGGCTGAGCGATCGCAGCCGGCAGCCTGAAGAAAAAAGGGGAAGGGGGCAGGGCCAACTTGAAAATTACCCGTTTATCCCTACTCTCTGTTTTCTGTCTGTTAACTAATCCTCTATTCATGCTAATATATTACCCCCAACGCCATGAGCCATTATCTTGCGCAACAACCTTTTATGTGGCACCTTATTGACTGCCTTTTGGAAATCCAAATATACTTCGTCCACTAGTTCCCCTTTATCTTCTCTGCTAGTTACATCCTCAAAAAACTCTTGATGTCAATGGACTGGTCAGGTGGGCAGAAAAATGGCAAATGTATTTCAATCTGGAGAAGTGTGATGTAGTGCATTTGGGGAGGGCTAACAAGGCAAGGGAATACACTACAAATAGTAGGACACTGAGAAGTGTAGAGGAACAGAGGGACCTTGGAGTGCATGTCCACAGATCCCTGAAGGTAGCAGGACAGGTAGTTAAGATGGTTACGAAGGCATACGGGATACTTTCCTGTGTAGAATTGCACCAGTAGCCAGAAGAAATAATCCAGCATCTGGCCTGTAAATAGTTCATGATCGCTTTAAGTAGTACTGGTGGGGGGCCCTTCATGCCGTTTAACATTGTATTCAGCTGTGCAAGATTAAGACAGAGCATAGGCTGGAGAATGGCATTCGAAAATGGCAGCGCTGGCGTCAAATCAGCGTTGCACACTGACGACAAAATCTGCCTGCTTTGCATGTTGCCGGTGGTTGTTAGGTGCTTGTGCTCGTGTACCAAGATGGTGTCTGGTACACTTCTTGTCAGAAATGTGCGCTCGCATCTAGGACCTGATTTTTGACCTTTAGGAGACCGATTGGCACCTAAAAAAATGGGCGCTACAGAGCCCAATTCCTCCCCCTATGTCTTTCAATTAAATTTTCAATGTGCTATTTATTGTTGCCCCATTAACAAGAATAAAAATTGTCAAAGGAAGTAAAAGTGCTAAATATTGTCAATATATTTATGTAAGAATTTTGAACATGCAATTATTTACTAATATCAACTATTAAAGAAAACCCATCTGAGGTAGACACTTGTGGTATTTGTTAATGCCAGTCAACTGACTTCCCTAGACGGGTTGATCTACAATGATCCTGTCTGCACACTTCTTGAAAACCTTTTTAACTTGCTACAGAATCCATCTTTTCCATTTTAGATTATCGTTGTCTCTTTTCTCATGGGATTCCACCACTTCCATCAAGGCCTCCAATACGTCAGAAAATCTTGAAGCATGCTCTCTCCATTGTTGTGCCATTATTACGTTTTCTTCCAGGTCAGAATGTCTTCCACAATGACTTTTAGCACCTGCTCCAGCTACAATGCACCTCCTTTAGGAGGTGCATGCTGGCTTTAAGTAGTGCAGGCTAGCTTTAAGTGTTGTTAGCCCCTCACAATTTTCCGCCTCTTGCTCAGGCATGCAGCCACTCAACAAATCGCTTAGTGATGGCTGCATGCTGCAATCAGCGTGCCGTATAAGCTCTGCCGGTCCCGGAAAGTTGGCGTACTGCCTGCATCGGAAGCAACGAGTTCATCCCACACCGCAATCCTCATGCCTGTTTTCAGTCCCTGTACAATTTAGCCCCCTTGGCTCGGAATTTCATTAGATTTTCTGCCGTTGTACTGCAGTAACTATACTGGAAGTGCGATAGAAATCCTGTTTATGGCAGTTATGCCATTACAGCGGCAGAAAGTCGGAGGAAAGTCAGGGTCCATATTGAATGTTGTCATAAAATTCATATACACTACATCTATTACATTCCATTTATCTATCCAATCAGTCACTTCACAAGATTTTACAGAGTATATCTTGCCTTTAACACACCTGTGCTGGCGCTCAGAGAGTGGGTTTGGAGGTGGGTCCACTGTCAAATTAGCAAAGATTGACAGCAGGTAGGAATCCCACTGTCAATCCACCTCCATGCGAGTCTCCCAGGTGTCGGGTCTGTCAGCAGAGAACTGACACGACACCAAGCGGCGAGGGAGACAATTAAGCTCATTAAATGGCTTGTTAAGAGTCCTTTTTGAGGCTTCCTTCCAATTTTACGTGCTCCCCCACAGTTTACCCGCTGCTCGGGGAACACGCCAGCTCACCCTGGCATGAGTTGAGTCTGCTCTGATGTATCTGATAAGCTGACAGCTGCAGAAGTAGTGTAAAGGATGTCATGTTGCAGATGGTCAGTTTCAGAGCGCAGAAACTGTTGGTTACTGTATTTGTAATACATAGAGAGATTTCTTTATCTTGCAAGTGTTTAGAGCCAACTGTATGCCCAGTGCCACCTCATTGGAACAACCTCTCTCACCATTGACAGATTGTCACCTGCAGCTGACATCTATTGCAGCAACATCGGTGCCCTAGAAACCATCTCACCTTGCTCCTCTGATTCCTTCCACGCTCAGCCCCAACACCAACATCAGCAGTCCACCAGCAGCACCAACAACAACACCAACCACCACCTGCACAGGACACAGGGCATCAGCCCCTGACAACATTGCTGCCCAGGAGGCCAGCGATGGTATCACCATGGCCAGATTTACTTCACTTGATGCTGTAAACCCTGGCTGCCACATGATGCGCCAGGTTGACACCATCCCACACCAGCATCTTAAAGCATCCCTTTAATATCCAAGCCATTCCATGCACACTCATCACTATAGCGGAGGATGGTGGGGGGAAGTTATGTCTCAACATTCACTGGAACTCAGTAAGACACTTCTCAAGGTGCGCACAGATTGGTCCAATAAGGGGCAGTGTTGAAAACGTTACCATAAACTTCACATGGACATTGGCTGAACCTCTCAAGTGCCTACCCTTGTGTGTTGTTAGTTGGTATGCTTGCAGTAGGATGAGGGTGAGTGCGAGAGGTAGCTAGTGAGATGGGGAAGTGATATAGATAGAGAGGGATGGGTGGAGGTGCAAGGTAAGTTGGTGTGAGTAAGGATGTGCAGATGAAGGGTATGGAATGCAGAGTGATGGGGATGTGTTGAGTGGCACAGCAGGGTGAGTTTGAGTGTGGCTTTGTGTGGTAAACCACTTTTATCGTTCACTATCGTTACACTATGGTTATCACGGTTATATCGTTACACTATGGTTATCACTGTTTACACTGTTGTATCACTACACGAGGTCGCCTCTTGTCACGCTGTTATACCTGGGCTGACCACTGCTGACTCCGCCCATGGCTCCACCTACCTGCCCAGGTATAAAGGTGGTCGACTGGCTGGTATTCCTCCTTGTTGGATCCGATCACCCACGAGGGTGGGCTCTGTTATTTAGCCAATAAAAACCTATAGTTACTTTCTTAACTCGTCGCTTTTCATTGGATGAATTGATAGGTATATCAATTTTATTGGCTAAATTTTAAAATGTCGTTACCTGAGCAGCCAAACGACCAGTCAACGGAACAGCCAAACGACCAGTCAGACGCCCAGCTACAACAGCAACAGCAGCCGGCCTGGCTGCGAGCCCTCCGACCACCGTACCTGGATCTAAACCCACAGGCAGCAAACTCAGCCCTCGACTTCGAACACTGGCTGAGCTGTTTCGAATCCTACCTGGGAGAATCCGGCGTGCCTCAGAGATCCAAGCTAAGAGTTCTGACCGCCCAAGTGAGCCCTAAAGTATTCGCACTCATCCGGGACCTTACTACATACGAGGCCGCCATCAACCTGCTGAAACAACAGTACCGGAGCCCGGTAAATTCCATGTATGCCAGACATCTCCTAAGATCCCGCCCGCAACAGCCAGGAGAGTCTGTAGATGAATTTTTACGGGCGCTACAAACACTCGGCAGGGACTGTGACTTTAAAGCGGTAACGGCGGCAGAAAATACTGAAGATAATATCCGCGATGCCTTCGTGAAAGGCCTGCGGTCCGACTACTCACGGCAAAGACTGCTTGAAGCAAAGGACCTCGACCTGAACACAGCTGCAGCCCTCGCTCGCTCCCTAGAAGTGGCCCATCGGGACCTCGAGGCGTACTCCAGGTACTGTAATTCGCGACCCTGGGACTCGGGACCGACCCCGACCGCAATACCCCTCGCAGCGCCGCCCCTGGGACCTACCTCAGCGTTGGCGTCCCGGACCCGATCGGGACCGCCACCCCCGGTACCGGCTGCGACATCGGACCCCCGCGATCGGGCCGCCGGCTGCTTCTTCTGCGGCCAGGCGAAACACCCGAGGTCGCGCTGCCCTGCGAGAAACGCGACTTGCTCCAGTTGCCAGAAGAAAGGCCACTTCGCTAAGGCCTGCAGAGGGAGAGCCACAGACACCAGCAGTGCCTCATGCGAGCTGTGGGGGCGGCCATCTTTCATCAAGGCCACAGATGCCAGTATCCCCTCGTGTGAGTCGTGGGGGCGGCCATCTTTGATCAAGGACACCGACACCAGCAGTGCCACATGTGAGTTGTGGGGGCAGCCATCTTCTCCGCCATTTTACTCCACCTCGTGGGCGCCGCCATTTTACCCACCACACTCGACCGCCACCTCGCCTCCAGACCCGACCACCGCTTCACCCGCAGACTACAGCAGCTCGCTCAGCCATACACTAGCCTCCGTCACACTGGACCAAGCTCGCCCGCATCACCTGTCCAAGTCCATGATGGACATCGAAGTAAACGGCCACGCCACGACCTGCCTGTTCGACAGCGGAAGCACGGAGAGCTTCATCCATCCAGACACGGTGAGCCACTACTCCCTCACTGTCCGGCCAACGCGCAACCGGGTCTCAATGGCGTCTAGGTCCCACTCTACAGACATCAGCGGCTACTGTGTTGTGACCCTGTCGGTTAGGGGCACGGAGTATAAAAATTTTAAACTTCTCGTCCTGCCCCAACTCTGCGCTGCCGTCCTACTAGGGCTGGATTTCCAATCCCACCTTCAAAGTGTCACTCTAGCATACGGTGGACCCCTCCCCCCACTCACAGTCGACAACCAGCAGCCTTTAAACCGCCCACCGCGTACCACCTGCGGCCTATCCACCCTCAGGGTCCTGCCTCCCTCCCTGTTCGCCAACCTCACCCGCGACTGTAAACCCGCCGCCACCAAGAGCAGGCGGTACAGCGGCGGGGACAGAGCTTTTATTAGCTCTGAAGTGCAGCGCCTCCTGAAGGAGGGCATCATCGAGAGGAGCAACAGCCCCTGGCGTGCTCAGGTCGTAGTCGTCAAGACCGGCGATAAAAACCGCCTAGTCATCGACTACAGCCAAACCATAAACCGGTACACCCAGCTGGACGCATACCCCCTTCCCCGCATATCTGACATGGTCAATCAGATTGCACAGTACCGCGTATTCTCTACCATCGACCTTAAGTCGGCCTATCACCAACTCCCTATCCGCCCTGAGGACCGCCAGTATACCGCCTTCGAGGCGAATGGCCGCCTCTACCACTTCCTGAGGGTTCCCTTCGGCGTCACCAACGGGGTTTCGGTCTTCCAAAGGGAGATGGACCGGATGGTTGACCAGAACGGGCTGCAAGCCACGTTCCCCTATCTAGATAACGTCACCATCTGCGGCCGCGACCGGCAGGACCACGATGCTAATCTGGAGAGATTCCTCCGTACGGCCCAGCGGCTGAACCTCACCTACAATAAGGAGAAATGTGTGTTTAACACCTCGCGCCTTGCCATCCTCGGCTGCGTAGTAGAGAACGGAGTCATCGGCCCCGACCCCGAAAGAATGCGCCCCCTCATGGAGCTTCCCCTCCCCCACTGTCCAAAGGCGCTGAGGAGAACCCTGGGGCTCTTCGCCTACTATGCCCAATGGGTGCCCAATTATGCGGACAAAGCCAGACCCCTCATGAAGTCCACCTCCTTCCCCCTGACGGCAGAAGCGTGCGCAGCCTTCTCCCTCATTAAGGGAGACATTGCTAAGGCCACAATGCACGCGGTGGATGAGTCTATCCCTTTCCAAGTGGAGAGCGATGCATCCGACTTCGCCCTGGCCGCAACCCTTAACCAGGAGGGGAGACCAGTGGCCTTCTTCTCAAGGACCCTCCAGGGCCCCGAGATCCGACACTCTTCGGTCGAGAAGGAGGCCCAGGCGATCGTGGAGGCTGTACGACGCTGGAGGCATTACCTGGCAGGCAAACGATTTACCCTCCTCACCGACCAACGTTCGGTCGCCTTTATGTTTAATAACAAGCTGAGGGGCAAAATCAAGAACGACAAGATCTTGAGGTGGAGAATCGAGCTCTCCACCTATGATTATGATATCTTGTACCGGCCTGGTAAACTGAACGAACCCCCAGATGCTCTATCACGAAGTACATGCGCCAGCGTGCAAAGTGATAGACTGCAGACCCTCCACAACGACCTCTGCCACCCCGGGGTCACCAGACTTTACCACTTCATTAAGGCCCGCAACCTGCCCTACTCCATTGAGGAGGTCAGGACCATGACCAGGAACTGCCAAACCTGTGCCGAATGCAAACCGCATTTCTTTAGGCCGGACAGAGCAAGCCTGATCAAGGCCACCCGCCCCTTCGAGCGCTTGAGCATCGATTTTAAGGGGCCCCTCCCGTCCTCTGACTGTAATGTGTACTTCCTCAACATCATTGATGAGTACTCCCGTTTCCCCTTCGCCTTCCCCTGCCCAGACATGACCAGTACCACGGTCATCAGATGCCTGAACGACCTCTTCGCCTTGTTTGGGTTCCCGAACTATATACATAGCGACCGGGGCTCCTCCTTCATGAGCGAGGAACTTCGCCAGTTCCTACTAGCGAGAGGTATTGCTGCAAGCAGGACCACCAGCTACAACCCCCGGGGGAACGGCCAGGTGGAAAGAGAGAACGCGACTGTCTGGAAGGCCGTTCTCTTAGCCTTAAAGTCTAAGGGCCTCCCAACCTCTCGCTGGCAGGAAGTCCTCCCGGCAGCGCTGCACTCCATCCGGTCACTGCTTTGCACTGCCATTAACGCCACCCCCCATGAACGAATGTTTGTTTTCCCCAGGAAGTCGACTACGGGAACCACGCTACCAACTTGGCTGACCTCTCCGGGGCCCGTCTTGCTGCGAAAGCACGTGAGGGCCCATAAAACGGACCCCCTGGTCAAGAGGGTGGACCTCCTGCACGCCAACCCCCAGTACGCCTATGTGGCATACCCAGACGGGCGGGAGGACACAGTCTCCTTACGAGACCTTGCACCCTCGGACACCCCTGAGACACCACCATTACCCCCCACCACTCCCCCAGATCCAGCCCAGGTAGACGGCATGCCGGAACCCCACGAGCCTTCGCCGACCACGCAGACACCAGCATTAACGTCGGATACTGCATCACTGCCGCCGCTGCTGCGACGATCAGAAAGGCTTACGAGGCCTCCGGACAGACTGACATACCTGAACTGGTAGTACACTTCACCCCGCCGGACTCAAATCTAAACAAGGGGTGAATGTGGTAAACCACTTTTATCGTTCACTATCGTTACACTATGGTTATCACTGTTATATCGTTACACTATGGTTATCACTGTTTACACTGTTGTATCACTACACGAGGTCGCCTCTTGTCACGCTGTTATACCTGGGCTGACCACTGCTGACTCCGCCCATGGCTCCACCTACCTGCCCAGGTATAAAGGTGGTCGACTGGCTGGTATTCCTCCTTGTTGGATCCGATCACCCACGAGGGTGGGCTCTGTTATTTAGCCAATAAAAACCTATAGTTACTTTCTTAACTCGTCGCTTTTCATTGGGTGAATTGATAGGTATATCACTTTGCAGTAACATTTCACGATCCACTGAGATCATTGAAAGGTTGGTGCCACTTCAGCCAGGGACCCCTGACGACATCCCTGCTTTTGCCCTCCTGTGCAATGTGCAACCAGGCTGCGTTGGTGACCTGGGGAGGTCTCTTCTGCCCTTGGAAGAGAAGAGAACCTCCCTGCGTGCTTTGGCTCACTCATTGGAGATCCTGGATGCAACTGTCCACCTTTGTGCAGTGTTTGCAGCACCTCAATGCTGTCAAACACGGACAGAACAACTGTCAAACTCAATGTGACCGTGGTCAGAGACTAGGGTCCTGAATTTAAATAAAGGAAACTACAATGGTCTGAGGCGCGAGTTGGGTAGGATTGATTGGGGAAAGTCACTCAAAGGGTTGACGGTGGATAGGCAATGGCAAACATTCAAAGACCGCATGGATGAACTACAGAATTTGTTCATCCCAGTTTGGCATAAAAATAAAACAAAAAAGGTGACTCAACCGTGGCTAACAAGGGAAATTAGGGATAGCATAAGATCCAAGGAGAGGACATATAAATTGGCCAGAAAAAGCAGTAAACCTGAGGATTGGGAGCAGTTTAGTATTCAACAAAGGAGGACAAAGGGATTAATTAAGAAGGGGGAAATTGAATATGAGAGTAAGCTTGCAGGGAACATAAAAACGGACTGTAAAAACTTTTATAGATATGTGAAGAGAAAAAGATTGGTGAAGTCAAGTGTAGGTCCCTTGCAGTCAGAATCAGGGGAATTTATAATGGGGAGCAAAGAAATGGCAGACCAATTAAATACATATTTTGGATCTGTCTTCACAAAGGAGGACACAAATAACCTCCCAGAGATGTCGGGGAACATAGGGTCTGATGAAAGGGAGGAACTGAAAGAAATCAGTATTTGTAGGGAAATGGTGTTAGGGAAATTGATGGGATTGAAGGCCGATAAATCCCCAGGGCCTGATAATCTACATCCTAGGGTACTTAAGGAAGTGGCCCTAGAAATAGTAGATGCATTGCTGATCATCTTCCAACATTCGATGGAATCTGGAACAGTACCCATGGATTGGAGGGTAGCTAATGTTACCCTACTATTCAAAAAAGGTGGTAGAGAGAAAACGGGGAATTACAGACCGGTAAGCCTGACATCGGTAGTGGGGAAAATGCTAGAGTCCATTATAAAAGATGTAATAGCAGAGCACTTGGAAAACAGTGACAGGATCGGACAAAGTCAACATGGATTTACAAAAGGTAAATCATGCTTGATTAATCTAGTGGAATTTTTGAGGATGTAACTGGTAAAATAGATAAGGGAGAACCAGTGGATGTGGTGTATTTGGACTTTCAGAAGGCTTTCGATAAGGTCCCGCATAAGAGATTAGCGTATAAAGTTAAGGCACATGGGATTGGGGGCAAGGTATTGACTTGGATAGAGAACTGGTTGGCAGACAGAAAGCAAAGAGTTGGAATAAACGGCTCTTTTTCCAAGTGGCAGGCAGTGACTAGTGGGGTACCGCAGGGATCGGTCCTTGGACCCCGGCTATTCACAATATATATTAATGATCTAGACAAGGGAACTAGATGTAATATCTCCAAATTTGCAGACGACGCAAAGCTGGGTGGGCGTGTGTGCTGTGGGGAGGATGCTGAGAAACTCCAGGATGATTTGGACAGGTTGGGTGATTGGGCAGAAGCATGGCAGATGCAATATAACGTGGATAAATGTGAGGTTATCCACTTTGGTGGCAAAAACAGGAAGGCAGATTATTATCTGAATGGCAATAGATTGGGAGAAGGGGAAGTGCAACGAGACCTGGGTGTCCTTGTGCACCAGTCGCTGAAGGTAAGCATGCAGGTGCAGCAGGCGGTTAAGGCGGCAAATGGTATGTTGGCCTTCGTAGCGAGAGGGTTTGAGTACAGGAACAAGGATGTCTTGCTGCAGTTGTACAGGGCCTTGGTGAGACCACATCTTGTATATTGTGTGCAGTTTTGGTCGCCTTATCTGAGGAAGGATGTTCTTGCCATGGAAGGAGTTCAGCGAAGATTCACCAGGCTGATACCTGGGATGGCAGGAATGACATATGTGGAGAGATTGGGACGATTGGGCTTGTACTCGCTGGAGTTTAGAAGAATGAGAGGGGATCTTATTGAAACTTATAAAATTCTGACAGGACTGGACAGACTAGATGCAGGAAGGCTGTTTCTGATGGTCGGGGAGTCTAGAACCAGGGGTCACAGTCTAAGGATAAGGGTTAAGCCATTTAGGACAGAGATGAGGAGGAATTTCTTCACCCAGAGAGTGGTGAACCTGTGGAATTCTCTGCCACAGAAGGCAGTAGAGGCCAATTCATTAAAAATATTTAAGAAGGAGTTGTATATATTTCTTAAGGCTAAAGGGATCGAGGGGTATGGGGAGAAAGCAGGGACCGGGTACTGAAATTGGATGATCAGCCATGATCACATTGAATGGCGGAGCAGGCTCGAGGGGCCGAATGGCCTACTCCTGCTCCTATCTTCTATGTTTCTATGTCCCTTTAAGGAAACCTGCTGATGACACGTTATCAAATGATGTCATCAGACCCACTTCCTGTTAATTGGCCAGGAAGCCCGCAGGGCAGGCTTAACAAGGCCAATCAAGAGAAAACCCCTTTGACAGAGCGGCTGCAGCCGGGAGCGGAACCGTAACCTGGCAACCAGTCATCTTGCCACCATCCCGACACCGCTGCGAAAATCCAGCCCATGGAGTCTAAAAGTTTACCCACAACTCACATTACTCTATAGTTACTTGGTTTATCCTTCTTTGAGCTCTTGAATAGAGATGCTACATTTGGTCCCATACAGTCTCTTGGTACAAAATGCATATCTAAAGAAAATTGAGACACTATGGTCTTTACTATCTCCTTCTAACTTTCTTCATCAGATTAGAATGCATGCCACTATGGTTTTGTGTTTTTCCGGAACCTATTCCGTTTCTACAATTATATCTACCAATTGTTCTACATCCTTCCTAATAAACCTACGTTACATTTTAGGATCATAGAATAGTTACAGCATGGAAGGAGGCCATTCGGCCCGTCAAGCCCGTGCCGACTCTCAGCTCGTCCCACTTCCCTGCCCTTTCCCTGTAGACCTGCACATTTTTTCCTTCAGATACTTATCCAGCTCCCTTTTGAAAGATAAGATTGAGTCTGGCTCCACCACCCTTTCAGGCAGTGCATTCCAGATCATAACCACTCGCTGCGTAAAAAAGTATTTTCTGACGTCGCCTTAGGTTCTTTTGCCAAACACCTTAAATCTGTGTCCTCTGGTTCTCGACCCTTCTGCCAATGGGAACAGTTTCTCTCTCTCTACTCTGTCCAGACCCCTCATGATTTTGCACACCTCTATCAACTCTCCTCTCAATCTTCTCTGCTCCAAGGAGAACAACCCCAGCTTCTCCAGTCTATCAACGTAACTGAAGTCCCTCATTCCTGGAATCATTCTTGTAAATCTTTTCTGCACCTTCTCTAAGGCCTTCATATCCTTCCTAAAGTGTGGTGCCCAGAATTGGACAAACTACCCCAGTTGGGGCCAAACCAGTGTTGTATACAGGTTCATCATAATTTCCACACTTTTGTACTCTATACCTCTATTTATGAAGCCCAGGATCCTGTATGCCTTTTTTATCTGCTTTCTCAATCTGCCCTGCCACCTTCAACGATTTGTGCACACATACCCCCAGGTCTCTTTGTTTGTGCACCCCCTTTAGGATTGTACCCTTTAGTTTATATGTCCTCTCCTCATTCTTTCTACCAAAATGTATCACTTTGCACTTTTCTGCGTTACATTTCATCTGCCATGTGACCCCCCATTTCACCAGCCTGTCTATGTCTTCCTGAAGTCTATCACTCTCCTCCTCACTGTTCACTATACTTCCAAGTTTTGTGTCATCTGCCAGTTTTGAAACTGTGCCATGTACACCCACATCCAAGTCATTAATATATATCAAGAAAAGCAGTGGTCCTAGACCTGACCCCTGGGGAACACCACTTTATACCTTCCTCCAGTCTGAAAAACAACCGTTCACCACTACTCTCTGTTTCCTGTCACTGAGCCAATTCCGTATCCAGGCTGCCACTGTCCCTTTTATTCCATGAGCTTCAACTTTGCTGGAAAGCCTATTATGTGGCACATTGTCGAACGCCTTTTGGAAATCCATGTACGCCACGTCAACCGCATTACCCTCATCAACCCTCTCTGTTACCTCATCAAAAAACTCAATCAACTTAGTTAAACACGATTTGCCTTTAACAAATCCATGCTGGCTTTCCTTAATTAAACCACAGCTATCCAAGTGACTGTTAATTTTGTCCCTGATTACTGTTTCTAAAAGCTTCCCCACTACTGAGGTTAAACTGACTGGCCTGTAGTTGCTGGGTTTATCTTTACACCCTTTTTTGAACAATGGTGTAACATTTGCAATTCTCCAGTCCTCTGGCACCACCCTTGTATCTATGGAGGATTAGAATATTATGGCCAGTACCTCTGCGATTTCCGCCCTCAATTCCCTCAGTATCCTAGGATGCATCCCATCGGCTCCTGGTGATTTATCTACTTTAAGTACAGCCAGCCTTTCTAACACCTCTTCTTCATCAATTTTTATCCGATCAAGTGTCTCCACTACCTCCTCCTTCACTATGTCTATGGCAGCATCCTCTTCCTTGGTGAAGACAGATGCAAAGTACTCGCTTAGTACCTCAGCCATACCCTCTGCCCCCATGCATAGGTTTCCTTTTTGGTCCCTAATTGGCCCCACCCATCCTCTTACTACCGCTTTACTATTTATAGGCCTATAGAAGACTTCTGGATTACCTTTTATGTTGGCTGGCATTCTATTCTCATACCCTCTCTTTGCCCCTCTTATTTTCTTTTTCACTTCTCCTCTGACCTTTCTATATATAGCCTTGATTCTCAGATGTGTTTGCAACCTGGCATCTGTCATACACGTTCTTTTTCTGATTCATCATATTCTCTATCTATTTTGTCATCCAGGGAACCCTGACTTTAGTTGCCCTGCCTTTCCCTCCAGTGGGAATGTACCTCAACTGTACGTGAACTATTTCCTCTTTAAAGGCAGCCCATTGTTCCATTACAGTTTTGCTTGTCAATCTTGGATTCCAGTTTACCCCGGCCAGATCCGTTCTCATCCCACTGAAGTTGGTTTTCCCCCAGTTAAACATTTTTACTCTAGATTGCTCCCTGTCCTTTTCCAGAGCTAATCTAAACCTTATGATACTATGATCACTGATCCCTAAATATTCACCTACTGACACTTGCTCCACTTGACCTACCTCATTCGCCAGAACCAGATCCAGCAATGTCTCCTCCCTCATCGGGCCGGAAACATGCTGATCAAGAAAGTTTTCCTGAACACACTTCAGAAATTCTTCCCCTTCTCTACCCTTTACACTATTACGATCCCAGTCAATATTAGGATAGTTTAAGTCCCCCATTATTACTACTCTATAGGGAGAGAAATTCGGTATCGGCCGGGCGCAAAGTTTAGCGCCTGGCGCTAAATATCACCTCCGACTGCAAACTTGGCTGTGATTGGAGCGCTAAATCAGGCGCTACACACCTCTTTTAAGGCGCTAACGCCAAGGAGCAAGGCACCACCTCAGAGCGCTGGCGAAGCTCATGTGATGCATTGGAGGCAGTTCAGAGACGATTCACTAGGTTATTTCCAGAGATGAGGGGGTTGACTTATGAGGAAAGGTTGAGCAGGCTGGGCCTATACTCATTGGAATTTAGAAGAATGAGAGGTGATCTTATCTATATATATAAAGCGGCTCTTCTGTCTGTCCCGATGTCTGTCCCGATGTCTGTCTGTCCGTTCTCTATACGTTTGAAAGTTACAGAGCGTACCGACGCGCGCGTCGCCTCAAAAGAAAGCTTGCGATTCCGGACCGGTCATAGGCATATTTACCTTTCGGCCGGACAAAAATCCCGCCCGCGGTATCCGAAAAACGTTCAGCGTTCCGCTCATTAGCATCTCATTAGCGACCGTGTGACGTCGAGGTCGACCAATTGGACGGCGGGTTCCTGGCGCGTGCCATCCTACAGTTGAGTGTCGAGTGACTCGACGATTGACCAATCCTACGCTTCGGTGACCTGACCGGTCGACCAATCGGTGCGTGTGTGGGCGGGCCTTATCCTTCTGAACCGAGGTGAGTGGCCGCCATCTTGATTTTTCACGATTTTTTCCCCCACACTTTCTGTGTGTTAGGGAACTAAGGTAAATATTTTAATGATGTGTTAGGGAATTAAATAACAATTTATTTGTGTTTTAAATTGTCTTTAGCAACAGGAGGAGCTGAAGTGATCCCCTGCCCTTCTCCTGGAGGCTCGCCTACTTTGACGGCCGTTTCGAGCGGCTTAGCAGCCCGGTAAGCCTGGGCCTTGAGTTGCGGGCCATGCGGGAGCTGCCGCGCAACAGGAGGAACTGAAGTGAACCCCTGCCCTTCGCCTGGAGGCTCGCCTACTTTGACGGCCGTTTCGAGCGGCCTAGCAGCCCGGGAAGCCTGGGCCTTGAGTTGCGGGCCGTGCGGCAGCTGCCACGCACAAAACCTCCCTGCGGCGTCTACAGCACCGCCCCAGAGCCCGACCCAAAGCCATCAGGTCACTGTTCCCCGCTCGGCTCGGGCGGGGGCGCGGGGCTCTCGGAGGGCGGGGCCATGTCAGTGCGTGGGGCGGCACGGAGCTCCGTGGAGACATCGCCGGCGCTGGGCTCGGGTGCTTTGTGGCCTGCAGACGAACAATGGCTGCGGACCTCCAGCTGACCGGGGCGCTGGACTCGGCTGCGCCATGTCTTTGCCTCACGGCCAACGGCATCAGGGTGATGGCCGAGGGAACGCGTTCATCCAGGTGCCGAGGCCCGGGCCCCGGGGCGGAAAGAGGGATTGGAGCGGGGGATGAGGGCTCGGGCAGCGGAGAGGGAGTGTGGTGGAGGGAGGGAGGAGGAGGGGGTAGGGAAGAAGGAGGAGGGGGTAGGGAGGTGGAGAGAGGGAGGAGGAGGGGGTAGGGAGGTGGTGAGAGGGAGGAGGAGGGGGTAGGGAGGTGGTGAGAGGGAAGAGAGAGGAGGGGAGGAGAGGAGGGGAGGGAGAGAGGGTGGGGGAGGGGAGAGAGAGAGGGGAGGGGAGGGGAGAGAGAGAGAGAGAGGGGAGGGGAGAGAGAGAGAGAGAGAGAGAGAGGGTGGGGGAGAAGAGAGAGAGAGCGTGGGGGAGAAGAGAGAGAGAGCGTGGGGGAGAAGAGAGAGAGAGGGTGGGGGAGAAGAGAGAGAGAGAGAGAGAGAGAGAGAGAGGGTGGGGAGAAGAGAGAGAGAGAGGGTGGGGGAGAAGAGAAAGAGAGGGTGGGGGAGAAGAGAGAGAGAGAGAGAGAGGGTGGGGGAGAAGAGAGAGAGAGAGAGGGTGGGGGAGAAGAGAGAGAGAGAGGGTGGGGGAGAAGAGAAAGAGAGGGTGGGGGAGAAGAGAGAGAGAGAGAGAGGGTGGGGGAGAAGAGAGAGAGAGAGGGTGGGGGAGAAGAGAGAGAGAGGGTGGGGGAGAAGAGAGAGAGAGGGTGGGGGAGAAGAGAGAGAGAGGGTGGGGGAGAAGAGAGAGAGAGAGGGTGGGGGAGAAGAGAGAGAGAGAGGGTGGGGGAGAAGAGAGAGAGAGAGGGTGGGGGAGAAGAGAGAGAGAGAGGGTGGGGGAGAAGAGAGAGAGAGAGGGTGGGGGAGAAGAGAGAGAGAGAGGGTGGGGGAGAAGAGAGAGAGAGAGGGTGGGGAAGAGAGAGAGAGAGGGTGGGGGATGTAAAGTCTGTGGGTTGTGCAGTTAATAAATACACAGACTTCAGAAGTAACAAATAAACAGGTCTTTACTATTCGAAGGTCAGGGCGAATCTGCCCCAGCAATCCTGCCACAACACTTATATACTGGTGTGGTCACTATCGGTATTACAGTATACAGAAGCCAACAAGTAGTGCCACCCCTAAAGTAGTTCTCTTAAAGGTGAACGGTTACATACAATAGTTTCCTTAAAGGTAGACGGGTACATACACTACAATCCTCCCTTTTTAGCTTTCAACATACTAAGTCCATAGTGAACATACATTCTAACATATATACAGGTTTATGTAAGACAGTTCATAGATTCAGTCTTTCTGGGGGTTTCCGGATTCTGTCCGGATAACGCTGCAGTGGTGTCGTCATTTCAGGCGGGCTAGGAGGTGCTTCTGGCAAGGTCGATTCGGCTTGAAAAGCCGTGTCAGGTTCAGCTGACTCCATTATTATTAGATCGGAAGTAGGTGTTCTGGGTATCTCAGTCTCAACCTTACCCGGATAAGGTGGTGAAGTCGGTTGCCCATTTGTGGCGGACCCTATGATTTGGTCAACATGGCGCCTTATTATATTGTCTCCAATGTCCACGGTGTACATCAACGGCCCCAGCCGTTTCCCAATAGTTCCAGGCTGCCATTTCTCAGTACGGTAGTCCCGGGCCAAAACTCGTTGACCGATCTGGAAAGATCTAGTGACCCTGTCGTTCATGCCCTGGAATTGCCGGTTCTCTACGTCTCTTCTGACGTTCGGTTTTAGTAAATCCAGCCGGCATCTTAGGCGTCTATTACAAAACATCATTGCGGGAGTTTGATTTGTGACCGCATGTGTTGCATTTCGGTATGCCAACAAAAAGCTATCCACCTTATGTTGTAGACTTATGTTTTCATTACTCATGGCCTTTACGGCCTTCTTGAAGGTCTGGACAAACCTTTCAGCCAATCCATTGGAGGCGAGATGGTATGGGGCTGACGTGTAATGTTTAACCCCATTGCTCTAAGAATTTCTTGAATTCTTCGGACACAAATTGTGGTCCATTATCAGAACAGATCTGTTCCGGCAGGCCATTCCGAGCAAACATAGTCCTTAACACTGTAATGGTTTTTTCCGTCGTGGTGGTGGTCATCTTAATTACTTCCGGCCACTTGGAGTGGGCATCCACCGCTATCAGAAACATCGAGTCCATAAATGGACCAGCAAAGTCGATGTGTACTCTTTGCCAAGGCGATGAGGGCCACTCCCATGGATGCAGAGGAGCCTGGGGTGGCGCGTTCTGAACCCTCTGACATCCTAGGCAGTTCTTCGTGATCTCCTCTATGTCTCCATCAATGCCTGGCCACCACACAAACGCTCTTGCTAGATTCTTCATCTTTACTCCACCCAGATGTCCTTCGTGCAGCTCCTCTAGCACTTTCTTTTGGAGTTTGGGTGGGATCACCACTCTAGATCCACACATCAGGGTTCCTCGACACACTGACAGTTGTTCTTTCCTCTGTGCAAATGCTTGCAGTGTTGGTTCGCTCTGTGCTGGCCATCCCTCCACCGTTACATCATAGACTCGTGAAAGAGTCGGGTCGTTCCTTGTCTCATTCTCAATCATTGAGTTTGTTATCGGTAGACACTCCACTATGGATGAGTGGAACAACTCTACTGGGTCCACTATACTCGCTTCTTCTACCATCGGCAATGGCAAGTGATGTAAGAAAAGGAGGCTTACCATCAAGTAACTTTAAAGTAAGCTTTAAGTAACTTATAAACACACTATATACAAGAGAGGTCTTTACCATGCCTCTGGTAGAAGCCTCTTACAATACTGAACAGACCAGTATTTATACCAGTCCGACAGGAAGTGAGGTATGTACACAGTTCATAGTTCATAGTTCACAGGAAGTGATGACATAACTTCCCGGATGTTATCATTTTTATCACAGCAAGCGTGACAACCCATCAGCATTTCCATGCTGTTTAGACCCTTTGTACTCAATTTCGTATTGGTGTGCCCCAAGTAACACGGACCACCTTTGTAACCTTTGTGCTGTCATGGTGGAAACGGCCTTATTTGGGTTGAATATGGACACCAACGGCTGGTGGTCTGTCAGCAATGTGAACTTTTTACATTGTAGGTAATGGTTGAATTTCTTCACGCCCCACACAAGACTGAGGGCCTCCCTATCTATTTGGGCGTAATTTCGCTCCGCGGGTGTCAATGATCGGGACGCGAAAGCCACTGGCCTTTCCGAGCCATTTGGTAGCCTGTGCGAGAGTACTGCCCCAATTCCGTACGGGGAAGCATCGCAAGCTAGACGAAGGGGTAATGCTGGGTTGAAATGAGCCAGCACTTCTTCAGAGGTAATCAACTCCTTGCTTCTGCGAAAAGCCTTTTTGCATTCTTCACTCCACTTCCATGGTGTTTCTTTCCGCAACAGGTCATTCAGCGGATGCAACACCGTGGATAAATTTGGCAGAAACTTGTGATAGTAATTAATCAACCCCAAGAATGATCTTAACTGTGATACGTTTCCTGGAGCGGGGGCCTTCACGACCGCTTCTATCTTTTCAGGTGACTTATGCGACATGACCGCAGTATGAGATCCGTTTTTGGAAGAACTCACACTTCTTGCGATTAACCCGAAGGCCATACCCCTTCAACCTGGTGAGTACCAGTTTCAAATTCGTGAGGTGTTCTTCCTCATCTTTTCCCGTGATTAAAATGTCATCTAAGTAGCACTGCGTGCTTGGAATTCCTTGTAACACCTGTTCCATGGCCCTCTGCCAAATTGCTGGCGCCGAAGCTACCCCAAAGACCAGTTTATTGTAGCGATACAAGCCTCTGTGAGTGTTGATGGTGAGGTACTGGCGTGACTCTTCCTCGACCTCCATCTGTAGATATGCTTGAGCCAGATCTATTTTCGTGAAATGCCTCCCTCCAGCCAACGAAGCAAAGATATCTTCAATCCGCGGAAGCGGGTATTGTACCGTGTGAAGCACCGGATTCACAGTAATCTTGAAATCTCCGCAGATACGGACCTTCCCCGGTCCCCCTGGCTTATTACTTGGTGAGGACTTCATGACGGGAACAATGGGCGTGGCCCACTCACTCCAGTCCACTTTTGACAGAACCCCTGATCGTTCAAGTTCTTCCAGTTCTGCCTCCACAGCTGGTCGTATTGCGTAAGGTACCGATCTGGCCTTAAAAAACTTTGGGCTTGCATTCTCTGCAATCTTAACCTTTGCTTTAATTCCTCGCAGTGTTCCCAGTCCTTGCTGGAATACCTCCTTAGCTTCGTCCAATATTCTGGACAACCGTTCAGGTTTGACATCCTCTTTTTCGGAATCCACCGTCATGGTGTTTAGTGACTGCCAGTCCAACTTTATTTTTCGGATCCACTCCCGCCCCAGAAGTGGTGGTCCTCCCTCAGGCAATACATACAGGTCCAACCGGTGATGATCTTTATCCTTGTATCTCACCTTGACTTCTATCTTTCCGATGGGGAATACTTTGTGCCCCGTGTATGTCTGTAATACTAGTTCCGTATCCCGTAGTGGAATATGCTTGAAAAATTTCTTGTAGTCATGCTTATTCATGACCGTCAACGCCGATCCGGTGTCCACTTCCATTTTTACTTGGACCTTTGCAATCTGTAGCGTTATCCAGATAGTTTGTCGGTCAGCTTCATTGCTCACGTTGTGAATTCTCAGACTGTCCAGTCCTTTGCATTTGGAGTGTGAGACCGACTTCTGTTCCCTCAGACTCTTCTTAGTCACCTCTTGCACCTTTCCGTACCATTTTTGTGGTGACTCCTTATTGTTGTACGTTGCTCCTGACCGGCATACCTTAGCTATGTGCCCGATCTTGCCACATTTCCTGCATTCTTGGTTTTTAAACCAGCATTGATTCTGGTCATGTGTTGTCTTCCCACAACGGTAGCATTTTATTGTGCTCGAAGTAATTTGGTCCACCCCTAGTGCCGCCGCCTTTAGCTGCATTTCCGCCGTTCCTTTCGCTGCGGCTTCGTGCGATGCAGCTATGAGGACAGCCCTGTCCAGTGTGAGGTCATTTTCTTCCAGTAGTCGCTTCTGCGTTCCTTCTTTGGACAATCCGCATACGAACTTGTCACGCAGTGCCTCTGTCAGATTCCCTCCGAACTGGCAGTATTTCGCTAGCCTACGCAGTTCGACCAAGTATTCCGCATTGCTTTCGTCTTTCCTCTGCGTTCTTGCGTAGAATTTGAATCGTTCAGCCAGCATCAACGGTGTGGGGTTCAAGTGATCCTTCAGCACTGCTACAATATCATCGAAAGTCTGATCTGCCGGTTTAGCTGGTGAGAGAAGGTGCTTCAACAACCCGAATGTTTTCGCACCCATCATGTTAAGTAAGGTTAAAGCTTTTTCATCCTTAGCTATTTTGTTAGCCTTACAATGTATCTCAATACGTTCTACGTACGTGGCCCAGTCTTCTATCTCCGAATTGAACTCGTTGATGTCCGCCCGCTTAGGCATCTTCCTTTCCTTGGGTACAACACAAGTATTTCTTTAAGTATTCTTATTTATTTGTTTATTTCTAAGATGGCGGTTTTCCCGCGAAAATGGCGGTTTCCCGCTCTTTCCTTCTCGCCCCGCCCACTTCAATGGCGGTTTCCCGCTTCTGTCGTCTTCTCCGCCTAATGGCGGCTTCCCGCGTTTCTTCCCGGTGGAAGGGGTACGCTTCCCCCACAGCGGACAGGTTCAGCCGCTGGGCTGGCTTCCGCACAGCTCCCTTACTCGGCTCTGTCTTTTCCTCCCGCCCGCACGGCTCTACCGGCGCTGGGTACACCCCGTTAACGGAGGACAGTTCAGCCGCTGGACTGGCTCTCGCGCAGTCGCTCTCTCTCCCGCACGTTCGGTTCCACCGGCTCTGGGTACCCCGTTGGTGGAGAACAGCTCAGCCGCTGGACTGGCTCTCGCGCAGTCTTTCTCTCCTTGCTCGGCTCTGTCTCTCTCTCCCACCCACGCGGTTCCTGTTCGCCTCCCAGCCCTCTCGCAGACCGGTATTTCCCTCCCTGGCTGCGGCTGGGTTTCTCTTCCCGCGCCTACTCCCAGTCTCAGCGCTTCATGGCTGCGGTCGCTGCCCGGCTTTTCCCGCCGATCGAGGTCCGACTGTCTCACGACGCCGTTGGACCCGACTTTCTGACCGGCTCCGTTCCTCCTCGACCGTGGTCGAGTGCACAGCCCGTATCCTCCGGATATTCTCTACACCTTCCCCTACTCACAGTCTCCGCGGCCGCCTTGTTTCCTGCTGATCGGCTCACTCCGCACCGTGGTAGAAGGGTAGTCAGTGCCTGTTGCTGATGGAAGCTTTTGTTGCTAAAGTCTTCCTCCTTCCTCCTGCTGCAGCCTCGTGTTTTCTTTCAGCAGCACGACGAGGGCGGTTGCCTCTCTTCGACGCTCTTCGTTGCTTTGGTAGTCTTGCCGCAGGGTACGATCGGACTCGTCGCCACTGTAAAGTCTGTGGGTTGTGCAGTTAATAAATACACAGACTTCAGAAGTAACAAACAAACAGGTCTTTACTATTCGAAGGTCAGGGCGAATCTGCCCCAGCAATCCTGCCACAACACTTATATACTGGTGTGGTCACTATCGGTATTACAGTATACAGAAGCCAACAAGTAGTGCCACCCCTAAAGTAGTTCTTTTAAAGGTGAACAGTTACATACAATAGTTTCCTTAAAGGTAGACGGGTACATACACTACAGGGGAGAAGAGAGAGAGAGAGGGTGGGGGAGAAGAGAGAGAGAGAGGGTGGGGGAGAAGAGAGAGAGAGAGGGTGGGGGAGAAGAGAGAGAGAGAGAGAGGGTGGGGGAGAAGAGAGAGAGAGAGGGTGGGGGAAAAGAGAGAGAGGGGGAGAAGAGAGAGAGAGAGGGTGGGGGAGAAGAGAGAGAGAGAGTAAAGCAGGGAGAGACAGGGAGGGAGAGAGAGGGTGAGGGAGAGAGAGGGTGAGGGAGAGAGAGCGTGAGGAGAGGGGGAGGGAGAGTAAAGCAGGGAGAGACGGGGGAGGGAGAGAGAGGGTGAGGGAGGGAAAGAGTGAAGGGGTGGGACAGGGAGGGAAAGAGTGAGGGGGGTGGGAGAGCTTACCTTCTTCCTTCCTTCGCAGGGGTCCATCGGGCCACCTTCCACCCCCCCCGGTCGCGCTCTCTCTCTTCCCCCCCGTCGCGCTCTCTCTCTTCCCCCCCGTCGCGCTCTCTCTCTTCCCCCCCGTCGCGCTCTCTCTCTTCCCCCCCGTCGCGCTCTCTCTCTTCCCCCCCGTCGCGCTCTCTCTCTTCCCCCCGTCGCGCTCTCTCTCTTCCCCCCGTCGCGCTCTCTCTCTTCCCCCCCGTCGCGCTCTCTCTCTTCCCCCCCGTCGCGCTCTCTCTCTTCCCCCCCGTCGTGCTCTCTCTCTCTTCCCCCCCGTCGCGCGCTCTCTCTCTTCCCCCCGTCGCGCTCTCTCTCTTCCCCCCCGTCGCGCTCTCTCTCTTCCCCCCGTCGCTCTCTCTCTCTTCCCCCCCGTCGCGCTCTCTCTCTTCCCCCCGTCGCGCTCTCTCTCTCCCCCCCGCCAGTCGCTCTCGCTCTTCCCCCCCACCCCCCCCCGTCGCTCTCTCTTTCCCCCCCTCGCTCTCTCTCTTCCCCCCGCTCGCTCTCTCTCTTCCCCCCCCAGTCGCTCTCTCTCTCTCACACTCCCAGTCTCTCTCTCTCTCACACTCCCAATCTCTCTCTCTCTCTCTCCTTCCCTCTCTCTCTCTCTCTCTCTCTCCTTCCCTCTCTCTCTTTCCCTCTCTCTCTCCTTCCCTCTCTCTCTTTCCCTCTCTCTCTGCCTCCCCTCTCTCTCTTTCCCTCTCTCTCTTTCCCTCTCTCTCTGCCTCCCCTCTCTCTCTGCCTCCCCTCTCTCTCTGCCTCCCCTCTCTCTCTGCCTCCCCTCTCTCTCTGCCTCCCCCTCTCTGCCTCCCTCCCCCTCTCCCCCGCCTTCTCCCCCTCCCTCTCTCCTCCCTCCCCCACCTTCTCCCCCTCCCTTCCTACCCCCCTTCCCTCCCCCCTTCCCCCCTTCCTCCCCCCTTCCTCCCCCTTCCCTTCCTCCCCCTCCTCCCCCTCCTCCCCCCCTTCCTCCCCCTTCCCTTCCTCCCCCTTCCCCTTCCTCACCCTTCCCCCCAGTCTCTCGCTCTCTCTCTTCCCCCAGTCTCTCGCTCTCTTCCCCCCAGTCTCTCGCTCTCTCTCTTCCCCCCCAGTCTCTCGCTCTCCTCTTTCCCCCCAGTCTCTCGCTCTCTCTCTTTCCCCCAGTCTCTCGCTCTCTCTCTTCCCCTTCCTCACCCTTCCCCCCCAGTCTCTCGCTCTCTCTCTTCCCCCCAGTCTCTCGCTCTCTTCCCCCCAGTCTCTCGCTCTCTCTCTTCCCCCCCAGTCTCTCGCTCTCTCTTTCCCCCCAGTCTCTCGCTCTCTCTCTTTCCCCCCAGTCTCTCGCTCTCTCTCTTCCCCCCGTCGCTCTCTCTCTTCCCCCCCGTCGCTCTCTCTCTTCCCCCCGTCGCTCTCTCTCTTCCCCCCCGTCGCTCTCTCTCTTCCCCCCCGTCGCTCTCTCTCTTCCCCCGTCGCTCTCTCTCTTCCCCCCCGTCGCTCTCTCTCTTCCCCCCCGTCGCTCTCTCTCTTCCCCCCCGTCGCTCTCTCTCTTCCCCCCCGTCGCTCTCTCTCTTCCCCCCGTCGCTCTCTCTCTTCCCCCCCGTCGCTCTCTCTCTTCCCCCCCGTCGCTCTCTCTCTTCCCCCCCCCCGTCGCTCTCTCTCTTCCCCCCCCGTCGCTCTCTCTCTTCCCCCCCAGTCGCTCTCTCTCTTCCCCCCAGTCGCTCTCTCTCTTCCCCCCCAGTCGCCTCTCTCTCCTCCCCCCAGTCGCTCTCTCCTTCCCCCAGACGCACCCTCTCTTCCCCCCAGTCGCGCTCTCTCTTCCCCCAGTCGCGCTCTCTTCCCCCCAGTCCGCGCTCTCTCTTCCCCCCAGTCGCGCTCTCTCTTCCCCCCCAGTCGCGCTCTCTCTTCCCCCCAGTCGCGCTCTCTCTTCCCCCCAGTCGCGCTCTCTCTTCCCCCCAGTCGCGCTCTCTCTTCCCCCCAGTCGCGCTCTCTCTTCCCCCCAGTCGCGCTCTCTCTTCCCCCCAGTCGCTCTCTCTCTTCCCCCCAGTCGCTCTCTCGCTTCCCCCCCCCCCCCCCAGTCGTTCTCTCTCTTCCCCCCCCCCCCCCCGAGTCGCTCCCCTCTCTCTCTTCCCCCCCCCCAGTCGCTCACTCTCTCTCTTCCAACAACACATGCCCTCAAAAAAGCCTCGGCACCGCCCCCCCCCCCCCCACTCGCTCTCTCTCTCTCTCTCTTTCTCCCCCCCGCCACTCGCTCTCTCTCTTCCAACAACATGCCCTCGAAAAAGTCTCTCTCCTCTCTCTCCCCCCGTCTCTCTACTCTCTCTCTCTTTCTCTCCCCCATCTCTCTCTCTCTCTCCCCAGTCTCCCTCTCTCCCCCCTCAGTCGCTCTCTCTCTCCCCCCTCAGTCCGCTCTCTCTCTCACCCCCTCAGTCTCTCTCTCTCTCCCCCCCCTCAGTCTCTCTCTCTCTCCCCCCCTCAGTCTCTCTCTCCCTCCCCCCCAGTCTCTCTCTCTACCCCCCCCTCAGTCTCTCTCTCTCTATCTCCCCAGTCTCTCCCTCTCTCTCACCCCTCAGTCGCTCACTCTCACCCCCTCAGTCTCTCTCTCTCCCCCCTCACACCCTCACTCTCCCCAGTCACTCTCTCACACACTCCCAAACACTCACACTCCCAATCTCTCTCTCTCCCAATCACACTCCTCCACACACCCAACACACTCCCCACACCCCAATCTCACTCACACACACTCACCTCCCAAATCACACTCACTCTCACACTCCCAACTCTCACTCTCTCTCACACTCACACTCCCAACTCTCTCACACTCACACCACCCAATCACACTCTCACACACTCCCATCCCTCTCTCTCACACTCCCAATCCTCTCTCTCTCTCTCTCTCTCTCCCAAACCTCTCACACCCCAGTCTCTCTCTCTCTCACACTCCCAATCTCTCTCTCTCTCACTCCCAAACTCTCACTCTCTCCACATCCCAATCACTCTCTCCTCACTCCCAGTCACCTCTCTCTCACACACTCCCAGTCACACTCTCTCACTCCCAATCTCTCTCTCACACCCCATCTCTCTCTCACACACTCCCAGTCTCTCTCTCACTCACACTCCAGTCTCTCTCACTCACACTCCCAATCTCTCTCTCACACACTCCCAATCTCTCTCTCTCACACTCCCAATCTCTCTCTCTCACACTCCCAACTCTCTCTCTCACACACTCCCAGTCTCTCACTCTCACACCCAATCTCTCACACACTCCCAGTCTCCTCCTCACACACTCCCAGTCTCTCTCTCTCACACTCCCCAGTCTCTCTCTCTCAACACTCCCAATCTCTCTCTCACACACTCCCAATCACTCACTCTCTCACACTCCCAATCTCTCTCTCTCTCACACTCCCAATCACTCTCTCTCTCACTCCCAATCTCTCACTCACACTCCCAATCTCTCTCTCTCACACTCCCAATCTCTCTCTACTCCACCCCAATCTCTCTCTCTCACACTCCAATCTCTCTCTCTCTCACACTCACCAATCTCTCTCTCTCACACTCCCAATCTCTCTCTCTCACACTCCCAATCTCTCTCTCTCACACTCCAATCTCTCTCTCACACTCCCAATCTCTCTCTCTCTCACACTCCCAGTCTCTCTCTCACACTCCCAATCTCTCTCTCTCACACTCCCAATCTCTCTCTCTCTCTCACTCCCAATCTCTCTCTCTCACACTCCCAATCTCTCTCCCTCTCACACTCCCAATCTCTCTCTCACACTCCAATCTCTCTCTCTCTCTCTCTCACACTCCCAATCTCTCTCTCACACTCCCAATCTCTCTCTCGCACTCCCAATCTCTCTCTCTCTTGCACTCCCAATCTCTCTCTCTCTTGCACTCCCAATCTCTCTCTCTGACACTCCCAATCTCTCTCTCTCTCACACTCCCAATCTCTCTCTCTCACAATCCCAATCTCTCTCTCACTCCCAGTCTCTCTCTCACACACCCAGTCTCTCTCTCTCTCTCTCACACTCCCAATCTCTCTCTCTCACACTCCCAATCTCACTCACTCACACTCCCAGTCTCTCTCTCACTCTCTCACTCCCAATCAATCTCTCTCTCTCTCTCCCAATCTCTCTCTCTCTCTCACTCCCAATCTCTCTCTCTCTCTCACTCCCAATCTCTCACTCACACTCACACCCAATCTCTCTCTCTCTCACTCCCAATCTCTCTCTCTCTCTCTCTCAACTCCCAATCTCGCTCTCTCTCTCTCTCTCACACCCAATCTCACTCACTCCCAACTCTCACTCACTCCCAATCTCTCTCTCCTCTCACTCTCACTCCCAATCTCGCTCTCTCTCTCACTCACACCCCAAACTCTCACCACTCCCAATCACTCTCTCTCACTCCCAATCTCTCCTCTCACACTCCCAATCTCTCTCTCTCACTCCCATCTCTCTCTCTCACTCCAATCACTCTCTCTCACCTCCCAATCTCTCTCTCTCTCACATCCCAATCTCTCACTCTCTCACTCCCAATCTCTCTCTCTCACTCCCAATCTCTCTCTCTCTCTCACTCCCAATCTCTCTCTCTCTCACTCCCAATCTCTCTCTCTCTCTCTCTCTCACTCCCAATCTCTCTCTCTCTCTCTCTCTCACTCCCAATCTCTCTCTCTCTCTCTCACTCCCAATCTCTCTCTCTCTCTCTCTCACTCCCAATCTCTCTCTCTCTCTCTCACTCCCAATCTCTCTCTCTCTCTCACACTCCCAGTCTCTCTCTCTCTCACTCCCAATCTCTCTCTCTCACTCACTCCCAGTCTCTCTCTCTCTCTCACTCCCAATCTCTCTCTCTCTCTCTCACTCCCAATCTCTCTCTCTCTCTCTCTCACTCCCAATCTCTCTCTCTCTCTCTCACTCCCAATCTCTCTCTCTCTCACTCCCAATCTCTCTCTCTCTCTCACTCCCAATCTCTCTCTCTCTCTCTCACTCCCAATCTCTCTCTCACTCTCACTCCCAATTTCTCTCTCTCTCACACTCCCAATCTCTCTCTCTCACTCCCAATCTCTCTCTAACACTCCCAATCTCTCTCTTACACTGCCAGTCTCTCTTTCTCACACACTCCCAGTCTCTCTCTCTCTCTCTCACATTCCCAATCTCTCTCTCTCTCACTCCCAATCTCTCTCTCTCTCACTCCCAATCTCTCTCTCTCTCACACTCCCAATCTCTCTCTCTCTCTCTCACTCCCAATCTCTCTCTCTCTCTCTCTCACTCCCAATCTCTCTCTCTCTCTCTCTCACTCCCAATCTCTCTCTCTCTCTCTCTCACTCCCAATCTCTCTCTCTCTCTCTCACACTCCCAGTCTCTCTCTTGCACTGCCAGTCTCTCTTTCTCACACACTCCCAGTCTCTCTCTCTCACACTCCCAGTCTCTCTCTCTCACACTCCCAGTCTCTCTCTCTCACACTCCCAGTCTCTCTCTCTCACACTCCCAGTCTCTCTCTCTCTCTCTCACTCCCAATCTCTCTCTCACTCTCACTCCCAATCTCTCTCTCTCTCACACTCCCAATCTCTCTCTCTCACACTCCCAATCTCTCTCTTACACTGCCAGTCTCTCTTTCTCACACACTCCCAGTCTCTCTCTCTCTCTCACATTCCCAATCTCTCTCTCTCTCACTCCCAATCTCTCTCTCTCTCTCCTTCCCTCTCTCTCTCTCTCTCTCATTCCCTCTCTCCTTCCCTCTCTCTCTCTGTCTCTCTCCTTCCCTCTCTTTCTCTCTCCTTCCCTCTCGCTCCTTCCTCTCTCTCTCTCCTTCCATCTCTCTCTCTTTCCTTCCATCTCTCTCTCTCTCTCTCCTTCCCTCTGTCTCTCTCTCTCTCTGCTTCCCTCGCTCTCATTCCCTCTCTCTCTCTTCCCCCAGTCGCTCCCTCTCTCTCTTTCAACAACAACATGCCCTCAAAAAGCCTCGGCACCGCCGGGCTCCCCCCAGCTAGTTGAAACATATAAGATACTGAGGGGGCTCGACAAGGTAGATGCAGAGAGGATGTTACCCCTCGTTGGGAAATCTAGAACTCGGGGGCATAGTTTCAGAATAAAGGGTCGCCCTTTTAGAACTGAGATGAGGAGGAATTTCTTCTCTCAGAAGGTCGTTAATCTGTGGAATCCTCTGCCGCAGACAGCTGTGGAGGCTGGGTCATTAAATACGTTAAAGGTGGAGATAGAAAGATTTTTGCAAGATAAGGAAGTGAAGGTTATGGGGAGTAGGCAGGGAAGTGGCTTTGAGCCCAAGATCAGCCATGATCTTATTGAATGGCGGAGCAGGCTCGAGGGGCCAAGTGGCCCATTCCTGCTCCTATTTCTTATGTTCTTATGTCAGTTAGCAATGGAATACAGACACACTGGCGCCGGCCGGTTCTTAAAGGGGAGGGTCGATCTTGCTCTCCATCCACACCTTGCTCATTGCAGCCTTGAATCTTGGCCTGGAGAGACCTGTACATCAATTCTGCTGGAAAGAACAATGGAGAAGCCCAGGGAAAGAGCTCAGAGTGCAGCCCCCACAGTCTCTTCTAAATCGATGCAAGGAAAGTCAAATCAAAATGAACCTGCAAAGTGCTGCTCAGTACCCAAAACTCCTTCACACAGCGTTGAATCTCTCCAGAAGCCTCTCTCTCTCTCTCTCTCAGAATGCGTGGTGCAAAAATGTCGCCGACAAAAAAAGGCAGGAAGCGGCCGCCTTTAAATAGCGCTCTCCCAGTCCCTTCCTGACGGCAAAAAGTTCCCCTCTACCTGTCGTTGCCAGCGGCAGGCAGAAAGGCAGGGGGCCGCCAATATCCTGCGTCCCGGGCAGATGCATGACGTGCAGTTGAGCAACTGACGTCATGATCTGCGGGGCGCAGGAATTCGGCGGCCCCACGCTCTTTATCCTGTGCTGCCACCTCTGCTGCCGATTCCTTTCAGGCCCTGTCTCCTCTGCTGTTGATTCTTCCACCATTATTTGCAAAAATTGATACCAAGGGGAGAAATTGGACCTCATTGTTCATGTTTTACTGAGCAATTTCATGGACCAACATCCTCTGATACAAAGATCCCTGAAAGATGCCCAACCTGGCTCCTCTCAGTTGCACAGCACTCCTGAGGGCTGCTGCCAGCCTGCTATCAACCGCCCCCCCGTCCCCCAACCCAGCATTTACCGGATAGCTGCTGTCGACGAGGCAGGCTGCCAGAAAGTGGATTCCTTGCAACATGGGTGAGACGGCAGTTCACCCATAATATTAATTGAGGCCCGAGGATCAATTTGGGGTGGTCCTAGGGACGGCCTCTACAGGCGCCTGCAGCCAAAAAATGGGTGCGGGCCAAATTTATCCTCCAAAATATTTATTGAATATTTCCAGAACAACTCGGTTGCCCCTTTATTACGGAATGGTTTTGCCCTCTTTTTAATCATTGTTTTACTTATACAGTATTATTGCTCATAAATGTCCTTAATATTTCTTTTCATAGTATCCACTAGGCTTATTCATAGTACCTTCACTGCAAGAGATCATTGTACTGTACTGGGTTAGCACTCTGAGACTTGGATTTCATATCAAATAGATTGCTGTTATCCCATATTGATGAGATAATAGCCTTCTCCCCCTGTTGGTTTCTGTAATCCTATGTGAAATGAGTTTGGGCAGTCTTAATGCAGTTCCTAGTGGGAGAAGCCTCCCTATAATTAAACAATAATCGCATCAAAATGAATAATCTAATTCAGATGGAGCTCATAGATGGCTGTTTTGGGAAAAGGAAATGTCATGACAATGCAGTTTTTTCTTACTTTCTTTCTTTCTTTCTGTTCAAGTTCACTGTTGCTGTATTTTATTCTGTGTAATGTGTGCAGGGTCAGAGGGACCTGGGAGTTAATGTGCATAGGTCCTTGAAGGTGGCAGGACATATTGAGAGAGTGGTTAGCAAAGCATATGGGATCTTGGCCTTCATAAATAGAGGTATTGAGCACAAAAGTAGAGAAGTTATGCTGAACCTTTATAAAACACTGGTTAGGCCACAACTGGAGTATTGCGTCCAGTTCTGGTCACCACACTATAGGAAGGATGTGAAGGCCCTTGAGAGAGTGCAGAGGAGATTTACCCGAATGGTTCCGGGAATGGGGGATCTTAGCTACAAGGACAGGTTGGAGAAGCTGGATTTGTTTTCATTAGAGCAAAGGAGGTTGAGGGATGATTTGATAGAGGTGTACAAGATTATGACAGGTTTGGATAAGCCAATTACCTGCCTGTTAACAGGTATTTGAGAGTAGTTGACAGGCTATTTTTCAATTTTGCCGCTTCTGCCTCGGGCTTCCCCACGTCCGGACACCATGCCAGGTAAGTGTAGCGTGTTGTGAGTCTACTGTAATGTTACTGCATTGATGACAGCTGCAGGTGTTGTGTGAAGGATCCAATGGTGCACTGGTGAGTCTCAGAGGTAAGAAAATGTTGGGGAAATCATTTTTAATGCATTTACACATTTCTTTAGGCAACAAGTTTTGAAAACGATGTCTAGTGCCACCGCATTGGGACAACCTCTCTCACCAGTGACAGATCGCCCCTGTCACCTCATCTGCAGCTGCCATCTGTTCCAGCCTATGGAGGGAGTCATTGGAGAGCCTGGATGCAAGAGCTCACCTTTGTACAGTGATTGTCAGTGTTTGCAGCACCTCAATGCCGTCAAACACTGAGAAATGAGATATCAAAAAAAAATTGTGCGTGGTCCCTTTAAGAAAACTGGCAGATGACGCGTCATCAAATGACGTCATCTGACTGGCTTGCTCTTAATTGGCTGCAAGCCCGCAGGGGGGGCTTAACAAGGTCAAGGAACATAAAATCACGTCCGTGGGCCGGATGCAGTTGGAGACGGGACTGGAAGCCGGAAAGCACCTGACCCGCTCCTAACCCGCATCCATTGACAAAATCGCCGCCTATGATTCTAATGTCATTAAATAAAAATTACATGACATCAAGCAGTATGTCCTCACACATTGCCATGTGCCCTTCACCAAAGCAAATGGCCACAATTACTGTCTACATTTGCTGTCATCCAGACACGATGCTCATTTTTGTCAAATTTATCTGTGCTTTGTTAAGATTTTTCCAAGAAAAAAATTGAAAAATTCAGACATAAGAAGCATAAGTCTATCCATGTCCCAGATATGGCTGATGCTTTAATTTCAGAGCCAATAATGCATTCAAGGATTTTGTAATTTTTCTAGCTGCTATAATCCACCTCAGACCACACATTCCCTATCAGTCCACTGCAGGAACTTGCCCAGAGTTCAGGTTGGCTAATGGGAAGGGAGCTTTCTTGAGGGAGAAGGAGGGAGTAAGGGGCACACTGTCAGTCTTTTATTTTTCTTTAACATGAGCTAACTTGTAGGTTGAAATGAATGATCACATCTTTTTATGGGTTATGGGTTATGGGCCATTCAATGGCAATATGTGCCAATCAAAATGTTGTGGGGGATATTTTCCATCACGCAGTTACCCCACAATATTTAATCAGCAGCTCAACTTAATTGGTGCATGGAAGATGCTTCATCCTCAAAGAATGAGTATGACCCTACTCCGTAACGAATCTTTTTTTCAACAACTTACGTGAGGCACCTGCTCTAGATCGCTTTGCAATTGGGTAGCTGGCACTGCGCCTCCTTGCACCTGAAAGAGATATTGAATATTGCTGAAGAACAAGAAAATTCCTCTCCAACTCCCTCAGGTGATTGAAACCAGTCCATTAGATCACATTGACCATTTGTACGTTAACTATTAAATCACTTTGCCTTTTATGCTCATAACTTGCACTAGATTCTTTGACCAAGAAATTTGGTAGCCCCCAAAAACAGGCGGGGGGATAATGATGCGCGATCAACCTGCTCCCATTCAGAGGAATGCAGGCAGCACACGATCTTCCTGCTACCTGCTCATTTCCATGATTGCCACCTTCAGCCCAGCACTGAAGGTGCTGCTGAGTGGCTGAATGCTTAGCAGGGGGCTCAAGATCGTGCGAGGCTAGCCCCACGTAAAGCAAGCCTGTACTACTTAAAGGCAGTCTTAAAGGAGGAGTGCATTCTGCCTGCAGCAGCTCATTGAACTGGCTGGGGAAGATAGTGAAAAACATCAAATAATGGCACAACAGGGGAGAGAGCATGCACCAAGGTTCTTGGATGCAGCACTGGAGGTCTTGGTGCAGGAGGTGATAGGAGGAGAAAGGGTTAGGGTCGGGATTCAGATTTTTAACACTTTAACTTCCCACCCGACTCAAACCCACCTGTTTTTTGGGGTTAAAATTCCCCCTGTTAACTCTGTTTCTCTCTCCACAGTTGCTGCCTGACCTGCTGAGTATTTCCAGCATTTTCTGAAATTAATCAGCAACTAGCCTTAGAGTGGTTGCTGACCCCTTTAAATATCGCTGGTAGGGGGTCCTTGCTGCTGCTGAATGCATGTTGAGCTGTGTGAGGTTAACATAGGAGGTTAGCTGCAGAGTTGAGGACGGAAATGGCAGCGCTGGCGTCAAATCGACATTGCATGCTGATTGACATCACTATCTGCCTACTCTGCATACTCCTGGAGCACGCTCCCAGTGCCGACACCAACACCCTCAAAAAGTCCTGTTCCTGGGACTAGGGACAGGGTCACTGGCAAGGCTTGGAAGCTAAACTAGAGCCAGGCCTGGTTAGTACCTGGAGGGGTGACCATCAGGGAAGACCAGGTGCAGAAGGTCACGGAAGGAACCCCGAGGAGGGGCGGTTGGTGAGAAGGTCACGGAAGGAGGAGCGGCTGGTGAGCAGGCCCAGGTGTTGGGCCGAAGATTGTCGGACAGGAGGAATGGTGGAAATGGAATGGCGGCGCGCACCGACGCAGCGGCTTTGCTTCTCCCAGTCATGGGAGCTTGCAAGATCACATTTCGTTGTTCATGTACTTGTGCAATGACAATAAAGTTGAATTATTATTATTAAGATGGCCTCCGGTGCAGCACGCACCAGAAGTGTGCACACGCGGTGCGGATGCCATTTTTGTCACAAAACGGTACTGGTAGCGCCGAAAGATCAGGCACTACGTAGCTGCATCTTTCACCCTTTCTCTCTTTTTATGTCTAATATTATGGGCTAAAAGTTCGAGCACACTGGAATCCTGCCACGGCTAACGGCCGCCTGCTGAGAGAGTGCAGGCAGTATTGGTATTTTGATACTCATTAACACCAGCGTGGCATTGATTTTGTGATGTAATGCGCTCTTTCCAGTGCTAATCTCAGCAGGAGGCTGAAGGTCGTGTCTGCCTCCCACTTGCAGTGAAGGGGAACGGGGAAGAAAGGAGGAAACCTGTGGGCCATGCACGGAACAGTTGCTGTACCTGCTACAAAAATATTACCTGCCATCTGATATTTGTTGATTTTTTAATAGTTCATGAAATGAATGCATTATACAATAATCTTTCCCCATGGTTATTCCTGAAAGTGTTTACATGTGTAGCAATCGTGTCAGCTTTTAGTGGATCTTGCATACTCGACACAAAATAATTATTTGATACATAATTGGTTACGGAATTTTGAATAAATTAATTATAATTCCTTCAAATCTTAAACAGTTGAGTCCAAATTTGCTAGGGGATGATGCTATCATCATAAAGATAAAAGAGATCTTATCAGAGATGATCTTCAAATGTTGCAATGGAGTTCACCCATTGATTTACTGACCCACAAACACTGTAGGCCTCCTGGAAAGGTGCCAGAAAATGCAAACCCCTCCCGCCATTGATGGGCACAAAATGCAAGTATAAAAGAAGAACCTTGGCAAAGGAGGCGTTTGAAATTCCGGTGTTTTCCACCTTTCAACCTCCATCCTCATATACAATCTGCCAAGTCCTGTCAACTCCTTATGGCCGTTAACGCTGCTGAAATACTTATAGCGATTGCACGCACTGGCATGCTTTAGAGACGGCAGCAATAGGTGCAGCAAAATCCAAAATAGATGAGTAGGTGTCAACTCGGTGTTGCATGCTGATTGACGTCACGCTCCGACTCATTACAATACTTTTGGCGAGAACAGGCAACAGCAGCGCTGCCGACCTGCTGAAAATGGCAGCCGCTGCGGGACCTGCCAGCAGCGGGTGATAATGCGGTGGCCGCCATTTTTTCCCCGAATCTGGCGGTAACAGGTGACGCTAAACCCGCGAATTTTTAGGCCAAAGTTTAAATGGTTCTTAGTAAATTCCATAATCCCCCAGTGTCAGAATTAATTGAATATAGACCATATGATGGCACCTGATTGAAATTTATCTATTTGCACCCCGCAGCTGAGTCTCCAGCAGGATACATAATGGAGAGGTATTGTTAGCATCCGCAGAGACATTTTCCTGTGGGATGGAGCGCATTTTGAATTGCAAATGGAAATTAAACTTTAGAGAAAGAATTGAGATTCTATCTACAGAAATGAATGTACCATTTCCCCTTTTTTTTTTATATAAAAAAGGTCAATTTCATTCAATTCAAGCTTTTCTGTATTTTGAACTTACCTGGACCTGCTGCTGTTGGGGCTGCAAGCATTGGCATCCTTGGCAAAATTCTTGGAATGCGACTTGGAGGCTGGCTCCTGGGGCCTGAATAGAAAGATTTATGTAAGAAGTCACACAACACCAGGTTATAGTCCAACAGTTTTGTAGTGTCCGTGTGTAGATAAAGACACTGAAGACAGGAGTTGGTTCATAGGTATTTACTAAGCAAGTCTGGGGGGGGTTTCTAAAGGATATACACAATACACAGGCTTATATAGCCCAAGTGGCAATTACCGGCATTACTCACACCTGGGGCTCTTAAAGGCACATACACCACAATTGCTCTTAAAGGCACATACACCACAATTCCTCCCCTTTTAGTTAACCAGTACATCATATTTTTAAGTAATTATTAATTACATGTTATATGCAAAATAATATACATTGCTGTATTAATTAATTATAAGTTAGTCTCTCAGGAGGCTTCCTGACTCGGTCCGGATAACGCCTCGGGGGTGTAGTAGTTTCTGGTGGTGTAGTAGGTTCTTCTGGCAAGGCTGATTCGGCTTGAATGCCAGTGTCGGGTTCATCGGGTTCCAGTATCACCGGATCGGAGGTAGATATGGGTATCTCTACTTCATCGTTAAATGTATAGAGTGGTGGTGTAGGTTGTCCCTTTTCGGATAACTTGATGATTTGGTCAGCATGGCGCCTTATTATGCTTTCTCCGATGTCCACGGTATACATCAGTGGTCCTAGTCGTGTGCAGATAGTTCCAGGCTGCCATTTCTCGGTACGGTAGTCCCGGGCCAAAACCGGTTGGCCTATCTGGAAGGCCCTAGTTGGCCTTTCATTCATGCCCTGAAACTGTCGGTTCTCCACGTCCCTTCGGATGTTGGGCTTGACCAAATCCAGCCGGTATCTTAGGTTCCTATTGTAGAACATCATGGCGGGAGTTTGGTTGGTAACCATGTGTGTTGCATTCCTATATGCAAATAAGAAGTTATCCACCTTGTGCTGAAGTTTTATGTCTTCATTACCCATGGCCTTTATGGCCTTCTTGAAGGTCTGGACAAACCTTTCAGCCAATCCATTGGTGGCGGGATGGTATGGGGCGGACGTGTAGTGCTTTACCCCATTGTTCTTTAAGAACTTTCTGAATTCTTCGGACACAAATTGCGGTCCATTATCAGAACATATCTGTTCCGGCAGCCCATTCCTGGCAAATATGGTCCTTAATACTGTGATGGTTTTTTCCGTGGTGGTGGAGGACATCTTTATTACCTCCGGCCACTTGGAGTGTGCATCAACTGCGATTAAGAACATTGAGTCCATAAATGGACCAGCAAAGTCGATGTGCACCCTTTGCCAGGGAGATGAGGGCCACTCCCATGGATGTAGAGGGGCCTGTGGCGGAGCATTTTGGACCTTCTGGCATCCTAGGCAGCTCTTGGTCATGTCTTCGATGTCTCCATCGATACCTGGCCACCATACAAACGCTCTGGCTAGGTTCTTCATTTTCACTCCACCCAGATGCCCCTCGTGAAGCTCCTTTAGTACTTTATCCTGGAGTTTGGGTGGAATCACCACTCTGGATCCACACATTAAGGTTCCTCGGCACACTGACAGTTGTTCTCTTCTTTGCGAGAATGCTGGTAACAGTGGTTCGCCATGTGCTGGCCATCCCTTCATTGTTAAATCGTAGACCCGTGAGAGAGTAGGGTCATTTCTTGTCTCCCTTTCAATGGCAGAATTTGTCACCGGTAGACATTCCACTATGGTAGAGTGGAATATCTCCACTGGGTCTACTGTAGGTGCCTCTTCTATCGTTGGCAACGGTAGGCGCGATAAACCGTCAGCATTCCCATGCTGTTTTGACCCTTTGTATTCAATGTTGTATTGGTGTGCCCCTAGAAAAAGGGACCACCTCTGTAATCTTTGTGCTGTCATAATGGGAACACCTTTTTTAGGGTTGAATATGGAGATGAGGGGTTGATGGTCAGTCAGCAAGGTAAATTTTTGTCCATGTAGGTAATCGTTGAATTTCTTCACTCCCCATACCAGGCTGAGTGCTTCCCTGTCTATTTGGGCATAGTTACGCTCAGCTGAGTTTAATGAGCGTGACGCAAAAGCTATCGGCCGTTCTGAGCCATCAGGGAATTTATGGGATAATACTGCTCCTATGCCGTAAGGGGATGCATCGCACGCCAGTCTGATTGGTAGTGATGGGTTGTAATGAGCCAAAACTTTCTCGGATGTGATTAAGTCTTTACATTTATGGAAGGCACGTTTACAGTCTTCGTTCCATTTCCAAATCACTCCTGTCTGTAGAAGATCATTAAGGGGGTGTAGAATAGTTGATAAGTTCGGTAAAAATTTATGATAGTAATTTATCAATCCCAGGAATGACCTTAATTGTGAAACATTTTCAGGTGCTGGGGCTTTTATAACTGCTTCAATTTTTTCAGGTGACTTATGCAACCCTTCCTTATTAATTATGTGGCCACAATATGATATCTGATTTTGGAAAAATTCGCACTTGGGGTGATTTGCTCGTAGGCCCCGTTCTTTCAGCCTAGTGAGCACCTGCTCCAAATTGGCAAGGTGCTCGTTGTCGTTTTCTCCTGTTATAAGGATGTCGTCTAGGTAGCATTGAGTCCCCGGAATCCCTTGCAGGACTTGCTCCATAGCTCTTTGCCAGATAGCTGGAGCTGATGCTACTCCAAAAACCAGTCGATTGTACTGGTACAGGCCTTTGTGTGTGTTTATTGTGAGATACTTTTTAGAGGTCTCCTCAACCTCCATCTGTAGATAGGCCTGTGCCAAGTCAATTTTTGTGAAACGTTTCCCTCCGGATAGTGAGGCGAAAACATCTTCTATCCTCGGAAGAGGATACTGTACCGTGTGAAGGACCGGGTTTACAGTCACCTTAAAGTCCCCACAGATGCGAATTTTTCTCTGTTCCTCAGAGTTATTTTTCAATGCTTTTTTCATGACTGGAATGATGGGTGTTGCCCATTCGCTCCAATCTATTTTGGATAATACGCCTGCCTTTTCCAAATTCTCCAGCTCTGCCTCGACCGCCGGACGTATTGCGTATGGTACCGGTCTTGCCTTAAAAAATTTGGGAATTGCTGCATCGTCCACTTTTATAGAGGCGGTGATGCCTTTCAAGGTTCCTAGTTTCTCTTGAAACACTTCTTTGGCATTGGCCAAGATGTCTTTTAATCGTTCAGGTATGATGTCATCATTGTTTTTTTCTTTACTGGTCACCGTCAGTGCCTGAATGGAGTGCCAGTCTAAACGTATCTTCCTTATCCATTCCCGTCCCAACAACGGTGGACCACCATCTTGTAGAATGTATAAATACAACTTTTGTATTTCTTTGCCGTTGTATACCACAGGCACCCTTATTTTTCCTTTGGGGTATACTTTCTGCCCCGTATATGTTTTTAAGATAATGGATGTGTCTTTTAGAGGTATATGCGAAAATAGCCTCTCGTAATCTCGTCGATTTATTATGGTTAGAGCTGATCCTGTATCTAGCTCCATTTTAACTGGGGACCCTGCTATTGTGAGGGTAACCCAAATGGTTTGGTAATCCTCTTTGGCAAGTACATTATGTAATTTGAGACAGCTTAGTCTCTTGTTTCCGGAGTCGCTATCGCTATTCTGGTCTTCGGAGCTATTGTCCGTCATCATTTGTACCTTCCTGTATTTTTCTTTATTGATTTTTTGTTTTCTGTCCGTGGATTTATTTTGTCCAGATTGGCATACCCGTGCAATGTGTCCAATCTTACCGCATTGCCTGCATGCTTTGCTCTTGAACCAGCAGTCCCTCTGGTTATGGGTGGATCTGCCGCAGCGATAACATCTTCCGAACTCCTGTGTCATTTCATGGGTGCCGAAGTCCTGTGTCTTTTGTTGTATCTCTGCAGCTCCTTTTGCTGCTGCTTCGTATGATACAGCCATACTGAAAGCTTTGTCCAATGTTAAATCTTTTTCAGAAAGCAGTCTTTTTTGTGTTCCTTCACTTAAGAGACCGCAAACAAATTTGTCTCGAAGATAATCCGATAGTCCTGCTCCGAATTGGCAGTACTTTGATAGCTTTCTTAATTCGGTTAGGTAATTAGCGTTACTTTCATTCTTGTGTTGATTTCTCTTGAAGAACTTGAATCGTTCCGCTATCAGCAGCAGTGTTGGGTTTAAATGCTCCTGCAGGATATCCACAATTTCTTTAAAATTCTTGTCCTTTGGTTTGGCTGGAGTGATTAAGTTTCGTAACAGCCCGTATGTCTTCGCGCCCATTAAGTTCAGAAGTACTGAAGCTTTTTTTTCATCTGCTATTCCATTTGCGGTGCAATAAACCTCTACTCTTTCCACGTATGTGGTCCAATCTTCTATTTCGCCATCAGAAGCATCAATATTACCAGATTTAGGCATTTCAGAAAAGATATGGCGCTTCCCGCGCTTTTTTTTTTCTGTGTAGCAACGATATGGCGCTTCCCACGCTTTCCCGTCGCTGCTACTGATAACAACGCTGTTTTACTGTGGTTTCCGTTTATTCACTGTTGGAGACTCGTTCCCGACGGAGGTCTAAACGCTGACCTGCTTGCCGCGCCGGCCGTCTCCCGAGTGCACCCTCCCAGTCCGTTATTGCTTGCCTCCGATTTCGCTGCCTGTCTCAGCTGTAGAGCCCGCCGCTGGAGCCCCAGCCTGACGCCCAGGAAGGATTAGCGCAGTACCTGCCACCAGCTTGGCCAGCTGGTGAAACCACAGTTTCTCTTACTTCCTTGAGTCTTCTGGACGCTGGAGGAATCGATGTCCTTGAGGTGCTGCCGAATTGCAGGTAAGTCCGTTTCCACTTCGTCGCCACTGTAGTGTCCGTGTGTAGATAAAGACACTGAAGACAGGAGTTGGTTCATAGGTATTTACTAAGCAAGTCTGGGGGGGGGGTTCTAAAGGATATACACAATACACAGGCTTATATAGCCCAAGTGGCAATTACCGGCATTACTCACACCTGGGGCTCTTAAAGGCACATACGCCACAATTGCTCTTAAAGGCACATACACCACAAGTTTTATTTGAAATCACAAGCTTTCGGAGCGCTGCTCCTTCGTCAGGTGAAGTGGAGAGATGCATAAAGACACAGCTTATATAGTCAGAGAATAATGCCAGATGATTACAGGTAATCTTTCTAACTGCCATTTATCACACCTCGGCAGAGAGATAATCACAGCAATCAAAGGTGTGAATGGTGTTCAAACAGGTCAGTCAGGAAAACATTACATCAATGAACAATGAGGTGGGGTCACAAGGGGTCAAATGTTGCAGATGCTGGGGTCTGTATGAAAAACAAAAAACAGACAAAAAAACATTTTTTTTGCTGGAAATCACAGCAGGTCTGGCCACATCTGTAGCGAGAACAAGCCAATGACGACTCGAGTCTGGATGACCCTACATCAGGTGGGGTTACATGTAGCGTGACATGAACCCAAGATCCCGGTTGAGGCCGTCCTTATGAGTGTGGAACTTGGCTATCAGTTTCTGCTCTATGATTTTGCGTTGTCGTGTGCCTCGAAGGCCGCCTTGGAGAATGCTTACCCGAAGATCGGAGGCTGAATGTCCTTGACTGCTGAAGTGTTCCCCGACTGGGAGGAAACACTCCTGCCTGGCGATTGTTGCGCGGTGTCCGTTCATCCGTTGTCGCAGTGTCTGCATGGTCTCGCCAATCTACCATGCTCCGGGGCATCCTTTCCTGCAACGTATGAGGTAGACAACGTTGGCCGAGTCACATGAGTATGTACCATGTACCTGGTGGGTGGTGTCCTCACGTGTGATGATGGTATCTGTGTTGATGATCTGGCATGTCTTGCAGAGGTTGCCGTGGCGGGGTTGTGTGGTGTCGTGGTCGCTGTTCTCCTGAAAGCTGGGTAATTTTCTGCGAACGATGGTCTGTTTGAGGTTAGGCGTCTGTTTGAAGGCGAGCAGTGGAGGCGTGGGGATGGCCTTAGCGAGGTGTTCGTCGTCATCGATGACATGTTGAAGGCTGCGAAGAACATGGCGTAGTTTCTCTGCTCCGGGGAAGCACTGGACGACGAAGGGTACTCTGTTGGTTGTGTCCCGTGTTTGTCTTCTGAGGAGGTCTATGCGATTTTTTGCTGTGGCCCGTCGGAACTGTCGATCGACGAGTCGAGCGTCATACCCCGTTCTTACGAGGGCGTCTTTCAGCATCTGTAGGTGTCCATCGCATTCCTCCTCGTCTGAGCAGATCCTGTGTATTCGCAGGGCTTGTCCATAGGGGATGGCTTCTTTAACGTGGTTAGGGTGGAAGCTGGAGAAGTGGAGCATCCTGAGGTTGTCCGTGGGCTTGCGGTAGAGTGAAGTGCTGAGGTGTCCGTCTTTGATGGAGATTCGTGTGTCCAAGAATGAAACCAATTCTGAGGAGTAGTCCATGGTGAGTTTGATGGTGGGATGGAACTTGTTGATGTTATCGTGTAGTCTTTTCAGTGATTCTTCGCCGTGGGTCCATTGGAAGAGGTACGGCGGAAACCTTATTTACACACGTTAACAGGGTTTCCACCACACTTCCAGTGAAGTAACGCCAGCAGAGTGAGAGCAGCTGAGGAGAATTTACTGGCTGTTGACTTTTTTTCTTTTTTTACAGATGCTGCCTGACCAGCTGAGCGCTTCCAACATTTTCTGTTGTTCCAGATTTCCAGCATCTGCAGTATTTTGCTTATGTTTTGCAAGTTTTATCGTGTTCCCTATATTTTGTGAAATTTATAAAACCAGCATCTTCAAATTGGTATATAAAAAGCACAGCCAAAGCATGAGGGAAAAATCCATTTCCCTGATAGCTCCAGTGAGCAGGAAGGATGTTCCCAATGGTCGGGGAGTCCAGAACCAGGGGTCACAGTCTAAGGATAAGGGGTAAGCCATTTAGGACAGAGATGAGGAGGAATTTCTTCACCCAGAGAGTGGTGAACCTGTGGAATTCTCTACCACAGAAGGCAGTAGAGGCCAATTCATTAAATATATTCAAGAAGGAGTTGGATATATTCCTTAAGGCTAACGGGATCAAGGGATATGGGGAGAAAGCAGGGACAAGGTACTGAATTTGGATGATCAGCCATGATCGCATTGAATGGCGGAGCAGGCTCGAGGGGCCGAATGGCCTACTCCTGCTCCTATCTTCTATGTTTCTATGTGAGAAATTTTACAGAAGAGTATCAATAGACAAATCCTACATTAGGTTATCCTTCCTAACTTGGATCCTTTTAATGATGTTTCTGAAATTTGCATGCCCGGTTGTATTTCCTATAGTGCAAAAACAGTAAAACGACTTTATTGTATTTCATTTTGAATGTATATTTTTCCAATCAGTTTTATTTTCTCTTGTCTCCCCAACTTCTGCATGTACTATCCCTAGTCAAGAGGACTAGCAGGCCTCTGCCTTGCCAATGCTACTCTTCAAATGGAAGATGAAATGTGAGTTCCCTGTAATCATATATCTGTTTGAGTATGAGAATTAAGAGATATTCCCTGAACATCAATGGTGCTATTACACAGTAAGGCAGAGTTTGTATGTTGGCAGTGAGCTGTTGAATGCTCCTGATTTTCCCTCTTGTGGTTTGATGCCAGATTATTAGGAACACAAACAATTATATGACATAAAAATAACACATTACCTGCTGCTTTTCCTTTTTTGATGATATAACCCAGATCTGCAACTTTCTGTGTTAGGATATGAGGGTAACCTACCCAGAACTGCCAATATTGGATTAGTCCTCAGCGTGAGGCTTTCACTCACGACAAATATACTTGAGCCATTCGTGTCCAAACATAAACATGCCTAAAAGTGCAAGCTATGTCTGCCACATGGACTTTAGTATATGTTTGCTTTTTTATCTAGTTTTCCCCGTCTTTCTCTCTATACCTCCGTCTCCCTTTTTCAGTACTTCTCTTTCTCTCTTCACAGCCCACCTACCCGAGGGAATTGCAAGTATTTTCTCTTGTTTATTTTTGCTCGAGGGCCTCCAGTTGCAATAGAATGTTTTTATAATGACTTTGTTGGGATAGCCCCATCGCTATTGTGTTTTCATGCTTTCTGTTAGTGGAGAAAGAAAGGGAAATGCCATATTTCACACACACAGGAGCTTGTGACCCTCAGGTGGAAGATTATAATCTCCCATATGGGAGAGCAAATGTGGGGCAGTCGCTAGGCTTGATATAACTTATTAGCACATTGTGTTAGCTCTATGAACATCCGAACAATGAGGGACAAGAAAATACCCTGTGGTCCAAATAGCCTGTCCCACACCTTGTGTATTGTAGTGTATGTACCCGTTTACCTTTAAGGGAACTATTGAATGTAACCGTTCGCCTTTATGAGCACTATTTTAGGTGTGGCACTATTTGTTGGCTCATGTATACTGTAATACCGATAGTGACCACACCAGTATATAAGGGTTGTGATACGTTAACTAGGGCAGATTCGCCCGAACCTCTGAATAGTAAAGACCTGTTTTATTTGTTAATCTTGGAGTCTGTGTATTATTTGCAATACAACCCACAGACTTAACAATGGCGACGAGGACGATCGTACCCTGCGGCAACAGTACTTCCTAAGCTACTAAGGAGCGTCGAAGTGAGGCAACCGCCTTCGTCGTGCTGCTGGAAGAACACACGAGGCTGCAGCAACAGACAGGAAGCAGACTAGCAACGAAAGTTCATCAGCAACAGGCACAACTACCCTTTTACCACGGTGCGGAGTGCGTCGATCAACTAACAAAAGAAAGCAACCGGCGACCGCAACGACTGTGAGTAGGGGAAAGTGTGGAAAATATCCGGAGGATAAGGGCAGTGACCACCACGGTCGAGGGGGTGAAAAAGGCCGGACAGCGACCGGGATCACAAGGCGCGGTGGCGATAAATAAATAAATAACTAAATAACCCGCGAAGAATCAGCCGCAGCCGGGGAGGAAAGGGCCGGACTGCGGGAGGTCGGGGAGAGGCGTTTGAATCCGCTGAGCGAGAGCCCGAGAGGGAGCGAGCAAGAGCCGCGCGAGCGGGTGAGCCAGAGCCCGAGAGGGAGCAAGCAAGAGCCGCTTCGAGCGGGAGGCGCTTCGCGAGCCAGCGATCGCACCAGCGATAAGGGCCGAGAGCCGCTTCGGGCGAGAGGCGCAGCGCGGGCCATCGATCGCATCCACTGATAAGGGCCGGGCCGCTTTGAAGTGAGGGGCGCAGCCGGGCCATCGATCGCAATCCCTGATAAGGGCCGCACTCGGGCTGGTAGGGCAGAGTCGGCAGACACTGAAGGCGCGAGAGCCGCGGTGAACAGCGCGGGCCATCGATCGCGGCGGAGATAAGGGCCGCACTCGGGCTGAAAGACAGCGTCGGGGGTCGGGTGAAGACCGCCAAGCGCGGGAAAACCGCCATTGAAGTGGGCGGGGAGAGCGAGAAGCGCGGGAAAGCCGCCATTTTTCACGGGGAAACCGCTGGGGAAGAAGACAGAAGCGGGAAACCGCCATCTTAGAAAATTAATAAGAATTTTCAGAAATGCTGGTGTGTTCTCAAGAAGAGAGGAAAAATAAGAATAAGTAAAGCAATACTTGTGTTGTTCTCAAGAAGAGAAGAAGATGCCTAAGCGAGGAAATATTAATGATTTTAATGCTGAAATAGAAGACTGGGCCACGTATGTGGAACGCATAGAAATATATTGCGTAGCCAACGAAATTGAGGATGACGACAAGGCAATAACTTTGTTAAATTCGATGGGAGCAAAAACATACGGGCTCTTGAAACATCTAATAGCACCAGTTAAACCAGTGGACCAGACCTTCGAAGAGATCGTAGCAGTGCTGAAGGATCACTTGAACCCCACACCGTTGATGCTGGCTGAACGATTTAAATTTTACGCAAGAACCCAGAGGAAAGATGAAAGCAATGCGGAATACTTAGTCGAACTGCATAAGCTAGTGAAATACTGCCAGTTTGGAGGGAATTTGACAGAGGCGCTGCGGGACAAGTTCGTATGCGGCTTGGCCAAAGAAGGAACGCAGAAGCGACTTCTGGAAGAAAACGACCTCACACTGGACAGGGCTGTCCTCATAGCTTCATCGCACGAAGCCGCAGCGAAAGGAACGGCGGAAATGCAGCTAAAGGCGGCGGCACTCGGGGTGGACCAAATTACTGCAAGCACTTCCAAATGCTACCGTTGTGGAAAGACAACGCACGACCAGAATCAGTGCTGGTTTAAGAACCAAGAGTGCAGAAAATGTGGCAAACTGGGTCACATCGCGAAGGTATGCAGGTCCGGAAAGAAGACCAACAAGCAAAGGAAGCCACCACCACAAGAAAAGTACAACAAGGTACATCAGGTGGCTGAAAAGAGTTCAGACGAACAAAATTCGGACTCAGACCCAAACAGCCAGGAGCTGGATAGTCTGAGAATCCACAATGTGGGTAAAGTAACTGATCTACAGACGATCTGGGTCACACTAAAAATAGCTGGAGTCCAAGTACGAATGGAGCTGGACACGGGATCAGCTGTATCAGTCATCAACCAAAAGGACTACCACCGGCTATTCTCTCACATACCCTTAAGAAATACCAAGTTCGTATTACAGACATACACGGGGCATAACGTATACCCCATGGGGAAAATAAGAGTCAAGGTGAGAGATAGGGGTAAAGTACACCCAAGAATGAATTTGTACGTACTACCTGAGGGAGGACCACCACTTCTAGGACGGGAGTGGATCAGGAAAATAGACATGGAATGGCACTACCTACAAGCAATGACGAGTGAGGACTCGGTGCAGACAAGCAGCTCAGACTCCGAGCCGGAAGACGATAAGTCCAGCTTACGTATGAAAAACAAGGTTAACATGAACTCACGGACTAAGGTTGGAAAATCGATGGCGTGCATAAAGACAGAGAATTCTGAGTCTGTTCAAGTTACAGACATATGCATTACGGAGGAACACCGGGCTCGAACTCAACGTTATTTCAAAGTACGACAACAATTAGAACAATTAAGTTACCGCCTCGTACAAGAGATGAAAACAATGAAAAAGTTCTATGACACCGAATGGGAGAGTCTGGAAAGACAACAGAGCCTACTGGCTCAAGCAGAGAGCGACCATAGAGCCATCGTGACCAATTACCGATCACATCTCCCTTATGATGTTCAGGAGTTAGAATATTTGCATGATCTAGAGATACAGCAGAAGGGCAAACCACGCTACACTGAGGATTTTGTTCTGCAATTGGAGACGGAGCTAGTGCAGGCAAGGTTAAGAGAAGTTGAATCGCAGTGTGCTCTTAAGGAGATGCAGAAACAAATCTTGGACATGGAAAAGAGAAACGCTTCTTTACCTGATGTGAATAATGTGGACATGTTGCGAGAGGGGATTATTGAGGCGAAACTGAAAGAAGCTAAGCAAAGGATGTTGGAACTTGAAACACAGAACCAAATCAGCAGAAATCAGCTATGTCGAGCAGAGAAGGAGTGCTATGGTCTACATGAGAAGGTGCAATATCTCTCAGCCCAGAATAAGGGGCTACTCACTCAGTTAAATGAGAGTAAACGGGAAATGGCTGAGATAGACTGCAAGAATAAAGAAGAATTGATGGCAGTGAGACTTCGAGAGGCAGATAGCATAGCAGCCTTGGCTGAACTCCAACAGGAAATTGCAAAAAAAAACCAATTGCAGAGGAATCTTCAGGAAGCCAGGATTTTATTCCAGTCCTTCTCTACGACTCCTTACAAGCAGAGTGTGAGAAGTTGAAAGAACAGTATGGACAGGCCCAGGCTACAAGGCTGGAGGGGATTAACTCGGCAACCCCCGAAAAGCTAGTTTCAGTAGAAGCATATGAACAACTAAAGGTTGAACATGAGCAAGAAGTCCAAAGGCTGCAGGAAATGTTTGATGAGCTCCAGGCCAAGGCTGCCTCATCGATAAAGATTCCATCCATAGATGAAACATTAGTGGTGGAAGAGGAGAGGGGTTTGGAGCTCTCAAAAGTTATTGAAATAGCTGAGGTTGCAACACAGACTGAGAAGATGGCAGCAGAGCAACCCTTGGATACCAAAAGTACGCTGACTCACGTCAATGTAGAACAACAGACCGCTGAAACAGCTGCTCCGGTAGAGGGATTGAATAGTCCGATCAATCAATCTCCAAAGGAAGTTGAAGTATTAAAATCACAAATGAGGTCACACAGAATCACAGAAACCCCACAGTGCAGATAGAGGCCATTTCGGCCCATCGAGCCTGCACCGACACATATCCCACCCGATCCCCGTGACCCCTACACCAACACATATCCCACCCTATCCCTGTAACCCCACGTATTTAATCCCCCTAACACTAAGGGTCAATTTATCATAGCTAATCAACCTAACCTGCACATCTTTGGACTGTGGGAGGAAACCGGAGCACCCGGAGTAAACCCACGCAAACACGGGGAGAATGTGCAAACTCCACACAGACAGTCGCCCGAGGCCGGATTCGAACCCGGGTCCCTGGCGCTGTGAGGCAACAGTGCTAACCACTATGCCACCATGCTGGTCATTAGTAAACGACTTGCTGAAAGCCCAGAAAAAGCTGGATGAAGAGGTACACATGAAGAAGTCTCTTCAGGAAAGATGTCTGGATTTGGAACAAGAGCTGGCTAACGTCCAGCTGGGTATGGAGGAAATAGACGACCCTCTCGCTGGCCTAGCTCAGGACGACACCGAATATTACCATGACCTGGTGGACTACACCGAATATTACGATGTCCTGTCCTGCCCAGCTTGTAACTTCGACTCCCAAAGTGCAGAAATCATGGAGGAGCACCAAAAGTCTACGGAACATCGGGAGAAGGTGGCTCTACTACGGAAAAAGGAGGAAGAGAAGGAGGAACTGCGCATGCAGCTGGCAGCTGACAGTGGAGCCCAGAGAGTCTCCAAGAAGCAGAAAAGGAAAAGTCGAAACAGAAGATGACCCATCTGAACCATTATCACCTCTACCAGATCACACACGTGGTCCCTCCGAACGGAGCCAAATCAGTTCGGAAGTTCAAACTGTTAAATCCATGGAAGGACTATTGAATGAGTCACTCCAGCAATGTGAACCGACTACACCACAGAGACTGAATCTGTGAACTGTTTTCCGCAGAGACTGAATCTGTGATCTGTTTTGACATGAAGTTATATATGTTATTATGTTATGTTAAACATGAAGTTATATGACGTTGACTCCATCGAGAGTATATCTGTAAATTGTTATATGACGTTGACTCCATCGAGAGTATATCTGCAAACTGTTTATATAAAGTTGAAGATTGTATGTTTAACGGGATTCTGTAAGTAAAAAGCTAAAAAGGGAGGATTGTAGTGTATGTACCCGTTTACCTTTAAGGGAACTATTGAATGTAACCGTTCGCCTTTAAGAGCACTATTTTAGGTGTGGCACTATTTGTTGGCTCATGTATACTGTAATACCGATAGTGACCACACCAGTATATAAGGGTTGTGATACGTTAACTAGGGCAGATTCGCCCGAACCTCTGAATAGTAAAGACCTGTTTTATTTGTTAATCTTGGAGTCTGTGTATTATTTGCAATACCACCCACAGACTTAACATGTATCACAATATATACATTTCCAACCCCACCCAAAACCATGTATTGCACCATAAAGCCACCTTAAAAAATATAGTCCACATATTTTCTTTCCAATACTCACAAATCTCTTGTGCCCTTGCACCTTCCAGAAACTCAGATGGTAAAGTTTCAACAGGCACTGAAAATAAAAGCACTGAGTTTAAACTTTGCAAATCAAACAATTCCTCAATGCATAAGTACAATATTGACCAAATAATTATTGAAATGATTTTTTAAAGAACTCTTGCAAGTTGATTTTCATCAGTCAGTCTAGATGCTTACCATTTTGTTTGCCCAAGATCGTGAATAAATTAGGCCTAAAGATTAAAATGCAGTTACGGTCCCCAGAAGGTGAACATTGGCCCTTGAAATTCTGTTTACGCCGTTCCCCTGGGGGTGGGGGTAGGGGTGGGGGAGGTGGATTCTGCTGGTCTCCCCCCAAAGTTACAGCAGAAGAACCCCTGATGAATTGCAGGACCATACTGATGTTTTAATTTATGTCCACAGTCCCTTTTGTTATTCTCTGATGGCATATTAACATTATCACAACTATGGATAATGTCAGGAGATGGTGCTTTTCCCAGAGAATAGGCGACCTCTGGAATAGGCTGCCATCTCGTGCGGTGGATGCTGATTAGCTGAATTCCTTCAAGCGAGAGCTGGACCTGTTTCTGGCTGGGGCGGCGATCACCTCTTACAGAAGGTCGGCACTGCAGGGAATTCAGGGCCAGAGTGATCTCCTGGACTAGTTTTGATCGCCTAGATGGGTCGGAGAGGAATTTCCCAGATTTTTTTTTCCCAAATTGGCCAGGGTTTTTTATCTTTTTTTTGCCCCTCCCAAGAGATCATATGGTTTTGGGTGGGGTGGAGTGTACATGTTGTGATACACAAGGTATCGCAATTGTGTGGGATAGGCTTGATGGACCAGATGGTCTTTACCTGTCCGCCATTGTTCGTGTGTTCGTATGATTAAATTGAAAGGGATTAAGGGATTAAGTTGACTTCGTAATGAGTTATTCCTTATCACAATGAAGGACTTTCTTGGTGTATAAAGACCAACTGGCTTTTGGTGTCTCAGACTGACCAATAGCAGTGAGTTGAGCACCAGTGACACCGATGAACCTCAATGTTCATATAAGCCTTCTGAAAAGGGTAAGAGAAAGGCTACAAAGATCAAGAAGACAATGTCGGAGGCACAGCCAAGGAATCAAGAGAAGCAGCGTGCGATCCTTATAAGGGACTCTATCATCAGACATACAGACAGCACCCTATGTAGAGGTAAGGCTCTGTCAAGAGCAGTCTTTTGTCTTCCAGGGGCCAGGGTGGCAGATCTCAGTGATCATGTGGATGACCTAATTAAAGGTGAATGCCAAGGTACTGTAGTAGGTTTACAAATTGGTACTAATGATATCATAGATAGAAATCCATTTGTTTTGTAGGATTCTTACAAGGATCTCATTACAGACCTCCAGAGTGAGGGTGCAAGGATAGTAGTCTCGGAGCTATTATCAATCATGTTCAGATCACAGGAGAGAAACAGCCGAATCATCGGATTCAACATCTAGCTTTAGGATCTTTGTAAAAAGAAGCTCCACTTTGTTGACAATGGGGACATGCTCACTCGACAAGGTAAGCTGTTGGCCAGTTTCAAATTTATACTGCATTGCTTTTTAACATTAGATTAGAATTGCCCTCTATGTTTCTGTGGGATGAATTACAAAACTACTATTCAATTGAAAGTTTTTGATGTTGTCAGAAGCTATGAAAATATTGGTAGTGATAGGAAAACATGTAACAATTCCAAGGCCTAAAAATTCGGTTGCTTTGCGCCTCCTGTTAGCGCCCTCTTAGGGCGCAAAGCAACCAACACCCAGGCGCGGTGCCGCCAACGTCTCCCGTGAAATTCAGCGGGAGGTTAGCGGTGGCAGTAACCATTAGTGCAGCGCCACCGGCAATGACGTCATATTCCCTCGATATTCCATCACAGCTCCCCAAGAGGGATGCGGGGTGCTTCCAGTAGCGCCCCGCTTCCCTCTTGGGGCGCTACCGCTGAATTTCGGCCGCGGGGTGCTAATTTTTTTGGGGCGCTAAAAGTAGCGCCCTGGCGAAGTTAGCGCCCCAAAGGGGGCACGACTCAATTTTCCCCCCAAGTGTCTACATTAGAAAAAGCACCATAACAATCGTTGCAAAAAGTGAGACAAACAAAATACAAGCCTTCCCTGCTGATGCCAACACGTGATAATAGTCTAAAATCATAAGTATACATTGTATTAACTAAAAGTTACCATGGAGGAACTTAGAATCATAGAATCATACAATGGTTACAGCACAGAAGGAGCCATTCGGCCTGTCAAGCCCGCGCTGGCTCTCTGCAAGAGCACTTCAGCAAGTCCCACTCCCCCTGGTCTTTCCCGCAACCCTGCAAATTTTTTCCCCTCAGGTACTTATCCAATTCCCTTTTGAAAGCCACAATTGAGTCTGCCTCCACCACCCTTTCAGGAAATACATTCCAGAGCCTAACCACTCGCGTAAAAAAGTTTTTTCTTACATCGCCTTTGGTTCATTTGCCAATCACCTTGAATCTGTGTCCTCTGGTTCTCAATCCTTCCGCCAATGGGAACAGTTTCTCTGTATCTACTCTGTCTAGACCCCTCATAATTTTGAATACCTCTATCAAATCGCCTCTCAACCTTCTCTGCTCTAAGGAGAACAACCCCAGCTTCTCCAGTCTATCCACATAACTGAAGTCCCTCATCCCTGGAATCATTCTCGTAAATCTTTTCTGCACCTTCTCTAAGGCCTTCACATCCTTTCTAAAGTGTGGTGCCCAGAATTGGACAAAGTACTCCAGTTTGACGCTGAACCTGTATTTTATAAAGGTTCATCATAACTTCCTTGCTTTTGTACTCTATGCTTCTATTTATGAAGCCCAGGATCCTATATGCTTTTTCAACTGCTTTCTCAACCTGCCCTGCCACCTTAAATGATTTGTGCACATATACCCCCAGGTCTCTCTGTTCATCCACCCCCTTTAGGATTGTACCCTTTAGTTTATATTGCCTCTCCTTGTTCTTCCTACCAAAATGTATGACTTCGCACTTTTCTGTGTTAAATTTCATCTGCCACGTATCCACCTATTTCACCAGCCTGTCTATGTCTTCTTGAAGTCTATCACTATCCTCCTCACTGTTCACTATACCTCCAAGTTTAGTGTCATCTGCAAATTTTGAAATTGTGCCCTGTACTCCCAAGTCCAAGTCATTACTATATATCAAGAAAATGTGCCTTTCATGTGGCACTTTATCAACGCCTTTTGGAAGTCCATATACACCACGTCAACCGCATTGTCCTCATCAACCCTCTTTGTTACCTCATCAAGAAACTCGATCAGGTTACTTAAACACGACTTGCCTTTAACAAATCCATGCTGGCTTTCTTTAATTAATCCACACTTCCAAGTGACTGTTAATTTTGTCCCGGATTATCATTTCTAAAAGCTTCTCCACCACCCAGGTTAAACTGACTGGCCTGTAGTTGCTGGGTTTATCTTTACACCCTTTTTTGAACAAGGGTGTAACATTTGCAATTCTCCAGTCCTCAGGCACCACCCCCGTATCTAAGGAGGATTGGAAGATTATGGCGAGTACCTCCACGATTACCTCCTTAACATCCCTCAGCATCCTAGGATACATCCCATCCGGTCCTGGTGACTTATCTACTTTAAGTTCAGCTAGCCTTTCTAGTACCTCCTCTTTATCAATTTTTATCTCATCCAATAACTCCATTACCTCCCCTTTCACTATGACTTTGGCAGCATCTTCTTCCTTGGTGAAGACAGATGCAAAGTACTCATTTAGTACCTCAGCCATGCCCTCTGCCTCCATGCGTAGGTCTCCTTTTTGGTCCCTAATCGGCCCCACCCCTCCCCTTACTACCCATTTATTATTTATATGCCTATAGAAGACATTTGAATTCCCTTTTATGTTAGCTGCCAATCTCTTCTCATACTCTCTCTTTGCCCCTCTTATTTTCTTTTTCACTTCCTCTCTGAACTTTCTATATTCAGCCTAATTCTCACTTGTATTCTCAACCTGACATCTGTCATATTCGCCCTTTTTCTGCTTCATCTTACTCTCTATCTCTTTCATCATCCGGGGAGCTCTGGTTTTAGTTGCCCTACCTTTCCCCCTCATGGGAATGGAGCTCGACTGTACTCGAACCATCTCTTCTTTAAAGGCAGCCCATTGTTCGATTCCAGTTTTGCCTGCCAATCTTTGATTCAAATTTACCCGGGCCAGATCCGTTCTCAACCCACTGAAATTGGCCTTCCTCCAATTAAATAATTTACTTTAGAAACTTGAAAGCTTTAAGTTAATTTCAGGGTGGTACTCCAGAAGTAATTCATTATGTGACGCAGTTTGAAATGGTTCAATGTAACATATAAATGCAAATAATATTCTAAAGCACTTGAGCTCTAGTTTTGCAGTTAATTACATCTAACCAACATCTTCTCATTCTGTGCCACATTACTGTGGACAGTATCACATTGCCACCCTTAAAATATAGCAATTTACAAAATACCTGTTATCTTACAGATCAAATCTTTCTCATTCTACAACTTACGGTTTTGAAGAAGATGTGCTTGTTCAACCTGCAGCATTTCTGTTGATAAAAAATAAGAGCACTTGGTAGAAACTTTGCGCATCAAAAAACTAAATCTCAAGAATTTAGATTTGCCAACCCTCCAGGATTGTCCTGGATTCTCCAGGAATTAAAGATTAATCTCCCAAACACTGCTGCGAGTAACCTGGGAGAAAAGTCACAGGAGTATTAAAGAAAATTGTGGGGTCTTTTCATTTTCTTTTGAACGTGAAAAAATAGGCAGTTTGGAGGTGGGGGTCATGTAATGAGATCTCCAGGAAGCCGTCCAACAACAACAACAACAAATTATATTTATATAGTGCCTTTAACATAGTAAAACATCTCAAGGCGCTTCACAGGAGTTTTATCAAACAAAATTTGACACCGAGCCACATAAGGAGATATTAGGGCAGGTTGGTCAAAGTGGTAGGTTTTAAGGAGCGTCTTAAAGGAGGAAAGGAAGGTAGAGAGGATAAGGGAGGGAATTCCAGAACTTAGGGCCTTGGCAGCTGAAGGCACGGCCACCAATGGTGGAGCAATTCAATCGGGGATGCTCAAGAGGCCAGAATTGAAGGAGCGCAGATATCTCGGCGGGTTGTAGGGCTGGAGGACATTATAGAGATAGGGAGGGGTGAGGCCATGGAGGAATTTGAAAACAAGGATGAGAATTTTAAAATCGAGGTGTTGCTTAACCAGGAGCCAATGTAGGTCAGTGAGCACAGGGGTGATGGTTCCAACTAGAGTTGGCAACCCTACAAGAATACCACAGTTCATTTCAAATCTGAACCTAAATCTTTCTTTATCTTTCAACTTACCAGCTTGGGATCGCAAATCACTAAGATACTTATCTGTGAATGGAGAATAGAAATATTTGTTGAAATCAATGCATCAAATAAATCTAAATACTGCAGGGTAAAAATCGATCCTCATTGCATCTGTTTTCCAGTTGGAAGAACAGGGGTAAAAAGGGTTAATTTCGCGCACAGCGTTCTGTGCCTGACAGGCGTCAGCATATTGGTAAAGGTGACTTTGCAGGCGTTCTGGGCAGCTAGCTTAAACAGGCATTAGGCCTTATGCCTGTTTTAGGCCCTCTTCCAGAAATTGGTCTGGAGCCATGCCCGCTCTACTCGGGATTCTTAAGTCGTCACTGCGGCCTAGGCAGTGACCACCACCAAAAAGTAAGGGGTTAAATTGACTAACCCCTGAAAACAGGCATGGGGATCGCGGTACGTTCATTCCGGGGGTCGTTAGGTGCAAACCTCTTTACCAAGGTGGTAGAAACATAGAAGATAGGAGCAGGAGTAGGCCATTCGGCCCCTCGAGCCTGCTCCGCCATTCAATGCGATCATGGCTGATCATCTAAATTCAGTACCCTGTCCCTGCTTTCTCCCCATATCCCTTGATCCCTTTAGCCTTAAGAAATATATGCAACTCCTTCTTGAATATATTTAATGAATTGGCCTCTACTATCTTCTGTGGTAGAGAATTCCACAGGTTCACCACTCTCTGGGTGAAGAAATTCCTCCTCAGCTCTGTCCTGAATGGCTTACCCCTTATCCTCAGACTGTGCCCCCTGGTTCTGGACTCCCCGACCATCGGGAACATCCTTCCTGCATCTAGTCTGTCTAGTCCTGTTAGAATTTTATAAGTTTCAATAAGATCCCCTCTCATTCTTCTAAACTCCAGTGAGTACAAGCCCAATCGACCCAATCTTTCCTCATACGTCATTCCTGCCATCCCAGGTATCAGCCTGGTGAATCTTCGCTGCACTCCTTCCATGGCAAGAACATCCTTCCTCAGATAAGGCAACCAAAACTGCACACAATACTCAAGATGTGGTCTCACCGAGGCCCTGTACAACTGCAGCAAGACATCCTTGTTCCTGTACTCAAAACCTCTCGCTATGAAGGCCAACATACCATTTGCCTTCTTAACCGCCTGCTGCACCTGTATGCTTACCTTCAGCGACTGGTGCATAAGGACACCCAGGTCTCATTGCACTTCCCCTTCTCCCAATCTATTGCCATTCAGATAATAATCTGCCTTCTTGTTTTTGACACCAAAGTGGATAACCTCACATTTATCCACGTTATATTGTGCCTGCCATGCTTCTGCCCAATCACCCAACCTGTCCAGATCATACTGGAGTTTCTCGGCATCCTCCTCACAACACACACGCCCACCCAGCTTTGTGTCGTCTGCAAACTTGGAGATATTACATCTAGTTCCCTCGTCCAGATCATTAATATATATTGTGAATAGCCGGGGTCCAAGGACCGATCCCTGTGGTACCCCACTAGTCACTGACTGCCATTCGGAAAAAGAGCCGTTTATTCCAACTCTTTGCTTTCTGTCTGCCAACCAGTTCTCTATCCAAGTCAATACCTTGCCCCCAATCCCATGTGCCTTAACTTTACACGCTAATCTCTTATGCGGGACCTTATCGAAAGCCTTTTGAAAGTCCAAATACACCACATCCACTGGTTCTCCCTTATCTATTCTACCAGTTACATCCTCAAAAAATTCCAGTAGATTAGTCAAGCATGATTTACCTTTTGTAAATCCATGTTGACTTTGTCCGATCCTGTCACTGTTTTCCAAGTGCTCTGCTATTACATCTTTTATAATGGACTCTAGCATTTTCCCCACTGCCGATGCCAGGCTTACCGGTCTGTAATTCCCCGTTTTCTCTCCACCACCTTTTTTGAACAGTGGGGTAACATTAGCTACCCTCCAATCCATGGGTACTGTTCCAGAGTCTATCGAATTTTGGTATCCTGCACACTTCCCATCGGAAGTGTGCTCGTGCATCTTGGACCCCATTTTTGAGCGTTAGGTGGCCGCGTAGTGCCTATAAAAAGGGTTCTACACAATTGAGTCCCCTAAGTTTTTAAATATAAATGTTTTTTATAAAAGAACTTTCCTGTGGAGTCAGGAGGAGCAGTGGTGCTGCCGGTGAAGCAGGTGGCCTGACATTTGGCGGCAGCTCATTCAAATGAACCAAATAAGGCCTGAGAACGAATATCCGGGTAGCCTCAGGCCCCCAGTTGGGGTGCACGCTGTTAGCGTGCCACTGGTATGAACCTGAAAATGGGCTATAACCAATTTGCACCCCTAAATGTTTTCAACTAAGTAAACATACCCTCTTAGTGTTAATAATCTAGCCATTCTGACAATAAACAGTGCCATGTAATGTTATAAAGCAATACAGTATATTTTTTAAAACGGCCAACATTTTTCCTGTTTCTGTAACTCACCACGCTGTTCTGCTTCTCTTTTTTGTGATACTGTTGAGAAAGAATAGAAGCGATCAAATCTTATTCAGAAAAAAATAAAATGCAGATAATACAGAAGATTGTTTATAAACCATAAGCATGTACTTTGATGCAGAGCCAAAAATTCTTGTTTGTTGGTTAGGTCTAAGACACTGCCCTGAAGAACTCCTCCAGTGATGACCTGGGGCTGAGATGATTGCCTTACCCTAAGGGCAATCATCTTCTTTAATGCCAGGCACTGGAGATTTTTCCCTGGACCCCATTAACTTCAGTTTTATTAGAGCTCTTTAACAGAAAAAAGATCCCAAACTGCTACACAGTGGATGCCAAGCCAAAGAATAACAGATTAGAAGGAATGACCAAAAGTTTGTTCAATTTGGTTGGCTGCCTGTTGGGTGAGAAAGCCTGCAGCAGAAGGATGCAGTGGAGGAGCAGATCGCGAGGAAGGGAGAGATCGCGGTTGGGGGGAGAGATTGAGGGGGGAGCGTGATGGTGGTCGGAGGGAGCGAGATGGTGGTTAGGGGAGTGAGATAATGGTTGGTGGAGCGAGGTGGTGATCCGAGGGAGCGAGATGGTAGTCGGGGGGAGAGATTGCGGAGGGTTGGAGATGGCGGTCGGGGTGGGGGGTGGGGGGGGGTTGTTCCAATCATGGGGGGAGGGGGTGCAGAGAGCAGACAGATCACGGGGCATTTACAGGGTAAGCTTGTTGGGCTGGAGAGAAACACCCCTGTTCTTCCTGGCCCGCAAGCAGTGCTGTAAAACCTTACAGCGCTTCTCGCCTCTTTTTACCTGACAGGTTTCCTGAAGCATAGGAAACCCGGCCAGCATGGGTTAAAAATGAAAGGACTGTTAAAATGAAAGCACGCAGCCTCCTTAAGAGGTTTCAACGGCCAGCCTGCTTCCTCAGAACGGATTGACGATTGGTTGCCTGCCCTCCCGTCCTGCCTCCGTTAAAACTGGAAGTGGGTGGGTTTGAGGTGTGTTGAGTTCCTGTTTTAAATTTTTACCTTTATAACCTCCCACCCAACCCAAACACACCTGTTTTTGGGGGTTAAAATTACCCGCTTGGACCTGGGGTTACATGGAATAATTTTCAAATTTGCAGATGACACGAAACTTGTAAGTGTTGTAATCAGTAAGGAAGATCGTAATAGTCTTCAAGAGGACATAGACAGGCTGGTGGAATGGGCGGACACATGGCAGATGAAAGAATTCTGAAGGACAGGATAAATCTTCATTTAGAAAGACACGGATTAATTAAGGATAGTCAGCATGGATTTGTTAGGGGAAGGTCGTGTCTGACAAACTTGATTGAATTTTTTGAGGAGGTAACAAGGAGGGCAGATGAGGGTAGTGCGTTTGATGTAGTGTATATGGACTTTAGCAAGGCTTTTGATAAGGTTCCACATGGCAGACTGGTCACGAAGTGAAAAGCCCATGGGATCCAGGGCAAAGTGTCAAGTTGGATTCAAAACTGGCTCGGAGACAGGAAGCAGAGGGTAATGGTTGATGGGTGTTTTTGTGACTGTAAGGCTGTTTCCAGTGGGGTTCCGCAGGCCTCAGTACTAGGTCCCTTGCTTTTTGTGGTATATATCAATGATCTAGACTTGAATATAGGGGGTATGATTAAGAAGTTTGCAGATGATACTAAAATCGGTTGTGTGGCTGATACTGAAGAAGGAAGCTGTAGACTGCAGGAAGATATCAATAACTTGGTGGGCAGAACAGTGGCAAATGGAATTCAATCCGGAGAAGTGTGAGGTAATGCATTTGGGAAGGGCTAACAAGGAAAGGGAATACACATTAAATGGTAGGACATTGAGTAGTGTAGAGGAACAAAGGGTCCTTGGAGTGCATGTCCACAGATCTCTGAAGGTAGCAGGCCAAGTGGATAAGGTGGTTAAGAAGACATACGGAATGCTTGCCTTTATTAGCCGTGGTATAGAATACAAGAGCAGGGGGGTTATGCTTCAACTGTATAAAACACTAGTTAGGCCTCAGCTAGAGTACTTCGTACAGTTCTGGTCACCACATTACAGGAAAGATGTGATTGCACTAGAGAGGGTACAGAGGAGATTTACAAGGATGTTGCCAGGAGTAGAGAATCTTAGCTATGAGGAAAGATTGGATAGGCTGGGTCTGTTTTCCTTGGAACAGAGGAGGCTGAGGGGAGACCTTATTGAGGTGTATAAAATTATAAAGTGGTTAGAAAGGACCTATTTCCCTTAGCAGAGGGGTCAAAAACCAGGGGGCATAGATTTAAAGTAATTGGGGGAAGGTTTAGAGGGGATTGGAGGGGAAATGTCTTCACCCAGCGGGTTGTGGGGTTCTGGAACTCACTGGGTGAAAGGGTGGTAGAGGCAGGAACCCTAACCACATTTAAAAAGTACTTGGATGTGCACTTGGGATGCTCTAACCTGCAGGGCTACGGACCAAGAGCTGGGAAGTGGGATTAGGCTGGATAGCTCTTTGTTGGCCGGCGCGGACACGATGGGCCGAAATGGCCTCCTTCCGTGCTGTAACTTTCTATGATTCTATGAAATTCAACGCAGAAAAGTGTGAGGTGATAGGAAGAATGAGGAGAGACCATGAACACTAAATGGTACAATTTTAAAGGGGGTGCAAGAGCAGAGAGACTTGGGGGTGTTTGTGCAGAAATCTTTGAAGGTTGCATGACATGTTAACAAAGCAGTTAATTGAGCATGGGCTTTATAAATAGAGGCACAGCGTACAAGTTATGCTAAACCTTTATAAAACACTAGTTTGGCCCCAGCTGGAGTATTGTGTCCAATTCTGGGCACCACACTTTAGGAGTGACATGAAGGCTTTGGAGAGGGTACAGAGAGATTTACTAGAATGGTACCAGGGATGAGGGATTACAGTTACGTGGTTAGACTGGAGAAGCTGGGGTTGTTCTCCTTGGAGCAGAGAAGGCTAAGAGGAGATTTGATAGAAGTGTTTAAAATCAGGAACGGTTTAGATAGAGTAAATAAAGAGAAACAGTTTATAATGGCTGAAGGGTCGATAACCAGAGAGCACAGATTTAAGGTGATTGGCAAAAGAACCAGAGGCAACAAGAGGAAAAACCTTTTTACGCAAAAAAGTGGTTAGGATTTGGAATGCATTGTTTCAAAGAGAACAGATTCAATCGTAGCTTTCAAAAGAAAATTGGATAAATACTTGAAGGAGAAAAAATTGCAGGGATATGAGCAAAGAGTCAGAGAGTGGGACTAACTGGCGCAGACTCGATGAGCCGAATTGTCTCCTTTTGCTCTGTACTGTTCTATCGTTCTATAAGAGTTCTTCACACTCCCAAATCCTGTCTAAGTCTAACCTTACTTTATGATTTCAACTAACCATATTGTGCTGCCTTTTGACTTTCGCATGGTAGCATTGTAATAAGTTCTGTTGGCCAGTCTGCTTCTGTAACAATCCTTTTTTTCCAGTTTTTATGTATCACAGATCTTGCCACTAAGAGACAGGATAGAAATAGATTAGTCATTTTCTGAGGCCCTCTTATTATTCAGTGGTTTTCTAGGATATAGCCTTCAATACCTCAGTCCAAAGTTAACCATTTCTCTCGGAAATGTCGCAATAACCCTACTTTTGCTACACATCTCCAGCAGATACTTGAGTTTCTGATTCTATTCTGTATAATTTATTTAGGATGAAATGCATCCGTTTAAAATTTTGAATGATTTTACATCTTCCACAGGGAGAAATTAATCTCATTGCATATTTTGTTCCATATTTATTTATTCATGTCACTATTTCAATAAATCAGGGAGCAAGGTACTCACCCCATGCCCTAGAAGATGAATCAGCTTGTCCTGAGTGGTCCCCTTACAAAAAACTTAAACTCCCCCCACCCCCCCCGCAAACTCTTTTCCATGATCTTTGGGGGTTTAGTCTCTGATTCTGGCCTGAACCTCCAGGTGGACTGCACCTCCACTGGGATTGGGATCCAGTGTATGATCAGCGCTGACACATTTGGTCAGCTGTACTTGTGCCACTTTGTACAATGGGCTCCAACTGAGAGTCTAGGAGTGGGAACTGCTGATTAGGGCATCCCAGCCAAGTTTACAGCCATTCCAGCAGACTTGCACTGGAGTCCACCAAAACGGCCATGCAATTTTAGGGCTGAAGCGTTTAAAAGTCAGCTACAGTTAAAACTCATGTAAGATCAGGTCAGTTTGAAACTTCTAAAACAGTGTAAACATATAAAAGTATTCCATAAAGGAATAGCCTAGTATCAGTTTGCAACCTTTTATTGTCTTCATTTGAAGGAATGGAAGATTTCTAATGTAAATATATGCCTATTATGTTACTGTTAGTTATTCATTTGTTCATAATTTGTAAAATAAATTTGCTTAATAATTTAAACTGAAACGATGTCCGATGTTGTGAAACATTGTTGTGCACTGAAGATTGGAGGGTGTGCGTATGGAAAAATAGTGTAATTCCAATAGCTAAAAGCAATTAACAGGAAGGTTGTTATGTTTGTTATCCTGGGCATGTTACTGAAAGCTCACCTAGATATTAAGGCTAGTGAAGATAAGCTCAAAGACATAGGTAGTTGGGTCTCACTAGTAAGAGTGTTTTATAATATGAGAGCCAAAAAGTCTAGAGTAAGGAGGGTAAAAAAGACTCAAAAATATAATGGGCCCATTTGTTCTACGCCTTCCAGAATATCAATCTGTATCCCATGAATGTACTGAGTTGTTTTTAAATGAGCCAAGTGTCTTGGCTTCAATCATTCTTCCTGGCAAATTGTTCCAAATGTTATCACCCTCTAGTTCTTGGCATCCATCCTAAACTTTGCCTTCAGAGCCCTGAGCCTATGCCCCCTGTCCTGTTGTCTTGGCATTTTTGAAAGCATTGTTCCTGATCTACTTTATACCTTAAGTATATCTTTTATAAATTCTGTAAGATTCTCACTGAGATATTTCTTTTCAAACCCAAATACCCCTAGCTTATCACATTGTTTCCCACAGCTCATCTAACACATGGGGTCAGCCTCATTGCTTGCCTCTATAATGCTTCTACAGTCTGAATGGATTTTATGCCGACAACAAGAACTGTATGTAGAACTCCAACTGAGGTTTGACCAAAGCACTGTACACCTATATCATGATTTCTGAGGACAGCACCTCCGACACTGCAGCACTCCTTCAGCGCTGCACTGAAGGGTCAGCCTAGATTTTTGTGCTCAAGTCTCTGGAGTGAGACTTGAACCCACAACCTTCTGACGAGAGGCGAGAGTGCTACCACTGAGCCATGCTGACTCTTGACTATATGGCTAAATCCTATGCTATGGATGTAAAGATTTGTATTTGTGATGAGAAGCCTTCAGAAAGCCAAAAACAAATCAAAACAAAACTTAGATGTCTCTCATATCAAGACTGTCTTCCTTCTAGAACTTACGAGATGGTTCTGTTTTTCGGCCTGGACGCATCAAAATAATTTTACGATTCCCTTTACTGCAGGTGGAGGAATGCCGCCGTCTCCGTGCCTTTTTCTTTGATTTTCTCTGACTTTGCTGATGTGTAACTAAAGAAAGGAAGAACTTGTACTTATATGGTGCCTTTCACAATCTCGGGATATCCCAAAGCATTTTATAGCCAATGAAGTACTTTTGAAGCATAGTCACTGTTGTAACGTGGGAAACGCGGCAGCCAATTTGTGCACAGCAAGGTCCCACAAACAGCAAAGAGATAATGACCAGATAATCTGTTTTAGTGATGTTGGTTGATCGGTAAATATTGGCCAGGACACCGGGGAGAACTCCCCTGGCTCTTCTTCGAAATAGTGTCATGGGATCTTTTATATTCACCAAGATCAGAGAGACTTATTTCAAATAGTCCACATTGAAAAATTTGAAAACACTGAACTTATTAACAAAGTTCAAATGCAGCAACATGGAAGAAGTAGCTAATTAGGTTGAACCCTTAAAAAGACTACTTACAGGAAAATAAATCATGTTATTTGTTGGATCTGATCAAGTGGATGACTTTCGAACAGAAACCATAATACAGTACAGTGCGCCACAGAGCAATTGCCTGGTGTGGTCAGAGCTTCCAAATTTGCAATATAGAAACAAATTTAGGATGTTGTGGGAAACTAGTAGGTGAATCCAATTAAATGCAGCATCTTGTAGTTTCCAAATACTTAAGTGGCCTGAACAAATATTGACTATAAGTTTGGTTTAGAGGTGCCACTAATGGGATCAATACCCAACAAAAGGATAACGACATGGCATTTGCTGCTGTCATGACTGCCCCAATCTTTTTCAAGAAGGAATTAGGTGACTGGCACACACAAGCAAAGGATTTTTTAGAAGAAGACCATATCATAGGGGGAAGATGTACTGGTCCAGGACACCAATCATAGGTCTAATAGAGAAGCAGTATCATAGGGGGAAGATGTACTGGTCCAGGACACCAATCCTAGGTCTAATAGAGAAGCAGTATCATAGGGGGAAGATGTACTGGTCCAGGACACCAATCCTAGGTCTAATAGAGAAGACCATATCATAGGGGGAAGATGTACTGGTCCAGGACACCAATCCTAGGTCTAATAGAGAAGACCATATCATAGGGGGAAGATGTACTGGTCCAGGACACCAATCCTAGGTCTAATAGAGAAGACCATATCATAGGGGGAAGATGTACTGGTCCAGGACACCAATCCTAGGTCTAATAGAGAAGCAGTATCATAGGGGGAAGATGTACTGGTCCAGGACACCAATCCTAGGTCTAATAGAGAAGCAGTATCATAGGGGGAAGATGTACTGGTCCAGGACACCAATCCTAGGTCTAATAGAGAAGACCATATCATAGGGGGAAGATGTACTGGTCCAGGACACCAATCCTAGGTCTAATAGAGAAGCAGTATCATAGGGGGAAGATGTACTGGTCCAGGACACCAATCCTAGGTCTAATAGAGAAGACCATATCATAGGGGGAAGATGTACTGGTCCAGGACACCAATCCTAGGTCTAATAGAGAAGCAGTATCATAGGGGGAAGATGTACTGGTCCAGGACACCAACCATAGGTCTAATAGAGAAGACCATATCATAGAGGGAAGATGTACTGGTCCAGGGCACCAATCCTAGGTCTAATAGAGAAGACCATATCATAGGGGGAAGATGTACTGGTCCAGGGCACCAATCCTAGGTCCAATAGAGAAGACCATATCATAGGGGGAAGATGTACTGGTCCAGGACACCAATCCTAGGTCTAATAGAGAAGCAGTGTCCAAGAATGTTGAGGTTCTCCAGGTAAATATGAATATAAGAAAATGACAGGGAGGAAAAGACCATTTGGTTCATCGAGCCTGCTCCACACAGTCAGCATGCCTGAAGCATCATGATTAGAGTTCACCCTACCCACCAGCAGCCCTGTAATCTCCTGGGAGAGGCAAAAATATATAAAACTCCAAGTTCAATTAGGAAAAACATTTGGAAAATTGACCATACTGATATTACCTGGTATTTCACCTACCTTTAATAAGACGTGATCGCCGTCATGGCCATGAACTGGTGCAGCTCTCTTTTGAAGGCTTGCAGAGAGTCATCACTCACAACATGTCCCAGCAACTTGTTCCAAAGGTCTACTATCCTCTGGGAAAAGAAGAACTATCTAACATCCCTACCTTTATGTAGTTTATATGCATGACACCTGGTCTTTCCCAATCTATCAAATTGAAATAATCTATCAAAAGGAACACAATCTAGTCCTTTAATTATTTTATATACCTCTATCAAATCTCCATGAAGTTTATGCATCTCTGAAGTGAATAGTCCCAACTTTTTATGTCTCTCTGAATAAGCGTTTTTAAACTGCAAATTATGCTGTGGCCCTCTTCTGAACCTTTTCCTTTACCTCTATATCACCCACTATAGGGTGGGACCAAAACTAGGCACAGTATTCTAACTGTGGTCTAACCAAGGTGTTGTACAGGACTTATGACACCAAATTAGCATCTTGTGACCCATTTTGTGACACAATGCTTTGGACCAAGAATGCCTTGTGTCAGTGGAAAGCCCTTAAGCACTACAATTTTTCATAAAAGAGATTCATTTATTTCAATTCATTTTCCTAATTCAGGAACTTACTGTTTTCAAGAAGAGCAGCTTGTTCTCTATGCAATGTGTCTGTTGACAGAGAATAGAGGTACCTCAGTACAAATCCCAAACATTAAGAAAATTTAAATACTAACATTACTGGATGTTACTATTGAAACAAAATATTGTGGCATTTGAAACAGAACCAGAATATTTTCAGTTCAACCCTTTTATCACTGTTGGACTTACCTGATTGGGCTCGTAAAGCTCGAATGGCATTCACTATTGACAAAGAAAATAAGTGTTTAATACAATTCTTGCATATCCATAAATTAAGCACTGAAATTGATATTTATTGCTATCAAGGCACAAGACAAATATATTCATCAAGCCATTATTAGTATTAGCTATTAAAGAATCATTGTAAGTTCATTCTGTTTACTGATAGCTAGTCAGGTAGTCTTGTTAGACTATCACCAACAAACCTGTAAAAATCACTTATTGGAAAAAAAAGTTTCAATTTTTTGCATCATTCCTCAGGACAGATTTTAGAAATTTTAGCTGAATTAGGCAGTCCCTAATTGGTGCCATGTTTTTATGGTCCTTTTTAATAAGTTGGTATAGAGCTTTTCTAGCAATAGGAACACAGGAATTTCTAGATTACAAAAGACCATGGTCCATCTTGTTTGCCTTCTACCATCCTGGTAGTTTTGTGATATGATAATAGAGTAATGGATAATAGACAACAAACAGGATGGTGCATCCTGTATTGTTACGATTTACCCACATGTTGGGCTTGCTCAGAACTCTGTTCTAGGGTTGGCAGAGAGTGCCTCAATGACTGAAAAGGAATCTTGGCTCCCACAATGTCCAGACTCAATTCCTACTGGCATGGGGGACCTGTTGACCCAGTTCAGTAGAACATGATTCAGTTCTCAAGTTGGAAAGTTGTGAGTCCTTCAATGGAGGTACTGATTGAATTCTGCTCTTGGATAGCTTGAACAGTCATAGAAAAGCTGTTGATGCTTCAGAGCACATTCAACCTCCTCCAGCAAGTCACAAAGGTGCGATGCAGCAACTGGGATCAGCCTCTTTCCACGTCTAGTGACCCCGGTGTCGGCAAATGCCCAGGCAATCACTTTGCCTCCATGATGTATGAGGGAAGATTGGGTCGATTGGGCTTGTACTTGCTGGAGTTTAGAAGAATGAGAGGGGATCTCATTGAAACTTATAAAATTCTAACAGGACTAGACAGACTAGATGCAGGAAGGCTGTTCCCGATGGCGGGGGAGTCCAGAACCAGGGGTCACAGTCTAATATAAGGGGTAAGCCATTTAGGACAGAGATGAGGAGGAATTTCTTCACCCAGAGAGTGGTGAACCTGTGGAATTCTCTACCACAGAAGGCAGTAGAGGCCAATTCATTAACTCTATTCAAGAAGGAGTTGGATATATTTCTTAAGGCCAAAGGGATCAAGGGATATGGGGAGAAAGCAGGGACAGGGTACTGAATTTGGATGATTAGCCATGATTGCATTGAATGGCGGAGCAGGCTCGAGGGGCCAAATGGCCTACTCCTGCTCCTATCTTCTATGTTTCTATTGGCACAATCTTCCACTTTGATTTGGACACTGAGCCCTAAGTGACAGTTTCATCAGCCCTTTATATGGACTTTTCTACCTGAACTCCCACCTATATCTAGATTCCGCCCCTTCTGTTAAGAATCTTACTATTAAGGGTATATTTCCTTTCACTGTTGTCCTTCCTGAAATGTACCACTTCATAATTCTCTACATTGAGGTGCATCTGCCACCCAGCTGCCCCGTCCAATAATTTGTTGTCGGAAAAAGCATAAAATAGTTCCTGTCCGCCTTGGACCTGTCACATAAATAACTCGGGTTTGAAACAAATGTCTCTTGGCTGTACCAGCTGCTCTTGAGAAATCCATGCACATGGAAAAAAGTCTTAAAGAGAGCAAAACAAAAGGTAAATGAATGTTTTTCAGATTGGGTGGGGGGGGCGGGGCAGGGGGTGTTGGGGGGGTAGTTGGTGGGGGGAAGTGGCATGTGTCCTGAATCTATGCTGGGAATTCTCTTATTTTCAATTTGTATAAATAATTTGAACATAGGCAGAGGGGGAATGATAGTAAAGTTGGTTGATGGTACCAAATTAGTGGCCATTTGAAACTGTGAGAAAGTATGCAAGAGCCTGCAGGAGGACATTGACAAATTAGTGCAGTGGGCAGATAGGCGGCAGATGTAATTCAGTGCAGAGGATGCCAGTCTCATAGTACTGACACCAAACAAGCATTTAGTCAGTCGGTGTACCAACTATGCTGTATACCAGTGGATGCTCTTAAACCACAGCATTTTCAAAACAGAACTTAAATGTCCTTGAAATGAAACCATTTTCTCATTTTAAAACTTACAGTTTTCAATACTAAGATTTTCTTCTTGTTGCAACATATCTGTTGACAAAAAATAGAAATACTCAACATAAATCCTACACATAAAAAAATGTAAGTATTGAATGTTGCCATCAAAGTAGAAGCAAGGAGTCTGGGCAGAGATGAGCAAGGTGGAGGTTTTAAGAAGGTATCTCCAGAGAGTAGAGTTGTAATGATGGAGTGGGAAGGAAAACATACACTACTTCATACTCAGAAGAGAAGAGGGTGAGAGGCTGGAGGATGTTGCTGTGGTACAGTGATGCAAAGCCATTAAGGAATTCTTAAAGAACAAGGATATTGAAATGAATGTGCTAGTGGACAGGGTTGATGAAGATTGGGGTGATAGATGATCAATCAGGAATTAGTGTGAGATGTGATATGGGTGGTGGAGTTCTGAATGAATTTGAGTTTGTATTGTTTAGAGCTTGTGAAGCCAGTTAGGAGGGTGTTGTGAAAATCAAGGGTGGAGGCAACAAAGGTACGGGGAGCATTTCAGTAATGCTGAGAATGGGCAATATTTCAGAGGTGGAAATAGGCAGTCATGCTGTCAAATGGAACTGCTATTTGAAACTCAGCTGAAGGTCAAGCAAGGCACTGAGTTTGTGTAATGTTGAGTTCCATCTTATGAAACAGCTGAGTAGAGGGATGGAATCAGGGGAATAGTGTGAAGTTACTGGTAAGAACCAATCAGGATGGATACACTCATGCCAATATTTAGCTAGAGGAAGTTCTGGCTCAACCACAGCTTGGTATCAGTCAATCAAATAGCACAGCAACATTCATTGAGTCAAATGTGGACTAAGAGACAAGAGTGTTACCAACTGAGCCAAATTGATGCTCACTAAAGATATTGGGCTGGAACTTAGATGATCCTGCACTGCTGCCCTAACTTTGGTAGAGTGTGGACTAAGTGCCTGTGGATTGAGAGGTCTGACCCTGCGGAGTATCATGGGCCAGGATGGGGGTTAGAAAATTTAAATAAATCTGGCAGCTTCGATGCCTGTTTGGGGGTGGGGGAAATGCAAAAAGTGGTGTGGAGAGCTGGATGAAGTGGAAGGTGGCAAAACTGACAAAAACATTGGAGGAGCTAGTAGAATCAGCTCCCTTTATCTCCCTTTATCAGAAGCCTGATTGTAAGTGAGTCAGCTTCCATCTTCTGGGCTGTTCCAGGTAATGACCCCAACCTGGAAACCTGGTGGGTTTGCCGCTGCATAGTACTAGGCATCAGTATCTAGCCAGCATCCAGTAAGATCAGAGCAGAGGAGATGGAAGCAGTGGGAAATCACACAGGTGATGCCATCTCGCTGGCCTCTGCCTCCTTTTTTTTTATCTCCAAGCCTCAGTGGGTGGTAGAAGTTGCGCAGGATGATCTTTGGGGCAGAGACCCAGTGTTAATGGGTCTCGCCACATTTTCCACCCGTCACATTATGTTCACCAGACTTCTGTCCCAGGTATGTCACTGACCCGAAGGAAATGTTGCTGTCAAAACCTAAGTAAAAGCAATATTGAGCAAGTTATTATTTACAGATATGAACTGTTAAAAGTTGCATCGTTTGGTGCAAGTTGATGTTACCAGCAGGCTTGGTCCTTCGATCCTGTAAGCATCACTTCTTGAAACATTTAATGTGACAACCCTTAAAATTGATTTCAACTGTATTGCTGGTCATACAGGATATCACAGAATAATAATGGAAGTGTACTCATCCTATCCTTACAGCATGACTTTTGGGGTTCTTTGGTAACATTAGATATCCCTCAGGTTTAAAAATACTTTGGCTATGATGGCCCTGAAATTGCGGTGTCTGCGACAACGTACTCTCAGAGTAAGCCATCGTATTCCCTTTGAAATGCCCCGCAAGTTCGGGATTTCCGCATGCACTTGCACATGCTCAAAATCTGGAACTTGTCGCCTGTCAACGTATTGGACTATTTGCCCAGTGACTGGCCAGCAATTGCCCATGTAAATCTTATGGTTGATGGAAGCAGGCACAGGGTCCGCTTGCATCAGTGTAAGGGGCTATCCAAGGCTTAAATTAAACATTTTCATATCCTAAATTATGCACATACACTGTATTAAATGAGTTTATACAAATATTTTCTCAGATTGCAGTTTTAATGATATATAAAATTATCAAAAAATTAAATTTTATTGAAATTGTTGGAAGTAAGGTAATTATGAATAAAATTCCAATTCTGTTAATTGTATAATTATTACATTTCGGAATTCCATTGCATATCATTAGGGGATTCCCTTCGTAAATGATTGAAATGGAATTCTGCTTATTGATAGGAGGACCAGGCCCACGTGATCCCAGGTATGCTTCCACACCCGCGTCCCTGGGATCCGTGGGCCATTACTCTGTGGCCTGAGATCATAACTTTTCGCAGCCTGTGCGCCAGGAGGTACTTTTGTAATTCTTTCGCGGGTCAGAGGCGTACTCCGGAGGTATGTCTCCGACCGCATTTTCTGGCCCATTATGTGATGGTAAATGAGGGCTGTAAAATGGATAAAATGTAATTGGGCTTTCAGAATGCCCATGATAACGACTTGTAAAGAAGGTGAAGTCATGTGAAATTAGCTAACTGCTTTGAATATTGGATTGGCAAAGGAAAGCAGAAGAGGAAGATTGATTGAACACGTTATATTGCATCTGCCATGCTTCTGCCCAATCACCCAACCTGTCCAGATCATACTGGAGTTTATCGGTATCCTCCTCACAGCACACACGCCCACCCAGCTTTGTGTCATCTGCAAACTTGGAGATATTACATCTAGTTCCCTCATCCAGATCATTAATATATATTGTGAATAGCTGGGGTCCAAGGACCGATCCCTGCGGTACCCCACTAGTCACTGCCTGCCCCTCGGAAAAAGAGCCGTTTATTCCAACTCTTTGCTTTCTGTCTGCCAACCAGTTCTCTATCCAAGTCAATACTTTGCCCCCAATCCCATATGCCTTAATTTTACACGCTAATCTCTTATGCGGGACCTTATCGAAAGCCTTTTGAAAATCCAAATACACCACATCCACTGGTTCTCCCTTATCTATGGCGACTTCGGCCAAACACGCAAAAGACCGTCACCTCGACATTCCACCTCGACACCCATCAAGTAAACAAAGCTTTGAAAGTCTCCTTTTGCGGCACAGAGGTAAACCATGCCAAAACAGTCGCGCTTGATCACACCCTGCCATATAGACAACATCTCCAGAACCTTGGGATGAAACTAAAGAGTAAGGTCAACTTGATCCAGAAACTCACTGGATCCACATGGGGAGCAGATGCTCAAACCCTCCGTACGGCAGCACTCACCCTGGTGTACTCTACAGTGGAGTACTGCTCTCCGGCATGGCTATCAAGTCCGCATGTCAAATCCATTGATGACCAGCTGAATTCTACTATGAGAATTAGCACCTGGTACGCTTTTATCAACATCACGGCTGCCCGTGCTTGCAACATCGCACCACCACACCTACACCGCGAATATGCAGTCTCCAGAGAATACAACTACTACACCAGCAAAGACATGCCGATCCACGCCAACTTGAACAACCTACCACCAACCCGTCTCAAATCTAGAAGACCATTTTGGACCGTCGTCGAAGCCCTTCGGCGATCTCCCCTCAGCCTTGATGACTGATGGTGAAATGCTTGGAAGAACTGTGACATACGAAATGGATTCCTTATAGAGGACCCCACTGTACAACCTGTAGGATCAAACCTTCCTTGCAAACAGTGGACAACCATCAACCACCTCAGAACCAGTCATGGTAGATGCTGCCACCTTCTCCATAGATAGAAGGTTAAAGCATCTCCATCATGCGACTGTGGAGCTCCTGATCAAACCCTGGAGCACATCATTGAGCACTACCCTCAGAGGAAATTCTCAGGCAGCCTACAAGATATCCACGCTGTTACACCGGAAGCTTTGGCCTGGATATTTGACTTGGATATTGACATTTGCTTTGCTTTGCTACTACCATACGAAAGAAGAAGAGGAAGACTCTTTCAAAGGCCTTTTACATCTTTCCTGAAGTGCGGTGCCCAGCGATGTCCACAATACTCCAGCTGATGTCTTACCAGTGATTTATAAAGTTCTAGCATGATCCCTACTTTTATATTCTAGTCTTCTATTTATAAACCCAGGTAACCCATATGCTTTTTTAACCACCTTATCAACTTGCCCTCCCACCTTTAAGGATTTATGTATACGGACACGGAGGTCTCTCTGCTCATCTATACTTTTCAAAATCATGCCATTTACAGTATACTGTCTTTCCATACTACTTCTGAAGTGCATCACTTCACATTTCTCCGCATTGAACTCCATCTGCCATGCTTCTGCCCATTTCACCTTCCTGTCTATGTCATCCTGAAGCCTATAACTATCCTCATCACTATCTACTACTTTGCCAAGTATTATCTGTAAACTTTATAATGCTACTCCCCACACCCGAGTCTAAGATGTTTATAAAAATTGAAAAGTTAATGGACCCAAAACTGACCTTTGGGGAACACCACTGCAAACCACCTCCCAGTCTGAAAAACATCCATCCACCACCACCCTTTGCTTCCTGTCACTGAGCCAATTTCACATCCATACCATCACTTTTTCTTAATTCTGTGAGCTTCCAAGGGTCTTTTCTCAATCCATACTTAGTTACCTTCATTTGTTATTTTTAAGTCCTGTGGAATTAGTGGGAAGCTGCTACAGTGGATTAAGAATTGGCTACATACCCGTAGGCAGAGTTATTATCAATGGCAGTAAATCTGCTTGGAGACTGTCCCTCAGAGATCACTGTTAGGGGGAGAAATTGGGTGAGTAGCGCCACCTGTTAGCGCCTAAAGAGGCAGTCAGTGGCTGTAGCGCCACTGGCTGCGTCTCCCGCGATATTCAGTAGGGGCGCTAATGGTGGCGTTAGGCATTTGCGCTGCGCCGCCACTGATGACGTCATCGGTGTGCGCAGCACCCCATTCGTGCCCCGTTCGCGATATTTGGTAGCGAACGCCGCAGTTGCGCCGCTCGCTACCCGCGCCCGGTTCACGGGGCCTTACTGTGCCGGCAGCGGTGCAAGTTAAGGTGGAGGTGCGGGGCGGCCGCTTTTTCGGCGGCAGCCTGCCAGCACCTCCGTCCCCGGCCTCCTAACCACCCCCCCCCCCCCCCGCGGCATTGCCGGCTGTTTCCCGAGAGCCCGGCACTTCTCCTTGGTGCCGGGCTCATTTGCCGGCACTCGCGAGCGGGGATCGCGCTGTTGCAGGCACCTCCCCCTTAACAGTGGGAGGAAGGCCTGCAGTACCGCAGCGTGCTGTGCCGCAGCATGTGGCGCTGTGGCACGTTGCGCTGCGATAATCAGTTTCAGCGCCCTAAGAGGGACGCGGAGCGCCTCGAGCCTCGCCCCGTCTCCCTCGAGGGGCACTGAAACTGAATTTCTGGCGATCGGTATCACTCCGATCGCTGCGCTAAATCCTGCGCTCAGGCGACTTTTGCGCCACTTTGGCGCCCCAACCCAATTTCTAGGCCTTAGGGCCTTTGTTCTTAACTATCTTTATTAATGACCTAGATGTAGGTGTTTGGGAAATGATCCGCAAGTTTGCGGAGGATACAGTGACTTGTGCAAGTGTTAGGACTGTGGAAGAAAATAAACTACTGCAAACAGATGTTGGGGGAATAGACTCTAATGATGGCCTGGTACAGTGTTATGCACGTGGGCAGGACCAACACTAAGTATACATGCACCTTATAGAGAACGGAACTGAAGCCTGTGGAGAAATAAAAAGATCTTGGTATCATAGTTCATAAGTCTCTAGAGGTTCATAAACAATGTTGTGATGCTATAACTAAAACATATGGGCTGCATTCACAGGACTATTCAATATAAAACGAAACATACTATTTTCCATGTACAAAACCTTGGTTAGAACTCATTTAGAATACTGTGTCCAGTTTTGGTCACCTCTCGTGATACTGAGGCTTTGGAAAAGTTTCAGAAGAGTGCAATAAAATTGATTCTCAGTTTAAACTAACTTAGTTACCCTGATAGGAACATAGGAACAGGAGTAGGCCATTAGTCCCTCACCATCTGTACCTCAACTCCATATATCTGCCTTTGTTCCATATTCCTTGATACACTTACCGAATAAAGCTCTTATCAATCTCAGTCTTGAAAATTTCAATTAACTCAGCATCCACAGCCTTTTGCAGAGTGACTTCCAGATTCCCACTACATTTTGTGTGAAAAAGTGCTTCCTGATTTCACTCCTAAATGGCCTAGCTGTAATTTTAAGATTAAGCCCCCTTGTTCTGGATTCCCCCACCAGAGGAAATAGCTTCTTTGTATCTATCCTATCAAAACCCTTTATCATTTTAAATATCTCAATTAGACAAGCTTAATTATCTGGGTCCATATTCTGTAGAGGAGTGAAGACTCGAGGGCAATTTGATTGAGATCTATAAAATAATGAAGTACTAGATTGTGTTCACATTGACAAATTATTTCAATTAAATAGTTGGGTGGAGGCGGGGGAACCAGGGGTCACATTTAAAAGTTACACAATGGTAGAGCTAGATTAGATATTAGGCGATTCTTTTCTCAGAGAGTAGTAGACCTATGGAACAAATTGCCAGCTTGCACATTGAATGCTGATTCGCTGTATACCTTCAAAAGAGAGCTTGACTGTTTCCTGGCTGGGGCAGAGATCATAGGTGCCAAGTAATGTAAGTCATGGTCAGTACAATCTCCTGGACTAGTTTCAATCGCTTGGCAGGGCCGGAGAAGAATTTTCTAGTTAGCCTAATTAGCCTTGGGTTTATATCTGTTTTGTTTGCCTCTCGTAGGAGATTCCATGGCTTCTGGTGGGTAGGGATTGTCTTAATCGTGATGCATAAGGCATCACAAGTGTATGGGACAGGCTAGATGAACCACTGCTCCTTTCCTGTCTGACATTTTTGTATGTTTGAAAACAGCTCAATTGCCTTTCAAATTGAGCCTTTCTTCCTTTTAGCCTACCAAGGATGTGGGTAGTCACTTACCCACTCTGGTACCGGCAGGAACTTTCCTACTCGGCGAGTGGCCTCCAGGTCATGTGAATTTACTCCAATTCCTGCTGACTTCCCGCCCGGAATGGATCAGAAGTCAGCTGGTGACATTTAAACGAGGCCCTGGTGTTAAAACACCCTGGGCTTTTTTTTTCCCCCTGAGTGGGTGAGTTTTGAACTTACATCAAAACTCACCCTGGAAAGTGGCCCCCAGTTAAAATAGGGGTCCAAGATATTCTTGTTCATTCCAAACAATCCTGTAGACAGAGAATATTAACTAGTCAGTACATACTATATAGAAACAATCAGCATTCATTTAGTGTCTTTCATGACCTCAGGAGTGTGTCACAGTTAATGAAGTCCTTCTGAAGTTACTGTTGTAACATAGGGAAGCATGGCAGTCAATTTGTGCACAGCAAGGTCCCACAAACAGCAGAGAGTTAAGTGATCAGATAATCTGTTTTATTGATATTGGTTGAGGGATAAATGTTGATCAGAACACAGGGGAAATTACACTTCTTTGAATAGTGTCATTAGATCTTTTACATTCACCTAAATGAGCAGACGGGGGTCTTAGTTTATTATATAATATGAAAAATGGCACTTCCAACAGTACAGCACTCCCTCAGCACTGCACTGAAGTTTCAGCCTAGAGCCAAGTCTCTGGATTGTGGCTTGAACCCACAACCTTCTAACTGAGAGGCAAGAGTACTACCACTGAGCCAAAGCTCTGAAGTAAAACGTGCGTGCTTTGGATGAGGTTTTAAAGCTGTAGTTCACGCTAAATTGTTGCACTGATATTTATAGCGTGCCTAAGCTCCAGTGTCATTGGTCCTGCAATAGTTTCTCATGTTGTCTAGCTGTAAATTCAGTGGGAGATTGACTTGAATCTCAGAGAAACAGCTCAAATGGTCATTTTAACCCGTTTCCAATGTTTCTACAGAGGTTCTGCCAATCTGCTGCTCGAGAAGTCCCGCAAAAGTTCCAGGCAGTTGCTTAGGATGTCAAACTATCATCCACCCATACTGACAGCAATGCCCTGTGCCATTAGGAAGCTCTTAAACTCCAAAATGTTTGGAAAGAGAACTGAAGTGTCTTTCAAGTAGACTTTTCTCTGTCTAGGACTTAGTGGGCTCAGTAGGACCGACTGGAAAAGTCTCACTGAATGAGGCTGAATTTCCTCTGCTTGAGCTCTAAAAATGTTTATTTCTCAGATGCAAAACAGAGGAAAATGGAGCAGCTGTGATGGCAAATCTCTGCTCCCTTGCACTTCAGGGTATTTCTGAAGGACTACCCAAAGAGGGCATATTGTTTTCACTGAAACAGAGGAAAGAAAAAGAAAAACTTTTGCGGGGCTTCTCGAGCAGCAGATTGGCAGAACCTCTGTAGAAACATTGGAAACGGGTTAAAATGACCATTTGAGCTGTTTCTTTGAGATTCAAGTCAATCTCCCACTGAATTTACAGCTAGACAACATGAGAAACTATTGCAGGACCAATGACAGGCTATGTTACTTTCATATCAATTGGATAACAACATCATGGGCCCAAAATTCTGATCGGCCCATTCTGCCAATGGAAGTGTGGTGGAAAGTGCCATAAGACCGCTCGAGTGATACGGTCTAGACCCCGTCCCAAATTATGGGAAAGAACTCTTTTGTGTACTTGGGGCGGGTGCATCGTGCCAGTAAGAGTGCGTAAATGGTGCCCACCGTAATCCGCAAACATCAGTGTCAGAACATCACACCACTCCAGTAGGGGAAAGGAGGCTCAGGAAGGGAACGGTAAAAAGGTGATTAAAAAAAAAATCTTCAGTTCCCAATGGAAGCATTGGGGCATTTTTTGGTTGTAATCGATCCCCTCCAGAATCGATTACTTTTAGCTGGAAGAGTTCCGGGCCCTTTTCTGGGGCCAGCTTTCAGTTTTTGAAGGGTATACTGGGCAGAATTCCCACAGAAGCCTAGAAACATCCTCAAGGCACACAAACCATTGAATGGGCAGACGGAATATTTATCTGTCCCCCATGTCAGAATTTCTCATGAGGGTGCAATTGGCCAAAAGTCTCAGAAGAACTGGGTTCTGCCGCATTTTCTGGCCTCCTGACCAAGAATCCAACCCACTTAATAATCAGAAATTCAAAGCCTATGAGCTGAAATTGCTTCCAGCTTAATGCTTGTAAAACCAAAGCAATCCTCATGCGCTCCTACCAGAACCTACCTGCTCTGGTCTCAACCCCTCTAATGTTTAAGAATTTTCACAATACTTAACGAAGTAAAAAAAAGTTTACACTTTGAGAGCTATAAATAATTAGTAATTGTTTTCATTCTCCACCAATTCTGTTGACAGCGACATACTTTGGACTAGCTTTTCTGATCGTAATGCCCATATTCATTTTGATGGGTTACTCTTGGTGTTTGGTTGCAAAACTTAGGGTAATATGTCTTGGAGGAGATTTTAAACCTATAATTCAATCTCTAGCGTTGTACTGACATTTGTAAAGTGCCCGAGCTTCTGTCTCACTGTCTATGGTATCAAATCAATATTTATTCCCTCTGTGACATAGGTCCCTGTACCACTGGGACGTCCATAACATATTTGGAAACAATTGTCTTTTTCCTGTCTAGAACTTACTTCCCTCATAAGGATCATTTTGAACATTTTCTGTTGAAAGAGAACAAAAGTGCTTAATTTCAGCCTTTGTATTGTGGAAGATTCACCTGGAGATTTTGGATGCTCTACTCACCATCTTGGGCACTGTGTTAATTAGTGGTAATGTGTGAACTAAATGTGATATTATGACTTTCCATGCCTTAAGAAGGGATTGCAAGGATAATAATTTGAAGATGCAAGGGGAACCTGCCCCAGTTGTAAATTCATATTGGTACCTGGAAGTTTTATGAATGACAATTTTAGCTTGGGCAATCCTTCAGGATTGCTGTGAGAAGGGTGAGTGGCAATTCAGTACTTCTCTTCTTTCTTTAATGACAGTATAGTTCCATTGCAGATTACATTTCTGGAATATAAGTTGTATTTCAAAATAGTTCATCTTTATGGTTCAGGCTACTGGGCAAGCAACAGTATGCTTCCTCTAGCCTACATGAGCTGTGAAGATTTGTAGCTCCAGTGCTCCAATGGATAGGGTGGTTTTGGCTGGATAAGCACCAAGGAGCTTATCAGTGTTCTGTGCTGGTAGGCTGTGCAGTTTTACTAGTTAAACCCCAGTAATAGCCCTGATGACACTTAGGGGTTCACTAGGCTTTGGCTCTTGAGATTAAACTAAGTGGGAGAGAGTATGCTATCCATATGGGTAAGCAGAAACTCTACCTGTGTGGATCTTCAGGTAGTTTGGTTTGGAGACTCTTATGCATAATGATAGGTTTCATAACTGAAATTCTGGGTGTCCCGTTCCATTGGTGAAAATATGGTGGAGTGAAATCCCCATCCATCCAACCACAGAGGCATAGAACCTATTCCAAATTGCAGGGATGGAGTCATTTGCATGGTCAGGAAAGGCCGCTTCAGCAGCGCCTACCCTAATCCACTTTTGCAAGGTGGTGTGGCCTAGAACGGCTCTGACGTGCCCCGAAGCCCTTGCAGACTATAAAAGAAAATGATAACAGAGCAACAGGCTTCTTCTTTGAAAGGAGCCATTTTGTCTTCAGACAGCAGGTAATCATCGATCCATGCTGGGATCAAAGCTTTCAAAAGACCGCAACAGGGCTTATGCCAGCTCTGAGTTGGCAATAGTTGCACTGAATTCTGAGGGCACATCCCAGATACACCCTCTTCACATAGGGTGGAAGATCCGGCCACACCTCCGCCGCCCCCCCCCCCTCCGTAATCCTGGAAAATGGCAAGACAGGGGAAGCAGAGCAGAACCGGGTTCGACCCCAAAATTATGGCCACAGGCAAGTGAACTTTTACCTGGTCTCCCGCTTAGGCTTGACCAGAATTCCAGTCCCTAAAAAGCTGGTGCATAATATAAAAGGAAATAGTAAGAGTTTTTATAAGCATATAAAAAGTAAAAGAATGGTGAAAGAGAGGTGTTGACCTCTCAAGGATGAAGGGGAAGGCAGTCTAATTGTAGAGGATGAAGATTTTACAAATAATGGTGGAACTGAAAATGTAGATGTACTAGAAGAGGAAATGAAACAATTATTAGAGATTACAGTAGAAAAATAATTGTTTCTAAAGACCATGAGCAGGACACAAGGTGGATAAGTAATCAGGCTTTGATTGCATGCAGTGTAGGCTCTTGAAAGAAGTCAGAGAGGAGGTAGCAGAGGCCTGGCCACTATTTTTCAGTCCTCCTTAAATGTCCAAATTGTGGCTTTGGACTGGGGTGTAGCCAACATACACCCTTGTTCAGAAAGGGAGAGAAGGATAATTGAGAAACTAGACCAGTTAGTCTAATGTCAGTTTTAGGCAAACTCTTAGAATCATAACTTCAGATAAAATGAATGAGCGTTTAGAAATGCATGGATTAATCAAGGGCAGCCAGCATAGATTTATTCAAGGCAAGTTTTTGATTGTACTTAATTTAATGGTTGACAATCAAAATGACATGTGCTTCCAATATTTTTTGGCTGATTTTTGCAAGGTATATTCGATAATGATAATGAGAGCCACAGATAAATGGCCAATCAAGGCACATGTGTAATAACGCCTATCTCACACTTCTGAAGCAACTAATGAACAGTGTAGCTAGTATGAATGTTGAAATCAATAGTTAACTTCATGTGGAGTATGGAAAGCTGAAACATTTACAAATTCTGCACCAAATGTTTGTAAAGCCTGAATAATGACGAAGGGGGAGAAATTAATTATAGCCCAGGAATGGGCGGTAACTTTTGAAAAGTTTGAGAATTAGCTAATGCTTCAGACTGCACGCAAAATTCAGTCTCATTGCACAAAGAAAGGATTGGAGTACTAAATCAAACGCTAATGGCCTAGCTCAGCGGCATTAAACTCAAAGCGCTGGCCAATATCAGGTGCAGTCGAATCACAAGTCATCATTGCCACAGGCTGTTTCCAGTTCTTAGAGGGGACGTTCATTGATGCTGCAGAACCTCATTCTCATCATTTCTGGCTGTGCAGTTGTCTCAGTCAGCAGCAGCAGGTCAAGGAGAAGGAGCTGCTGAACGACTCAAGCAACCATAATGATGGCAGATCCATGCCCCAGGGAGAGAGCCCGCAGATTCTATGACCATGCATTGGAGGCATTGGTGTTCGCAGTGGAGTTTGCACATTCTCCCCGTGTCTGCGTGGGTTTCCTCCGGGTGCTCCGGTTTCCTCCCACAGTCCAAAGATGTGCAGGTTAGGTTGATTTGGCTATGATAAATTGACCCTTAGTGTTAGGGGATTAAATACATGGGGTTACGGGGATAGGGTGGGATATGCGTCGGTGCAGGCTCGATGGGCCGAAATGGCCTCTATCTGCACTGTGGGGATTCTGCGATTCTGCGATTCTGCGATTCTGCGAAAGACGGAGGGCAGTGCTCTACCCGGCAAGTGGCAGGAGGCCCTCGCCACAAGTCTTCCGCACCATGTGGAGGGAGGTAGCCCAGTATGTCTCAGGCAGCACTGTGGTCCCCAGGACCCACAGTGCAGGAAGAAATTTAACGACCTTACTCGGGTGGTCAGGGTGAGTCAATTCTTCAACAAATGCTACATACCACCATGTGAACCACAGTCTGCACACACTGCCCAAAGCACCATTTCCCCAACACTCACCCATCGACAATCTCTACCTACCAACACTCACACCCACATCTCACACCTTGCACACAATGACAGCTATTCAACTATGGCAGGCACATCACCCAAACACATTGCTCCACTTTCCATTCTCTTGCAGAACAAGGTGGCTCACAACAGGACGGAGCAGGAGTGCACAGATGGAGGAACAAGCCGACATCCAACCACTGTCTGAGCTAGAGACTCGAGTGCTGTAGATTATTGGGCGCCAGATGGTGGTCGCCGTGGCCACTGGCGACATTGACCCCCTTGGGGACAACAACATTATGTTCATCCCTACTCCTTCTTCTCACATCCCACTTCCCCCTCACCTCACAAGCCTTTCACACTTTCCAGCTAATTATGCTGCATGCATGCATTTCTCCCTTCCTGCCTCCTCCCCTCACCTTAACCCGAATTTTGTGCCTTTATGCTTTCAGATAATGAGTAATCACCTGAGCAGCCTGTCCCTGATTATACCATTGAGAGCGAGGCGGGAGAAGAGGAGGAAGAAGAAGACACCGCGTCACTGCATGTCTCACCTGCAGGCACCAGCTCAGATACTGGCACTATACGTTCTTTAGAGGCTAGTATAGTAGCGAAATCTGCACAGGACGAGCCGGCTGCAGCAAGGCCAGGGGGAAAGGGTAGCTCAGGAGCCAGCTCCCCGGAGGGCGAGTTCACGTGCAAGCTCTGCTGCACAGGACGCAGATGAGGACCTCGATGGGGAGGCCTTTAGAAGAAGTGTGCCTGAGGGTCCCTTGGCAATGGTAAGGAGCATGGAGGAGTCCAACTCCAACATTGTACAGAGTTCTGCGCACACCATGGAGCCCATCGTCTTAGTGCAGTAATGCAGTCTATGCTTGGTGGCATTCAATCTCAGACTCCTCTCATGCAGTCTCAGCTTGATGTTAGGCAAGCTCTGACTGCTGCCATCGTGGCTGGGTCTACCACTGTCGACCGGGGCTTCCATGGTGTCGCAGCAATCTGTGTTGCAACAGATTGCTAGGGATGCTGAGGTGCTACCCCGGGAAAGTGGCAGTGAGTCAGTGGAGCAGGAAGCTGCTGTCCTCTCTCAGCATTCCTGCTCCCACCACTGGCACTCCGCCATTGTCCTTGTCGCTGCCTGTCATCCAGCCAGACCAGACTGCTGCCGCCCATGCTGAGGTGGTGCAGTCTACAGCTGGGTCTTCCAAGCCCAGAGCTGGTCAAGGGTGTCCTGCAAGGCCATTTGAAGTCTCCCGCACGGACATTCAGCAGCTTCCCACCAGCCGTGCTGCAGGCATTGGGCCAACACTTCATTGGAGTACTAGAGTAGACAAAGGCACAGTAACAAGAGGCACTAAGGGATTGCACAAGGGTGAATAGGTAATATTGTTGATGTAAATATGTGTTCACTGGTTATTAATAAACTTATTACTTCAGTTTGGATTATTTTGTGGTGTCTCTCATTACAGCTTTGCGCTGTGATATGGCCTGTGACAAGGATGGAATGATGGGGATGTGGTGAGCAGTGGGGATCTGGGGTTTCATTTATTGGAACCGCAGTCTGATGAGGCGGTCACGGACCGCCCTTCCGGGAGGGAGGCCAATTCAGTGGCTGCCTCCTCCCTCGTTCCTGTTCCTCCTCCTCCTTGTCTTAATCTTCCTCCTCATCCTTCTCCTCCTCCTCCTCTCCCTCTTCCTCCTCCTGAGGTGGTCTCACAATCCCTCGTGGCAAGGGCTGAGCCCTCATGGTGGCCAAGTTGTGTAGCATGCAGCAGACTATGACAAAATGGGACACCCGCTCCGCCAAGTACTGGAGGGCTCCTCCCGAGCGGTCAAGGCAGCGGAACCATTGCTTGAGCACCACGATGGTCTGCTCGATGATGTTCCTGGTGGCAGTCTGGTTCTCATATGAGTGCTGGGCAGGAGTGTTGGGGTTGCGGAGGGGAGTCATGAGCTAGGTGCAGAGCGGATAACTCTTGTCTCTGACTAGCCAGCCGCAAGCTTGATGTGGTGGCTGGAAGAGCGCTGGCACACCGGCCTGGCGCAGGATAAAGGCATTGTGGCTGCTGTCAGGATAGCGGGCATTCACATTGAGGATTCGCTGTCTGTGGTCGCACACCAACTGCACATTAAGTGAGTGGCAGCCTTTGTGGTTACAGAAGATCTCAGGATTGTTATGTGGTGCCCGCAAAGCCACGTGGGTGCAGTCAATGATGCCCTGCACCATGGGGAAGCCCGCTATCCTGGCAAAGCCACATGCACTTTGGTCTTGCTTCTCTCTAGTGATGGGGAATAAATGTAGTCTCTTCTCCTACTGTAGAGAGCCTCTGTGACCTCCGGATGCAGTGATGGACGGCGAACTGAGAGATATTAGCTGTGTTTCCTGTTGCAGGCTAGAAGGATCTGCTGGCGTAGAAATTGAGGGCGACGGTGACCTTGACTGCCACTGAGAGAGCCGTGGTCGCCCTGATCTCAGGCTTGAGATCTGGTTGCAGGAAGTAGCAGAATTCTGTAACCATCTCCTTGTTGAAGTGGAGCCTTCTAATACACTGCTCCTCGCTTAATTGGAGGTGGGGAAGTGCTCTCAGAATACCCTCGGAGGGTAAGGCCCCCTGTTGAGAGCCCTCATGGCCTTTCTCCTCTCTCTGGCCACATGTTCCAATCTTTCTTGCTGCCTCTGCTCCCTCCGCTGTAGATCCTGTAGGGCGAGGTTGACTGCTAGTACAGCCCCCATTAATGTAACCAAGTGTAACACTTTGATATGTTGTGAGAATAAATGTAACTAATTGATAGTAGCCACAACACTCCTGATACTAAACAACCTTTAAATGACTGAATGAAACTGTTGCACAATGTCAAACTGACAAGGAAGCAGTCAGCACTAACATGACAGCTGCGACTTATTACTCATGATCCCCTTAAGTAGTGCCCCTGAAGCCGGCATCTGACTGTTTGATTCCTCCTTTCCCTGTCGCTGTTGGGGCGAGGGCTAAGGCGGGGGGCGACAATTAATTTTGCAGATCGGGCACCATTGAGCGTTGCACGCTCACTGATGTCACGATCTGCCTGGCACTGAGGTCCCCGGTGGTAACTCATAGCAGCAGCACTACGGGGGATGGGGGGGCTGGATTTGGCATGCGTCACTGGATTCGCCGCGCCCTGGTGCTTATGCATCAACGCCCCATTAGCACCCCTGCCAGGCGCTAACTGGAGGCGCTAACCAACTGAATTTTTCCCCCTAAGGCTTGGAGATCCTGGTGAACTTCTTTGAGATGAAGGGTGGTGTAGAATTCCTGTCAGGAGGTGCATTGTGTGGCAATGCAACAGAAGAAGTTCACCAAAGTAAGCCAAGAATCTTACTACAAATTCATGGGTATGAATGTTAAAGTTTTACAACTTATGAATGGATGCGGAAAGTGGTTTAATTACTCAGATATATTAATGAATTATATGAAAGTTTGAAATAAAAACAGAAAATGCTGAAAATACACAGCAGGTCAGGCAGCATCTGTGGATAGAGAAATAGAGTTAACGTTTCAGGTCGATGTCTGTCTCTGTTTCTCTCTCCACAGATGCTGCCTGGCCTGCTGTGTATTTCCAACATTTTCTGTTTTTATTTCAGATTTCCAGCATTTGCAGTATTTTAATTTTGTACGTGAAAGTTTGGCCTGCCTTAATATGGAGATGAAGGTCAGTATAGATCTATATGTAACAATCTTATGATGTAAGTGCAGAAGACAATGTACTTACACAAAACAAGGAAGGTAGAACTAGTGAAACATCATGCTAATGTAAATGGCATTATATATTCCATTATAGCAAATACATGGTACTGAAGAAAGGAATTTACAGGACTGAAATCACTGTATATTGCTTTTGCAGCTTACGCAGGCACAGAACAGAGAGTCAGACGTTTCAAAGATGATGGGTGAGAAACTTTTAACTATGTTAGACTTGCATACTATATTTAAATTGTATATTTATATATTCCTTCTATCTGCACAGTGCAAGAAGAATCAGGTGTGCAGCACCCAGCAGTACAGGAAAATTCAGCAGGATATCAAGCATTGTCATCCATACTTGCAAGCAACAGATGCAGGGTAAAGGGCCGATGTACTAACTGCCCTTCCAGAGTTGGTTCAAGATACACTCCTTTGTGATCCTGCTTTCCAATAGAAGATGCTTGAAGATATGGGTCTTATTGAGTAGACATTTGGTTCCATAGCCACAACAGTGTAAGTGATGCAGGATCAGTTGTTATTTATCATTGCAATAAATCTTTATCTGTCTTCAATCAATGGTGAAATATAAGTGCCTGTGTGTAGAGCTTTAGTTACGTTTTTCATACAGACATGTATGCTAACACAGGTTTGAATGTGTTCAGGGCCACCTTTCCACAGTTTTGCATACATTTCTCTCCATTGGCCTCCAACAATTGTTATTGGTTCTCCTTTATAATTTTTTTTGTCTCTGCTAGGAGGAGTGCAAGATACAGAATAGAAGATTTTCGATGCCACCCACCTGTTTGCTCACCTGAAAAAAGGGCTGCTGGTAGAGGACAATCGAGAAGGGAGGAACCTTGGTCATCCATTGGGCGCACTGTACTCGCACCAGTTTCAGGCGGGAGGCTGTTTAAATATGTAAATCAAGGTCCTACTTGGAGAACCCAATAGTAATTTTGAGGTACAAACCCTTGACCTGTACCACCTAGAAGGACAAGGGCAGTAGGTGCATGGAGACACCACCACCTCCAAGTTCCCCTCAAAGTCATATACCATCCTGACTTGGACCTATATCGCCGTTCCTTCATCATCGCTGGATCAAAATCCTGGAACTCCCTCCTCAGGGATGGGCAATAACTGCTGGCCTTGCCAGCGATGCCCACATCCCAGGAAGGAATTTTTTTTAATGGGTGAAGTGTGCATCATGCGTGCTCTACCCATTTGTTCCAGGTGCTGAGTAGACTAAGCAATTCTACTTAAAGGCATCACTGGTGGCTGCTCCACAAAAAGGCCGCAAACCTTTTATTTTATTTTATTTTCACGGGGCTAGGAGGAGCAGGAGTGTGGGCCACTGCTGGAACGCGCCTCGGGAATCCATCCCCCCAGCCCCTGCACTAGGCCCAACGTGCTGACGGGCTCAGTGCAGAAGCTGACTGATTTCCCACCTTCCCACAAATGGAGAGCTGCAGCTGCACCTGTTTGGCATCTACAGCTCACCTGCTGCATGAAAATGAGGCCCACACCTGGTTCATGTCACCCAATGTTGGCTTTAGGCAGGTGGCGATGCCTTCCGCTGATTTTGTGACCATTTTAGGTGTATGTTTTAAAATGCCCCCCAGTGTAGTGCTAGGAATTAACTTTTCGGCCTTTTTGCAATTTAGCATCAGCTGTGAGCTTCCTTTTCATCTCTGGAGAATTCAAGATTCCCAAATGATGGGAGATGGCGATCCATTCTTCACCATTATTTTGTAAGCTATTAGCATTTTAAATACTGTCATATAACTTTTTAGTCACAGATATATATTTACTTAGACAGCTGAAAATTGTGACAGCTGCACAATTCTGGCAAAGCCTCTGGGGCTTGAACTATTTTAAACATGCTTACTTGTAGGTGCTGCATTCTTATAAACTTTCTTATTTTCCACAACAGTTTTGCTGGATTGATCTGCCTGATAACACAAATCCCACTCTCCAGGTAATTTTCATTCACACAAATGCTCATCTTGTAGTTTTATGTCTTTGCTTCTTTATCTTTCTAAATCACTCAGCGGACAATTTAAACATACAAATATGCTATGTGAGATCACAACCTTGAATGGAATCAGGCTTTGAGGCTATTTGCCCAGTCCAGCGCATTGTGAGAGAGGACCTGACTTGGGATTTTAAATCTGTGTTCATTTGTAGGACTATTTTGTCTAGAAATCGATTATGGCCCTTTTTTAGGCGCTTAGCCAGTGGTGTGCAAACTGTACGCATCCCAACCTGAGTTCGGCACGAAATTGAGCCTCGAGAATAATTAACATTATCTGGGCAAGCTTCTTGTGCCTATCATGCCTCCAGCTCACCCATTTTAAAAAGCTGAATTTTGGACCAGTTACCTTGCTCGAAGGTAAGTCTGGAGTAAGGGTGGAGCGGGCACAGTGGATGGTAACTATCAGAATACTGGATACAGTAACTGCTGAAGAATCCGGAGCAGAGCAGGCCCAGCTCCTGCTCCACTCTGCAATATCCAGTTTCCCAGGGGGCTTAAAACAGGCGTTACGCCCCTCATTTACATATGTAAGGGTCCTAATGCCTGTTTTAGGCGGCCACCAGGGCGCCTGAAAAATGGCCCGACCCAATAGCGGGTTGGACATCTTTCAGGTATCATTTTGATGTGGCACATTGGTCTCCGAAATTGGCTCTTGTTGGCCCTGTATCATGCCCGTAAAATGGGGGCAACAAGATCCAATTTCTATGTTTTTATGTCAGAGGCTTTTACGGCGCAAAAGTGGAATGAACTCTAGAGATCCAAACAGAACATTGGCACTCATAAATATTGGTGTCAACAACTTCTTGCGTTTCAGTGTGCTTTAAAAGTTGGAGAAGTAGACATTAAGCGAAAAGTAGACAAACCTAAAGAGGGAGACTGAAGGTTTTTAGATGGCTTTTGAAGGCAGAGAAAGGTGACAAAGCAAAGGAGTTTGAGTAAGGAGCTTCAGAGAGCATAACATAAATGCTGAAAGATCGGCTCCAATTATGCAGTTGGAGACAAATAGTAACACACCAAACTCTAGCTATAGAAAAATTGGTTTCAGGTACTCACCTCCACCATTGTCAGTGGGGCACATTTCAGAGTCACGATCCATATTTTCCTCCTCCTCTGGCTAATGCTTTACTTAGCTATTGAGGGATTTGACCAAAAGTCTAAGGTGAACAATCCCCGCCACGGTGTCAAACTTAAAGCTTTATGACACATAAGACAATGAGTGATGCAGTCAGACTATTTGTGATGTCATCAAATTAAGTTTGCTTCATTGAATTAAAGATGTTAGTCAAAATAAAAATAAAACCCTTGTGTTACAATAATCTAAATATAGAATGCAGATTTTCCACTTTGGTGGAATCCCATTACATCGTGTTTGTGGCAGAAGTTCCGCAATCCACAATGGATCCCGTCTAATTTTCCAGGGTCAGGGCAATTTGCATAATATGTGTGGATCCCTGCACAGGGAACTCTGCCTGGGAGCTGCCAGATAAGGGCTACGGCAGGCCTGGCTCGTTTGCTGCAGAATAGTGTGGCTTGCGATCCCAGAACTGACAGGCTTTCAAAAGGAAATTGGATAAGTACCTGAAGGAAAAAAAATTGCTGGGCTATGGGGAAAGAGTGGGGGAGTGGGACTAGCTGAAGTGCTCTTGCAGAGAGCCGGCACGGGCTCAACAGGCCAAATGGCCTCCTTCTGTGCTGTAACCATTCTATGATTCTATTCTATGATTATCAGGGCTACCCCCATTTGGCCTGTCTTTTCGAAACAAGAGAGATTCTAACCACTGCCCCTTTACACTCAATGGCTTTACCATTGCCAAATCCCCCACATCCTGGGGGTCACCATTGACCAGAAACTTAACTGGACCAGCCACATAAATACTGTGGCTGCAATAGCAGGTCAGAGGCTTTTTGAAGGCCGCCCCATCTAAGTCCTCATCTGCGTGCTCTGCGGCAGAACTCGTGTGCGACCTCACCCTCCGGGGAGCTGGCACCTGTGCTACCCTTTCCCCCTGGCCTAGCTGCAGCCCATTCGTGCCTGGTGACTCACCACGTGCAGATCCTGCCTCTATACTACCCTCTAAAGTTCACGCCAGGGCAGTGCTGCTGTTCGGGGGGTTTTAGCGTCTTCTCACCATGTGGATCTGGCTAGTTTCTGGATCAGATTGACCCTACTCTTTAGTTTCTTCCCAAGTTTCACGATCTGCCTATACAACAGGGTGCGATCGAGCGTGACTCCTAAATAGGAAGGTTTTTTTGCATGGTTAACTTCTGTGGTGCAAAAGGAGACTTTCAGAGCTTGGTTTGCTTGATAAGTGTTGGGATGAAATGTCAAAGTGACGGTCTTTTGTGGGTTTCGCCGAAGTCACCATCGGTGGAAGTAGGCCTCCATCCTCTGTAAATCACTGATCAGGGTCTCCTCGGTGGCGGGCAGATCCTTGTTTTGAGTGGCCAAGGCAGTGTCATCAGTGCATACGAGCTTATCGGACTCTTTTTCGGATGGATCACTGGTGTAAATGTTGAATAACGTGGGTGCCAGGACAGAACCATGTGATTTTAACTTTCATATTGTCAGAAAGGTGGTGAATTTCTTGAGTGTGTTGAGGATAGTTTTCTGCAACAATATGTCCTAGAACCAACAAGCTGGCAAGCCATATTAGATTTAGTAATGAGTAATGAGCCAGATTTAGTTAACGGCCTAACGGAGCGTGAACATTTATCTAAAACTGGGCAAATCTGTTAATGGGTAATACAAAAATTCCAAAAACTAGCACAGATCCTGACAAATGGGAGAGATACAAGGAACAAGAGGTGACAAAACAGATAAGAGCTACAAAAAGGGAGTATGAAAAAAAACTTGCAAAGGATATCAAAATCAACACAATAAATTTTTACAATTGTGTTAGGAAAAAGGTGGTCAGGAGCAATGTGAGCCCCTTGAAAACTGATAACGGTGATACTGTTAATGAAAATAAGGAAATGGTGGATATGTTGAATAATTTGCCTCAACTACTTCCTGTGGTTGAGGCAAATACCTCAGACGCTTTTAAAAGGAAACTAGACGAGTACATGAAAGAAAAGGGAATAGAAACATATGCTGAAAGACTGAGATGAGGTACATGGAATTGGAGGAGATTCATGTGGAGTATAAACACCAGCACATACTAGTTGGACCGAATGGCCGATGTGGGCGTCACTGGCAAGGATAGCATTTATTGCCCATTCCTAATTGCCCTTGAGAAGGTGGTGGTGAGTAGCCTTCTTGAACCGCTGCAGGTGAAATTCATCCAACACTGCTGTTAGGGAGGGAGTTCCTGGATTTTGACCCAGCGACGATGAAAGAACAGTGATATACTTCCAAGTCAGGATGGTGTGTAACTTGGAGGGGAACTTGCAGGTGATGGTGTTCCGCTGCCATTGTCCTTCTGGGTGGTGAAGGCCGCAGGTTTGGGGGGTGCTTTTTTTTTATTCGTTCATGGGATGTGGGTGTCGCTGGCAAGGCCAGCATTTATTGCTGATCGCTAGTTACCCTTGAGAAGGTGGTGGTGAGCCACATTCATGAACCACTGTAGCCATGGAACGCTGGTGGTAGAGGCAGTGAATGTTTAAGGTGGTGGATGAGGTGCCAATCAAGTGGGCTGCTTTGTCTTGGATGGGTCGAGCTTCTTGAGTGTTGTTGGAGCTGCACTCATCCAGGCAAGTGGAGAGTATTCCATCACACTCCTGACTTGTGCCTTGTAGATGGTGGAAAGGCTTTGGGGAGTCAGGAGGTGAGACAAGCACTGCAGAATCTCCAGCCTCTGACCTGCTCTTGTTGCCACAGTGTTTATGTGGCTGGTCCAGTTAAGTTTCTGGTCAATGGTGACCCCCAAGATATTGATGGCAGGGGATTCGGCAATGGTAATGCCATTGAATGTCAAGGGGCGGTGGTTAGACATTCACTTGTTGGAGATAGTCATTGTCTGGCACTTGTGTGGCATGAATGTTACCTGCCACTTATAAGCCCGAGCCTGAATGTCATCCAGGTTTTGCTGCATGCCGGCATGGACTGCTTCATTATCTGAGGAGTTGCGAATGGCACTGAACACTGTGCAGTCATCAGCGAACATCCGCACTTCTGAACTTATGATGGGGGGAAGATCATTGATGAAACAGCTGAAGATGGTTGGGCCTCAGACACTGCCTTGAGGAACTCCTGCAGCGATGTCCTGGGGCTGTGATGATTGACCTCCAACAACCACAACCATCTTCCTAGTGCTAGGTATGACTCCAGCCAGTGGAGAGTTTTCCCCCCGATTCCCATTGACTTCAGTTTTACTAGGGCTCCTTCATGCCACACTCGGTCAAATGCTGCCTTGATGCAGTCACTCTCACCTCACTTCGGGAATTCAACTCTTTTGTCCATGTTTGGACCAAGGCTGTAATGAGGTCGGGAGCCAAGTGGTGCTGGCGGAACCCAAACTGGGCATCAGTGAGCAGGTTATTGGTGAGTAAGTGCTGCTTGATAGCACTGTCGACGACACCTTTCATCACTTTGCTGATAATTGAGAGTAGACTGATGGGGCGGTAATTGGCCGGATTGGATTTGTCCTGCTTTTTGTGGACAGCACATACCTGGGTAGTTTTCCACATTGTCGGATAGATGCCAATGTTATAGCTGTTATGGAACAGCTTGGTTAGAGGCATGGCCAGTTCTGGAGCACAAGTCTTCAGCCGGGATGTTGTCGGGGCCCACAGCCTTTGCTGTATCCAGTGCGCTCAGCCATTTCTTGATATCATGTGGAGTGAATCGAATTGGCTGAAGACTGGCTTCTGTGGTGGTGGAGACCTCAGGAGGAGGCCGATATGGATCATCCACTCGGCACTTCTGGCTGATGGTTGCAAATGCTTCAGCTTTGTCTTTCGCACTCACGTGCTGGGTTCCACCATCATTGAGGATGGGGATATTCATGGAGCCTCCTCCTCCCGCTGGTTGTTTCATAGTCCACCACATTTCACGACTGGATGTGGCAGGACTGCAGAGCTTTGATCTGATCCGTTGATTGTGGGATCGCTTAGCCCTATCTATAGCATGCTGCTTCCGCATTTTAGCATGCATGTAGTCCTGTGTTGCAGCTTCCCCAGGTTGGCACCGCATTTTTAGGTACGCCTGGTGCTGCTCCTGGCATGCTCTTCTACACTCCTTATTGAACCAGGGTTGGTCCCCTGGCTTGCTGGTAATGGTAGAGTGAGGGATATGCCGGGCCATGAGGTTACAGATTGTGGTGGAATACAATTCTGCTGCTACTGATGACCCACAGCGCCTCATGGATGCCCAGTTTTGAGCAGCTAGATCTATTCTGAATCTATCCCATTTAGCATGGTGGTAGTGCCACACAACACAATATAGTGTGAAGATGGGACTTTGTCTCCACAATGACTGTGCGGTGGTCATTGCTACCAATGTTGTCATGGACAGATGCATCTGCGACAGGTAGATTGGTAAGGATGAGGCCAAGTAGGCTTTTCCTTCATGTTGGTTCTCTCACCACCTGTCGTAGGCCCAGACTGGCAGCTATGTCCTTCAGGACTCAGCCAGCTCTACCAAGCAACTGTTGGTGATGGACATTGAAGTCCCCCACCCAGAGTACATTCTGTGCCCTTGCTACTCTCAGTGCTTCTTCCAAGTGGTGTTCAACATAGAGGAGTTATGGAAGTCAACCTAAGGAAGGACATCCTTACCTGAGGAAGGATATACTTGCCATAGAGGGAATGCAACGAAGGTTTACCAGACTGGTTCCTGGGATGGGGGGATTGTCCTATGAGGAGAGATTGAGTAGACTAGGCCTATATTCTCTAGAGTTTAGAAGAAGGAGAGGTGATCTCATTGAAACATACAAAATTATTAAAGGGCTTGACTGGGTAGATGCAGGGAGGATGTGTCCCCCTAGCTGGGGAGCCTAGCAGCAGGAATCACAGTCTCAGAATAAGGGGTCGGCCATTTAGGACTGAGATAAGGAGAAATGTCTTCACTCAGAGGGTGATGAATCTTTGGAGTTCTCTACCCAAGAGGGCTGTGGAGGCTCAGTCGTTGAGTATATTCAAGACAGAGATCGATAATAGTAGATGCATTGCTGGTCATCTTCCAGAACTCGATAGACTCTGGAACAGTACCCATGGATTGGAGGGTAGCTAATGTTACCCCACTATTCAAAAAAGGTGGTAGAGAAAAAGCGGGGAATTATAGACCGGTAAGCCTGACATCGGTAGTGGGGAAAATACTAGAGTCCATTATAAAAGATGCAATAGCAGAGCACTTGGAAAGCAGTGACAGGATCGGGCAAAGTCAACATGGATTTACAAAGGGTAAATCATGCTTGACTAATCTACTGGAATTTTTTGAGGATGTAACTGGTAAAATAGATAAGGGAGAACCAGTGGATGTGGTGTATTTGGACTTTCAGAAGGCTTTCGATAAGGTCCCACATAAGAGATTAGCGTGCATAATTAAGGCACATGGGATTGGGGGCAAGGTATTGACTTGGATAGAGAACTGGTTGGTGGACAGAAAGCAAAAAGTTGGAATAAACGGGTCGTTTCCCGAGTGGCAGGCAGTGACTAATGGGGTACCGCAAGGATCGGTCCTAGGACCCCAGCTATTCACAATATATATTAATGATCTGGACGAGGGAATTGGATGTAATATCTCCAAATTTGCAGATGACACAAAGCTGGGTGGGAGGGTATGCTGTGAGGAGGATGTCATGAAACTCCAGTACGATTTGGACAGGTTGGGTGATTGGGCAGAAACATGGCAAATGCACTATAATGTGGATAAATGTGAGGTTATCCACTTTGGTGGCAAAAACAGGAATGCAGATTATTATTTGAATGGCAATAGATTGGGAGAAGGGGAAGTGCAAAGAGACCTGGGTGTTCTTGTGCACCAGTCGCTGAAGGTAAGCATGCAGGTGCAGCAGGCAGTTAAGAAGGCAAATGGTATGTTGGCCTTCGTAGCAAGAGGGTTCGAGTACAGGAACAAGGATGTCTTGCTACAGTTGTACAGGGCCTTGGTGAGACCGCACCTTGAGTATTGTGTGCAGTTTTGGTTGCCTTACCTGAGGAAGGACGTTCTTGCCATGGAGGGAGTGCACCAAAGAGTCACCAGGCTGATCCCTGGGATGGCAGGAATGACGTATGAGGAGAGATTGTGTCGATTGGGCTTATACTCACTGGAGTTTAGAAGATTGAGAGGGGATCTCATCGAAACCTATAAAATTCTGTCAGGCCTGGACAGACTAGATGCAGGAAGGATGTTTCTGATGGCTGGGGAGTCCAGAACCAGGGATCATAGTCTAAGGATAAGAGGTAAGCCATTTAGGACTGAAATGAGGAGGAATTTCTTCACCCAGAGAGTGGTGAACCTGTGGAATTTATTGCCACAGAGGGCGGTGGAGGCCAGTTCATTAAATATATTCAAGAAAGTGTTGGATATATTTCTTAAGGCTAAAGGGATCAAGGGATATGGGGAGAAGGCAGGGACAGGGTACTGAATTTGGATGATCAGCCATGATCTCATTGAATGGCGTAGCAGGCTCGAAGGGCCGAATGGCCTACTCCTGCTCCTATCTTCTATGTTTCTATGATAGATTTTTGAATATTAAGGGAATCAAGGGATATGGGGATAGTGCAGGAAAGTGAAGATGAGGTAGAAGATCAGCCATGATCTTATTGACTCCAATGGCCAAATGGCCTACTCCTGCTCCTATTTCTTATTTTCTTATGGTTTTATGAGTACTGATTCATCAGCTGAGGGAGGGCGGTAGGTGGTAATCAGCAGGAGGTGTCCTTGCCCATGCATGACCTGAAGCCATGAGACTTCATGGGGTCTGCAGTCAATGTTGAGGACTCCCAGGACCACTCCTTCCCGACTATATACCACTGAGCCGCCACCCCTGGTGGGTCGATCCTGCTGGTGGGACAGGACAAATCCAGGGATGGTGATGGAGGAGTTTGGGACAGTGACTGGAAGGTATGATTCTGTGAAGATGACTATGGGCACAAGTCCCAAGATTTTGATGAGGACTTTGCAGGGTCGACTGGGCTGGGTGTGCCATTGTCGTGTCCATAGTCTGTGCCAAGGGGTCCATCCAGTTGTATTCTTATTGTTTTTTGTCGCGGTTTTTTGCAACTGAGTGGTTTGCTAGGCCATTTCAGATGGCAGTTAAGAGTCAACCACATTGCTATGGGTCTGGAGTCACATATAGACCAGACCATGTAAGGATGGCAAATTTCCTTCCCTAAAGGACATTAGTGAACCAGATGGGTTTTTACAACAATCCAATAGTTTCATGGTCACCATTACTGGTCCCCAGCTGCCGTGGTGGGATTTTAATTCACGTCTCCGGATCATCAGTCCAGGTCTCTGGATTACTCATCCAGTAACATAACCACTATGCGACCATTCCCGCTGGCGAGGAAGTCTTGGCGAGTTGCTGCAGTGTATCTTGTAGATGGTACATACTACAGCCATGGTGCGCCGCTGGTGGAGGGAGTGAATGTTTAAAGTGATGGTTGGGGTGCTGATCAAGCGGGTTGCTTTGTCCTGGATGATGTCAAACTTCTTGAGTGTTGTTGGAGCTGCACTCATCCAGGCAAGTGGAGAGTATTCCATCACACTCCTGACTTGTGCCTTGTAGATGGTGGAAAGGCTTCAGGGAGTCAGGAGGTAAGACACTCGCCGCACAGAATACCCAGCCTCTGACCTGCTCTTGTTGCCACAGTACTTATGTGGCTGGTCCAGTTAAGTTTCTGATCAATGGTGACCCCCAGGATGTTGATGGTGGGTGATTTGGCGATGGTAATGCCGTTGAATGTCAAAGGGCTGTGGTTAGACTCTCTCTTGCTGGAGATAGTCATTGCCTGGCACTTGTGTGGTGAGAATGTTACCTTGCCACTTGTTATAAATCTCATCATCGTAAAGAAACTACTCATGAAATAATGCTGGACGGCCAGCTGGTGGCGCCATCCAAGGAGTATAAATAGTCGGGCGTGGGCCCAGCTTACCCAGGGACATTTTGTAAGACAGGAACTAGTGAAGTACAACTAGACCTCCATGTTCTGAAACAAGTTGATTAAAGCCTTGATTTATACTCAAACCAAGTGCGTAGTGAGTTTTATTACATCACCACTTATCAGCCCAAGCCTGAATGTCGTCCGGGTCTTGTTGCATGCACGCATGGACAGCTTCATTATCTGGGGAGTTGAGAATGGAACTGAACACTGCGCAATCATCAGCGATCATCCCCACTTCTGACCTTATGATGGGGGGGAAAGTCATTGATGAAGCAGCTGAAGATGGTTGGGTCTGGGACACAGCCCTGAGGAACTCCTGCAACGATGTCCTGGGGCTGAGATGATTGACCTCCAACCAACACAACCATCTTCCTTTGTGCTAGGTATGACTCCAGCCAGTGGTGAGTTTTCCCCTGATTCTCATTGACTTCAATTTTACTAGGGCTCCTTGATGCCACAGTAAGCAAAATAACAGTAATGAAGAAAATAATGGCACTAAAGAGTAACACATCCCCAGGACCAGATGGCTTCCATCCCAGGGTTTTAAAGAAAGTAGATGAGAACATTGTAGAGGCCCGAACTATAATCTTTCAAAGTTCTCTTGATTTGGGAACCGTTTCTTTAGATTGGAAAATTGTAGTTGTCACTCCGCTATTTAAGAAAGGTGAGAAAGGGAAACCAGGGAATTATAGACTAGTTAGCCTAACATCTGTTGTTGGGAAATTACAAATGTCTATAATTTAGGATAGAGTGACTGAACACCTTGAAAAGTTTCAGCTGATCAGAGAAAGCCAACATGGATTTGTAAAGAGTAGGTCATACCTGATTGAAATTTTTTGAAGAAGTGACTAAAGTAGTGGACAAGGGAATGTCTGTGGTTGTTATTTATATGGACTTCCAGAAGGTATTTGATAAAGTCCCTCATAAGAGACTGTTAGCTAAAGTTGAAGCTCATGGAATTGAAGGCAAATTATTGACCTGGTTAGGAAATTGGCGAAGTGGCAGAAGCAGAGGGCGAGAAATTTGTGGTCTTAGCCCCACTCCGCAGCACCATTAAATGGCGTTAAAACGATGTCCACCACTCTTTCACCAGCAGCTGGTGGGTCCCACAACGGCCGCCGTATTGGTCTCTACCTTTGCGCTGCTGGTAACTGGCAGCACTATCTCCAACAATATGGCGAAGTTCTGACGTAAATTGACGTGTAACGCCGACTTTATGTCACATGCGCGAACTTTGACCCTAGCGCTGAATTCAGCACTGGGTCCCAAGCACACCAGGTTAACCTGGTAAGCAGGCTGATAGTGGTGATGTCTGCACCTCTTAAAGGGACACACACATCGTTCAGGTAAGTTTGGATTTAAGCTGCTGGTCTGGTTTTTTTAAATTTTATTGAAGTGGTGGCTTGCTGCAATAGATGTGAAAAGTTTTAAGTGTGTAGGGAGTGCTGCTGGATGCTTGCAAGGGCTTGGATGGTAAATGAAAGCCTTTGAGAAGACAGAACATACTGCAAATACACAGCAAGTCACGCAACATCTGTGGAGAGAAAAACAGAGTTCCCGTCTCAGGTCGAGATGCTGCCTGAGCAGCTAAGTATTTCCAGCATTTTAAGCCGAAGAGCAGGAATCAGACAGAAGGATGCATCCCAGACAGCTCCTTTGTGGTTGGGATATCCGGGATGGAATCATCCGTCTGCGGTCCCAGTGACCACAACCCCATTCCCTTTCAACATTAGTCCCCGCCTTACCATCCATCTGTTACTGGCCATCACAACTTCCTCTTGGCCACGATGCTGAAGTAAAAGCCACCACAAAGCAAACTTTCCAATCCACCTATATACGTCTATCCATCCAATGTGACATCAAGAAATCAACTCATCACCCGTATGCATTCTCTGAATGACTGTCTTGTGTGTGCCTTTGCCTATCCTACTGATGTCACGCAGTGCTACCCCAGTGGCTGCAGCATGGCTGGTGGATCGTTGCTGACTTTCAGTGGGGGACACTGCAAATTGCCTTGCTGGTTGACTTTGAGGAGCTGGTGGCTGGGAGTGTCAAATCAATCTTCTTCTTCTACTTCTTCACTCTCCTCTCCCTCTTCTTTGTCACCTGCTGGCTGGGCAGGCTACATTTCTTGGGTGTGTGAAATGAGGAAGGCACAAGTGTGGAGTTGTGGTGATGGGAGGGTGGGAAAGCATGAGATGCATGTCAGAAGAAGGATAATGGATGAGCATATCAGCATCTTGTATCCTTTCAGCCCCACTGCTGGCCAAGGGCTTAGCCATACTCCTGCCAAGAATGGGCTGCTCCATCTCCTCCAAGGAGGTGAGGTAAGGCTAGAATTTCTCCTACAGAGAGTAAGGATAATAGGCAGGATGTAACTCTTCGTGTTCCACTAGGATCTATGTTGGGGTCTCAACTATTTACTGTATTTATTGTTGGAGCATAGATTGCTGGCCTGCTGCGACACCGTGAAAGCCCCGGTCGACGGTGGTAAACCCAACCAAGGTGGCAGCAATCAGAGCTTGGGTGGCTTCAAGCTGAGATTGCATGAGAGCAGTCTGAGCTTCCACTGCAGCACTAAGAAATTGGGTTGCTTCTGCCCGTGCTGCAGTAGAAGCTGCGACATCGCTTGTCATGCATGCCATCATGTTTGGGTCGCCATGGTCTCTGGGAGTGTACCATCATTTCCAGACTGGAAATCCTGGGCTCCATGCTCTGCGCAATGCCCCATACAATGTTGGAGGCAGCCTCTTCCATGCTCCTTGACATTGCCAAGAGGCTCCCTTGCCATTGCACCTATCATTTCTGTGTGCATGCCCATCAGCCTTCTTCTGAAGGCCTCCCCATCGAGGTCCTCATCTGAGTCCCATGTAGCAGAACTCGCCCTCTGGGGAGCAGGCCCCCGAACTACCCTTTCCCTCTGGCCTTGCTGCAGTCCACTCGTGCCCAGTGCCTCAACCTGTGCAGATCCCACTACTACACTAGCCTCTAAAGAACGCATAGTGCCAATATCTGAGCTGGTTTCTGCGAGTGAGAGATGCAGTGACTCCTCCTCCTCCTCTTCTCGCCCCTCGCCCTCTGCGGTGCCCTCAGGGACAGGATACTCAGATGCTGGCTGATTATCTGAAAGCAGAAAGGCACAAGAGTCCGGTTATGGTGTGGGTAGAGGGGCAGGGAAGCCAGAAATGCATAGCTACAGCATGAGTAACTTGAAATTGAGAAAGATTGTGGGCTGAGGGGGAAGTGGGATGTGAGAAGAAGGATTAGGAATGAACATACTGTTGTCCCCAAGGGGGTCAACGTTGCCGCTGGCCACAGTGCCGACAACCTGGAGCCCAATGATCACCAGCACTTGACTCTCCAGCTGGCTTAGCTCTTCAATGTTGGCCTGGCCCCCACCTGTCTGCTCCTGTTCTCACTGATTGTGAGTGACCTTAGCCTGCAAGAGCAAGGGAAGTGTTTCAGTGAGTGTGGTGCAATGTGTTTGGGTGATGTGCCTGCCATAGAGGAGTAGCTGTCATTGTGTGCAAGGTGTGAGATGTTGGTGTGGGTGTTGATAGGTAGAGATTGTTGGCGGGTGAGTGCTGAGGGTGTGGTGCATTGAGCAGTGTGTGAAGCTTGTGGTACAGATGGTGGTATGTGGCATTTGCTGAATCCTTCACTCACCCTGACCACCCATGTGAGGTTGTTAAACTCCTCCCTGCACTGGGTGTAGATCCTGGGGACCACTGTGCTGCCCGTGATGTGGTCCGCTTTCTCCCTCCACGTAGTGTGGCAGACTTGTGGCGAGGGCCTCCTATCAGTTGGCGGGTATAGGACCGCACGCTTTCTCTCCACCGCTAAAACCAATGCTTGAAGAGCTTCATCGGAGAACCTCCGGGCTTTCTCCCTCCATCTCCGGTCTGCCATATTTGCTACAGATGTCTTCTGGCTGTTGTTTGCTTTGCTGTTGGGCAGCTGCACACCCAACAATCCTGACAATGAGGTGCTGCGGCACAAAGAAATGGCAAACCAATTAAATACATACTTTGGTTCTGTCTTCACAAAGGAGGACACAAATAACCTCCCAGAGATGTCGGGGAACATAGGGTCTAATGAGAGGGAGGAACTGAAAGAAATCAGTATTTGTAGGGAAATGGTGTTAGGGAAATTGATGGGATTGAAGGCCGATAAATCCCCAGGGCCTGATAATCTACATCCTAGGGTACTTAAGGAAGTGGCCCTAGAAATAGTAGATGCATTGCTGGTCATCTTTCAAAATTCGATAGACTCTGGAACAGTTCCCATGGATTGGAGGGTAGCTAATGTTACCCCACTGTTCAAAAAAGGTGGTAGAGAGAAAATGGGGAATTATAGACCGGTAAGCCTGACAATGCTAGAATCCATTATAAAAGATGTAATAGCAGAGCACTTGGAAAACAGTGACAGGATCGGACAAAGTCAACATGGATTTACAAAAGGTAAATCGTGCTTGACTAATCTATTGGAATTTTTTGAGGATGTAACTGGTAGACTAGATAAGGGAGAACCAGTGGATGTGGTGTATTTGGACTTTCAGAAGGCTTTCAACAAGGTCCCACATAAGAGATTAGCATGTAAAGTTAAGGCACATGGGATTGGGGGCAAGGTACTGACTTGGATAAAGAATTGGTTGGCAGACAGGAAGCAAAGAGTTGGAGTAAACGAGTCTTTTTCCAAGTGGCAGGCAGTGACTAGTGGGGTACCGCAGGGATCGGTGCTAGGACCCCAGCTATTCACAATATATATTAATGATCTAGACGGGGGAACTAGATGTAATATCTCCAAGTTTGCAGACGACAGAAAGCTGGGTGGGCGTGTGTGCTGTGAGGAGGATGCCGAGAAACTCCAGTATGATTTGGACAGGTTGGGTGATTGGGCAGAAGCATGGCAGATGCAGTATAATGTGGATAAATGCGAGGTTTTCCACTTTGGTGGCAAAAACAGGAAGGCAGATTATTATCTGAACGGCAATAGATTGGGAGAAGGGGAAGTGCAACGAGACCTGGGCGTCCTTGAGCACCAGTCGCTGAAGGTAAGCGTGCATGTGCAGCAGGCGGTTAAGAAGGCAAATGGTATGTTGGCCTTCGTAGCGAGAGGGTGCGATTACAAGAACAAGGATGTCTTGCTGCAGTTGGACAGGGCCTTGGTGAGACCACACCTTGAGTATTGTGTGCAGTTTTGGTCGCCTTATCTGAGGAAGGATGTTCTTGCCATGAAGATTCACCAGACTGATACCTGGGATGGCAGGAATGACATATGAGGAGAGATTGGGTCGATTGGGCTTATATTCGCTGGAGTTTAGAAGAATGAGAGGGGATCTCATTGAAACTTATAAAATTCTGACAGGACTGGACAGACTGGATGCAGGAAGGATGCTCCTGATGGCCAGGGAGTCCAGAGCCAGGGGTCACAGTCTAAGGATAAGGGGTAAGCCATTTAGGACAGAGATGAGGAGGAATTTCTTCACCCAGAGAGTGGTGAGCCTGTGGAATTCTCTACCACAGAAGACTGGAGGCCAATTCATTAAATATATTCAAGAAGGAGTTGGATATATTTCTTAAGGCTAAAGGGATCAAGGGATATGGGGAGAAGGCAGGGACAGGATACTGAATTTGGATGATCAGCCATGATCTCATTAAATGGCGGAGCGGGCTCGCAGGGCCGAATGGCCTACTCCTGCTCCTATCTTCTATGTTTCTATGTTTTAATGAACCTCCCCTTTAAGTAGTGGAAATTGCCTGTGGTAATCATGAATTGCAATTAGACTGCCCCCGATATTGGTACAGCTTTTCAATGTAACGCCAATGAGCTTGCATTTTTAGACTAGAATCATGACTACAATCATTTTAATGAGGAGTTAGCACAAATTTTGTGCGAATCCTAGATGATTTTCAGGTGGCGCAGCTTAACCTTTTTTAGTCTAAACACTTTCCATTTCATGGCTATAACGAATTTCTAGCCCATTTATCTTCAACAGATTTCCTGGAAGCCTTTTGAAGATTGTTATATCAATATTTATTTTTAAATAATCCTCATGCTGTTTTATACTTTCAGCAAAGTAACTCATTTAATGAAGTAATTTAATGTGATGACAGCAGAATCAGTTTGATTGCATCACTCATTGTCTTATATGTCACAAAGCCTTGAGTTTGACACCTGGGGGAAGGATTGTGTATCTTGGACTTTTAGTCAGTTGCTCTCAAACAGCTGGACAAAGTGTTACCAGAGGAGGAGGAGAAAAATGGAAAGTGACTCAGAACACCCTGCCAACCCCAGCATGCCTGAACCTCCTGCATCCCCAATACTGTCACCAACTGCTGCCGGTTAGTACCCAGGAATTATTTTTATGGTTCCATTTTGATTGCTGCTTGCTAAATTAATATGAGCTTTCCGCTCCTAACACACAGGACCTGCCGGCATCAGCACGCCTGGACCTTCTCAGTCTCCAGGACTTTCAACATCTGCTGATGGTTAGTACTCATGAGTTACTTTTATAGTTTCATTTTGATTGCTGCTTGATAAAATAATTTGTGAGCTTTCCGCTCTTAACACACAGAACTTACAGTGTCATGGAGTCTGTGGGCTGCTTACCAGTTTGTTTGCCTATCACAACCACCCTTGATTTTTAAGTTGCTTCCACCTTCAAATTAGACAATGGGACAGAGGTGAGCAAGGAAAATAAGAGGAATTTTACGATGTGTTTAAAACAAAGGATAAAAATGATAGATTAGGCTTTAAAGCCAAATTAAAATAGGATAAACAATGGTAAGAGAGAATACGAGGTAAGGGAAGTTAGGGTGAGCTTGAAAATAGTTCACACGTTAAATTTATATTTATATCTAGCTGCATTTAGCCCCCATGGGACTGAGGGGAACTCATAGAATTATAAAATGATACACCACAGAAGGAGGCCATTTGGCCCATTGTGCCTGTACCGGCTCTTTGAAAGAGCGATCCAATTAGTTCCACTCTCCTGCCCTTTCCCCACAGCCCTGCAAATTTTTCACCTTCAAGTATTTTTCTAATTCCCTTTTGAAAGTTACTACTGAATCTGCTTCCACCACCCTTTCAGACAGTGCATTCCAGATCATAAAAGAAATTGCTACGTAACAGAAATTCTCCTCGTGTCGCGTCTGGTTCTTTTTCCAATTACCTTAAATCTGTGCCCTCTGGTTACCAACCCTTCTGCCACTGAAAACATGTTCTCCTTATTTACTCTAACAAAAGAACATAGGAACATAGATGTGTTCATATGTTCCTATGATAAAGTAAATAAGGAGAACAAGCATTGTTCAAAATAGAGGTGTTCAAAACCCTTCATGATTTTCAACACCTCTATTAAATCTCCCCTTAACCTTCTCTGCTTTAAGGAGAGCAACCACAGCTTCTCTAGTCTCTCCACATAACTGAAGTCCTGCATTCTTGGTATCATTCTGGTAAATCTCCTCTGCACCCTCTCTTTTCTAAAGTGTGGTGCCCAGAATAGGACTCAATACTCCAGCTGGGCCCTAACCTGTGATTTATAAACATTTTGCATAATTTGCTTGCTTCTGTACTCTGCCTCTGTTTATAAAACTGAGAATCCCCTATGCCCTTTTAACTGCCTTCTTCAATTGTCGTGCCACCTTCAAAGATTTGTGTATGTACATCCCCAGGCTACTCTATTCCTGCACCCCCCTTAAAATTGTACCATTTTGTTTATTTTTTAGGCTTACAGTGTCAGCCATGGCTCAGTGGGTAGCGCTCTCACCTCTGAGTCAGAAGGTTGTGGGTTCAAGTCCCACTCCAGAGACTTGAGCACAAAAATATAGGTTGATGCTCCAGTGCAGTGCTGAGGGAGTGTTGCACTGTCTTTCGGATGAGACGTTAAACCAAGGCCCCGTCTGCTCTCTCAGGTGGACATAAAAAAATCCCACGGCAATATTTCAAAGAAGAGCAGGGGAATTATCCCTGGTGGCCTGGCCAATGTTTATCCCTCAATCAACATCACAAAAAAAAATCAGATTATCTGGTCATTATCACATTGCTGTTTGTGGGAGCTTTCTGTGTGCAAATTGGCTGCCGTGTTTCCTACATTACAACAGTGACTACACTTCAAAAGTACCTCATTGGCTGTAAAGCAGTTTGGGACGTCCTGAGGTTATGAAAGGCACTATAGAAATGCAAGTCTTTCTTTCTTTCTAAAATTGTACCATTTAGTTTATATTTCCCCTTCTCTTTCTTCCTACCTAAATGCATTGCTTCATACTTTTATGCGTTAAATTGCATCTGCCATGTGTCTTCTCATTTCACCAGTCTGTCTATGCCTTCCTGAGGTCTGTTACTATCCTCCTCACTGTTTACTACATTTCTGAATTTTGTGTCATCTGCAAACTTTGCAATTATGCCCTGTATACCTAAGCCCAGGTCATTAATATATATCAAAAAGAGCAGTGGTCCCACTACTGACCGCTGGGGGACATCACTGTATTCTTCCCTCCAGTCTGAAAGATAATCGTTCACCATTACTCTCTGCTTTCTGTCCCTTAGCAAATTTACGTATCCACGTTGCCCTTTAATTTTGCTAACAAGTCTATTACAGTATGTGGTACTTTATCAAACACCTATTGAAACCCATATTCACTACATCAACTGCACTACCTTCATCAACCATCTCTGTCACTTCATCAAAGAACTCAATCAAGTTAGTCAAGTACAATTTGCTTTTCACAAATCCATGCTGGCAGCCCATATTTTTCGAAGTGACAATTAATTTTGTCCTGAATTATTGTCTCGAGCGGTTTTCTCACCACCGACGTCAGGCTGACTGGCCTGTAGTTGCCTGGTTTATTCCTCTCCCCCTTTTTGAACAAGGGTGCAATCTTTGCAATCCACCAGTCCTCTGGCATCTTTCCCATATCATGGCAGTTTCTTCCTGGGAGGGTGTCACTACTGGATACTTCTCTGGAAGTACCTTCTACGTGACACTTGGCTGCTGTGCTGAGGGGAAAGGTGGTAGCCTGATGTGCTGCTGTCCTGAGAACCAGCAGCCTCATGCTGATTGCTGCCATTCCATTGGATCTGTGTGTACACTGAACATTGGGCTCACTGACCTAATAGAAGGTATCAGACCCTGAAAGCCCTGAGAGACAGTAGCCTGCATTCCAGATACTTTTTAAAAATTATATTCATTCCTGGGATGTGGGCATCGCTGGCAAGTCCAGCATTTATTGCCCATCCCTAATTGTCCTTGAGAAGGTGGTGGTGAGCCACCTTCTTGAACCGCTGCAGTCCGTGTGGTGAAGGTTCAGATTCAGATTCAGATTCAGATTAGATTTATTTGCCATATGTAACAAGTACAATGGAATGCTTGTTCCCCGTAGGGACGCGTCAGCTATACATACAGCGCCGCGTTCAGAGTCAATACAATGGCTTCCCGTGGCAGTGGGAGCACGATGTCCCTCAGCCGCTCCGTCCTCCTCTTCACCGCGGCCTCCTCCTCACTGTTGCCGACTCCACGTGTGGTGGCCTGCTTCTCCCGCTCTGGCCACCATGCCCGGCTCCCCTCCTCCCATCCGGACTGCGAGTTACCCGAAATGGAGCTGCCGGCCGACGTGCTGCAGTGTGTCGTGAGTCTGGTGCTCCCATAGTGCTGTTAGGTAGGGAGTTCCAGGATTTTGACCCAATGACGATAAAGGAATGGCGATATATTTCCAAGTCAGGATGGTGTGTCACTTGGAGGGGATCTTGGAGGTGGTGATGTTCGCATGCGCCTGCTGCCCTTGTCCTTCTAGGTGGTAGAGGTTGTGGGTTCGGGAGGTGCTGTCGAAGAAGCCTTGGTGAGTTGCTGCAGTGCATCTTGTAGATGGTACACACTGCACCCACGATGCGCTGGTGGTGGAGGGAGTGAAAGTTTAAGGTGATGGATGGGGTGCCAATCTAGTGGGCTGCTTTGTCCTGGATGGTGTCAAGCTTCTTGAGTGTTGTTGGAGCTGCACTTATCCAGGCAAGTGGAGATTATTCCATCACACTCCTGACTTGTGCCTTGTAGGTACCTCCTACCTGCTCTTGTAGGCACATTATTTATGTGGCTGGTCCAGTTAAGCTTCTGGTCAATGGTGACCCCCTGGATGTTGATAGTAGAGGATTCGACAATGGTAATGCCGTTGAATGTCAAGGGGTGATGGTTAGACTTTCGCTTGTTGGAGATAGTCATTCCCTGGCACTTGTGTGGCATAAGTGTTAATTGCCACTTATCAGCCCAAGCCTGAATGTTGTCCAGGTCTTCATCATCTGAGGAGTTGCGAATGGCACTGAACACTGTGCAGTCATCAGTGAACATCTCCACTTCTGACCTTATGATGGAGGGAAGGGCATCAATGAAGCAGCTGAAGATGGTTGGGCCGAGGATACTGCCCTGAGCAACTCCTGCAGCGATGTCCTGGGCCTAAGATGATTGACCTCCAACAATCACAACCATCTTCCTTTGTGCTAGGTATAACTCCAACCAGTGGAGAGTTTTTCCCCTGATTCCCATTGACTTCAATTTTACTAGGACTCCTTGATGCCACACTCGGTCAAATGCTGCCCAGTGGAGATTAAAAAGCTGCACATGGATTCAGAGTTGTGTAGCTCAGATCTCCCAAGTACTTACCTGAAGGAAGGATGTTCGAGGAACATCACAATTACATGGAGATTCTGAGGCCAATCTCCCAAGATGTGTTGTATGTGGTAGCTAAGACTCTGGAGTCTACACCCTTTCAGGCAGTGAGTTACAGACCCCCACCACCCTCTGGGTAAGAAAAGTTCTGCTCAACTAATCTGTCTACCAATTACTTTAAATCTATGCCCCCTGGTTATTGACCGCTCTGCTAGGGGAAAATAGGTCCTTCCTATTCTCCTAATTTCTTCACCCAGAGGGTTGTGGGGGTCTGGTACTCGCTGCCTGAAAGGGTGGTAGAGGCAGGAACCCTAACCACATTTAAAAAGTACTTGGATGTGCACTTGGGATGCTCTAACCTGCAGGGCTATGGACCAAGAGCTGGGAAGTGGGATTAGGCTAGGTAGCTCTTTGTTGGCGGGCGCGGACACGATGGGCCGAAATGGCCTCCTTCCGTGCTGTAACCTTCTATGATTCTATGATCCATTCTATCTCAGCCTCCTCTGTTGCAAAGAAAACAACCCCGCGGCACGGTGGCATAGTGGTTAGCACTGTTGCCTCACAGCGCCAGGGACCCGGGTTCGAATCCGGCCTCGGGTGACTGTCTGTGTGGAGTTTGCACATTCTCCCCGTGTTTGCGTGGGTTTCCTCCGGGTGCTCCGGTTTCCTCCCACAGTCCAAAGATGTGCGGGTTAGGATGATTGGCTATGATAAAAATTGACCCTTAGTGTTAGGGGGATTAAATACGTGGGGTTATGGGGATCGGGTGGGATATGTGTCGGTGCAGGCTCGATGGGCCGAAATGGCCTCTATCTGCACTGTGGGGTTTCTGTGATTCTGTGTGTGATATCCAATCTTTCCATACAGCTAAAATTCTCCAGTCCTGGCAACATCTTCATAAATCTCCTCTGTACCCTCTCTCGTGCAATCACATCTTTCCTGTAATGTGATGACCAGAACTGTACGCAGTGCTCTAGCTGTGTGCAAGATTTGGACCACAGGTCACACACAGAATACCCAAAGGGTCTTAGGAGTCATAGGTCATTTTATTAAGGAGCGAAGTTCAAATATAATCAAATACAACACCTGATCAGGATAGATATAGACATACAACCCGTAACAGATGAGAACGGTTTACTGGCCCCAGAACGGACGAACGGACGGAGAAGAGAGAGAACGGTGGTCTTAGATCCCTGCAGCCTGCGGCACTGGTCTCTTCCTCTTTGGTCATCCCCCGAGGCTGGCGGACGTGTTAAGCTGAATCAACCTTAGAGGTTGAGCTTCAGCCAATGTCCCAAACTCCTCCATCACCATCCCGGGGTATGTCCTGTCCCACCGGCAGGACAGACCCACCAGGGGTGGCGACACAGTGATATACAGTCGGGAAGGAGTGACCCTGGGAGTCCTCAACATTGACTCCGGACCCCATGAAGTCTCATGGCTTCAGGTCAAGCATGGACAAGGAAACCTGCTGATTACCACCTACTGCCCTCCCTCAGCTGATGAATCAGTACTCCTCCATGTTGAACAGCACTTGGAAGAAGCACTGAGAATAGCAAGGGAACAGAATGTACTCTGGGTGGGAGATTTCAATGTCCATCACCAAGAGTGGCTTGGTAGTACCACTACTGACCGAGCTGGCTGAGTCCTGAAGGACATAACTGCCAGTCTTGGCCTGCAAGAGGTGGTGAGAGAACCAACACGAGGGGAAAAACCTACTTGACCTCATCCTCACCAATCTACCTGTTGCAGATGCATCTGTCCATGACAGCATTGGTAGCAGTGACCACCGCAGTTATTGTGGAGACAAAGTCCCGTCTTCACACAGAGGACACCCTCCATTGTGTTGTGTGGCACTACCACTGTGCTAAATGGGATAGATTCAGAATAGATCTAGCAGCTCAAAACTGGGCATCCATGAGGCGCTGTGGGCCATCAGCAGTAGCAGAATTGTATTCCACCACAATCTGTAACCTCAAGGCCCGGCATATCACAGGATGGCGTGTGACTTGGAGAGAAACCTGGAGGTGGTGGTGTTCCCATATGCCTGCTGCCCTTGTCCTTCTAGGTGGTAGAGGTCGCGGGTTTGGGAGGTGCTGCCAAAGAAGCCTTGGCGAGTTGCTGCAGTGCATCTTGTAGATGGTACACTCTGCAGCCACGGTTCGCCGGTGGTGGAGGGAGTGAATGTTTAAGGTGGTGGATGGGGTGCCAATCAAGCAGGCTGCTTTGTCTTGGATGGTGTCAAGCTTCTTGAGTGTTGTTGGAAGCTGCACTCATCCAGGCAAGTGGAGAGTATTCCATCACACTCCTTACTTGTGCCTTGCAGATGGTGGAAAGGCATTGGGGAGTCAGGTGGTAAGACATTTGCCGCAGAATACCTAGCCTCTGAGCTGCTCTTGTTGCCACAGTATTTATGTGGCTGGTCCAGTTAACTTTCTGGTCAATCGTGACACTCCCCCCCCCCCCCCCCCCCCAGGATATTGATGGTGGCGAATTCAGCGATGGTAATGCCGTTGAATGTCAAGGGGCAGTGGTTAGACGCTCGCTTGTTGGAGATAGTCATTGCCTGGCACTTGTGTGGCAAATGTTACCTGCCACTTATCACCCTAAGCCTGAATGTCGCCCAGGTCTTTCTGCAAGCGGGCATGGACTGCTTCATTACCTGAGGTGTTGTCGGGGACCCATAGCCTCTGCTGTATCCAGTGCGCTCAGCCGTTTCTTAATGTCACGTGGAGTGAATCAAATTGGCTGAAGACTGGCTTCTGTGGTGGTGGGTCCTCAGGAGGAGGCCGATATGAATCATCCACTCGGCCCTTCTGCCTGAAGATGGTTGCAAACGCTTCAGCTTTGTCTTTTGCACTCACGTGCTGGGCTCCACCATCACTGAGGATGGGAATAGTCCTCCTCCTGCCCCCCCGTTAGTTGTTTAATGGTCCACCACCATTCACGACTGAATGTGGGAGGACTGCAGAGCTTTGAGTTGATCCATTGATTGTGGGATCGCTTAGCTCTGTCTATGCATGCTGATTCTGTGTCATCAGCTTATCCTGGCTGTATGCTAGGCAAACCCATTTCTTTTATAAAATCATTATTTTTTTTACAATTCACAATTTCTTCCAATTCATGATTTCTTACAATTCCCCATCTTGAGAAGGAAATATCCTTACTGACTTCTCACAATTGGCTCTTGATTAATCCTGCGAGTTCTAAGTTATCGGCCCACTGATACCATTCATGCCCAGGGATGCTGGCTGGCATTGTAGGATACTTCCCACCACTCGTAGTTCCCTAATTTACTTATTGCTCTCTCAATTTGGGAGTTAGTTAGTAAGGAGACTCAGACATGAAGATTTCCCCCTTTCTTACAGTCCACTCCTTTGAGAGAGAGGAGCAACCTCCAACCCCTCACACAGGTTCAATTCACTGTTCCGGTGTTCCAATTCTGCCCCGCCTGGGGTGTCCTCTGTTTCTTCTATCTTTCCTGATCTTACCCCGCCTGGGGTCTCCTCTGCATTGCTTTGGATTTTCTCCTGTGGTGTGCTCAATTAATTTGTTAGTGCTGATTAGTCAAAGGCATGAGTACACAATTGGCTTATGCATCAAAGTCTTACTACACGGGTTACGTATATCAAATACACTATCATTGCATGTTGGAGAACTACCAGAGCGTGTGAAATGTCTTTTCCCCACGCTCTTTTACCTTCAAAACACAATTATTACAGTTACACGTTATAATTCAGTCTTATAATCATTAGCACATCGACCAAGTACATACATTTCAAGCAACAATGATGCAGACAAAGAAAACAGACATTGTAAAGAAAGCTACAGTTTAAAATCTAATCAACAAATCATGGACGTAAAAGATTCTCCAGCTCGCTCTTTTACTCGTATCCATCTTGTGGATAATTCTTACTAAATTTATTTCTCCCTAGCCTCAATTGTCCCAATCCAAATTCCATGCAACTCTCCGCTTCAACTTCAATTTCAATCCCTCTAACAGGTACCAGTGTGTTTAACTCTATTCTAATTGTTTCATTAATTAATTAGTTTCTCAATGGAGTATGTGTCAATGCTTTCACTTCTTCTCTCCATTTCACACATCCCATTAATTACCATTCTATCTCATTCATGAGCCCTGGAGGAACTTTACTGTCCAGTACAATATTAAAGATAGAAAACATAGATCAAACGTTCCCACTTGGTCTCAGTTATAAAATTACATCATATTTCTCTTTGTTCTTCAGATGCCTTTTTAAATGACTGTAAAAATACTGAATATAACAGGAGAAAAATTATTTTTCACATTTAAACAAATCAAATCAAACTGCTTTGGAAATTTCACCATAGCAACCGCAACTCCAAGGTTAAATCTTAAGACGGAAAAATTTGGTATCAACCATTTTGGGGCACTAACATCGCGTTGGCGCTAGTTTGCGCCGGCGACTGCGATATTCAGTTTTAGGGTGATATTCAATTTTAGCGCCCCAAGAGGGAGGTGGAGCGGTAATTCCAGCGCTCCACTTCCTTCTTAGAGCACTAACCCTGAATATCGGGGCGGTGCATTCTGCAGCGCTACGCACTGGGCCACGTAGCTGTGCCGCATGGAAGGGTTCTTCCCCTCATTAAAGGGGAGGGCCCAAGCCCACAACTCTGTGGGGCCCTACCTGGACCACCGGGGAGCGAGGTGCCGGGCCAATAGCCCAGCACACAAGAGGAGTGCCAGGCTGCCAGATCGCGGCACGGACCCCGCGTTCAAAGAGGTAACGGGCCGCGACAAGTAAGTCGGCCGATCTCTTTTTTCCCACCCGCCACCTCCCCTTTACTTAACGCCCCGTGAGCCTCCTGCCACTTCGTTCCTGCCCCCTGAATCGGTCACTGTCATCGCCCGGCACAGATTCGGGGGCGTGGGCCAATTTTGCAGGCGGGGCGTAATCAGGACGCTGTGCACAGTGATGACGTCACCATCGCCTGCGGAGTGGGGCGCTACTGGTTACCACCACCGCTAAACTCCCACTGAATTTAGTGGGAGTCATTAGTGGTGCCACGCCTGGGCGAAAAGTCGTTGGTGCTAAGGTACCCGATTTTGTTAAACAAACTTTGTTTTTCTCTGCTTTTCCACACCAGCTTAACTTAAATTGTAGTTCAAAGATTTTTTCCCAATTCTGGGTACACAATCATAAATTAAAATGAACATACTCAACGTATTCTTAAAACTTCCAAAATCCAAGACAAGACTACAAAGGGTTAAACAGCTTTTCGCTCTGTGCACAGAGAAGTCATGGCCCTGTGGGTAGCGGAGCAGGCCCAGGGGCCGTGTAGCCTGATCCTGCTCCTATTTCGTGTGTCTAATTCTGTTAGATTCAGGAGATGGTTCTGTGATAGTAGATTGGCGGTTAGGATCAGATCAGCCATGATCTTATTGAATGGCGGAGCAGGCTCGAGGGGCCGATTGGCCTACTCCTGCTCCTATTTCTTATGTTCTTATGTTCTTATGTAAGTGGGTAGAGCTAAAACAAACATAACAGACAAAAAACAACAGGAAATGCTGGAAAAGCTCAGCAGGCCAGGCAACATCCATGGAGAGAAATTAGAGTAGACGTTTCGGGTCGAAACCCTTTTTCAAAACTGGAAAGGAAATAAAATAGATCGAAGGCAAGGCTGCGATAGAACAAAAGAAGTAAAGAGACATTAAGAGGTATTCAAAACCAGACGAGATGGTAATAGGACAGTGGAGACAAAAGACGGATCAGATTAGGTGTGAAGTGTACTGGCAGGATGAGAGACAGCTGCCATGTGGGAGAGAGAAAAAAAAAGGAAAGGGGGGGGGAAGGGAAGACCCAAAACAAAGGGGTGAAAAAAAAAATAAGTAAAAATGTGATAGGGGCCGAGGTTATGATCTGAAATTGTTGAACTCGATATTGAGTCCGGAAGGCTGCAATGTGCCTAATCGGAAGATGAGGTGCTGTTCCTCGAGTTTACGTTGAGCTTCCGTGGAACAATGCAAGAGGCCAAGGACGGTGAGGTCCGAGTGGGAATGGAGCGGTGAATTAAAATGACAGGCGACCGGAAGCTCGGGGTCACCCTTACGGACTGAACGGAGGTGTTCCGCAAAGCGGTCACCCAATCTGCGTTTGGTCTCCCCAATGTAGAGGAGACCGCAACGTGAGTTTTTCCAGCATTTTCTGTTGTTATTTCGGATTTCCAGCATCTGCAGTATTTTGCTATCAAACATAACAGACACTTTCTTTTAAAGACAGACTTTCAGACAAATACTGTAACTTCTTAAACATTCATAATCAGGGAAACTTCCACACTTTAACACACACTTCCACACAAACTGAAAATGCAGCATTTTTTTTTAAGGTTCCTTTCACTCAGCAAAGGGCCTAGAAATTGGGTTGGGGCGCCAAAGTGGCGCAAAAGTTGCCTGAGCGCAGGATTTAGCGCAGCGATCGGAGTAATTCCGATCACCAGAAATTCAGTTTCAGTGCCGCTCGAGGGACACGGGGCGAGGCTCGAGGCGCTCCACGTCCCTCTTAGGGCGCTGAAACTGATTATCGCAGCACAACGTGCCGCAGCGCCACACGCTGCGGCACGGCACGCTGCGATACTGCAGGCCTTCCTCCCTCTGTTAAGGGGGAGGTGCCTGCAACAGCGCGATCCCCGATCACGAGTGCCGGCAAATGAGCCCGGCACCAAGGAGAAGTGCTGGGCTCTCGGGAAACAGCCGGCAATGCCGCGGTGGGGGGGGGGGTTAGGAGGCCGGGGACGGAGGTGCTGGCAGGCGGCCGCCGAAAAAGCGGCCGCCCCGCACCTCCACCTTAACTTGCGCCGCTGCCGGCACAGTAAGGCCCCGTGAACCGGGCGCGGGTAGCGAGCGGCGCAACTGCGGCGTTCGCTACCAAATATCGCGAACGGGGCACGAATGGGGCGCTGCGCACACCGATGACGTCATCGGTGGCGGCGCAGCGCAAAAGCCTAATGCCACCATTAGCGCCCCTACTGAATATCGCGGGAGACGCAGCCAGTGGCGCTATAGCCACTGACTGCCTCTTTAGGCGCTAACAGGTGGCGCTACTCACCCAATTTCTCCCCCCTTGTGTTTTATTTTTCTTGGCACAGAAAGCTTCCGTGTCAGTTTCAACTTTAAGGGGTTTTTTTTCCGCTTTTTAAACTGTGAGGCGCACAAGTGTGTTCCGTAGGCCAACTTATCTTGGCCTTTTTTTTAAGCTTAAGTTTGCACTTCTGGACATCCCCAGAGAGCCTGTCGAGAATGCAATCATAGTCCCCATCATACTCCTCTAAAATTAATAACTAGTGTTTTATACAGTTCAAGCATAACCTCCATGCTCTTATATTCTATGCCTCGGCTAATAAATGAAAGTATCCCGTATGTCTTCTTAACTACCTGCTACCTTCAGGGATCTGTGGACATGCACTCCAAGGTCCCTCTGTTCCTCTACACTTCTCCGTATCCTACCATTTTCTGGGCCAGAAATTCGCAGCCAGAAGCGTGAGTACGGTCGGTGTACTCACAAATCTGGCCGTTGGAAATGCCGGCGTTCATCAGGAACAGCGCATGCGGGGAACGCCGGCATTTCCAGACCCGAGGTCTATTCACAGCGCGTGCGACTGCACAGGCAGCGCTTGCGCAGTGAACTTTGTAGATTTCACTGATGGATTCAGTGAGGTTAAGTCCCTAGAACTTACACTTGAAAAAAGCAAGTGTAAAGTTGTTCATTGGCTGGGGAAGGAGATATATTTTATGGAGGAGCTTATGAAATGCAATATTTAGGTTTGGGAAAGGGAGGGAAGTTATTTTAAGAAATTTTAAGTAAGTTTTAAACTTTAATTTTTTTTTTTTAAACGGGTTTTCAGAACGGTAGGTAGAAGGAGCAATTGTGGCTGTGTGAATGGAATGTGAGAATGAGTTATGTATGTATGTCCACATATAATCCTTTACGTATATGTATGTATGTTTTATATTCCTTTACTAAATGTGTATGAATGTATATTTTTAATTATGATTTTCCAATAAGTTACTTTCTCTGAAAGTCATAATTAAATAATACATTCATACACATAATTAAAGGAATATATAACATGCAAAGGAATATATACAGACATACATACTTTCAGAAGCTCCACGATAAGAAATATCTTCCTCCGCAGCCTCTGGAGCAACTGCACCCATGCTTTTTTCATGTGTACGTTGTAATGACTTGACCTCACTGAAAGCATTAAGGAAAGCGGCGAATTATACTGCGCACGCGCTGCCTGTGCAGTCGCACGCGTTCTGCCTCTGAATCCCTTCGTTCAGAGGACAGGAAATGCCGGTTTTCCCCACATGCACTGTGCATGCTGAAAACCGGCATTTCATCCGGCCAGATGCGTAAGTACCCCGACCGTACTAGCGCATTTGGAAGGGAATTACTGGGCCAACATTTTACATGTCAGTAAATGGGCCAGAAATTCCAGAACGGGGCTTGCAGCGCATGCAAGCCCCGTATTTCCACTTACCCCGCGCTCCTGCCGATCAGCTCCAGGGACGCCTGCACTTGGTGAAAGAGAAATAAGAATCCCGGGCAGCGTGTGACGTCACGCCGCCCAGGAGTGCAGCCAGCGTGACTGGAGCCCTATGCTGCCATTTTAAGTTGCTAATCGGATTGGGCCTTTGTCATAGCGGTAGGATCCCCGCCGCTGGGCCAGATCAGGGTAGGGTTTCGAACCCCGCTCCAGACAGTCCCGGCAAGTGAAGTCGGAGCTCCAACTTTAAATTCTGGGTGGACATCCAGCGGGATATTTGCGTCCGTGGGTGTGGGTGGCCCCCCCTCCTTGTATAGCTTGTGGCAGCCCGTAAAACCCTCCCGCCATAGGACTAACCGCCCTAATGGCTGGTTCAAAGATGGTTACGGTCACGGAATGAGCATTAATCATGGCCATAAATCCTTCCACCACTTCAAACAGTTCCACAAAGGGAACAGTGTGAAGACACGTATGACGACAACATTGCTAAATAAATAAATGGAATTTAAAAAATTCTTTTAGGGCTTTTAAAAGTCTTTAAATTGCTTTAATTCTCTTTAAAACTACTTCAGATTACTCAAAATAATGTAAACATTTTAAAAATTTTATAAAAGTTACCAAAATCTTTAAAAAACTTCCAAAAACCTATTTAAACTGCTGCTTTGCATGTAAAAATGCTCAGCAGCTTGACAGAAACATTGGGGGCGTGTCCAGTGAAACTGAGACCTCAAGGGGCGTGTCTCACTTACACTGCACGCTTCTGGCTCCGCGCTGGCTGCACTCCTGGGCGGCGTGACGTCATACGCTGCCCGGGAATGTGCTTTCTATTTCTGTAAGTTCAGGCGTCCCAGAAGCTGATCGGCGCGAGCGCGGGGTAAGTGCAAATACGGGGCTTGCACGCGCTGCAAGCCCCGTTCTGGAATTTCTGGGCCAATGTATATTCCCTTGCCTTGTTAGCTCTCCCCAAATGCATTACCTCAATTCTCCAGATTGAATTCCATTTGCTACTTCTGCCCACCTGACCAGTCCATTGATATCTTCCTGCAGTCTACAGCTTTCTTCCTCACTATCAACCACATGGCCAATTTTTTTTATCATCATGCCCCTTACATTGAAGTCTAAATCATTGATATATACCACAAAAAGCAAGGGACCTAGTACTGAGCCCTGCAGAACCCCAGTACTGAGCCCTGCAGAACCCCAGTGGAAACAGCTTTCCAGTCACAAAAACACTCGTCGAACAGTACCCTTTGCTTCCTACCACTGAGCCAGTTTTGGATCCAACTTGGCACTTTCCCTTGGATCCCATGGACTTTTACTTTTCTGACCAGTCTGCCATGTGGGACCTTATCAAAAGCCTTGCTAAAATCCATATAGACTACATCAAATGCACTACCCTCATCGACCCTCCTCGTTACCGCCTCAAAAAATTCAATCAAGCTAGTCAGACACGACCTTCCCTTAACAAATCCATGCTGACTGTCCTTGATTAATCCATGGCTTTCTAAATGACGATTAATACTGTCCCTCAGAATATTTTCCAGCTATTTGCCCACCACCGAGCTTAGGCTGACTGGGCTGTAATTACTCGGTCTATCCCTTTCTCCCTTTTTAAAACAACTGTACAAAGTTAGCAGTCCTCTAGTACCACACCTGTAGCCAGGGAGGATTGAAAACTGAGGGCCAGAGCCTCCACTATTTCATCCCTTGCTTCTCTTAACAGCCTGGGATACATTTCATCCAGGCTTGGTGATTTATCTACTTTCAAAGATACTAAACCCCTTAATACTTCCTCTCTCAATAGGTTTATCTCATCTAATATTTCACACTCCTCCTCATCAACTACAATGTCTGCATCGTCCTTCTCTTCTGTGAAGACAGACGCAAAGTATTCATTAAGAACCATACCCACGTTTTCCACCTCCACACACAGGCTACCTTTTTGGTCTCTAATAGGCCCTACTCTTTCCTTAGTTATCCTCTTGCCCTTTATGTATTTATAAAACATCTTTGAGTTTTCCTTGATTTTACTTGCCAATATTTTTTTATGCCCTTTCTTTGCTTTCCTAATTTCCTTTTTAATTTCACCCCTGCACTTTGTATACTCCTCTCAGCTTTCTGCAATATTTAGCTCTCGGTATCTGACATAAGCTTCCCTTTTTTCCCTTATCCTACTGTATGCCTCTTGACATCCAGGAGGCTCCAGATGAGAGTCCCACCCTTTTTCTTTGAACATATTTGCTCTGAACCCTCACTATCTCCTTCTTGAATGCCTTGCACTGCTCTGACACTGATTTACCTTCAAGTAGCTGTTTCCAGTCTACTTTTGCTAAATCACATCTCAGCTTAGTAAAATTGGCCTTTCCCCAAGAACTTTTACTGCATTCGACAGGACTGAAGTGCTCTGCCGTACCTCTATTTAATAGACTACTAACTAAACTTTAGTTTAACCCACTGACCTAACTTAGAGAAAAAAAGACCAAAATTTACTCAAGTTTTAACAAGAACCACACAGATACTAAACACAAAAGAAACTTTATATTAGATATCTAGATATTCAACTTAGAGTCCTCCTTTTGTCACAAAAGCAAAATTCTGCAGACGCTGGAAATCTGAAATGAAAACAGAAAATGCTGGAAATACTCAGGTCAGGCAGCATCTTACCAGTGAATTTCTTCTCTCCACTGAATCCTACTACAGGTATCACCAAATTCTGCCACTCTGCTTGCGATTCACTCCGATTGCGATTCACTCAGCTCTGTGCTCAAACTCTCATTTCCTTCCAATTCGAGTACATGCCCAATATTCCTACTCCCTGTCTTCTACCGCCTAAAGGTCTCTTAACCAGGTCATTTGCCTTCAATTCCATGAGCTTTAATTTTAGCTAACAGTCTCTTATGTGGAACCTTATCAAATGCCTTCTGGAAGTCTATATAAACTATATCCCTAGACATTCCCCTGTCTACTACTTTAGTAGGACTAGCTGAAGTGCTTTTGCAGTGTGCCGGCATGGGCTCGACAGGCCGAATGGCCTCCTTCTGTGCTGTAACCATTCTATGATTCCAGTTACTTACTCAAAAAATTCAATTAGGGTCATTGGACATGATCTACCCTTTATAAATCCATGTTGGCTCTCTCTAATCAGCTCAAATTTCTCTAAGTGCTCAAACACTCTGCCTTTCATTATAGATTCCAATCATTTCCTCACAACAGATGTTAAACTAACAAGTCAATAATTTCCTGATTTCTCTCTCACCTTTCTTATGAGTGGGAATGAAAAAAATAAGTGACACAATGGATGAGATCAAGGGGGTTGTGGCTGAGGAGCATGGGGCAGAATCTTGGTCCAGGGATTCATGGGCGGGCTTAAGAACACACGCTTTCCATCATCATTATCATCATCCTCATTGTTGTAGTCACGGCAGATGAAGTACCTTCTCACCTGTTCCATCTCCTCATCATTATCTTCCTCCTCTTCCTCATCATCTGCCCCCCATTGTTGCAATAAATCTGCAGGGAAGGAGGGCATAAACTAAGAACGGGTGAGCATAACCCCTATTGTGATTTGTGAAATTATGTTTGGAAGCTTGTGGCTGTGTGCTGCTTCCATAGAGATGATGCCATGAAGACTGTAGGTGTGCAACCACTGAACAGGTACCTGCACTGTCTCACTGATCTCGTCATCGCCAATGTCTAAAGCAGAGTGCCTTCTCAGTACCTCCATGGCCTTGATGTATGGAATGCCCCTTCTGGTCCCACAATCATTGTGTGTAAGTTTCTCCTGCAACACAATTGAGTCAATAAGATGAAAGCCAGCATTTGATGAATGTCTCCGAGGAGGCATCAATCAGTTGATGTAATAGATCTGCTTGTATCACCCTGTTAAAGCGGATGAAGGGTTTTAAGGTTCTGCATGCAAGTAATTGCTGTTGGGGGAGATGGCAACACATACCTTAAGATCACAAGTTAGTTTTCCGCTTAACCACAAAGTAGTGTGAAGGGTTACTTATGCAGCTATTAATTTTAGAGGGTCAACAGTATGTTGATACCCCATGGTGCCCAAAGACAGAAAAGGGAGAGTGGCCAGTGTGTTACATTAGCTTAGCATAGTAGCACTCCAGCTTCTGATACATGTCTTTTGAATGAGGCATATCCATGGCCCTATTTAAAGAAACATTTATCCTACCACTGAAACAGATTAACCAATCATTTATTTAATTCCTGCTTATGGGACCTTGCTGTATTCAAATCGGCTGCTCTGTTTTCCTACAGCACACAGTTTCCTATAGTGACCACACTTAAAAAGTAATTAACTGGCTGTAAATTACTTTGGGACACCTTTGGGATGTGAAAGGCACTAAATAAATGTAGGTTCTTGTTGTTCTTCTTACCTTTCCTGACTTTGTCAGGTTATTGAACTTCTTGAGATACTAGCCTGCAGTTCCACTGGGGTCGAGTGAGATGGCACACTTTTTGTGGCTTCCTCCCATGGTCACCCAGCAATCTCTTTATTTTATGCATCTCAGTCAGGAGGGTTTGTAGTCAGTTGCATTGAAATTGTGTGCTCTTTTCTGCCTCTGCGAAATGTCCTGCTCCTTTCTTTCGCTGTCCTTACTAGATCATTTTTTAAAAGTGCCTCAAAAATCACATATAAATCATCCAGTACAGTTCCTACCCCAACACCGTCACCTCTGGATTTCCCCAATAATCTATCCTTGGCCCCAACCTCTTCCTCATCTTCTTGTTGCCCCTTGGTGGCATCATCCGAAGACATGGGGTCAATATGTATGCCGATGACACCCAGCTGTACCTCTTCACCACATCTCTCAACCTTCGACTGCCTCTGTGGTGTCAGACTGACACCCAGTCCTGGATGAATTGCAGTTTCCTCCAGTTAAACATTGTCCTCAACCCTCACCATAATCTCCGTACCCTGGATTCTGATTCCATCCCCCCATCCTAGCCGTGTTCTCAGGTTGAACCAGATTGTTTGCAACCCCTGCATCATATTTGACCCTGAGCTGAGCTTCCGACCTCATAGCCTCTCTATCACAAAGACCACCTAATTCCCCTTTGTAACATTGGCCACCTTTGCTCGTGCCTCAGCCGAAAACCTCGCCCATGCCTTTGTCACTTCCAGATTCGACTATTCTGTGAGTTCAAATCCCACCATGGCAGTTTGAGAATTTGAATTCAGTATAAAAAAATCTGGAAATAAAAGTGACCATGAAGCTGTCGGATTGTTATAAAACCCAACCTGTTCATTAATGCCCTTTCGTGAAGGACACCTACCATCTTTACCCGGTCTTGCCTCTATATGACTCCAGTCACACCAATGTGGTTGACTCTTAACTGCCCTCTGAAATGGTCTAGTAAGCCACTCAGTTGTATCTAACCACTACCAATGTTTTAAGAAGTAGGCCCACCACCTTCTCAGGGCATCTAAGGATGGGCAATAAATGCCGGCCTTACCAGCAACACCCACATCCCGAGAATGAATTAAAAATGAATGCTCTCTTCACGTGATCTACCATCCTCCACTCCCCATAAATTACAGCTCATACAAAACTCTGGTCCCCATTCACCATCCTACACCAAGTTGTGCTTACCCATCACCCCTGTGCTCGCTGATCTACATTGGCTCTTGGTTCCCCTAACGCCTCAAATTTAACATTTTCATCCTCATGTTTAATGACCTCTGTAATCTACTCCAACCTTACAACTCTCCAAGAATTCTACGCTCCTCTGACTCTAGCCTTTTGTGCATTCCCCCCTTTGCCCCACATGGCAGCTGTGACTTCAGCGGTCTAGGCCCTGCGCTCTAGAATTCCATCCTTAACCTCTCAGCCTATCCACCTCCCTGCCCTCCTTAAAATCACCACTTTCTCCGCTCCTAATATCTCCTTCTTTGGCTTGGTGTCCATTTTTGTCAAATTGCGTTCTGTGAAGTGCATGGGATTTTAACATTAAAGGCATTATATAAATGCAAGATGTTGTTGTAGCATTCAATCAAGTCACTCAACCAAGCACTTCCCTACTTAACCTGTTACTCCCTAGCCTGCTGCTGCACTGTTCAGCTAGATTTGGCTTTTTAATAGCTGCTATCTCATTCCCAAGCACTCCCAGCACATTACTCCCATTTTACATTGGATTTGAACTAGAGAACCATCAAAGTATATTTAACTGAACTGACCCAGCAAATTACTGTGGGATCAGTGCAGCAGTGGATTGACAGAGGCACATCTCAGCTCAGGGGAACAAAAACAATTGGTTCTGTAGAATTTCAGGGTCAAAGTATTTTCTATTGATTTACTCCATTTCTAAAATGGGGGCATTTACATTGTAATTTTCCAGTTTCACAGCCTCAGTTTTGCTGGTTGGCAACACATATCAGAAACTCGGGGGAGCAGTTTGCACCATTTTTCAACTATTTAAGTGAATGGTTAGAAAATTGTGTACTGCATGCGGCTGGATTTCCAATATTCATTCCGAATGAATGAGACTGTGTGCTGCTTTTCAAATCTACAGTACTCAATTGTGTCTTGTTAACATTTTCAAAACTTATACTGATGGCAGAAAGTAACCTGTAGAGGCAGGGAGGAAAGAAGGAAGGAAGGGAGGAAAAAGAGAGAGGGTGGGAGGAAGAGATTTTATTTCCCTAGTGCCTTATTGCATCTCTCAGGACGTCCCAAAGTGTGCAGTGAATTAATTTGAAGTGGGCTCATAAAACTCTAGCTTTTGTGATGTGTTGAAATTTTGTTGCAATGACATTGTGAATCCCTATCAAATTAATTATTCTCTCAGGCTCAGAATTTAATGTAATAAAACTACTAACATTTTTTGTTACAGAGACAATTACCAGGGAAAATGAAGCTGTTCTTTAATCCAAAGTGATTTGTCTAGGGGACAAAACCTGCAGTTGGGGGACGAGCAGCAACCCATGAAAGAAAACCCACTGTCCTGCCTCTTTCTCCGTTATGTTGGTAGAGGCAAAAACCCTCATCGTATTGAAGTGCCGTAACTTACAAGGCTATGGACCAAGAGCTGGGAAGTGGGATTAGGCTGGATAGCTCTTTTTCGGCCAGGACAGACACGATGGGCCAAATGGCCTTCTTCTGTGCCGTAAACTTCTATGATTCTAAGATTCTATGGTGCCCCCATTACTGGAGAGGACTCCACTGGGGACTGCGCTGATTTGAAGTTTGGGTCTCTTGTCTCCACAGCCTCCTCCTTCCAAAACAGAAGGATTTACATTAACTATTTTTCAGACCTCATAACTAGATTGGATAGGGCAATGAGACCTATACATAATTTAGTTTTGAGATTATATTTATTTTATTACATCATCATTTTCATAGAAGAGCAGCAGCAAACGCTTTAAAATTGTAAATCTATCTATTAAATGTTGGAAGCAGAGGAAGATATAGAGCTAATGGGGAGAGTGTGGAACAAAAGGGTTAGTTTTGGATTGCTCTGGCAAAGAGTCAGCGCAGACAGAATGGGCTGAATTGTCTCCTTCCTGTGCTGTAAATGTCTACAGTTCTATCTTATTAACGAGAAGATGATTGTTGCTAGCCAAAATACACAGTTGTATCAAAACTAAATTTAATTCATAAATATCACATTCCAAGTATGAAGACTGATTGCTTAATTATAGACAACAAAATGAATTTATGCTTCTTTTTAATTGTTAATCTATAAATACAAGTTGTTGTTGTTAATGCCATTTATTAATTCCACAGTCAACTTTATGGTTCAGTATTTGAGATATTTTTTGATGCACAAGGTTTGTACTGAAATCTTTCATTCTCTATTGACAGCAGACATCCTGCAAGATGTGGAATTACTTGGTAAGTTGAACGATGACCAGAAAGACATTTCAAGGGGTTGATAATGTGATCCCTTGTGCTCCAAGATCAGCTGCGTTTCAGGCACAGAAACCCACTACTATTGGTTGCAAAGGCCTGAGGTAACGCAATTGGCCAGAATGTAGCAACTGGAAATGTGCACATAAAGTATGTAAGGCTGCTTGAGAGTATGGAAGTGTAGTGATTATGGTACTGAACTCATGATCTAGCAGTCATGACTTCAAATCCCATGGTAACAAGTTATGAAATTGAATTCAATAAATCTGGTCATTTGTCTGGTGGCACCAAATTACTATGGGAAAAAAGTTGTTGATTTGTCATAAAAACCTAACTAGTTCACTCATGCCCTTTGGAAATCTGCGACCCCGACCTGGTTTGGCCTGATTAAGTTTTGGAAGGGGTACAATGCAGATTCAACAAAATGAAACCAAGGCTTAAAAGGTTAAATTATGAGGTTAGGTTGCATAAACCTGGCTTGTTTCCCCTGAGTGTAGAAGGTTGAAGGGTGATCTAACCAAGATGTTTAAAATAATAAAGAGATTCAGTAGGGTAGATACAGAGAAACTATTTTCTCCTTTCTAATGCTACATCCAGGGGGATGGGCACCAAGAAAGCAAAACAAGGTGCACAAAGGAGTGGGAGAGACAGATAGCACTAGAGTAAGAAATGTAGGTGGGGTCAGACTAAGAGAGAATTCAAGAAGGTCTAAGATAGGTTTACAGTACATGTGTGTAAACGCACGAAGCGTGGTAAATAAGGTTGGTCAGCTGCAGGTGCAAATAGCCACATGGGCCACATGAGCCATATGATGTGGTGGCGATAATGGAGACCTGGCTCAAAAAAGGGCAGGATTAGGCATTAAATATTCCTGGATATTAGGTGTTCAGGAAAAAGATAGGGAAGGAAAGAAAGGAGGTGGGGTGGCAGTATTGATTAAAGAGAATATTACAGTGCTGGGGAGAGAAGATAAAAAGAAAGACTTGCATTTATAAAGCGCCTTTCACGACCACCGGACGTCCCAAAGCACTTTACAATGAAGTACTTTTTGAAGTGTAGTCACTATTGTAATGCGGGAAACATGGGAGCCAATTTTGCACTCAGCAAGCTCCCATACACAGCAATGTGATAATGACCAGATAATCTGTTTTTTTTGTTATGTTGATTGAGGGATAAGTATTGGCCAGGACATCGGGGATAACTTCCCTGCTCTTCTTCAAAATAGTGCCTTGGGATCTTTCACGTCCACCTGTGAGAGCAGACGGGGCCTCAGTTTAACATCTCATCCGAAAGACAGCACCTCTGACAGTGCAGCACTCCTCAGTACTGCACTGCAGTGTCAGCCTAGATTTTTGTGCTCTGGAGTGTTTGGAGTGGGACCTGAACCCACAACCTTCTGACTCAGAGGCGAGAGTGCTACCAACTGAGACACTTGCTGACAGATGTCCTGGAGGGGTCAAGGACAGAATCTGTTTGGTTAGAGTTAAGAAATAATAGAGGTGCCATTATACTACTAGATGTATTCTATAGGCTGCCTACTAGTGGGAAGGATATAGAGGAGCAAATTTGCAGGGAAATTTGCAAGAACTATAGCATAGTGATAATGGGGGACTTCAATTATCCTGATATAGACTGGGATAGTAATAGTGTAAAGGGCAGCGGGGGAAGAATTTCTGAACTGTGTTCAGGAGAACTTTCTTGATCAGTATGTTTCCAACCCAATGAGGAAGGAGGCATTGCTGGATCTGGTCCTGGGGAATGAGGTGGGTCAAGTGGATCAAGTGTCAGTAGGGGAACATTTAGGGGACAGGGATCACAGTATCACAAGGTTTAGATTAGCTATGGAAAAGGACAAGGAGCAATCTAGAGTAAAAATACTTAATTGGCAGAGGGCCAATTTCAGTGGGTTGAGCCCGGATAAATTGGAATCAAAGATTGGCAGGCAAAACTGTAATTGAACAATGGGCTGCCTTTAAAGAAGAGATGGTTCGGGTACAGCCGAGGTACATTCCCACGAGGGGGAAAGGTAGGGCAACTAAAGCCAAAACTCCCTGGATGATGAAAGAGATAGAGAGTAAGATGAAGCAGAAAAAAGGGGTGTATGACAGATGTCATGTTGAGAATACAAGTGAGAACCAGGCTGAATATAAAAAGTTCAGAGGGGAAGTGAAAAAGGAAATAAGAGGGGCAAAGAGAGAGTATGAGACTAGACTGGCAGCTAACATAAAAGGGAATCCAGAAGTCTTCTTATAGGCATATAAATATTAAACGGGTAGTAAGAGGAAGGGTGGGGCTGATTAGGAACCAAAAAGGAGACCTACTCATGGAGGCAGCGAGCATTGCTCAGATACTAAATGAGTACTTTGCATCTGTCTTTACCGAGGAAGAAGATGCTGCCAAAGTTAGAGTGAAAGAGGAGGTAGTTGAGATACTGGATGGGCTAAAAATTGATAAAGAGGAGGTACTAGAAAGGCTGGCTGTACTTAAAGTAGATAAGCCACCAGGACCGGATGGGATGCTTCCTAGGATGCTGAGGGAAGTAAAAGTGGAAATTGTGGAGGTACTGGCCATAATCTTCCAATCCTCTTTGGATAGGGAGGTGGTGCCAGAGGACTGGAAAATTGCAAATGTTACACCCTAGTTCAAAAAAAGGTGTAAGGATAAACCCAGCAACTACAGGCCAGTCAGCTTAACCTCGGTGGTGGGGAAGCTTTTAGAAACGATAATCCGGGACAAAATTAACGGTCACTTGGGCAAGTGTGGATTAATTAAGGGAAGCCAGCACGGATTTGTTAAAGGCAAATTGTGTTTAACTAAATTGATTGAATTTTTTGATGAGGTAGCAGACAGGGTTGATGAGGGCAATGCGGTTGATGTGGTGTACATGGACTTCCAAAAGGTGTTTGATAAAATGCCACATAATAGGCTTGCCAGCAAAGTTGAAGCCCATGGAATAAAAATGACAGTGGCAGCATGGATGCAAAATTGGCTAAGTGACAGGAAACAGAGAGTAGTGGTGAACGGTTGTTTTTCGGACTGGAGGACGGTATATAGTGGTGTTTCCTAGGGGTCGGTACTAAGACCACTGTTTTTCTTGATATATATTAATGACTTGGGTACAGGGTACAATTTCAAAATTTGCAAATGACACAAAACTTGGAAGTATAGTGAACAGTGAGGAGGATAGGGATAGACTTCAAGAGGATATTGAAAGGCTGGTCGAATGGGCAGACACGTGGCAGATGAAATTTAACGCAGAAAAGTGCGAAGTGATACATTTTGGTCGGAAGAATGAGGAGAGGCAATATAAACTAAAGGGTACAATTCTAAAGTGGGTGCATGAACAGAGAGACCTGGGGGTATGTGTGCACAAATCGTTGAAGGTGGCAGAGCAGGTTGAGAAAGCAGTTGAAAAAGCATACGGGATCCTGGGCTTTATAAATAGAGGCATAGAGTACAAAAGCAAGGAAGTTGTGATGAACCTTTATAAAACACTGGTTCAACTACAACTGGAGTAGTGTGCAATTCTGGGCACCGCAGTTTAGGAAGGATGTGAAGGCTTTAGAGAGGGTGCAGAAAAGATTTACAAGAATGGTTCCAGGGATGAGGGACTTCACTTACATGGATAGACTGGAGAAGCTGGAGTTGTTCTCCTTAGAGCAGAGAAGATCTAGAAGAGATCTGATAGAGGTGTTCAAAATCATGAGGGGTCTGGACAGAGTAGAGAGAGGGAAACTGTTCCCATTGGCGGAAGGGTTGGAAAAACTGTTTTACATAGCGAGTGGTTATGATCTGGAATGCACTGCCCGAAAGGGTGGTGGAGGCAGACTCAATCACGGCTTTCAAAAGGGAAACAAATAAGAACCCGAAGGAAAAATAATTGCAGGGCTACAGAGAAAGGGCGGGGAAGTGGGACTAGCTGAAGTGCTCTTGCAGAGGGCCAGCACGGGCTCGACAGGCCAAATGGCCTCCTACTGCGCTGTAATGATTCCATGGTGGAGTAGTGCAGAACAAGAGGGCATAATCTTAAAACTGGAGCTAGGCCATTTAGAAGTGAAATCAGCAATCACTTTTTCCACACAGAGTAGTGGAAATCTGGAACTCTGTCCCCAAAAGTCTGTCAGTGCTAGGTCAATTGAAATTTCCAAGACTGAGGACGATAGATTTTTGTTGGATAAGGGTATCAAGTGGTATGGAGCAAAAGTGGGTAAATGGAATTGAGGTACAGATATGCCTTGATCTAATAGAATGGTAGAACAGGCTTGAAGGGCTGTTCCAGTTTCCATGTTCCTGTGTACACGTCCCATACTCTTAGTGCCCTCTGGCGGCTGAGCAGTAATAAAAATAATTATTCTGGGGATGGTCAATAAATGTAGCTTTGCCAATGTTGCTCACATTTTGAGAACCAATAAAAAAGTGATGTAAATGAGTGGCCTTCCCATGATATGGCCGAGCACCTCAGCTCCACTTTAGTTGCTCATGTTTATGCACATTGCCTAAGTTCTTCAGGGAAGGCCTGCCTAAAATTAATTTTAAAATGTAATCCGGGTGGGGGTGGGCGGGCGTAACCTAGTACCTTAGCTTTCATTTGACCTGTAATAGCCAATTCCTGAAAAGGGACCTAAGTGCCAACCAGATTGCAGAAGAAAATAAATCGTCAGTGTTGGGGTATGGTAGTGTTGTGGTTGTTTCACTGGACGTGCAATCCAGAGGTCATGAGTTTAAATACCACCATAGCAGATTGTGAAATTGAGTTCAGTAAATCTGAAAATGACCATGTAAGCTGCTATGTTGCTGTAAAAGCCCATCTGGTTCATTGATATCCAATCGGGAAGGGAACCTGCCTGGCCTACCTAAGCCATACTATTTGGTTGACTCCTATTCTCTCAGGACAGCTAGGGATGGGTAATAAATACTGCTATTTCAATGCCATCCACATCCCAAGCACAAATTTTAAAAAAGTAGCCCTTCACTGGCTTTCTGGTGGCTGACATTCTGGTCTCTTGACCCCATGGTGCTCCTATTGCATCCTTCACAGTGAAGGATGCTAAAATACTAAATGAGATGATTTGCATTGTTCTGAGAGGTCATTTCATTTTGGTAGAGTGGCCTGGTGAGTACCTTGGCTTACAACAACGGAATTGTTTCACTTTAATAGCAGTAACTTTTATTGCCTTTTGTGAATATTTCAAAAGACTCTTATTTTCTATCAACAGACCTATCGGAGGAGCTATCTTGTGACCAGGGTAAGTTATAAAAGCAGGAAGAGACTTAATCGTAAATTCTATGATCCTGGTCTCCCAGCAGGGAAGTTGCACTCAAGGGGAATGTGGATAGAGATAGGACTACAACATCATATACTGAAGCTTAGATTGGATACTCAATAGAGATAGGACTACAACATCATATACTGAAGCTTAGATTGGATACTCAATAGAGATAGGACTACAACATCATATACTGAAGCTTAGATTGGATACTCAATAGAGATAGGACTACAACATCATATACTGAAGCTTAGATTGGATACTCAATAGAGATAGGACTACAACATCATATACTGAAGCTTAGATTGGATACTCAATAGAGATAGGACTACAACATCATATACTGAAGCTTAGATTGGATACTCAATAGAGATAGGACTACAACATCATATACTGAAGCTTAGATTGGATACTCAATAGAGATAGGACTACAACATCATATACTGAAGCTTAGATTGGATACTCAATAGAGATAGGACTACAACATCATATACTGAAGCTTAGATTGGATACTCAATAGAGATAGGACTACAACATCATATACTGAAGCTTAGATTGGATACTCAATAGAGATAGGACTACAACATCATATACTGAAGCTTAGATTGGATACTCAATAGAGATAGGACTACAACATCATATACTGAAGCTTAGATTGGATACTCAATAGAGATAGGACTACAACATCATATACTGAAGCTTAGATTGGATACTCAATAGAGATAGGACTACAACATCATATACTGAAGCTTAGATTGGATACTCAATAGAGATAGGACTACAACATCATATACTGAAGCTTAGATTGGATACTCAATAGAGATAGGACTACAACATCATATACTGAAGCTTAGATTGGATACTCAATAGAGATAGGACTACAACATCATATACTGAAGCTTAGATTGGATACTCAATAGAGATAGGACTACAACATCATATACTGAAGCTTAGATTGGATACTCAATAGAGATAGGACTACAACATCATATACTGAAGCTTAGATTGGATACTCAATAGAGATAGGACTACAACATCATATACTGAAGCTTAGATTGGATACTCAATAGAGATAGGACTACAACATCATATACTGAAGCTTAGATTGGATACTCAATAGAGATAGGACTACAACATCATATACTGAAGCTTAGATTGGATACTCAATAGAGATAGGACTACAACATCATATACTGAAGCTTAGATTGGATACTCAATAGAGATAGGACTACAACATCATATACTGAAGCTTAGATTGGATACTCAATAGAGATAGGACTACAACATCATATACTGAAGCTTAGATTGGATACTCAATAGAGATAGGACTACAACATCATATACTGATGCTTAGATTGGATACTCAATAGAGATAGGACTACAACATCATATACTGATGTTTAGATTGGATACTCAATAGAGATAGGACTACAACATCATATACTGATGTTTAGATTGGATACTCAATAGAGATAGGACTACAACATCATATACTGATGTTTAGATTGGATACTCAATAGAGATAGGACTACAACATCATATACTGATGTTTAGATTGGATACTCAATAGAGATAGGACTACAACATCATATACTGATGCTTAGATTGGATACTCAATAGAGATAGGACTACAACATCATATACTGATGCTTAGATTGGATACTCAATAGAGATAGGACTACAACATCATATACTGATGCTTAGATTGGATACTCAATAGAGATAGGACTACAACATCATATACTGATGCTTAGATTGGATACTCAATAGAGATAGGACTACAACATCATATACTGATGCTTAGATTGGATACTCAATAGAGATAGGACTACAACATCATATACTGATGCTTAGATTGGATACTCAATAGAAAACTACTGAAGGCTGTAGATGAATAGAGAGACACACACCAAGAATATCCTCAGGGCTACTTCCGGTCCGCCGCTGTAACTTTGGCAGAAGTACAGCAGAAACCTTGAGCCCCAAGGAAATACATAATTACTAGACAGTACGAGTGATGTAGGTAAACTTATAAAAAGGCTATTAGCATTTTGGGTGTTATAAATAGTGACACAGAGTATAAGAACAAAAAATTTGTGATGAATTTATACAAGCTAAAGGTTAGACCACAGACCTAGATATTCAGTCTGCTATGCACCTGAAAGTGAGCACACAAGTGGCAAACAGAGCTAGAAGGTGGCTTGCGATCGTGCTCTGCCCACATGTAGGACTGCTGGTTCCCAGCAGCATACCACACAGTATTTTTTTTAATTTATGCATTCCTGGGATGTGGGCGTTGCTGGCAAGGCCAGCATTTATTGCCTATTCCTAATTGCCCTTGAGAAAGTGGTGGTGAGCCGTCTTCTTGAACCGCTGCAGTCCTTGTGGTGAAGGTACTCCCGCAGTGTTTTTAGGGAGGGACTTTCAAGATTTTGACCCAGCGATGATGAAGGAATGGCGGTATATTTCCAAGTCAGGATGGTGTGTAACTTGGAGGGGAATTTGCAGGTGATGGTGTTCCCATACGTCTGCTGCCCTTATCCTTCTAGGTGGCAGAGGTCGTGGGTTTGTGAGGTGCTTTCGAAGAAGACTTGGCGAGTTGCTGCAGTGCATCCAGGCAAGTGGAGAGTATTCCATCACACTCCTGACTTACGCTTTGTAGATGGTGGAAAGGCTTTGGGGAGTCAGGAGGTGAGGCACTCGCTGCAGAATATCCAGCCTCTGACCTGCTCTTGTTGCCACAGTATTTATGTGGCTGGTCCAGTTAAGTTTCTGGTCAATGGTGACCCCCAGGATGTTGATGGTGGGGGATTTGGCGATGATAATGCAGTTGAATGTCAAGGGGCGGTGGTTAGACTCTCGCTTGTTGGAGATAGTCATTGCCTGGCACTTGTGTGGCGCGAATGTTACTTGCCACTTATCAGCCCAAGCCTGAATGTTGTCCAGGTCTTGCTGCATGCAGGAAATGACGTAATGGATCAGTACTGGATCATCACTGTCTATAATGACCCGTACCCACCCCTCCCTGAGGGGTAACTTGCCCGTCACATATTTCGTGACTAACCCCATCCATTGTTTTTCCCATTGTTTGTTCCGAACGAGTCCCTGTTCGGGCGTCAGAGTATCTGTAAGACGTTCTGATTGTCTGACAGTTTATAGAGTTCAGACTTGTGGAAAAGACAACACAAAACCCAGTTAATCTGTGAAACTTCTTTTACTTAAAAATCAAGAAGAGGTTACAAGTAATTTCCAATATACAAACTGTTTTCAATTTTTTTTATTCGCTTATGGGATGTAGGCGTTGCTGGCAATGCCAGCATTTATTGCCCATCCCTAGTTGCCCTTGAGAAGGTGGTCAAGAGCCGCCTTCTTGAACCGTTGCAGTCCATGTGTGAAGGTACTCTCACAGTGCTGTTAGGGAGGGAGTTCCAGGATTTTGACCCATGATGATGAAGGATTGGCGATATATTTCTAAGTCAGGATGGTGTGTGACTTGGAGGGGAACCTGGGGGTGATGGAGTTCCCATGCACCTGCTGCCCTTGTCCTTCTAGGTGGAAGAGGTCGCAGGTTTGGGAGGTGCTGCCGAAGAAGCCTTGGTGAGTTGCTGCAGTGCATCTTGTAGATGGTACACACTGCAGCCACAGTATGCCAGTGGTGGAGGGAATGAATGTTTAAGGTGGTGGATGGGGTGCCAATCAAACGGGCTGCTTTGTCCAGGATGGTGTCAAGCTTCTTGAGTGTTGTTGGAGCTGCACTCATCCAGGCAAGTGGAGATTATTCCATCACACTTCTTACTTGTGCCTTGTCGATGGTGGAAAGGCTTTGGGTAGTCAGGAGGTGAGACAGTCGCTGCAGAATATCTAGCCTCTGACCTGCTCTTGTTGCCACAGTATTTATGTGGCTGGTCCAGTTAGGTTTCTGGTTAATGGTGACCCCCAGGATGTTGATGGTGGGGGATTCGGCGATGGTAATGCCATTGAATGTCAAGGGGAGGTGGTTAGACTCTCTCTTGTTGGAGTTAGTCATTGCCTGGCACTTCTGTGGTGTGAATGTTACCTGCCGAAGCCTGAGCATCGTCCAGGTCTTGCTGCATGCGGGCATGGACTGCTTCATTATCTGAGGAGTTGTGAATGGCACTGAACACTGTGCAGTCATCAGCGAACATCCCCATTTCTGACCTTATGTTGGAGGGAAGGTCATTGATGAAGCAGCTGAAGATGGTTGGGCCTAGGACACTACCCTGAGGAACTCCTGCAGTGATGTCCTGGGGCCGTGATGATTGACCTTCAATTACCACAACCATCTTCCTTTGTGCTAGGTATGACTCCAGCCAGTGGAGCGTTTTCCCCCTGATTCCCATTGACTTCAGTTTTACTTGGGCTCCTTGTACGATGCCACACTTGGTCAAAAGCTGCCTTGATGTCAAGGGCAGTCACTCTCACCTCAGCTCTGGAATTCAGCTCCTTTGTCCATGTTTGGACCAAGACTGTAATGAGGTCGGGACCCGAGTGGTCTTGGCGGAACCCAAGCTGGCCATCAGTGTGCAGGTTATTGGTGAGTGAGTGCCACTTGATAGCACTGTCAATGACACCTTCCATCACTTTGATGATGATTGAGAGGACTGATGGGGCGGTAATTGGCCGGTTTGGATTTGTCCTGCTTTTTGTGGACAGGACAAACCTGGGCAGTTTTCCACATTGTCGGATAGATGCCAGTGTTGTAGCTGTACTGGAACAGCTTAACTAGAGGCACGGCTAGTTCTGGTGCACAAGTCTTCAGCACGATAGCCGGGATGTTGTTAGGGCCCATAGCCTTTGCTGTATCCAGTGCACTCAGCCGTTTCTTGATATCACGTGGAGTGAATCGAATTGGCTGAAGACTGGCTTCTGTGATGGTGGTGACCTTGGGAGTAGGCCGATGTGGTTCATTCACTCGGCACTCCTGGCTGAAGATGTTTGCAAACGCTTCAGCCTTGCCTTTTGCACTCACGTGTTGGGCTCCACCATCATGGAGCCTCCTCCTCCCGTTAGTTGTTTAATGATCCACCACCATTCATGACTGGATGTGGCAGGACTGCAGAGCTTTGATCTGATCCATTGATTGCAGGATCGCTTAGCTGTGTCCATAGCATGCTGCTTCTGCTTTTTAGCATGCATGTAGTCCTGTGTTGCAGCTTCCCTAGGTTGGCACCGCATTTTTAGGTACACCTGTTGCTGCTCCTGGCATGCTCTTCTACACTCCTTATTGAACCAGGGTTGGTCCCCTGGTTTGATGGTAATTGTAGAGTGAGGGATATGCCTTGAGGTTACAGATTGTGGTGGAATACAATTCTGCTGCTGCTGATGGCCCACAGTGCCTCATGGATGCCCAGTTTTGAGCTGCTAGATCTGTTCTGAATCTATCCCATTTAGCACGGTGGTAATGCCACACAACACGATGGTGGGTGTCCTCAGTGTCAAGACAGGACTTTGTCTCTACAATGACTGTGTGGTGGTCACTGCTACCAATACTGCCATGGACAGATGCATCTGTGACAGGTAGATTAGTGAGGACGAGGTCAAGTAGGTTTTTCCTTCGTGTTGATTCTCTCACCACCTGTCGCAGGCCCAGACTGGCAGTTATGTCCTTCAGGACTCGGCCAGCTCGGTCAGTACTGGTGCTACCGAGCCACTCTTGGTGATGGACATTGAAGTCCCTCACTCAGAGTACATTTTGTGTCCTTGCTACTCTCAGTGCTTCTTGCAAGTGGTGTACATTCATATACTTATCGCAAGCAAGCATCTAAAATCATTTACTTTAAGCTCAGTTGATTATAAGCAAAACCACATACAGGAAACTTCGCGATATCCAGCACCGACGGGACCGGCGTGATGCCGATCTATGAAAACTTCCGGATAGACCAGCGCTAGTGTTGAAGGATACGGAGGTTTTCATCTCCGTATCTGACAACAAACACTGTTGCTTAGCAACAGCTTGTAAACAGTCGGCCCGTACCTTGGAAGCGTCTCTGTAGCTTAGCAACAGCTTCAGAGAGGCATTCCAGAGACTGACTGTTTAAAAAAATGCTAGGAGAAGAAAAAAAACCTAACAAAACGGCTGCTGATTTCTGCCGTTAGATCGAGGTTTCCGGATATACAACCTCCGGATAAACCAAAGTTTCCTGTACATACTATTCACCAGATGAGAGGTCAATTCAACGATGAACTAGACGTATGACTAACTTTATCTGGCAACTGACCAGGTCGCCATCGACTATAGCCCCGACTGCAGCAGCGAATGTTTTGAAACAGTACCTTTTATACCCCCAAATTTGGCATCCCTCGCACTGCATACGTGTCCCTAATTATACGGCATAATGGTCGGCAGTTGTTTCCCAGACCTTGTTATCACTAGTCCGTTAGGCAAGTGTGGGCCTTCAAGGCTAGGTACATTCCATAGTCTGAAGATGTTTCTGTTATTGCACTGATTTCAGTCAATAGTCTGTTCTCACAGAACTTCAATAAGCTTGTTTTCCATATCTGTTGAAAGACAATTGGCAGTTTTTACAGCTTACAAGTTAAACAGTTTATTTTGCAAAGTTCTCACAGCAACCAGACTTTGTCCTCGCAAAGCATGATGGTAAAATTTGGTCACTTTTAGATTCAGTCAAATGGAGATTCAGTCAAGTTTACCATGATTGTGTTACACTAGCCTCTTGTGCTTTCTCCCCCCTTCCTTCGCCCCACCATTGGTGACTGTGCCTTCAGCCACCTCGGCTCCAGGCTCTGGTATTCCGTTCCTCCACCTCTGCTCCTTTAAGATCTTCCTCAAATCCCATATCTGATCAAGCTTTTGGTCACCCATCCTAATATTAGGTTCTGTGGCTATGGGACGTTTTTCTACAATAAGCTATGATTTAAATGGCAGTTGTTGCTGCTCATTCCCTACTGTAGTTCTTCCCCTTTGTGCTTTTAACCTTTGACTAAATGTAAATGTCTAGGTGGCACCTGAGTGACTGATGGTCTTTTTGTGTATATGAGCCTGATGGGTTTGATGTGGTTGATGCCTCTGGCTGTCACTGTCCTGCGAAGGAGCAGCTGCAGGTTGCATCTCCTGATCAAATGGTGGGACAGATTGGCCCTGGTACTGTAACCCAGCATGTTCAGGCATCAGGGGCATCTGACTCTGTGCCCAGGTTCCTGACAGGAGTCATGAGCCATGTCTGAATGGGATAGCCCTTGTCACCCAGTAGCCAGTCTGTGACCTGCCAGCCGAGTTGGAATAAAGGCAGATCAGAGAACTGGCGCAGGATGAATGAATCACGGCTGCTACCAAGAAACCAGGCACAGACCTGCATGGTGCATTGCCTGTGGTTGCAAACAAGTTGGACATTGAGGGAGTGGAATCCCATTCTGTTCAGAAAGATGCCAAGCTGGTGATGGGGAGCATGCAAGGCAATGTGGGTGCAGTCTATGGCTGCTGCAATGTGTGTGAAACCGAGTGTTCTCTCATCCTGCTTTGCTCCGTGTCCATTAAAAAAGAGGTGTAGCTATTCATCCTGATATAGAGAGCCTTGGTGATCTCCCTGATACAAAGGTGGCCTGAAAACTGGGAGATGTTGCTGATGTCACCTGCTGTAGCTGGACAGGGCCCTTGATATAAAATTTAAGGGCCATGGTGAACATGACAGCCAGTCAATGCTGTGCATGTCGTGGTTTGAGGCTCAAGTTGTGGCTGCAGCAGGTGAGATAGCTCGGTGATAGTCTCCTTTGTGAAACACAGGCATCTAAGACATTGGTCCTCTATGAAGACCCACTTTGAGTATGGCTTCCTGCGCAGTGTCTTCCTCCTCTATCTTCTCTGAGCTGCTTCTGCTCTGTCCTGTCATTTATGCTGCTCCCCCTGCTTCTCGAGCCTGAAAGGCAGCCCTACCAGACCACCCCTGACTGCAGTAAAACTGTTTAGAAGTTAGCCCAAAACAATCCAGCATCAGCAAAAACTTCTCAGCTGTCAGAAATCAGTTTTACCAGTCAGAAAATAAGACAAAAAAAGCCCAAACCAGCAACCTCAAATGACAAACCAGCAACTAACCTGTAAGTAATGGATGAGGTCTTAAAATAGCGCTGCTGAAGGGCCTTTCCTGACTGTTAGCACCACGAGTTGCTGGGCGAGTTCATCACGTAGTGATTCAGGCACTGGGTTAGCCTAATATCACAAAAGGGTCCTACAACAAGCATAGGACCCTTATTTATATGTTTTACATTCTTCTGGGATGTGCCCTGGATGCTTACGGAGCAGCTTGATTCAATATGGCTGGCAGCACACGTTCAGCGAGAATGAGCGCATGTGCTCCGCCCACCATATTGGACGCTTATGTGCCTTTTTCGTGCCTGATAAACGGGTGTGGTGCCAATGAATTTGTAGGCAAAGGATTCTTTGCTCTGGAAGAGATGTGCTCAAAACCCTTCAATCTAAACCCTATACAGTAGTAAGTTTGAGATTTCCAAAAGTCCAGAATCAGGGCGCATGGGCTCAAGCTGAGAAAATGAACAGTTTAGATTTAACTATTTTATTCAGAGGGTGGTGAATGTGTGGAGTGTACTGCAGTGAAAGCAGTGGGAAACAATTGAGGGACATTGGATTGGTATATGAAGGAGTAGGCAATTCAGAGGTATTTATTTTTAGGACAAACCAAAGGAACATCATAGCCCAAAAATTCCTGTAACCAGTTAGCGAATGGCGCCCGCCATTATTTAGACTTGCCCTTGTCCGTTTAATCTCCATGATATTTTCCATGACAAGTTGCTGGAAGTCCGAGATGGAAACGGTGCAGCGCCCTCTACAGGGCATCTGGGACCTGAGTGAACAGGGCAAGCAACTGTGTATCTCCTCGAATCATAGAATGGTTACAGAATAGAAGGAGGCCATTCAGCCCGTTGAGCCCGTGTCGGCTCTCTGCAAGAGCACTTCAGCTAGTCCCACTCCCCCGCCCTTTCCAAGTAGCCCTGCAAATTTTTTTCCTTCAAGTACTTATCCAATTCCCTTTTGAAAGCCACGATTGAATCTGCCTCCACCACCCTTTCAGGCAGTGCATTACAGATCCTAACCACTCGCATAAAAAAGTTTTTTCTTACATCGCCTTTGGTTCTTTTTCCAATCACCTTAAATCTGTGTCCTCTGGTTCTCAACCCTTCCGCCAATGGGAACAGTTTCTATCTGCTCTGTCTAGACCCCTCATGATTTTGAACACCTCTATCAAATCTTCTCTCAACCTTCTCTGCTCCAAGGAGAACAACCCCAGCTTCTCCAGTCTATCCACATAACTGAAGTCCCTCATTCCTGGAACCATTCTCGTAAATCTTTTCTGCACCCTCTCTAAGGCCTTCACATCCTTCCTAAAGTGTGGTGCCCAGAATTGGACACAATACCTCCTCGCTTTTGTACTCTATGCTCTATTTATGAAGCCCAGGATCCTGTATGCTTTTTTAACCGCTTTCTCAACCTGCTCTGCAACCTTCAGTGATTTGTGCACATATACCCCCAGGTCTCTCTGTTCATGCACCCCCTTCAGAATTGTACCCTTTAGTTATATTGCCTCTCCTCATTCTTCTTACCAAAATGTATCACTTTGCACTTTTCTGCATTAAATTTCATCTGCCATGTGTCCACTAGCCTGTCTACGTCCTCTTGAAGTCCACCACTCTCCTCCTCACTGTTCACTATACTTCCAAGTTTTGTGTCATCTGCAAATTTTGAAGTTGGGCCCTGTACTCCCAACTCCAAGTCATTGACATATATCAAGAAAAGCAGTGGTCCAAATATCGACCCCTGGGGAACACCACTGTATACCTTCCTCCAGTCCGAAAAACAACCGTTCATCACTACTCTCTGTTTCCTGTCACTTAACCAATTTGTATCCATGCTGCCACTGTCTCTTTTGTTCCATGGGCTTCAACTTTGCTGGCAAGCCTATTGTGTGGCACTTTATCAAACACCTTTGGAAGTCCATGTACACCACATCAACTGCATTGCTCTCATCAACCCTCTCTGTTACCGCATCAAAAAACTCGATCAAGTTAGTTAAACGCGATTTGCTTTAACAAATCCGTGCTGGCTTCCCTTAATTAATCCACACTTGTCCAAGTGACTGTTAATTTTGTCCCGGATTACCATTTCTAAAAGCTTCCCCACTACTGAGGTTAAACTGACTGGCCTGTAGTTGCTGGGTTTATCTTTACACCCTTTTTTGAACAAGGGTGTAACATTTGCAGTTCTCCAGTCCTCTGGCACCACCCTAAGAAGGATTGGAAGATTATGGCCAGTAACTCCGCAATTTCCACCTTTACTTCCCTTAGCATCCTAGGATGCATCCCATCTAGTCCTGGTTGACTTATCTACTTTAAGTACAGCCAGCCTTTCTAGTACTTCCTCTTTATCAATTTTTATCCCACCTAGTATCTCAACTACCTCCTCTTTCACTATGACTTTGGCAGCCTCTTCTTCCTTGGTAAAGACAGATGCAGAGTACTCATGTAGTACCTCAGCCATGCCCTCTGCCTCCATGCGTAGGTCTCCTTTTTGGTCCCTAATTGGCCCCACCCCTCCTCTAAGTACCCTTTTACTATTTATATGCCTATAGAAGACTTTTGGATTCGCTTTTATGTTAGCTGCCAATCTATTCTCATACTCTCACTTTGCCCCTCTTATATTCTTTTTTACTTACCCTCTGAACATTCTATATTCAGCCTGGTTCGCACTTGTATTCTCAACCTGACATCTGTCATATGCCCTCTTTTTCTGTTTCATAGTCATAGGGGATGATTTTGCCAATGGGGGCGCGTTGGAGGCGGGACTGCTGCTTGTCGGGCTTTAGTTCCGCCCCCAACGACTTGTGGCCAACCCATGCTATTTTCCCTTGATTGATCTTGTTAATCCCGCCCAGGGGGCTTAGCAGGCCAATTAAGGGAAAGCCGGTGACAGAGAATGTCAGCGTATGACGTTTCATCTGTCAAAAGTTTTTGTCAGATGAATTGTCATCATTTGAAAGCTTTGAGAAGCTGTCAAACACTGACATTCTCTGTTGTTTGGTGAGTTCTTGCACTCAAAGCTCACCAAATCTATTTCCAGAGCAGAAATCAGATGGCTGTTGCATTGGAGAATGCAGCAGCCATTCTGTCATCTCTGTCGTGGAAATGCCAAAGCCTCCGGATCCCCAACGATTGAAGCCTGCAGGAAGAAACAAAGGTAAGGAAACTTTTTCTAACACTTTTCAGTCACCTCACATACTTACCTCTCCACACTTGCACCCATCACTCACCTCCACAGCACACTTTTGGACCCCTCCCACCCCCGCAGACCCACTGCTCGCCCCGCTGACCCTGGCGGGGTTTCCCGATATCAGGAAGCCCGCACCTCTGCTGGAAAAATGGGGATAATCCTCTTAACTGCCTGTTAACTACCTGTAAACAGGCTGTTAAGTAGCTGTAAACAGGCAGTTAAGTAGCTGTAATCCCCTTCCCGCCTCCAGGAGTCGGGACCCGGTGCGGGTCGGGTACCCACCTCCTGGGAAGATGACACGGAGGCAGGTTGGGTGCGGGATGGATTATTTCCCTCAAGTGTCTATCCAGTCTCCCCTTCAAAACATTGAGTGTCTCCACTAATGTCGACAGCAAATTCTAGGTCCTCACCACTCGCTGTGTAATAAAGTTTTTCCTCACGTCCCCCCTGTATCTCTTGCGCAAAACCTTAAATCTGTGTCCCCTAGTCCTTGTACCATCAACTAGTGGGAACAGCCTTTCCCCGTCTAGCCAATCCAAACCCGTCATAATCTTGTACACCTCTATCAAATCACCGCTCAACCTCCTTTGCTCTAATGAAAACAAATCCAGCTTCTCCAACCTGTCCTTGTAGCTAAGATCCCCCATCCCCGGACCCATTCTGGTAAATCTCCTCTGCACCCTCTCAAGGGCCTTCACATCCTTCCTAAAGTGTGGTGACCAGAACTGGACGCAATACTCCAGTTGTGGCCTAACCAGCACTTTACAAAGGTTCAGCATAACTTCTCTACTTTTGTACTCAATAGCTCTATTTATGAAGTCCAAGATCCCATATGCTTTGTTAACCACTCTCTCAATATGTCCTGCCACCTTCAGGGACCTATGCACATTAACTCCCAGGTCCCTCTGTCTCTGCACACTCTTTAAAACTGTGCCATTAAGTGTATATTGCCTCTCTCTGTTCCTTCTGCCAAAATGCATCACCTCACACTTCTCTGTATTAAATTCCATCTGCCACTTGTCTGCCCATTCTGCTAGCCTTTCTATGTCCTGTTGCAGTCGATTGGTATCATCCTCACTGTTTGTCACACCCCCAAGTTTGGTGTCATCAGCAAATTTAGAAATTCTACTCTGTATTCCAATATCCAGGTCATTTATATATATCAAAAAAAGCAGTGGCCCCAGCACTGACTCTTGGGGAACACCACTGTCTACCACCCTCCAGTCTGAAAAACAGCCATTTACCACAACTCGCTGTTTTCTGTCCTTAAGCCAATTCCTTATCCAAGCTGACACTGACCCACCTATTCCATGAGCCTCAATTTTGTTAACCAGCCTTCTATGTGGTACTTTGTCAAATGCCTTCCGAAAATCCATGTAGACAACATCCATTGCAATCCCTTCATCAATCCTCCCTGTTACTTCATCAAAAAATTCAATTAGATGAGTCAAACACGATCTGCCTTTTACAAATCAATATTGGCTCTCCTTAATTAGCTTAAACCTCTCCAAGTGTCCGTTAATTTTTTCCTTGATTATTGTTTCTAAAACTTTATTCACCACTGATGTTAAACTGACTGACCTGTAGTTACTGGGATTGTCCTTACACCCTTTCTTGAACAATGGTGTCACATTTGCCACTTTCCAATCCTCAGGCACCTCCCCCGCATCTAGGGAAAAGTGGAAAATCATGGCAAACCCTTCCACTATCACCTCCCCGAATTCCCTTAGCAACCTGGGATGCAAGCCATCTGGACCAGTTGACTTGTCCACTCTAAGCATACCCAGCCTTTCTAGTAAATCCTGTTTATCAATTTTCAGCCCTTCCATTGCTTCTACCTTTTCCACTTCTACTGATATTTTGTCAGCATCCACCTCCTTAGTAAACACCGATACAAAGTACTCATTGAGTATTCTAGCCTTGCCCTGCGCCTCTAAGCATATATCACCTTCTTTGTCCCTAATAGGCCCCACCCCACCACTTACTACCCGCTTACTGTTTACATGCCGGTAGAAGATTTTTGGGTTCCCTTTTATGTTAACCGCCATTCTACCCTCATATTCTCTCTTTGCCAATCTTATTTTCATCTTCACTTCCCCTCTCAACTTAATGGCCTAGAAATTCTGTTGGTTGCGCCAGCCGGTAGCGCCTTAGGAGGAGTAGATGTCGGGCGCTAGGCGGCTAGCGGCCGGGCGCAGCGCGATCTGTGCCTCGCCCCAACTTCACTAGAGATTTAGCGGCGGCGCAATGTCTTTGCGCGCGCTCAGCTGCGCGCGCAGATCATGACGTCATTTCCTCGTGCAACGCCCTTTGTGCGCCCCCAACCGGAAATTCAGTCGCGACGCCCCATTGTGCGCCTGGCGCCCCTAGCGACTGTTAGAGTGGAACGGTGCTCAGTCGATGCGGGGCGCGGGGGGCGCAAATTAAAGGGCACTCCTCCTGCACTATAAAAGGCTGCCATTTTGCAGCACTCCTTCTTGAGAGACGGATCTTTGCAGAGAGACCAAGGTAGAGAGCTTTCTGCTTTGGCCCAACACTCGGACAGGTACTTGTGGCTTCAGGCCACAGCTTTCCACTTGTCTTTGCCTTCATTGACATATCATTGTTTGCCAGCATATTATGGGGGCTGCAATGGGTGCAAACGCTGGCTTTCTCAATTGCATCCAAAGGGCTCACAGACGCCGTGCGAGAGTGGCAGCCCTGGCTAGATGGAGAGGGGGCAACAGGCGTCGGGAGAGGAGGCCTTACCCACCCAGGGTATACCGCCAGCAGTTCTCCTATCTCAACATGTCTGACGAGCAGTGTGTTCGGAGGCTGCGATTCAGAAGGGAGGTGGTCACAGAGATCTGCCACCTGCTTGGCGGTGATCTGCAGCCACAGCTGAGGAGCAGGACGTCTCTGTCGGTGGCAGTGAAGGTGATGGTGGCTCTCAACTTCTATGCCACCGGCTCCTTCCAATCCGCTACTGGGGACATTTCCAACATCTCCCAGTTCGCCGTGCATTGCTGCATCCGCCAGGTGACCAATGCCCTTTTCAAAAGGAGACGTCAGTTCATCTCCTTCTCCATGGCCCTTGCCAAGCAGCAACAGCGTGCAATGGACTTTGCAGCATTCGCGGGCTTCCCCATGGTGCAGGGCGCCATTGACTGCACGCATGTGGCTTTGCGGGCACCTCTGGAGAATGCCGAGGATTACCGCAACCGGAAGGGCTACCATTCGCTGAACGTCCAGCTGGTGTGTGACCACAGGCAGCTCATCCTAGCTGTCAGTGCCTGCTTTCCAGGCAGCAGCCACGATGCCTTCATCCTGCGACAGACTTCTGTGGCAGACATGTTCCAGGCCCAGCCTCACCCACGAGGATGGCTTATCGGGGACAAAGGCTATCCTTTGTGTACCTGGCTGATGACCCCGCTCCGTGCGCCCAGCACCCCTGCTGAAGAGGGATACAACGATAGCCATCAAGCGACCAGGAACATCACCGAACAAACAATCGGCGTCCTGAAGCAACGATTCCGCTGTCTGGAGCGTTCCGGTGGAGCCCGACAATATTCGCCGGAGCGAGTCTCCCATTTCGTGGTCGTTTGCTGCATGCTGCACAACCTGGCTATCCGCAAGACTCAACCACTGCCACCAGACATTGGAGGACCACCTGAGGAGGAGGAGGAGGAGGAGGACCAGCACAGGAGGGAGGCACAAAGTGCAAGGGCCGCCCGTCGCCGGCTTATTGAACGTCGGTTCTAGGCCCCCTCTCAGGGAATGGCTTGTGCCAATGTCAGCAGATGAATGTAGCCGCTCCACAAGCCCTCAGCCGAGCAGGGCAACCCGGACTTTACAAAAAAACCATGCACAGTGCAATTTAAGAACAATAATTTATTGCAAACCTCTGCCCTTCCCACATTACATCCTCATGTGGAGAAGCCCCCTCCAAAAACACAAAACTACCAGTCTCGGCCTTACAAAAAGAAAGAAAGACACCAGTCTCGGCCTTACAAAAACACAACTGCACCAGTCTCGGCCTTACAAAAAGAAAGAAAGACACCAGTCTCGGCCTTACAAAAACACAACTGCACCAGTCTCGGCCTTACAAAAAGAAAGAAAGACACCAGTCTCGGCCTTACAAAAACGCAACTGCACCAGTCTCGGCCTTACAAAAAGAAAGAAAGACACCAGTCTCGGCCTTACAAAAACGCAACTGCACCAGTCTCGGCCTTACAAAAAGAAAGAAAGACACCAGTCTCGGCCTTACAAAAACACAACTACACCAATCTCAGCCATACAAAAAGCACCAGGCATTTGTGCATACCTTCTACTTTTTGCCCTGCGAGGGCGATGACTTTCGCATCCTTGCCTGGCCCCTGCCCGCCCTGCAGCTCCTCCTCAATGGGAGCCCAGTGGCTGCAGCAAGGCTGGGGGAAGGCTGCTGAGGGGCAGATGGCGAGACGGCAGATGCCCTTGGGGGTCGGCCTGCACCAGCTCTGGCCTTGGAGTGGCCGGCTGCTGACTGCTCCAACTCTGGCTGGGCGGCAGCAGTCTGTCCAGCGGCTCGTGGCAGCTGCAATGGCGGAGTGGCAGTGTCGGCTGCAGGAATGGTGCCAACCTGGCAGATCACAGGTGCTCACTGGTCGCCTGAGACATTGGCACTCGCACGGGCCAGCACTGCAGCATGCGCAGCAAACAGCTGAAGAACAGACTGCTGGGCTGCTGCTGCGCGGCGAGTGCCCTGGCGATGCCTGGCTGATCCAGCGAGGGTGGCAGCAGTTAGTGCCCGTGTGGCCCTGGTCTGTGTCCGCATGACAACTGCCAGTGAATGGACGGCACGACTGAGCACTTGGCTCGAAGCCGCCTATGCTGCTGCGAAGTCCTGTAGACTCCTGGCCTGTGCTGCACTGAATTGATCCAGACTCCTGGCCTGTGCTGCTCCAAATTGCTGCACACTCCTTGACAAAGACTCAATGGAGTCAGGCATCCTTGCCACTGCAGCCATGAGCTCATTGTGCCTGCGTTCAGCCTGGACGGCCATTTCCTCCAGGAGCCGCACCTCCTCTGCGCTGACCGTCGCAGGACTGGAGGCCGCACTCACCCTCTGGGGAGAAGTCCGCCGAGCTTCCCCACCCCTCCCGCGTTGCTGCAGACCGCTGGGCCCCGGAGCTTCACTCTCCTCCGACCCTTCCCCCCTGGCTCCCCTCCAGGGAAGACGTGTCCCCTACATCGCCATGGGCTGGCGCGGCTGAGGGTGGCACTGATGGGCCGGCTTCCTCTTCCTCCTCCTCGTATTCCGAAGCGCTGACAGTGGCAGCTTGAGGGCCCGCCTCCTCACCTGGCGATTCACCATCTGAAAGCAGGAAGGCACAAGAGTAGCTTTAGAGTGAGGACAGGGCGGCAGCGAGGGAGGCATGAGTGGTGCCATTCACTGCATTGGTCGGACAGTGGCAAAGGATGCTGATCTGAGGCGCAAGTGGAACGAGCGAGGTCAAAAAGGTGATGCCCTTACCATTGGTGCCCAGAACAGGGTCGGCATCTCCACTGGCGACGGGGCCAATCAGCCGGCCTGCCATAATGCGCTCCACACGCTGGTCGAGGTCGGACAGCTCTTTTACGTCAGGACGGCCTCCCCCGCTGTCAGTTCGTTTCCGCCGGTTGTGCGCCACCTTGGCCTGCAAGAGAAAGGACGGCCTCTAAGTGCAGTGTGAAGCCCTGATCTTGTCTGCACTGCCTCCCATGGTCGAATAGCTTGTACAGTGTGTAAAGTGCTGAATGTGCAAGTGATTTTCATGCCAGTCCCATAGCTGCTGGATGAGGGCTGGCCATTAGGGCTTTCAGGTCCCTTTGCCCATAAAGTGAGGTGCACATGCAGGGATGAGGAGGACACTGGAAAGGGTACTCACCCTGACAACCCGAGTGAGGTCGTTGAACTTCTTCCGGCATTGCACAGGAGTCCTGGCAACCACGCTGTTGGAAGACACCCTGTTTGAGACCTCCCTCCAGGCTTTCCGGTAGGCGCTGGGCAGCGGCCTCTTGCCACCTTCTGGGAACAGAACATGGCGCCTGCGCTCCACTCCGCCAACCAGCAGCCCCAGGTCACCGTCGCTGAAGCGCTGCGCTCTCTCCCTGGCCTTCTCCATAGCCCTGGGCGTTGTGCAGATGAAGCTGAAGTGGTCAGGCCTAGGTTGAGGGCTGCAGTGTGCAGGGCGTGGCAGGCAAACAAATCCACCCTCCCCCTTTACGAGCTGACCGGCGCCAGTGTCTGCCGTCAATCAACAACTCGCCGCACCTGCGCTGCGCCCGGCCCTGGGGGGTATCGCTCAGCACCGCCGGCTTAGCGCCTAAAGATAGTCGTGCATCGCCTGTTTTAGCGCAGCAGCAACCTCTTGGGGCGATGTGACTGAATATCGGCGAAGGTGGCGTGACTTTGCGCCAGGCGCAAACTTTAGCGGCCGCCCGACTTTACCGCCCCAAAAGTGGCTATACTGAATTTCTAGGCCAATGTATTTGGTCTGGTTTTCTCTTGAAGAATTCAACTGACATGCATCATACACCCTCTTTTTTTGTTTCATCACCTTCTCTACCTCCCTCATCATCCAATGAGCCGTTGCTTTGGTTCCTTTACCCTTCCCTCTTGTTGGAATGTACCTAGCCTGTACTTGGAACATCTCCTCCTTAAAGATCACCCATTGTCCCATTACAGTTTTTCCTGTCAGTCTTTGGTTCCATTTTACCCTGGCTAGATCCTTTCGCATCCCATTGAAGTAAGCCCTGTTCCAGTTTAGAAGTTCCACTCTAGATTGTTCCCTGTTCCTCCTTGCTAATCTAAATCTTATGATATGATAATCACTCGTACCCAAGTGTTCTCCCACAGACACTTGGTCGACCTGGCCCACCTCATTCCCCAGCACCAGATCCAGCAATGCCTCCTTCCTAATTGGGCACATAATGGTCAAGGAAATTCTCCTGAACACATTTCAGAAATTCCTCCCCCTCCTTTCCCTTTACCCTAGCATTATCCCAATCGATATTTGGGTAATTGAAGTCCCCACTCTATGGGGGAAAAATTCAGTATCACCTCGTTTGGGGCGCATTATCGGCCGTGCGCAAAGTTTAGCGCCTGGCGCTAATTATCGCCTCCGATGGCAAACTTGGCTTTTATTGCCCGTGGAGGTGATTGGAGCGCTAAATCAGGCGCTTCACACCTGTCTTAAGGCGCAAAGGCCGAGGAGCGAGGCACTACCTCAGAGCATTGGCGAAGCTCATGTGATGTCAGTCAGCAATGGAACACAGACACACTGGCACCGGCCAGTTCTTAAAGGGGAGGGTTGATCTTGCTCTACATCCACATCCTGCTCATTACAGCCTTGAACCTCGGCCTGGAGAGACCGGTACATCAAATCTGCTGGAAAGAACAGTGGAGAGACCCAGAGAAAGAGCTCAGAGTGCAGCCCCCACAGTCTCTTCTAAATCGATACAAGGAAGGGCAAATCAAAATGAACCTGCAAAGTGCTGCTCAGTACCCAAAACTCCTTCACACAGCGTTGAATTTCTCCAGAAGTCTCTCTCTCGCTCTCTCAGAATGCGTGGTGCAAAAATGTCACCAACAAAAAAAGGCAGGAAGCGGTCACCTTTAAATAGCGCTCCCCCAGTCCCTTCCTGACTGCAAAACGCTCCCCTCAACCTGTCGTTGCTAGCGGCAGGCGGTAAGGCAGGGGGCGCCACTCAATATCTGGTCCGGGGCACTCAACTGACGTCACGATCTGCCGGTGCAGGAGATCGTGGCAGTAGTGTTTAGCGCCGCCGCAAAATGTCCAATTAATTTCGCGAGCGGCGCAAACATTACCGCACCCGGGCGCTAGTTGCTTTGTGCCCCATTAGCGCCCTCTTAAGGCACTAACGGGAGGCACAAACCAACTGAATTTTTCCCCCCAAAACTCTTGCATATCTCTACGATTTCCCTGCAGATTTGCTCCTCTACCTCCCTCTCACTATTTGGAGGCCTATAGAATACCCCTAATAGCGTGATCATACCCTTCATGCTCCTCAACTCTAACCAAATGGATTCTGTCCTTGTCCCCTCAAGAACATCCTCCCTTTCCAACACTACAGGAAACTCTCGATTTACCGGCACCCAAACAACCGGAAATCTCGGTTAACCGGCAAAATTCAGGAGTAGGTTCAGTTAAGTTTTTCTTCATATTATTGGCCGTTTCTTGATTCTTGGCTGTGTAATCGGGGGTTCCGGCACTTGTTGCTAAGCAACAGGGACGCTTGGTCAGTGGCCGGGCTTCTTGCAGCTGTTGCTAAGCAACAGGGAAGCCTGGATTTGTTACTGTGTACGGAGCTCTCGTACCTTTTAACTATAACTCTCTGTAATCCGGACTTTTTGATAAACCAGCACCACGCCGGTCCCATCGGTGCCGGATAAAAAAGAGTTTCCTGTACAATGTCTTCCTTAATCAGCACGGCTACCCAACCTCCCTTTTTTCCTTCCCTATCGTTTCTGAACACCTTGCACCCTTGAATATTAAGTGCCCAGTCCTCACCGTTTTTAAGCCACGTTTCCGTTATTGCCACAGCATCATATTGCCACACGGCGAATTGTGCTTGTAGCTCACCAACCTTATTCACCACACTTTGTGTGTTTACACACATGCATTCTAAACCCATTTTTGAATTTTTCGTAGTCTTTCTTAGTCTGCTCCTATCTAACATGGTACTACTTCCACCTCCAGTACTACTTTCTTCTCGAGTCCTATTCAACACACTCACTCTTTTATGCACCTTATTCCTCTTTTCTACTCCTATATGCTGGTGCCCATCCCCCTGCCAAATTAGTTTAAACCCTCCCCAACAGCACAAGCAAACCTCCCCCGAGAGAATATTAGTCATCTTACTTTCTATCTCTTTCGTCATCCAGGGAGCTCTAACCTGGTTGCCCTACCTTTTTACTCTTGGGAACGTACCTCGACTGTACCCGAACCATCCCCTCTTTAAGGGCAGCCAGCCCATTGTTCAATTACATTTTTGCCTGCCAAGCTTTGATTCCAATTTACCCGGGCCAGATCCATTCTTATCCCATTGAACTTGGCCTTTCCCCAATTAAGTATTTTTACTCTAGATTGTTCCTTGTCCTTTTCCATAGATAATCTAAACCTTATGATACTGTGATCACTGTTCCCTAAATGTTCCCCTACTGACAGTTGCTCCACTTGACCCACCTCATTGCCCACAACCAGATCCAGCAATGCCTCCTCTCTATTCAGGCCAGAAACATACTGATTGACGTAAGAAAACTACTAGGCACTTGGTCTAAGCGTTAAACAAAGCTTTAAGCAACTGTTTTACAATATGGAGGTCTAGTTGTGTCCTTCACTAGTTCCTGTTAAGAATGTCCTGCGCAAGCTGGGCCCGTGCCCGAGTATTTATACTCTCCCTGGACAGCGCCACCCGCAGGCCGCACAGTGTTATTTCATAAGCCTTTCTTTCATGAATGACTGATTCATGTCACTGATCAAGAAAGTTTTCCTGAACATAGTTCAGAAATTCTTCCCCTCTCTGCCCTTTACACTATTACGATCCCAGTCTATATTAGGATAGTTGAAGTCCCCCATTATCACTACACTATAGTTCTTGCACCTCTCTGTAATTTCCCTGCAAATTTGCTCCTCTATATCCTTCCCAGTACCTGGTGGCCTATACTAGTATTCTATTGTTTTTTAACTCTAATCAATTCTGTCCTTGACCCTTCCAGGACATCCTCTCTCTCCAGCACTGTAATATTCTCCTTAATCAATACTGCCACCCCACCTCCTTTCTTTCTTTCCCTATCTCTCCTGAACACCTCAACCATCAGATTGAAGCATTGTGAAATTAACAGCACAAGGTCTGAACAAGGAAGTGTAAATTAAAGTGAGTGAATTCAATGTTAAGGTAAAAAAGTAAGATTAATTAAGAAAGTCTCCAACAACAAGTAAAACCTGAAGGAATGAGACTTCACACTTGTAGTAGTTAATTTTCAGGGCCAGGGAGGTTGCCTGGCAGTAATTAACACTTACCACATCGTTAATAAGGTACTTAGACTAGAAATGACTTGACTCAACTTTCTGTGGAGAGTTTACTTCATATCTATTGTGCAAATACAGCAACTTCACATTCCTCAATGCATTTGAATCGGAAGCCAGCCAGCGAGATGCTGTTTTTGCAAAGCTAACGGTGGTATGGTGCATCTCCAATAGTAACTTCTTGATTTCCATGTTTAATCGTGCATCTGCTCTCGCCTGAAGTTGCTGTAGCATTTGCACTTAAATAACAGCGAGCGCTATTAGCCTCACTTATTTTGACAGCAATTTTTGGGCCCATAATGTGTGGGATAAGAAAAGATCATTGTGGTCCATCTGACTGATCCTAATGTCTAGGAAATATATTGGATGACTCTATCTATCACCTTGTGGGTGGGGCCAGGAACTTTGGAGCAAAACCTTGCTGCTCTGTCAGGAGAAGGCTGATTGTCCCGAAGATGAAAGGATTTTTAAAGAATTAATTTTACAACAGCCACTTTTCTAATGGCAGTTAATTGTTTCCGCCCTTTGATCCCAGTGCAAGGCCCTGCTCTACTCATGACCTGTGGCAGAAAATTAGGCAGATGCCAGCTTCACTTCAGGTGTACTGTGCCTGTCTGGTGCCCAAACTGAAGTGGTGAGAAAGCAAAATAGGTCATATAATTTCCTTAGACTATTGGGTTATATCAGAGTCATAAGATGAAGGAGATAACAATGCCTACCACAGGAGATCTCGTAACCCTCTATCAAATTCTTCTAGATGGATTGAAGCCTGTTGCAAAACTATACTTTTCTATGCACTTATTTACTCAGGCTTATATGAAGTACTGAACTCCATAATATAAAATAAATTTGTTTAAAGCAAGTGTAATACCCACTGGAAATGTTATGTACGCTAAGTATGGTTATCAATCTTTAACTTAGACACTGTATTATCATTGTTATAAATCCCTGGGTTAAAGTTGCCCATGTGAAGGTACGGCAAGAACTTTTAAGGACACAATGTGACTAAGAGCAGACTTTCCATAATTCTGCACCAGTATCAACTGTTGCGGACAGTGAGGCTGCGCAGTCTCCAGGCAGAAACCCCAGGGGGAAGGGGTGGAGTCAGGTTTTTCGAGCGGGAAACGGGAGCGAATGGAAGAGAAGAGGGCAGGAGCTCTGAAAAGAGGGCTCAGGAGGCAAATGGCTGCCGCATCCCGTCCCGGGCTTCCAAACTCGGCCGCCGCCCTTCGTATTAGTAGCTCTGCATCCAGAACTCAAAGTGGGATTCAGTGATCGTGAAGAGAATTCAACGAAGGGGTTCGGAGTCGTAAGTCTTGTAGACATTATACATACCATGAGCTCCAACTTAAGCGCGCCAACGAAAGAGTGCACTCGAATTTGGACACAGGGACAGATTCTCCTTTGAATCCATATAAATGGAGAATGTATGTTTATTATGTCTAGATTCATTCTAATGTATGCAAATGTCTAATTTAGGTCATTGACCCGTAATCTTCTTATACTGTCTGACGTTAAAACTATAAAGTAAGATAATTAGAATTAAGCCATTGTAGTAGTGATCTCCTTACTGGACTATAGAATACTGTCTACAACAGAGACCACATCTCACATATATCTAGAGAACCGTGAAGGGGTTACATTTTGGGGGCTCGTCCGGGATCGTGGTCTATTTATGTCAGTAAACTAACAGTATTGAATGCTCATTGCTAAGAGAGTGGTTTGTGGTTTCTACTGGGCTGTTTGCGCATAAAAGATGGATGTTATTGAGGTTGAAGCTTGGTGCAAACGGAAGCAGATAGCTACTACCCATGCCATTGTGCTGAATGGTGTTGCTAATGATGACCCTGATGATGTCTTGCTAAGGGCTCTGAATTGTGTCAAAGCCTTTGGAAAGGTTAGGATAGTTGAGCGCTGCTTGGATACAGCTACCAAGAAGCAGTTTGTGTTGATCCAGACATCAGAGAACCTGAGAGGTCATGGTTTACCTGAGGCAGTTGGGCTTTCTGAAGAGGCTGGTCCCTGGCCAGTTCAGTTTGTCCCTATTACTACTAAGGAAGAAGAAGGGTTTCAGACCAAGTTGTTGTCATTCTTGAGACAAGAAGGAAAGCCTGTTGCTGATGTCAAAGGTCTGATAGGTCCTTCGGCCTTGGATATGAACACTCAGTTGGTCAGTGCCATTAGTTCTCTGGTGGATAAATGCACCAATCTGCCCTTCGAGGCTCAGGGACACCGTAAGCTCCGTATGTTCTCAGGAGTGAGACCAACCCCCAGTGGGGAAGAGGAGTACGACGCCTGGGCTGAGCAGACCCTGCCTCTGCTAGAGGAATGGCAGTGCAGTGACAATGTGAAGAGGCAGAGAATAGTAGAAAGCCTTAAGGGTCCTGCTGCTGACATTGTAAGATTCTTAAAGGTGCAGAACACCTCTGCTACTTCCTTTGACTACATGCAGGCTCTAGAAACTGCCTTTGGAACTACTGAAACCATTTCAGATTTGATGGTCAGATTCAGAAGCACATTCCAGTGTGAGGGAGAGAAGCTGTCCAGTTATCTGCTGAGAATAGACAAACTGCTGCATTGTATGTTACGGAAAAGAGGGATTGAGTTGCCTGAAATGAATCAATTCCGCATTGAACAGGTTGTGCGAGGTGCATTGCTCGAAGACGTGACTGCTCTTCGCATACGCATGACCCATAAGTTGCGAGATCCACCTACCTTCGCTGAGCTGCTAAGGGAAGTCAGAGAGGAGGAGGATATGCTTCAGGCCCGGAATGTAGCAAAGAGTGCTGTGATGTCCAAGCTTGTGACTCCTGTTACAGTTCCTACTCCTAAGGGTGATGTCAACCCTGAGATGGAACAGCTGAAGAAGGAAATAAATGTCATGAGAGCCGAGATGGCATATTTTCGGTCTAAGCCCAACACAGAAAGGGATGACGCACGGGTGCAAAAGGTTGAACACCCTGCGAAGTCTAACAGCAAAATGAATGATTCCTCTAAAGGATATCCCCATGAAGGAGATAGACCTGGAGTCTTTTGTTATAACTGTGGAAAGGATGGACATTTCAAGCGAGAATGTAGAGGTGAGGAAAATCTAAAAAAAGTAAATGACCGTCTCATAAAACTTACCAAGAAGTCGGGAAACTACAAAGGGGCACAGTAACGGAATGGCCTGCTGTCCCTGTAGTTAAGACACGTTCCGCTAAGTGCAATAATAGACGAGGGGATATGAAAGACATCATACCTGAAGGTTTAGTAGGGCCGAGTTCTGCTCTATCAATACAGATTGAAGGCATTTATACTAAAGCTATCCTCGACACGGGTTCTCAGGTTACCATACTGTACAGATCCTTCTATGACCGATACCTGACGCATTTGCCGTTAACCCCAATCAGTCTTCTGCAGATCTGGGGCCTTAGTCCTGCTGATTACCCATATGATGGCTATTTGTCGCTGAGGTTGGAGTTCTTGGAAGCTGCTGTAGGGACCACTGAGACCATTGATGCACTTGTGTTGGTTTGCCCTGACCCCATGGTGAAAGGTGAGGTTTCCATACTGGTTGGCAGTAATACACCCATAGTGAGACGACTCCTGACAAGCTGCAAAGAGCAGGGAGGTGAAAACTTCTTGAGCACCAGACACATTCACCCTGTTTTCAAAAAGGCTTTTGAGAAACTGCCTGAACTTTCTTCCGACGTAGATGATAGCAAAAGAGGAACTGTGTGGTACGTTCGAGCCAAACCTATCACCCTGCGTCCTGGAGGAGTGGCTAGAATCCCTGGGATACCAAAATTCCCTGGAACGCCAGGTACTGAAGCCATTCTGATAGAGTCACCTGATGATCCTGCAGAAGAGTCACGGTTTCCAAATGAGCTTCTGGTGAGACCAGAGTTGCAGACCCCGACAGCTGTGATGTCAAGGAGAGTTACAGTGACCGTGAGGAATATGTCAGGCAAAGGAATCACATTGAGGAAAGGAATGCCGATTGCGCATCTGTTTCCTGTAAATGTACTGTCGTCACATGTGAAGGAAGAGTCCAAAGTTAACTCAACCGGAGATCTGACACCCTCCTCCTTCAACTTTGGAGATTCATTCGTTCCTAAAGAATGGAAGGACCGATTAGTCAGGAAGATGATGGAGCGGAGAGGAGTTTTCTCTACTCATGAGTTTGATGTTGGTTGTAGTAAGAGTACTCGCCATTCTATCAGAATTACCGAGGATAAACCCTTTCGGGAGAGGTCTCGACGGCTGGCACCAGCTGACATCGAAGCAGTGAGACAGCACCTGTCGCAGTTAAAAGAAGCTGAGATCATTACCGAGTCCAGGAGTCCTTATGCATCTCCTATAGTGGTGGTGAGGAAAACGAACGGAAAGATTCGGATGTGTGTGGACTTTAGGACGCTTAACAGATGTACTATTCCCGACCAATACACCGTTCCAAGAATTGAGGATGCACTGGCTTGTCTTAATGGAAGCAAGTGGTTCAGTGTGTTGGATCTCAGAAGTGGATACTACCAAATAAGTGAATCAGACAAAGAAAAGACAGCCTTTATATGTCCAGTTGGGTTCTACCAATTTGAAAGGATGCCACAGGGAGTTTCAGGCGCTCCAGCAACTTTTCAAAGAATAATGGAACAAACAGTTGGGGACATGAACTTGCTCGAAGTATTGGTGTACTTGGATGATATCATTGTGTTTGGGGCAACCCTTGAAGAACACGAAGCTCGGTTGCTGAAAGTGCTTGGTCGCCTGGAGGATGAAGGTCTCAAGCTATCATTGGACAAGTGTCAGTTTTGCCAAACATCCGTGTCCTATGTGGGGCATATTGTATCACAGGATGGAGTAGCCACAGATCCATCCAAGATCGAAGCTGTTACCACATGGCCCAAACCGAACACAGTGACTGCCTTGCGGTCATTTCTTGGGTTCTGCGGATATTACAGGCGCTTTGTGCAGGATTACTCCAAAGTGGCCCATCCTGTGAATCAGCTGCTGGCTGGTTACTTCCCACCAGCCGAGAGGAAGAAAAAGGCTAAAGGTAAAGAGAACAAGGACTACTTCAAACCCTCTGAGCCTTTTGGTGTTAGATGGGATGAGAAATGCGAAGAGGCCTTCCACACCTTAAAGCAAAGTCTTACTCAAGCCCCCGTGTTGGCTTTTGCAAACCCACAGCTGCCATATGTGCTACAAGTGGATGCCAGTCAAGAAGGGTTGGGTGGTGTGTTGTATCAGGACCAAGGAGCAGGGCTGAGACCCGTAGCGTTCATCAGTCGCAGTCTTATGCCATCAGAGCGTAACTACCCAGCTCATAAGCTAGAATTCTTGGCGTTGAAGTGGGGGGGGGGTGGATAAGCTGCAGGATTATCTGTATGGAGCGAAGTTTGGAGTGAGGACAGACAATAATCCATTAACCTATGTGTTGACTTCGGCAAAACTTGATGCCACCTGCCACCGCTGGCTTGCTGCACTATCTGCTTACGACTTTAGTCTCAGGTACAGACCTGGGAACCAGAACATTGACGCAGATGCTCTGTCTCGTCGCCCACACTACCAGAAACCAGAGTGGAAAGATGTTGCTTCAGCAGATGTGAAAGTAATGTGTCAGATGTCCGTGGTATCTGGACCAAAGAATTCATTTCATGCCCGAGAGATTGACCACTTGGGAGCGTCAATGCATGCTGTTCCCCAGGCATTTTGCAACCTTTCCAGTTTGGATGTACAAAACTTACCCATGTTGTGTTCATCTGAAATATCCAAAGCACAACAGGAGGATCCCTGTATTCATGAGGTGTTTTCAGCTCTCCGTCTGGGTGATATTACACGGATCGACAAATCAAAACATCCTGACTGTCGTCTGCTCCTAAGACAATGGGACCACTTGGAAATTAAAGAGGGAGTGTTGTGTAGAATCACTCACCCACCCACTAAACCATGTCATTCACAGTTGGTCCTGCCTGAAAAGTACAGGGAAATAGTGATGAAGCCTTTGCATGATGACGCAGGTCACCTGGGAGTAGATAAGACCTATGGGTTGGTCAAGGACAGATTCTATTGGCCGCGTATGAAGTCTGCGGTTGAGGAGTTCTGCAAGTCCTGTGCACGTTGTGTCCAGAGAAAGACTTTACCTAAAAGAGTTGCTCCTCTGTTTCACATGCAAAGTGATGGACCTCTAGACCTTGTCTGTATGGATTTTCTGTCCATCGAACCTGATTCCAGCAATACCGCAAATGTCTTGGTCATTACAGATCATTATACTCGCTACGCCCAAGCTTTTCCCACAAAGGATCAGAAAGCATCCACCGTTGCCAAAGTGTTGTGGGAGAAATACTTCATCCACTATGGACTGCCAAAGCGAATACACAGTGATCAAGGTAGAGACTTTGAAAGTAGACTTATACATGAGTTGTTGTCCATGCTCGGGATTGAGAAGTCAAGAACAACTCCATACCATCCTCAGGGAGATCCTCAACCTGAGCGGTTTAACCGTACTTTGTTAGACATGCTTGGAACGCTGGATTCAAAGCGAAAGAACAAGTGGAGTCGGCACATTGGACATCTTGTTCATTCTTATAATTGTACCCGAAATGACGCTACTGGTTTTTCACCGTACTACCTCATGTTTGGACGTGAAGCGAGGATGCCGGTGGATTTGTGTTTCGGAGTATCCAGTGATGGCACATCACAGAGAACTTACCTCAAGTATGTATCTGACATGAGAAAGGAATTGCAAGCTGCTTATGAACTTGCTGAGTCTGTTTCTGCCAAACAGAATAAAGGAAATAAGCAGAGGTATGACCAGAAGATCCGTTTTTCCCAACTCATGCCTGGTGACCGAGTTCTCATACGGAACCTAGGACTTCAAGGGAAACATAAGTTAGCAGACCGCTGGGCTTCTACACCTTACATTGTTGAAAGTCAAATGTCACAACTACCTGTGTTTCGGCTAAAACCTGCAGGTGGGAATGGACCCATAAAAACACTGCACCGGAATCATATCCTGCCATTGGGACAGCAAGTGCGTCTGGATCCGCCAGCGGATAAGGAGCCGACACCTAGTAGGAGAACCCTGCAGAGAAGAAGAAGGAAAAAAACGAGAAACCAGGAAAACTTTGTTCCAGGAGACAGAAAACCCATGACGCAGTGTGTGGATCATGAGGAACCTGACGAGTCGGAAGATGAAGAATGGGATCTATGGTACGACCTCCCAGAAAGACGCATAAGACAGAATCTGGATGAATTGTCTGAACCATTTAGCTCAGACTTGGACATGGTCTGGGAAGAACCAGATGCTTCCGAGAAGGAGATAAAAGAGACTGAAAGGCATGATAACAAAGGAACCAACGCCTCCAACGTAGTTGAAGGAACTGAAGACCGGGTATCCGAAATAAGGAGCTCACAGCGAGTTAAGAAGGTTCCTGAAAGATTGACATACAGTACACTAGGAGTGCCAAGTGTAATGATAGCCCCTACGGTTCGATATGTTACCTCCCTTTATACATGGTTGGGAAGCATGCAACCACTTATGTGTAAAGTTCATTAGTCATGGGGACATGCCTATATTTGGTAGGGGGGGAGTGTAATACCCACTGGAAATGTTATGTACGCTAAGTATGGTTATCAATCTTTAACTTAGATACTGTATTATCATTGTTATAAATCCCTGGGTTAAAGTTGCCCATGTGAAGGTACGGCAAGAACTTTTAAGGACACAGTGGCCTAGAAATTAGGTATGGCCCCGCCAGCTCAGTTGCGCCCAAAAGTTTGCGTAGCGCCCAGAGCCTGTTGCGCCCGCCAGAAATTCACTTTTAGCGCCCCAAGTCGGAACCGGGCGCTGTTCCAGGGTGTGCCCACCTCCGCTTGGGGTGCTGAAAGTGAATTTCAGCGCTCCAGCTGCCGCTGCGCCACCTGATGCGGTGCGGCAGGCTGGGGTACTGCAGGCCTCCTCCTTCTCTTAAGGAGGAGCTGCCTGCAGCCGTGAGATTGCCGCTGGATTCTGCCGGCAAATGAGCCCGGCACCACGGAGAAGTGCCGGGCTCGCGGGAATCAGCCACCAATGCCGCGGGGGGGGTGGTGTAGGAGGCCGGGGAGGGAGGTGCGGGCAGGCGGCCGCCGAAAAAGCGGCCGGCCACACCTCCACCTTTATGCGCCCCACTAACGCTGCATGAAGGCCGTGTTTCACGAACGTTGTTTGCGGCCGCTGCGGAAGAGGCGGCTGCAACTGAATATGGGCGTCGGGCCGGCATCGGGGCGGAATCGGGGCGCTGCGCACACCGATGACGTCATCGGTGCCGGCGCAGCGCTACCGGCTACCGCCGCCATTAACGCTGCACTCAATTTCCGCGCTACCAACCCCGCCGGCGCAGAAGACCTCTTTAGGCGCTAAGTGGGCGCAAGGCCCACTGAATTTCTAGGCCAATGTGACTAAGAGCAGACTTTCCATAATTCTGCACCAGTATCAACTGTTGCAGACAGTGAGGCTGCGCAGTCTCCAGGCAGAAACCCCAGGAGGAAGGGGTGGAGTCGGGTTTTTCGAGCGGGAAACGGGAGCGACTGGAAGAGAAGAGGGCAGGAGCTCTGAAAAGAGGGCTCAGGAGGCAAATGGCTGCCGCATCCCGTCCCGGGCTTCCAAACTCGGCCGCCGCCCTTCGTATTAGTAGCTCTGCATCCAGAACTCAAAGTGGGATTCAGTGATCGTGAAGAGAATTCAACGAAGGGGTTCGGAGTCGTAAGTCTTGCAGACATTATACATACCATGAGCTCCAACTTAAGCGCGCCAACGAAAGAGTGCACTCGAATTTGGACACAGGGACAGATTCTCCTTTGAATCCATATAAATGAAGAATGTATGTTTATTATGTCTAGATTCATTCTAATGTATGCAAATGTCTAATTTAGGTCATTGACCCGTAATCTTCTTATACTGTCTGACGTTAAAACTATAAAGTAAGATAATTAGAATTAAGCCATTGTAGTAGTGATCTCCTTACTGGACTATAGAATACTGTCTACAACAGAGACCACATCTCACATATATCTAGAGAACCGTGAAGGGGTTACACAAGCGACAGGCAATAAAACAACATACTACACAATTTACCTATTCAACTAAGCAAAGCTCACTCAGGACAACTAAAGCTTTACAGTCACAACACAAGTGCAGTTACCCATGATATATGCTTACACTATTGTACAATTACCTACATAAGAGCTAGAATGAAGCTAGAATGGGAAAGTGTGGAAGGGAAACTCACAGATACTGACTTACAAAGGTGACAGGGCTGGGGGAGGGGCGGGGGGGAGAGAGAGATGGTTCAATATCTACAGATATCAGATTTTTGTGAATTGATAAAAACATTTCAATTATTAGTTTTGTTGGCTTATAAAGTGTGAACTAAATGCTTCTCTTTTTTAATCATAGATTATGTTCAAAGAGCTCAGGAAATTCTTACAGAGCTTGGAATTGAAGTTTGCCCTTCTGCTCCAACTCTTCCACCAGGTAAATTCTAGATTTTTTAAAATTTCAACTATATTTGGTTTCTTATTTGGCCCTGAAACTCCTGAAGCCTCACTCCGTGCTGGAAGTGCGGCAGGCTGTCTATGCCATTTACAGTGCTCCCTGGGTGTCTGCCTTGTGGGCGGGGCCAGGAACTTTGGAGCAATACCTTGCTGCTCTGTCAGGAGAAGGCTGATTATCTCGAAGATGAAAGAATTTTTAAAGAATTAATTTTATAACAGCCACTTTTCTAATGGCAGTTAATTGTTTCCGCCCTTTGTTCCCAGTGCAAGGCCCTGCTCTACTCATGACCTGTGGCAGAAAATTAGGCAGATGCCAGCTTCACTTCAGGTGTACTGTGCCTGCCTGGTGCCCAAACTGAAGTGGTGAGAAAGCAAAATAGGTCATATAATTTCCTTAGACTATTGGGTTATATCAGAGTCATAAGATGAAGGAGATAACAATACCTACCACAGGAGATCTTCCTTCGAATGTAGACCCACGATGAAGAGAAAAGTATATTTTTTTAACGTTACAATTAGCCTCCTTTGTGCTGAATGAAAGACTGCTCTGGGGATGAGTCCAGGCACCTCCACTCCTGGAGTTTCTGGCAATGTGGGGCAGGTGAAGTGACTGAGATGCAGTCATAGTGATGTGGGAGCCTGCCAGCCTTCTGAAACTGAGGTACCCTTCCACTGGTCACCCTCATACTCTGGCGGGACTATCCTAGTCAGACCAGTGCCAACAGGGAGGTTTGCCCCTTTAGCTGCCCAATAATACTATGCACAACTGTTCTTAGGTTCTGATGACACATTCATCAATACAGCAATTCAAAAATCCGAGTTTCGACACTTATATACTGCCACAATCAGTAAATAAAAAAGGACAACTCACTCGATTTTCTTTACCATTGAAACCAGGCGGGCAGCTAAAATTGCCTGGGGACTTACCTGCCGATACCCCTCTGCCTTCCCGCAGTCTTCCATTTTAACCTGCTCCTTTGAGCAGGCGGGAAGGATACCCGCCAGAAGCCGGTGGAGTCCTTCTTTAAATATGTCATCGGGGCCCGACTGCTATTTTTACCAGGGGCCTGAGCTGAGAAGTAGTTGTGGCGTTCCGGCCAGGTCAACTTAGAGGGAAGAAGAGTCCGGATCAGAAGAAACCCAAACAGGTACGTTTTCAAAACTTTTTCTACTTTCCTTGTGGGGCCAGAAGGAGCAGGAGTTCTCCTCTGGGTCCCACAATGAAATTTAAGCCTCCCACTTCTCAATTGTGAGGCCATCCCAAAACCCCCTCCCTGTGACATAGCTGAGTGCCGGTACTGTCCCTTCGGTCCCCAGCTGGCGACTTCCTGCTGCCTGACATTCTGCTCCCGCTCATTGTGCTTCTGCTCAATAGCCAGCTACTGCGTCCTGCCGGTTTTGGGTGGGCAACTAACCGGGGCTATACAGATGGGGCCCGGGGCTCACAGTGCCAAGGTCAGGGTGGTTTGCTGCCTGCCCTGGCCCCCGCCCATCTCATTCCTACACTGGGTTAAAATCTGCGTTTATAATACTGATTCAGGATACATTAGAAACTATTAAAAGAATTTTGCATTCATAATTTCTGTTTTTTATTCTATCGTTTACAGTCACTGAACTTCAGAAGCGCATCTACAGTTACAAAATGCAGGTGGCAAAGTCACGGATGCCTGAGGCAAGGCGAAAACAACTTGAAAACAAGTTTGATCTCTATCGTCATGAGCTTGTCCTCCTTGCACAGCAAGAAGAACGCAGTAAATACAAGCCTCATATGACTGCTGAGGGTAAAGTTTAACCTCTTTATGAAGTTACATTCTCATCATTAGTATCAGCATTTCATGAGCTGACTTCCCCTACCTCAGAGCTTTGGTTGTTCTGGGTAGTACAGTTCACTCTAATACAGTAAAGACTTCTGAAAAAAGTAATTCTGTAAGGAAGCACAGATTGAAAATCTCAAATCAAGTTGCCTTTCTTCTCCCTAGACTGGAAAATGATAAGTCCAGAGCCTTAAGCAGCTTTTACCAGAAGCATCACAACTTGATAAAACTATAGAGCAGGGAGGGAAGCTAAGTGAACATACGTGATAGAGTGCAATGCTCTGTTTTCCTCCTTTGGGCACCTCACCTTTTTCCACCCCTCTAGCCTCTTCTTTAAAATCCGCCCCAGCCCCATTCCAGGTTTCTCACCAAGATATCCTTCCTCCTTTCGTCCGTCTTTCTCTGCACTGAGCAATTCCTAATCCTCAGTAATTTCAATCTGCATCTCAGCTCACACCTTATCCCCTCTCTTCTGATTTCACTGTCCTACTGTCCTCTCTTAATGTCCCCTTCCATATAAACTCTCCTATCTTATCTTATCTGATCCATGCTCACCGCCACCTTGTCATCTCAAACAGCCTTTCTACTGCCATCATCTTGCGAGCAAGGCCATCTCCGACCACGTCCTTATATCCCTCAGCATCCACATCCTTCTACCACCTTCCCCGACAACTGCACTTTCAAACTCCCAAATGTTTAGCCTTTGACCCTACATTCTCCACAATACGTTTGCAGCTGTCAATCAACTCAACCACTCATTCACTGCCACCTTCGTTGGCCTTGCCCCCAGTAAAACCCTGGTCTTGTCATGGCCCCCATCTTCGGGCACTCAAATCAAAGGGGCGCAGACTTAAGCTAATCTGGTTCATAACTGGTTTAGTCATCCATCACCAGATCTAGCTGGACCACGTTAAGAACTATCGGGCCCTGCTCTTTGGCCCTCGGCACAAATTATGTACCCTTGTCACAGATTCTATTCCCCCTCCCTGGCCACTGTTTCAAGTTGTACCTGACTGTTCGCAACCTTGGCCTCCTATTTGATTCCAAGCTGAGTGTCCGACCTCCATTGCAAAGACTGTCTAATTCCAACCATAACATCGCCTGCCTCCGCCCCACCTCAGCTTTTCTGCCGCGAAAACCCTTAGCAATGTCTTTGTCACCTGCAAACTTTACTATTCAAATTCTCTCCTGGCTGCCTACCATCCTTCACCTGCCGTAAACTTCAGGTCATCCAAAACTCTGCTGCCAATATCCCCTCCCGCACCAAATACCGCTTACCCATCACTGCTCCCAGTCCTCCAATGCTTCAAATTTAACATTCTTATCCTTGTATTTAAATCCCTTCATGGCCTCGTCCTTCCCTATCTCTGCAACCGGTTCCAGCTCTACAAGACTCCCTGACTCTGTGCTCCTCCAACTCTGGCTTCTTGTGCATCCCCCCTCCTTGAACCCCATCATTGGCGTCTGTGCCTTCAGCCGCCTAGACAGCTAAACTTTATAATTCCCTCCTTTAATTTCTCTGCCCCTCCACTCGCTCTCTCCCTCTCCTTCTTTAAGACCCTCCTTAAAGCCCACATGTTTCTCAAAACTTTTAGTCACCCCTCCCAACTGTTGTATCCGTGTGTTAATAGAGACACTGAAGACAGGAGTTGGTTTCACAGGTGTTTACTGAACAAAGTCTGGAGGGGAACTAACTGATACAACACAATATACAGGCTTATATAGCCCGAGTGGCCATTACAGTACACAGGGGGCTCTTAAAGGCAGATACACTACAATTCCTCCCCTTTTAGCCAACCAGTACATAATATTTTAAGTAATCATTAAGAAAAATGATCTACACATTGCTGCAGTTAATTAATTATAAGTCAGTCTCTCTGGAGGCTTCCTGACTCGGTCCGGATAACGCCTCGGTGGTGTAGTAGTTTCTGGTGGTGTAGTAGGTTCTTTTGGCAAGGCTGATTCGGCTTGAATACCAGTGTCGGGTTCATCGGGTTCCAGTATCACCGGATCGGAGGTAGATATGGGTATCTCTACTTCATCATTAGGCGTATAGAGTTGTGGTGTAGGTTGTCCCTTTTCGGATGACTCTATGATTTGGTCAGCATGGCGCCTTAATATGCTTTCTCCGATGTCCACGGTATACATCAGCGGTCCTAGTCGTGTGCAGATAGTTCCAGGCTACCATTTCTCGGTACGGTAGTCCCGGGCCAAAACTTGTTGACCTATCTGGAAGGTTCTAGTTGGCCTTTCATTCATGCCTTGAAATTGCCGGTTCTCCACGTCCCTTCTGATGTTTGGCTTGATCAAATCCAGCTGGCATCTCAGGCTTCTATTGAAGAACATCATGGCGGGAGTTTGGTTTGTAATCATATGTGTTGCATTCCTGTATGCAAACAAGAAGTTATCCACCTTGTGCTGAAGTTTTATGTCTTCATTACCCATGGCCTTTATGGCCTTCTTGAAGGTCTGGACAAACCTTTCAATCAATCCATTGGTGACGGGATGGTATGGGGCGGACGTGTAGTGCTTAACCCCATTGTTTTTTAAGAACTTCCTGAATTCTTCGGACACAAATTGCGGTCCTTTATCAGAACCGATCTGTTCAGGCAGCCCATTCCTGGCAAATATGGTCCTTAATACTGTGATGGTTTTTTCCGTGGTGGTGGAGGACATCTTTATTACCTCCGGCCACTTGGAGTGTGCATCAACCGCGATTAAGAACATTGAGTCCATAAATGGACCAGCAAAGTCGATGTGTACCCTTTGCCAGGGAGATGAGGGCCACTCCCATGGATGTAGAGGGGCTTGTGGTGGAGCGTTTTGGACCTTCTGGCATCCTAGGCAGCTCTTGGTCATTTCTTCGATGTCTCCATCGATACCTGGCCACCATACAAACGCCCTGGCTAGGTTCTTCATTTTCACTCTACCCAGATGCCCCTCGTGAAGCTCCTTTAGAACTTTATCCTGGAGTTTGGGTGGAATCACCACTCTGGATCCACACATCAAGGTTCCTCGGCACACTGACAGCTGTTCTCTTCTTTGCGAGAATGCTGGCAACAGTGGTTCGCCATGTGCTGGCCATCCCTTCACTGTTAAATCGTAGACTCGTGAGAGAGTCGGGTCATTTCTAGTTTCCCTTTCAATGGCAGAATTTGTTACTGGTAGACATTCGACTATGGTAGAGTGGAAAATCTCCACTGGGTCTACGGTAGGTGCTTCTTCTACCGTTGGCAACCGTCAGCATTCCCATGCTGTTTTGATCCTTTGTATTCTATGTTATATTGGTGTGCCCCTAGAAAAAGGGACCACCTCTGTAGCCTTTGCGCTGTCATAATGGGAACACCCTTTTTAGGGTTGAATATGGAGATGAGGGGTTGATGGTCAGTCAACAAGGTAAATTTTTGTCCGTGTAGCTAATGGTTGAATTTCTTCACTCCCCATACCAGGCTGAGTGCTTCCCTGTCGATTTGGGCATAGTTACACTCAGCTGAGTTCAATGAGCGTGACGCAAAAGCTATCGGCCGTTCCGAGCCATCAGGGAATTTATGCGATAATACTGCTCCTACGCCGTAAGGGGATGCATCGCACGCCAGTCTGATTGGCAGTGATGGGTTGTAATGAGCCAAAACTTCTTTGGACGTGATTAAGTCTTTGCATTTATGGAAGGCACATTTACAGTCTTCGCTCCATTTCCAAATTACTCCTGTTTGTAGCAGTTCATTAAGAGGGTGCAGAAGAGTTGATAAGTTCGGTAAAAATTTATGATAGTAATTTATTAATCCCAGGAACGACCTTAATTGTGAAACATTTTCAGGTGCTGGGGCTTTTATGACCGCTTCAATTTTTTCAGGTGACTTATGCAACCCTTCCTTATTAATTATGTGGCCACAATATGATATTTGATTCTGGAAAAATTCGCACTTGGGGCGATTTGCTCGTAGGCCCCGTTCTCTCAGCCTAGTGAGCACCTGCTCCAAATTGGCAAGGTGCTCGTTGTCGTTTTCTCCTGTTACAAGGATGTCGTCTAGGTAGCATTGAGTCCCCGGAATCCCTTGGAGGACTTGCTCCATAGCTCTTTGCCAGATAGCTGGAGCGGATGCTACTCCGAAAACCAGTCGATTGTACTGGTACAGACCTTTGTGTGTATTTATAGTGAGATACTTTTTAGAGGCCTCTTCAACCTCCATCTGTAGATAAGCCCGTGCCAAGTCAATTTTGGTGAAACGTTTCCCTCTGGATAGTGAGGTGAAAATATCTTCTATCCTCGGAAGAGGATACTGTACCGTGTGAAGGACCGGGTTTACAGTCACCTTGAAGTCTCCACAGATGCAAATTTTTCTCTGTTCTTCAGATTTATCATTATTCAACGCTTTCTTCATGACTGGGACGATGGGTGTTGCCCACTCGCTCCAATCTATTTTGGATAATACGCCTGCCTTTTCCAAATTCTCCAGCTCTGCCTCGACTGCTGGACGAATTGCGTATGGCACCGGTCTTGCCTTAAAAAACTTGGGAATTGCCGCATCTTCCACTTTTATTGAGGCGGTGATGCCTTTCAAGGTTCCTAGTTTCTCTTGAAACACTTCTTTGGCGTTGGCCAAGATGTCTTTTAATCGTTCAGGTATGACATCATCATCGTTTTTTTCCTTACTGGTCACCGTCAGTGCCTGAATGGAGTGCCAGTCTAAACGTATTTTCCTGATCCATTCACGTCCCAACAGCGGTGGACCACCATCTTGTAGAACATATAAATACAACTTTTGTATTTCCTTGCCGTTGTATACAACAGGCACCCTTATTTTCCCTTTGGGGTATACTTTCTGCCCCGTATATGTTTTCAAGATAATGGATGTGTCTTTTAAAGGTATATGCGGAAATAGCCGCTCGTAATCCCGTCGATTTATGACGGTCAGAGCTGATCCTGTATCTAGCTCCATTTTAACTGGGGACCCTGCTATCGTGAGGGTAACCCAAATGGTCTGGTAATCTTCTTTGGCAATTACATTATGTAATTTGAGACAGCTTAGTCTCTTGTTTTCGGAGTCGCTATCGCTCTTCTGGTCTTCGGAGCTACTGTCCGTCATCATTTGTACCTTTCTGTACTTTTCTTTATTGATTTTTTGTTTTCTGTCAGTGGATTTATTTTGTCCAGATTGGCATACCCGTGCAATGTGTCCAATCTTACCGCATTGCCTGCATGCTTTGCCCTTGAACCAGCAGTCCCTCTGGTTATGGGTGGATCTGCCGCAGCGATAACATCTTCCGAACTCCTGTGTCATTTCATGGGTGCCGAAGTCCTGTGTCTTTTGTTGTATCTCTGCAGCTCCTTTTGCTGCTGCTTCGTATGATACAGCCATACTGAAAGCTTTGTCCAATGTTAAATCTTTTTCAGAAAGCAGTCTTTTTTGTGTTCCTTCACGTAAGAGACCGCAAACGAATTTGTCTCGAAGATAATCCGATAGTCCTGCTCCGAATTGGCAGTACTTTGATAGCTTTCTTAATTCGGTTAGGTAATCAGCGTTACTTTCATTCTTGTGTTGATTCCTCTTAAAGAATTTGAATCGTTCCGCTATCAGCAGCGGTGTTGGGTTTAAGTGCTCCTGTAGGGTATCAACAATTTCTTTAAAATTCTTGTCCTTTGGTTTGGCTGGAGTGATTAAGTTTCGTAACAGCCCGCATGTCTTTGCGCCCATTAGATTTAGAAGTACTGACGCCTTTTTATCATCCTCTACTTCATTCGCTGTGCAATATACCTCCACTCTTTCCACATATGTGGTCCAATCCTCTATCTCATTATCAAAAGCATCAATATTGCCAGACTTAAGCATCCTAGAAAAAAATGGCGCTTCCCGCGCTTTTCTTTCTTTTCTGCAGAAAAGGTATGGCGCTTCCCGTGCTTCCCCGCCGCTGCTGCCGATGACAACGCTGTTTCCCGCGGGTTTCCCTTTTTATTTATTTATTTACAGGTGGAGACTCGTTCCCGCTGGACTCTCTCTGCTAGGTCTGAACGCCGACCTGCTTGCAGCGCCGGCCGTCTCCCGAGTGCTCCCTCCCCGTCTGTTACCGCTTGCCTCCACCTTCGCTGCTTTGCCTAGCTGCAGAGCCAGCCGCTGGAGCCCCAGCCCGACGCCCAGGAAGGATTATTGCAGTACCTGCCACCAGCTTGGCTAGCTGGTGAAACCACAGCTTTTTCTTTTTCTTGATTTTCTTCGACTTTGGACGCCAGAGGAATCGATGTCCTTGAGGTGCTGCCGAATTGCAGGTAAGTCCGTTTCCAATTCGTCACCACTGTTGTATCCGTGTGTTAATAGAGACACTGAAGACAGGAGTTGGTTTCACAGGTGTTTACTGAACAAAGTCTGGAGGGGAACTAACTGATACAACACAATATACAGGCTTATATAGCCCGAGTGGCCATTACCGGCATTACAGTACACAGGGGGCTCTTAAAGGCACATACACTACACCAACCTCACCTCCTTTGGATCAGCATCAATAATTATAAAGCAACTTGGGATATTTTTCTTTGTTAAAGGTGTTATATATTTGCAAGTTGTGGTTGTTATTGCAGCATCTCCAAGAAGTGTGGAATCTCCCGTGCTTCATGCATATTTTTGCTATTGGGAAGTACAGATCACCAAGATTGAAAAGACGAGGAGAGAAAGAAAGATAATCAAGAAGTAGTGCATAGGTGCCACAAAGCTTGGGTTGTAAAAATCCACAAATTGTACGAGGCAGGGAAGACTTATGGAAGCAAGGAGTCTAGAGGCTTGATGTCATGGGAACAAATGTGTGAGAGATTAATCTTTATTGCAACAGTGAGGATGCATATAGAACAGTATATTTGAGGCTTAAGAGAGAAAGGGGGAAAACATAGAAACATAGAAGATAGGAGCAGGTATAGGCCTTTCGGCCCCTCGAGCCTGCTCCGCCATTAAATGCAATCATGGCTGATCATCCAAACTCAGTACCATGTCCCTGCTTTCTCCCCATACCCCTTGATCCCTTTAGCCTTAAGAAATATATCCAACACCTTCTTGAATATATTTAATGAATTGGCCTCTACTGCCTTCTGTGGTAGAGAATTCCACAGGTTCACCACTCTCTGGGTGAAGAAATTCCTCCTCATTTCTGTCCTAAATGGCTTACCCCTTATCTTTAGACTGTGACCCCTGGTTCTGGAATCCCCGACCATCGGGAACATCCTTCCTGCATCTAGTCTGTCCAGTCCTGTCAGAATTTTATAAGTTTCAATGAGATCTCCTCTCATTCTTCTAAACTCCAGCGAGTATAAGCCCAATCGACCCAATCTCACCTCATACGTCATTCCTGCCATCCCAGGTATCAGCCTGGTGAATCTTCGCTGAACTCCTTCCATGGCAAGAACATCCTTCCTCAGATAAGGCGACCAAAACTGCACACAATACTCAAGATGTGTTCTCACCAAGGCCCTGTACAACTGCAGCAAGACATCCTTGTTCCTGTACTCAAACCCTCTCGCTACGAAAGCCGACATACCAGTTCCCTTCTTAACCGCCTGCTGCACCTGCATGCTTACCTTCAGCGATTGGTGCACAAGGACACCCAGGTCTCGTTGCACTTCCCCTTCTCCCAATCTATTGCCATTCAGATAATAATCTGGCTTCCTGTTTTTGCCACCAAAGTGGATAACCTCGCATTTATCCACGTTATATTGCATCTGCCATGCTTCTGCCCAATCACCCAAGCTGTCCAAATCGTCCTGGAGTTTCTCGGCATCCTCATCACAGCACACACGCCCACCCAGCTTTGTGTCGTCTGCAAACTTGCAGATATTACATCTAGTTCCCTCGCCGAGATCATTCATATATATTGTGAATAGCTGGGGTCCAAGGGCCGATCCCTGCGGTACCCCACTAGTCACTGCCTGCCACTCGGAAAAAGACCCGCTTTCTGTCTGCCAACCAGTTCTCTATCCAAGTCAATACCTTGCCCCCAATCCCATGCGCCTTAACTTTAAACGCTAATCTCTTATGCGGGACCTTATCGAAAGCCTTCTGAAAGTCCAAATACGCCACATCCACTGGTTCTCCCTTATCTATTCTACCAGTTACATCCTCAAAAAATTCCAGTAGATTAGTCAAGCACGATTTACCTTTTGTAAATCCATGTTGACTTTGTCCGATCCTGTCACTGTTTTCCAAGTGCTCTGCTATTACATCTTTTATAATGGACTCTAGCATTTTCCCCACTACCGATGTCAGGCTTACCGGTCTGTAATTGCCCGTTTTCTCTCTACCACCTTTTTGAATAGTGGGGTAACATTAGCTACCCTCCAATCCATGGGTACTGTTCCAGATTCCATCGAATGTTGGAAGATGATCAGCAATGCATCTACTATTTCTAGGGCCACTTCCTTCCGTACCCTAGGATGTAGATTATCAGGCCCTGGGGATTTATCAGCCTTCAATCCCGTCAATTTCCCTAACGCCATTTCCCTACAAATACTGATTTCTTTCAGTTCCTCCTTTTCATCAGACCCTATGTTCCCCGACATCTCTGGGAGGTTAATTGTGTCCTCCTTTGAGAAGACAGATGTATTATGTATTTAATTGGTCAGCCATTTCTTTGTTCCCCATTATAAATTCCCCTGATTCTGACTGCAAGAGACCTACGCTTGACTTCATCAATCTTTTTCTCTTCACATATCTATAAAAGCTTTTACAGTCAGTTTTTATGTTCCCTGCAAGCTTACTCTCATATTCTATTTTCCCCTTCTTAATTAATCCCTTTGTCCGCTTTTGTTTAATCCTAAACTGCTCCCAATCCTCAGGTTTACTGCTTTTTCTGGCCAATTTATATGTCCTCTCCTTGGATCTTATGCTATCCCTAATTTCCCTTGTTAGCCACGGTTGAGTCACCTTTTTTGCTTTATTTTTATGCCAAACTGGGATGAACAAATTCTGTCGTTCATCCATGCGGTCTTTGAATGTTTGCCATTGCCTATCCACCGTCAACCCTTTGAGTGACATTCCCCAATCAATCCTACCCAACTCGTGCCTCATACCATCGTAGTTTCCTTTATTTTAATTCAGGACCCTAGTGTCTGAGTCAACTACTTCATTCTCCATCTTAATGAAAAATTGGGTCATGCCCCCTTTGGGACACTAACTTCGCCGGGGCGCTAAAAGCCCGAAAAAGGTAGCACCCCATGCCCAAAATTCACTGGTAGTGCCCCAAGAGGGAGGAGGGGCGCTACTGGAAGCGAGTGAATATCACGATGTGACGTGCGGCATGTCACGCCGTGGTACTACAGGCCTTCCTCCCCTTATTAAAGGGGAGGGGCCTAGTGCAGCACGACCTGGGGCCCAGCTGGGCCACCAGGGATCTGAGTGCCGGCAAAAGAGCCCGGCACTCAAGAGGAGTGCCAGACTCACGGAGAGCAGCCGGCACTCCGCGGGGGGGCTGCACAGAAGGCTGGGGTCAGCAATCGGGGCCAGTGCTGGCAGGCAGCCAGTAACAAAAATGTCCGCCCGGCATCTCCCCTTTAATTTGCGCTGCCCTGGCCGCAGGTAGGCCCCCCTGATCCTGTCGGCCATAGCGTTCGGCGGTAAGTCAGAATCGCTACCGAAGATCGCAGCCGGGGCACGAGCGGGGCATTGCGCAAGTCAATGATGTCATCGCCGGAGGCGCTAATAGTTACCGCCGCCGCTAACCTCCCGCTGAATTTTGCGGGAGGCATTGGCGGCGCCGCGCCCAGGAGCCTTGACCATAGCAATATGGATAAAACAAAGACAAGAAAGATTTCATTTTGCTACCACCCTGATTTTGAATAAAATGGGGTGAATCATTTCTGCTGGCTTGTGGTCCCTCTGTGTCAGCTGTGGCTCAGTGCCTCTGGGGGAGAAATTCGGTATCGCCCCATTTGGGGCGCAATTATCGGCCGGGCGCAAAGATTAGCGCCTGGCACTAATTATCGCCTCCGACTGCAAACTTGGCTTTTATCGCCCCTGGAGTTGATTGGAGCGCTAAATCAGGCGCTTCACATCTGTCTTAAGGCGCAAAGGCCAAGGAGCGAGGCGCTAACTCACAGCGCTGGCGAAGCTCATGTGATGTCAGTCAGCAATGGAACACAGACACACTGGCACCGGCCAATTCTTAAAGGGGAGTTCTGATGAATGGTCATCGACCTGAAACGTTAACTATTTCTCTCTTCATAGATGCTGCTTGACCTGCTGAGTTTCTCCAGCATTTTCTGTTTTTATCTTAAAGGGGAGGGTTTATCTTGGTCTCCATCCACATCCTGTTCATTGCAGCCTTGAGTCTCGGCCTGGAGAGACCTGTACATCAAATCTGCTGGAAAGAACAATGGAGAGACCCAGGGAAAGAGCTCAGAGTGCAGCCCCTACAGTCTCTTCTAAATAGATACAAGGAAGGGCATATCAGAATGAACCTGCAAAGTGCTGCTCAGTATGCAAAACTCCTTCACACAGTGTAGAATCTCTCCAGAAGTCTCTCTCTCTCTCTCTCTCAGAATGCATGGTGCAAAAATGTCACCAACAAAAAAGACAGGAAGTGGTCGCCTTTAAATAGCGCTCCCCCAGTCCCTTCCCAACTGCAAAACGCTCCCCTCAACCTGTCGTTGCTGGCGGCAGGCGTTAAGGCAGGGGGCGCCACTCAATTTCCAGTCCGGGGCGCTACTGGGGCGTTGCGCACTCGACTGATGTCACGATCTGCCGGCGCAGGAGATCGTGGTGGTAGTGTTTAGTGCCGCCGCAAAATGTCCGATCAATTTCGCGAGAGGCGCAGATATCGCCGGGCCTGGGCGCTAGTTGGTTTGCGCCCCACTTAGCGCCCTCTTAAGGCGCTAATGGGTGGTGCTACCAACTGAATTTCTCCCCCTCTGAGTCAGATGGTTGTGGGTTCAAGTCCCACTCCAGTCTAGGCTGACACTCCAGTGCAGTACTGAGGGAGTGCTGCACTGTCGGAGGTGCCATCTTTCGGATAAGACGTTAAACTGAGGCCCCGTCTGCTCTTTCAGGTGGACGTAAAAGATCCCATGGCACTATTTTGAAGAAGAACAGGGGAGTTCTCCCCGGTGTCCCGGCCAATATTTATCCCTCAATCAACATAACAAAAACAGATTATCTGGTCATTATCACATTGCTGTTTGCGGGAGCTTGCTGTGCGCAAATTGGCTGCCACTTATCCCACATAACAACAGTGACTACATGCCAAACGTACTTCATTGGCTGTAAAGTGCTTTGAGACGTCCGGTGGAAATGCAAGTCTTTCTTTCTTTCTCTCCATTTTCGGGCCTGAGTAACCAATATTTTTCAGTAGTACCCCAATCACAGGAAGTCATACTTTACATGGTACTGTATGAAAGAGGACATACCAGGGTGATCAGGAACCTGCTTGGCCTCTTCATCAACCATTTGAGCAGGTCTTGGAAACCCTGCTAGGGAATAACATGGACAATTCATAAATAGTCTTTTCATGGTCTGGGTCAGCAGGGGGAGGTGGATACTGAACCATGCCTGTGGCTGTAAAGAAGTGACTTATGTCCGAAGGCAAAAATCAGCCCTAATGATTCAGGGATTTGCTAGCAGTGAGAGAAGAATTACTAAATCAAATAACAAACTGTACGCTTATTGAAATCAGTATTCACTAATTCACCAATCCCAGGAGTGATGCTCGAAGGGAGGCTGGGTGAGAGATAGGGCTACAACACTGCGGTACTGATTTTCTTTCCAGCACTTCTTCGAGCATGCAGACCTGCTGAAAGTGCATTTATTCTAATATGGTAACGTGGGAGATTGTGTATGACTAAAGCAATTGCAATTTTCTTTTGGTTTTGCAACTGGCAGTCTTGGCCTGAAACATTACTGGTATAATGTTTGCATTTAGAACGAGAACCTCTGTGATTCTGAGTAAAGTTAGAAAGTGGAAAGAGAATAGGACTGATAGGTGATGGAACGCTGAACGAAGTTGGATAGGGGGCCGGCATTACAATAATGAGAGGAGTTGGGTGCTGGAACACTGACCGAAGTCAACTTTTTGACCACTCAGAGGATTGGTAAGTTGGAGTGTTGAAGAACCAGATAGGAATCAATTGTAGGGAGCTAAGAGGGCTCAGGAATTGCTGCACAAAGAGAAACCAGATGTTGGAGTGCCAAGATAACCTAGGAGTTGAAGGACAGAGAGGAGTAGGGAGGCGCTCAAAGGTAGCTTTATGAATATTGCCAGGTAACTGAAAGATAGGAACTATAAACTTATGTACTCTAGGTTGTAACTGATTGGTGGAGAAGGAATTCACAAACAGAATTGTGTGAGTGCATAAGTGGCTTGACAATACGTGACAATCAAATGGTTTGGTTATATACAAATTGGAACTTGTTTGCGGGTAAACCAGGTTAGCAGAAGAGAGATGGATTAGCAGGGCAAGTATGGAAGTGAATAGTTATTAATTAGAGGAAGTAATTGAGATTTATTTAAGCAAAATAGGCAGTGGTAAAGGGGCAAATTGTAGATAAGCAGAGCCTGGAGGATAATCGAGAGGTGGGGGGAATAACAGAACGGAATATAGGTCCAGATAAAGTCACAAGTATGAACTTAGAGATTAGTGTTTGCATCATTTGCGTATGAATGTTAAACATGTATGTATGATTTTTCAATGCCCTTTACTTCAACAGAAGCAATAGCTATTTATTTTAAATAGACCAAGTCCTCCATTTAATAGAGAAAAAGAGGAATACCATATAACACAATGGCCTAGAAATTGGATTGCGCCCAAATCAGGGCGTGATCCTAGGGCAGCGCGTGCTGCACGTGTGTTAATGAGGCCAACGACATGCCTACGGCACATTGGTCCGCTGGCTTCATTAGGAGAGCTGTGGCTGTCATTCACGGCCCCAGAAGCAATTCATTGGTCATGTGGGGAAAGCACGGTTGGGCGGCTCAGACACTGGCTGAGATCTGAGATCCTCAGGAGAGTCTGGGAGTGGGGGGGTGGGGTGCGGGGGTGGAAGGCAATCTGGAGAAGATGTGGCTGTGGTTAGCAGCAGCCCATGATTTTAATGTGGGGCTGGGAGGAAAAAATGTTAAACTTAACTTTTCGGGTGGCAACCTCTCTTTACGGACCGCTGGTTTGGATGTTGAGTGACTGAAGAAACTGACTACAGCACAGCACATGCTGCAGTCATTCACAGTCCAATTTCACAAAGACGCCCTAACTATAATCTTCTAAAGTTCTCTTGATTCGGGAACCGTTCCTTTAGTTTGGAAAATTGCATGTGTCATTCTGCTATTTAAGAAAGGTAAGAGAGGGAAAGCAGGGAATTATAGAGACCAGTTAACCTTATCTGTTGTTGGGAAATGACTAGAGTCTATAATTAAGGATAGAGTGACCGAACACCTTGAAAAGTTTGAGCTGATCAGAGAGAGCCAACATGGATTTATAAAGGGTTTGCCTGACGAACCTGATTGAATTTTTTGAAGAGGTGGCTAAAGTAGTGGACATGGAATTGTTTTTGGATGTTACTTATATGGACTTCCAGAAGGCATTCGATAAAGTTCCTCATAAAGACTGTTAGCTAAAGTTGAAGCTCATAGAATTGAAGGTAAATTACTGACCTGATTAGGAAATTGGCTGAGCGGCAGGAGACACAGAGTAAGGATAATGGGCAGGTGCTCTAATTGGCAGGATGTGACCAGGAATTTGTGTTGGGCCCTCAACTATTCATCATATTTATTAATTACTTAGATGATGGGATAGAGAGCCATATATCCAAGTTTGCCGATGGCACAAAGATAGGTGGCATTGTAAGTGTAGTGTATGTACCCGTCTACCTTTAAGAGAACTATTGTATGTAACCGTCCACCTTTAAGAGAACTATTTTAGGTGTTGCACTACTTTATTTTGGCTTCTGTATACTGTAATACCGGTGGTGACCACACCGGTATATAAGTGCGGTGTCAGGATTGTTGGGCAGATTCGCCCTGACCTTCGAATAGTAAAGTCCTGTTTTAAAGTTACTTTGTAGTCTGTGTGTTAATTCACTATACAACCCACAGACTTTACAGTAAACAGTGTAGAGGGAAGCATATGATTACAAAGAGATATTAATAGATTAAGTGAATGGGCAAAACTGGCAAATCAATTTCAATGTGGGCAAGTGTGAGGTCATCCACTTTGGACCTAAAAATGATAGATCAAAGTACTTTCTAAATGGTGAAAAGCTAGAAACAGTGGAGGTCCAAAGAGACTTGGGGGTCCATGTACATAGATCATTAAAATGTCATGAACTGGTGCAGAAAATAATCAAAGAGGTAATGCAATGCTGGCCTTTATACCTAAAGGGCTAGAATACAAGGGGGTAGAAGTTATGCTGCAGTTATACAAAGTCCTAGTTAGACCACACCTGGAGCACTGTGTTCAGTTCTGGGCACCACACCTTAGGAAGGATATATTGGCCTTGGAGGGAGTGCAGCGCAGGTTTACAGGAACGATACCTGGACTCCAAAGGTTAAATTATGCCATCTTTTTACCAGAATGTTTCTGCCTGCTCCCCCAACCCTGCTCAGCCCGCTTCTACATCCTTCCCAAGATCCACAAACATGACTGCCCTGGTAGATCCATCATTTCAGCCTCTTCTTGCCCCATGGAATTGATTTCTTACTATCTCGACTCTATTTTTTCTCCCCTCGTCCAGTCTCTTCTGACTTAGATTTGCGACTCTTCCAATACCCTCCACCACTTTAACAGTTTCCAGTTTCTGGGCCCTAACCGTCTCCTTTTCACCATGGACGTCCAATCCCTCAACACCTCCATCCCCCACCAGGACGGCCTGAGGGCTCTCTGCTTCTTCCTTGAATGGCGAACCAACCAGTCCCCATCCACCCCCAATCTCCTCCACCTGACTGAACTTGTTCTCACATTGAACAACTTCTCTTTTGACTTCATTCACTTCCTCCAAATAAAAGGTGTTGCTATGGGGACCCGTATGGGTCCTCATAGAGTTATACAGCACAGAAAGAGGCCCTTCAGCCCATCGTGTCTGCGCCGACCATCAATCCCTGTCCAGTCTAATCCCATTTTCCAGCATTTGGTCCATAGCCTTGTATGCAATGGCATTTCAAGTGCTCATCCAAATGCTTCTTGAATGTTATGAGGGTTCCTGCCTCTACCACCCTTTCAGGCAGTGAGTTCCAGATTCCAACCACCCTCTGGGTGAAAAAGTTCCTCCTCAAATCCCCTCTAAACCTCCTGCCCCTTACCTTGAATCTATGCCCCCTTGTTATTGACCCCCCTACTAAGGGGAAAAGTTCCTCTTTATCTACCCTATCTATGCCCCTCATCATTTTGTACACCTCAATCAGGTCCCCCCTCAGCCTTCTTTGCTCCAAGGAAAACAACCCCAGCCTGTTTAGTCTTTCTTCATAGCTGAGGCGCTCCATCCCAGGTAACATCCTGGTGAATCTTCTCTGCACCCTCTCCAAAGCAATCACATCCTTCCTATAGTGAGGTGACCAGAACTGCGCACAGTACTCCAGCTGTGGCCTCACCAGCGTTTTGTACAGCTCCATCAAAACCTCCCTGCTCTTATATTCTATGCCTCGGCTAACGAAGGCAAGTATCCCATATGCCTTTTTAACCACCTTATCTACCTGTTCCGCTGCCTTCAGGGATCTATGTACATGTACACCAAGGTCCCTCTGACCCTCTGTACTTCCTAGGGTCCTACCACTCATTGTGTATTCCCTTGCCTTATTTGTCCGTCCAAAATGCATCACCTTGCACTTTTCAGGGTTAAATTCCATTTGCCACTTTTCCGCCCATCTGACCAACCCATTTATATCGTCCTGTAGCCTGAGGCTTTCCTCCTCGCAATTTACCACCCCACCAATTTTCGTGTCATCTGCAAACTTACTGATCATACCTTTTACATTCTCATCCAAATCATTTATGTAGATCACAAACAGCAAGGGTCCCAGCACCGATCCCTGAGGTACCCCACTGGACACAGGCTTCCAGTCACAAAAGCAACCTTCGACCATCACCCTCTGCCTCCTGCCACTCAGCCAGTTTAGGATCCAACGCGCCAAGGCACCCTGGATCCCATGGGCTCTTACCTTCTTGACCAGTCTCCTATGCGGGACTTTGTCAAAAGCTTTACTGAAATCCATGTAAACCACATCCACAGCATTTCCCTCATCCACACACCTAGTCACCCCCTCAAAAAATTCAATCAGATTGGTCAGACATGATTTACCCTTGACAAAGCCATGCTGACTATCCCCGATTAATCCTTGCCTCTCCAAGTGGAGACTAATTTTGTCCCTCAGAATTTTTTCCAATAATTTCCCTACCACAGATGTTAGGCTCACTGGCCTGTAATTCCCTGGTTTATCCCTGCTACCCTTCTTGAATAATGGTACTACGTTAGCTGTTCTCCAGTCCTCTGGTACATCCCCTGTGGCCAGAGAGGTTCTGAAAATTTGTGTCAAAGCCCCTGCAATCTCCTCCTTTGCCTCACACAACAGCCTGGGATACATCTTGTCCGGGCCTGGGGATTTATCCACTTTTTGGCCTGCTAAAACCGCTAGTACCTCCTCCCTCTCGATGCTAATATGTTCGAGTATGTCACAGTCCCCTTGCCCGATTTCTATGTCTACATCGTCCTTCTCCATAGTGAACACAGATGCAAAAAATTCATTTAAAACCCCGCCTACATCATCTGGCTCTACACACAGATTGCCACTTTGGTCCCTAATGGGCCCTACCCTTTCCCTGGTTATCCTCTTGCCCTTAATATACTTATAAAACATCTTAGGATTTTCCTTTATTTTGCTCGCCAGTGTTATTTCATGGCCCCTCCTTGCCCTCCTAATTTCTTTTTTAAGTATGCCCCTGCACTTTTTATACTCCTCTAGGGCTTCCTCCGTCTTTAGTCTTTTGTAACTGCCAAAAGCCCCCCTTTTTTTCCTAATGCATTTTTGTATATCACTTGTCATCCAAGGTTCCCTTTGCTTGTTGGTCCCACCCTTGACCTTTACAGGAACATGTTGGCGTTGTACTCTCTCTATTTCCCTTCTGAAAGTCTCCCACTGCTTTGATGTGGATTTTCCTATAAGTAGCTGCTCCCAGTCCACTTTGGACAGATCCTGCCTTATCATATTAAAATCGGCCTTTCCCCAATTTAGAACCCTTATTTCCGGGCCGTCTTTGTCTTTTTCCATGACCACCTTAAATCTCACCGAATTATGGTCACTGTCGCCAAAATGTTCTCCTACTGACACTTCCACCACTTGCCCGGCTACATTCCCTAGAATTAGGTCCAGTACCGCCCCCTCTCTTGTAGGACTTTCTACATGTTGGCTCAAAAAGCTCTCCTGGATGCACTTTAAGAATTCTGCACCCTCTAAGCCTTTCACACTCTGACTATCCCAATTAATATTGGGGAAGTTGAAATCCCCCACTATTATTACCCTATTATTTTTGCACTTCTCTGAGATTTGCCTACATATCTGTTCCTCTATCTCCCCCTGACTGTTTGGGGGCCTATAGTACACTCCCAGCAAAGTGCTTGCCCCCTTTTTGTTTTTAAGTTCTACCCATATGGCCTCATTAGAGGAACCCGCTAATATATCATTCCTCCTTACAGCAGTAATTGATTCCTTAATTAATATTGCAACACCCCCTCCCCTTTTACACGCCCCTCTGTCTCGCCTGAAGATTCTATACCCCGGAATATTGAGCTGCCAGTCCTGACCCTCCCTCAACCATGTCTCCGTGATAGCAACAATATCATACTCCCATGTGTTCAACAACAACTTCAGTTCATCCACCTTATTTGCAAGACTCCTTGCATTAAAATAAATGCCTTCCAGCCTTGCCATATTCCCTTTTGCCTTCACATATTTGCTCTGCCTTCCCAGCTGACTTGTTTTTTCCTCCGTATTTGGCTGTAAATCACCCCCTACTATAGTTCCACTCTGTATCCCATCCCCCTGCCAAGTTAGTTTAAACCCCCCCCCAGCAGTGCTAGCAAACCTCCCCGCAAGGATATTGGTCCCCCTCTGGTTCAGGTGTAAACCGTCCGACTTGTACAAGTCCCACCTTTCCCAGAAGCAGACCCAGTGATCCAGGAAGCTAAAGCCCTCCCTCCTGCACCATCCCTTTAGCCACGCATTCATCTGTTCTATCTTCCTATTCCTATACTCACTAGCACATGGCACCGGGAGTAATCCAGAGATTACAACCTTTGAGGTCCTGCTCTTTAATCTTCCACCTAGCTCCCTAAATTCTTGCTGCAGGACCTCATCCCTCTTTTTACCTATGTCGTTGGTACCAATGTGGACCACGACCTCTGGCTGTTCACCCTCCCCCTCCAGAATGCCCTGCAGCCGCTCAGTGACATCCTTGACCCTGGCACCAGGGAGGCAACAAACCATCCTGGATTCACGTCTACGGCCACAGAAACGCCTATCTGTTCCCCTTACTATAGAATCCCCTACCACTATTGCTCTCCCACTCTTTTTCCTCCCTTCCTGGGCAGCAGGAGCACCCCCAGTGCCAGGAAGTTGGCTGCTGCTGCCTTCCCCTGGTGAGTCATCCCCCTCAACAGTATCCAAATCGGTATACCTGTTTGAGAGGGGAATGGTCACAGGGGTCTCCTGCACTATCTGCCTGCTTCTATTGCTCCGCCTGGTGGTCACCCATTTCCTTTCTTCCTGTGCAGCCCTACCCTGCGGTGTGACCAACTCACTAAACGTGTTATCCACGACCCTCTCAGCATCGTGAATGCTCAACAACCCATCCACCCGCAGCTCCAGCGCCTCAATGCTGTCTGCTAGTAGCTGCAGCTGGATGCATTTCCGGCACACGTGGTCATCAGGGGCACCGGCAGTGTCCCTGAATTCCCACATAGAGCAAGAGGAGCATAACACGGGGCTGGGCTCTCCTGGCATGACTTACCCTTTAATTAATTTAAATTAATTCACTATCACCAATTAAAGATATCTCTAAGGTGCTTGTATGGTCTACCAACAGTCCCTGCTACACCAGAAAAGACCCTAGTAACTATAAACTACAGAGTTAAAGTTTAAAAAAGAGAAATACTCACCAACCAATCACTTACCTGCTCCCTGGTGACGTCACACTCTGAATACTTTTTACCTCTCTCCCCGCTGCTGAGTTGGTAAGTCTCACTGCTCCCTGGAACTGGTCGGGCCTCGGTGCTCTCTCCGGTTTTTATACCGGGCTCCTCCTCGCCTCACTGCTCCCTGGAACTGGTCGGGCCTCGGTGCTCTCTCCAGTTTTTATACCGGGCTCCTCCTCGCCTCGGTGCTCCCTGGAACTGGTCGGGCCTCGGTGCTCTCTCCGGTTTTTATACCGGGCTCCTCCTCGCCTCGCTGCTCCCTGGAACTGGTCGGGCCTCGGTGCTCTCTCCGGTTTTTATACCGGGCTCCTCCTCGCCTTGCTGCTCCCTGGAACTGGTCGGGCCTCGGTGCTCTCTCTGGTTTTTATACCGGGCTCCTCCTCGCCTCACTGCTTGCCTTCTCATGGGATATGTGGAACATTCTTTGTTCCGGTCCTACTCAGGTCTCCTCCCTCATCTCTTTTTCCGGTGACTGTATCAGTGCCGTTTCCTGCTCTCTCCCCGAACTGGAAAATTTCATCAACTTTGTTTCCAATTTCCTCCCTTCCCTCGCCTTCATATTGTCCATCTCTGACTCTTCCCCTCTCTTCCTCGACTTCTCTTTCTCCATTTCTGCGGACAGGCTATCGACAAGCATCCACTTTTCTTTCTTTCTTAGGCAGTCCCTCGGAACCGAGGATGACTTGCTTCCACACTAAAAATGAGCTCACAGGTGACTGATGAGTCCAATGCGGGACCAACAGTCTCTGTCACAGGTGGGGCAGATGATAGTTGAAGGGGCGGGTGGGTGGGGTGCTTGGGTTGATGTGCGCTCCTTGTGCTGCCTGCGCTTGGCTTCCGCTTGCTCCCAGCAAAGAGACTCGAGGTGTTTGGCGCCTTCCCGGATGCTTCTCCCCCACTTTGTGCGGTCTTGGGCCAGGGATTTCCAGGTGTCGGTGGAGAGGTTGAGTAGATTGGGACTCTACTCATTGGAGTTCAGAAGAATGAGAGGCGATCTTATTGAAACATATAAGATTGTGAAGGGGTTGGATCGGGTGGATGCGGGGAAGATGTTCCCGATGATAGGTGAAACTAGAACCAGGGGGCATAGTCTTAGAATAAGGGGCTGCTCTTTCAAAACTGAGATGAGGAGGAACTACTTCACTCAGAGGGTGGTAGGTCCATGGAATATGCTGCCCCAAAAAGCTGTAGAAGCTACATCATTACATAAATTTAAAACAGAAATAGACAGTTTCCTAGAAGTAAAGGGAATTAAGGGTTACGGGGAGCGGGCAGGAATTTGGACATGAGTCTAGGTTCGGATCGGTCATGGCCCTGTGGGTAGCGGAGCGGGCCCAGGGGCCGTGTAGCCTGATCCTGCCCCTATTTCGTGTGTCTAATTCTGTTAGATTCAGGAGATGGTTCTGTGATAGTGGATTGGCGGTTAGGATCAGATCAGCCATGATCTTATTGAATGGCGGAGCAGGCTTGAGGGGCCGATTGGCCTACTCCTGCTCCTATTTCTTATGTTCTTATGTTCTTATGAATGTTACACTTTTTCAAGGAGGCTTTGAGGGTGTCCTTGAAGTGTTTCCTCTGCCCACCTGGGGCTCTCTTGCCGTGTCGGAGCTCCGAGTAGAGCGCTTGTTTTGGGAGTCTCGTATCGGGCATGCGGACAATGTGACCCGTCCATCGGAGCTGATTGAGCGTGGTCAGAGCTTCGATGCTGGGGATGTTGGCCTGAGCAAGAACACTGATGTTGGTGCGCCTATCCTGCCAATGGGTTTGCAGGATCTTGTGGAGCCCACTGACTCCCACAGATACCTTGACTAATCTTCCTCCCACCCCACTTCCTGTGAGAACTCTATTCCATTCTCCCGGTTTCTCCGGCTCTGTCGCATCTGTTCCGACAATGCCACCTTCCATACCAGTGCTTCCGATATATCTTCCTTTTTCCTCAACTGGGGATTCCCCTCCACCTTGGTTGACACGGCCTTCAACCGTGTCCATTTCATTTCCTGCACTTCTGCTCTCACCCCTTCTCCCTCCCAGAACCATGAAAAGGTTCCCCTTGTCCTCACCTTCCACCCCACCAGCCTCCACATTCAATGGATCATCCTCCGCCATTTCCGCCACCCCCAACGTGATCCCACCACAAAACACATTTTCCCCTGCCCTCCCCTTTCAACATTCTGAAGGGACCATTCCCTCACGACTGCCTGGTCCACTCCTCTATCATTCCAACACCCACTCCCCTTCCCACGACACCTTCCCGTGCAAGCACAGGCGATGCAATATCTGCCCTTTTACCTCCTTCCTTCCCACCACCAGGGCTCCAAACACTCCTTCCAGGATTTACTTGTACTTCTTTCAATTTAGTATACAGTATTCACTGTTAACGGTGTGGTCTCCTCTACATTGGGGAGACCAAATGCAGATTGGGTGACCATTTTGTGGAAAACCTCCATTCAGTCCGCAAGTGTGACCTCGAGCTTCCGGTCGCCTGTCACTAATTCTCCAGACCACTTTAACTCTGACCTGTCTGTCCTTGGCCTCCTACACTGTTCCAGTGAAGCTCAACGTAAGCTCGAGGAACAGCATCACATCTTTCTATTAGGCACTTTACAGTCTGCTTGACTCAACATTAAGTTCAACAATTTCAGATCATAACATCTGCCTCCATTTTTTCAGATGGCAGCTGTTGCTAATGATTCTGATATTCCTATTTACACCTCCTGTAGACCCATCTTTTGTTGTACTTGTCCCATTACCATCTCCTTTCGCCTTGCACCATCATCCCTTTTGTCATTTAATCTCTCCTGCCTTCCACCTTGTCACAGATCTTCCCTTTTGTTCTTTCCTCCCCACTTTCCTTGCCCCTGCACTTGCTTAAAACTTGTTACATCTCTAACTTTTACCAGTTCTGACAAGAGGTAATCGACCTGAAACGTTAACTCTGTTTCTCTCTCCACAGATGCTGCCTGACCTGCTGAGTTTTTCCAGCATTTTCTGTTTTTATTTCAGAGTTCCAGCATCCACAGTATTTTGCTTTTGTATTCGGATTGTATTCCCTGAATTTAGAAGGGTGATTTGATTGAAGTTTTCAAGATATTAAGGGGAACAAATAGGGTAGATAGAGAGAAACTATTTTTATTTTATTCGTTTTTTTAATGGGATGTGGGCGTCGCTGGCAAGGCCAGCATTTATTGCCCATTTCTAATTGCCCTTGAGAAGGTGGTGGTGAGCCGCCTTCTTGAACCGCTGCAGTCCGTGTGGTGAAGGTACTCCCACAGTGCTGTTAGGTAGGGAGTTCCAGGATTTTGACCCAGTGACGATGAAGGATCGGCGATATATTTCTAAGTCAGGATGGTGTGTGACTTGGAGGGAAACTTGAAGGAGGTGGTGTTCCCATGCGCCTGCTGCCCTTGTCCTTCTAGGTGGAAATGGTCGCGGGTTTGGGAGGTGCTGCCGAAGAAGTTTTGGCAAGTTGCTGCAGTGCATCTTGTAGATGGTACATGCCCTAAGAAAACTACTAAGCACTTGGTTTGAGTATAAAACAAGGCTTTAATCAACTGTTTCACAACCATGAGTTTCTAGTTACATCACTAGTTCCTGGTTACAAAAACGTCCTGCACAAGCTGGGCCCATGCCCGAGCATTTATACTTTCCTTGGACGGCACCACCAGCTGGCCACCCAGTGTTATCTCATGAGTCATTTCTACATGAATGGTAAGATTCATGACAGTGTACACCGCAGCCATGGTGCGCCGGTGGTGGAGGGAGTGAATGTTTAAGGTGGTGGATGGGGTGCCAATCAAGCGGGCTGCTTTGTCCTGGATGGTGTCGAGCTCCTTGAGTGTTGTTGGAGCTGCACTCATCCAGGCAAGTGGAGAGTATTCCGTCACACTCCTGACTTGTGCCTTGTAGATGGTGGAAAGGCTTTGGAGAGTCAGGAGGTGAGACACTCGCTGCAGAATACCCAGCCTCTGACCTGCTCTTGTTGCCACAGCATTTATATGGCTGATCCAGTTAAGTTTCTGGTCAATGGTGACCCCCAAGGTATTGATGGTGGGGCATTCGGTGATGGTAATGCCATTGAATGTCAAGGGGAGGTGGTTAGACTCTCTCTTGTTGGAGATAGTCATTGCCTGGCACTTCTGTGGTACGAATGTTACCTGCCACTTATCAGCCCAAGCCTGAACGTCGTCCAGGTCTTGTTGCATGCGGGCATGGACTGCTTCATTATCTGAGGAATTGTGGATGGCACTGAACACTGTGCAGTCATCAGCGAACATCCCCATTTCTGACCTTATGTTGGAGGGAAGGTCATTGATGAAGCAGCTGAAGATGGTTGCCCTGAGGAACTCCTGTAGCGATGTCCTGGGGCTTTGATGATTGACCTTCAGTCACCACAACCATCTTCCTTCGTGCTAGGTATGACTCCAGCCAGTGGAGAGTTTCCACCCCCCCCCCCCACCGATTCCCATTGACTTCAGTTTTACTAGGGCTCCTTGATGCCACACTTGGTCAAATGCTGCCTTGATGTCAAGGGCAGTCACTCTCACCTCAGCTCTGGAATTCAGCTCCTTTGTCCATGTTTGGACCAAGGCTGTAATGAGGTTGGCAGCTGGGTGATCTTGGCAGAACCCAAACTGAGTTGGGGAGTCTAGGATTTAGGGGACCTAGCCTAAGAATTAGAGCCAGGTCTTTCAGGAGTGAAGTTAGGAAACAGTTCTACACGCAAAGGGTGGTGGAAGTTTGGAACTCTCCTCCGCAAACAGCAACTGATGCGAGGTCAATTGTTAATTTTAAATCTGAGATTGATAGAGTTTTGTTAAGGGATATGGGGCAATGGAGTATATGCAGTTAGGTCACAGATCAGCCATCATCTCCTTGAATGGCGGAATAGGCTCAAGGGGCTAAATATCCTACTCCTGTTCCTAGGCTCGAGGGGCTAAACGTCCTACTCTTGTTCCTATAAATAGGTTTTAGGCAAACGATTTGCATATGCAATGGGCCTAACACCAGTTTCAGACACGTGCCCTGGACGCTTACTCTGCAGCCCTAACCAATATAGCGAGTGGCACACCTCTGGCATGGAATGAGTGCACCTCACCATATTGGACCGTTACATGCCCGTTTTAAGAACATAAGAACATAAGAATTAGGAGCAGGTGTAGTCCATATGGCTCCTCGAGTCTGCTCCGCCTTTCATAGAAACATAGAAGATAGGAGCAGGAGTAGGCCATTCGGCCCCTCGAGCCTGCTCCGCCATTCAATGCGATCATGGCTGATCATCCAAACTTAGTACCCTGTCCCTGCTTTCTCCCCATATCCCTTGATCCCTTTAGCCTTAAGAAATATATCCAACTCCTTCTTGAATATGTTTAATGAATAGGCCTCCACTGCCTTCTGTGGTAGAGAATTCCACAGGTTCACCACTCTCTGGGTGAAGGAATTCCTTAGACTGTGACCCCTGGTTCTGGACTCCCCAGCCATCGGGAACATCCTTCCTGCATCTAGTCTGTCCAGTCCTGTTAGAATTTTATACGTTTCAATGAGATCCTCGCTCATTCTTCTAAACTCCAGCGAGTATAAGCCCAATCTTTCAATAAGATCATGGCTGATCTTTGACCTCAGCTCCATTTTCCTGCCCAATCCCCATATCCTTTGATTCCCCTAGATTCCAAAAATCTATCAATCTCAGCCTTGAATATACTCAGCGATTCAGCATCCATAGCCCTTTGGGGTAGAGAAATCCAGAGTCACACCCCTCTGAGTGAAGAAATTCCTCCTCATCTCAGTCTTAAATGGCCGACCCCTTATCCTGAGACTATGCCTCCCTAGGTCTAAACTCTTCAGCCAGGGGAAACAACCTCTCAGAATCTAGTCTGTCAATTCCCCCCCCCCCCCCGAATCCTATATGTTTCAATGAGACCACCTCTCATTCCTCCAAACTTCAGAGACTATACGCCTGTAAAATGTGTGTAGTACAATCCCAATTTCTAGGCCATTACATTTTCATACTCTAATATCAGAAAGATTTTTCTAGAGGCTACACAATCTAAGAACAAGGCTGTGAAATTTGGCACCTTAGCGTCGGTTGATAAGGCTGGTTTCCGAGAAAAAATGGCGGGCGCCTCGCTTCTGCCCATTTATGGGCAGGTCGGCAGCACTGCCATTGCCTATGCTCGCTGCAAATATGGTAATCAGTCAGATCATGACGTCAGTCAGCGTGCAACATTGAATTGACGCACAACCTGCAATTTTGGACGTTGCCGTCCTTTCAACGCCCTCTCCAAAGCACGCATAGCTGAACGTGCATTCCCCCCACCAAGGGACACACTCGACTTTTGAGATAAGTTTAGATTTTTGCTTTTGTACTGGCTTCTTTACATTTTATTTGAGTAGTGGCTTGGTGTAAGACATTTCAAAAGTTGCTAAAGTGTGAAGGGAGTGCAGGGAATGCTGCTGGATGTCTGCAAGGCTTTGGCTCTTAAAGGAAGGCCTCTGAGAACACCACTTGCTCCCAGTCCTGGGTGCTCTAGTTGCAGTCCCTCTTGGGCTGTGGCATGACATGGAGATGAAGCAAGGGCAGCAAAGCGGAGAAGTTGCCCACAGAAGGAGGAGGAGGAGGAAGAGGAAAAAGCAAAAAGGAGGAAGTAGAAGAGGAGGAGGAGGAAGAAGAGGAAGTGGAAGGAAGGATGCAACCCAGACAGCCCCTTTCTGGCCGGGATATCCAGGATCGAATCATCCGCCTGCGGTACCAGTGAACACAACCCCAATTCTCCTTTCAACATTTATCCCACACCTTACCTTCCCTCTGTTACTGAGCATCACAGCGTCTTCTTAGCCACAATACTGAAATAAAAGCCACCACAAAGCAAACTTCCAATCCAACTTTATCCATATATGCATCCAATATTACATCAGAAAATCAACTAATCATCCTTGTGTATTCCCTTAGTGAGTGTCTTGCATGTGCCTTTGCCTATCCTAGTGCTCTTACACAGTGCTACCCAAGTGGCTGCAGCATGGCTGGTAGAAGGCTTCTGACTTTCAGTGGGGAAGACTGCAGATGGCCTTGCAGGATAATCTCGGGGAGCTGGTGGCTGGGAGAGTGAAATCGCGTGACAGTGTTTCTTCTACTTCTTCACTCTCCTCTCTCTTGTTCAACCACTGGCTGGGCAGGCTGGATTTCTTCAGTGGCTGAAATAAGGAAGGCGCAAGGGTAGGATTGTGGTTGGTGGGGGAGGGGGGTGGAGTGTAAGACGTTTCCTTTCGGGACGTCACAGGTTTACGATTCTTACCCAAGAATTATAAGGGAGCAATTGATACAAAAGTGGATTCCGACTTAACTCAACTTTATTGAGACGTCAGAGATCAAAGGTTACAATACAATGTCAAAACTAAACTGGTTGCAATACAATGCCCGTCACCACTAACATATGTTGCGGATAGGATATACATATGATCACCCATGGATGGTCAGTTCGTGTTGATTGTAGGTTCTTTGGGCTGACTGACCAAGTCACACCTTCTTCCGACTGCAGCCCTATCCTCGTAGGTGAGATGACTGGCCAGGCCACCTTCCGACTGCAGTGAAGATATCTTTGGTTGTTGTATTTTATTCTTCTCAGTAAATCACTCTGGGTGCTGCAAAGGGGCATTCCCTTCTTTCTCCGGTATCTCACAGAAATCACAGAAACCCCACAGTGCAGATAGAGGCCATTTCGGCCCATCGAGCCTGCACCGACACATATCCCACCCGATCCCCGTAACCCCTACACCAACACATATCCCACCCTATCCCTGTAACCCCACGTATTTAATCCCCCTAATACTAAGGGTCAATTTTTTTTATCATAGCCAATCAACCTAACCGGCACATCTTTGGACTGTGGGAGGAAACCGGAGCACCCGGAGAAAACCCACGCAAACACGGGGAGAATGTGCAAACTCCACACAGACAGTCGCCCGAGGCCGGATTCGAACCCGGGTCTCTGGCGCTGTGAGGTAACAGTGCTAACCACTATCTGGGAGGAGTCGGTCGAGTTAGCATTCTTCCATTGTGTTCTGAGTCCACTGGCTATTGTCAGCTATTAACGTCTTTATCTCCTTATCAGACTCGAGGCCACTTATACAATATCTGAGAGGGTTGCCAAGTTTGCAGAGGTGATCAGCAACACAATATGCATTGTGCAAAGGTCGTTGACTTGTGTTCTGTCTTGCAGGCCTCCTTTCAGGATGTCTTGATTGTAGCTTCGTAACACCTCATTGTCTACTTTCTTATCTGTAAATAGCTTGTAGCTGCAGCCGTTTGATTGTTACAGAATTTTCCCAGCAACACGACTTTCGGTCAAGCATAATGACAGCCAATCTTAATCAGCAAAAGACTTTTTGCTACAGCCCTCCCTCAAGTGTCTCTTTTGACTTCAACTGAGACACTTAAAGCAATGGCTGTTGTTGATGGACTTGGGGTGGGTGTTGATTCATTAATTTTATCAATTGTTTTTGTTTCCTCTTCCTTCCTTGCCTCATGAGGTCAAACACAAGATAGACAATACACAGTAGTTGAATTATTACCAGGACATGGGATACTATTCGGATCCACAGGTGTATTTCTATGTTCATACCAATTTCCCAGCCAAAGGTTCCAGCATTGATGTTGCTTATTTTTGTTTGCGTTGCCTGATTACGTTGTTGTAGCTGAAAATAATGTTTCTGAGATCTTTCAATCCCTTGTTTTAGGGCATTTAAGTGTTCAGGTAGGGGTGGTATGTCATATCCAAATCTCGCAACATAGCTCCTTTAACTTATATTTGAGCGTATCATTTATCTTAATAGAGGTTACATTGCGGTCATATATATTCACAAGTTCCCGCGTTCCAATTCTCACAGGTCGAACCGGAGTAAAACTAAAGGTACTATTTACAATTATACATTGTTTCTTTTGACAGTAAGAATAATTTACCTGACTCGTGGTGACACAATACTTTCCTTTTCCTACGTGGGCCGACTGAGTAGGTTTAAACTCGGCCGCTATAGTTTTCATAGTACATTTATACTTTCCCTGGCGGAGTTGAAACCACACATGGAGTGGGGGTGTTTTTGTAATAAATATGGGCATACCACAGTTTGTCCGTGGGCGTTACACCTCTCTAGTCTGGTTCCAATCATATATCCCTTTAAGTTTACTGTGTAGGGCATGATATCATGATATCTTACATGGGCTGTTCCTCGCATTACCCCAATGTTTTCTACTCAGTAAACTGGGAGGGGTGTGACTCCGTGGGGCAAGATTGGGAAGTATAGGATTAGTCCTAACATGATGAGGTTGCTCCTTTTACATTCTAATTTTACTGGATAGACCTGGATCAACCCCCTGAGTTGGCACTCTGTGATGTTATTGTCATAGGTGGACAAAGCCTGCAAATGTTTGTTTGTCAGCCATGGGGGAACTTCCCCATCTTGGATCTTTTGAAGATTTTCTGTGGCTTGTTCATTCAACCAAGATCCATACATTACACAAACATCATTTTGGGCCGCCTCATCAGTGGCATTTTTGGTTTCTTTTATTTCCTCATTGACAGTGTGAGCATGTAACTCCAAGCTCACCACTATGTCCTGTAGATGGACAGTCATGATCTAGTCCTCATTCAATTGTTGCTCCTGATTGGTGTTTGTTCCCTGTAGGATTTTCTTGAGCTCCTTTTTCAAGGTGCTCATTCTTTCATCTAATTGGACTAAATCTAGGCTGTTTACCAAGGAGATACCAATATTAAAGACGGTGGCGGCATCTTTGACCAGCCCTCGTTTCCTTCGTCGGAAGGAATGTGCTGGGGTAGGGCTGGAGTAGAGGCCTGCCTCGTGGTCACTATCATGGCTATGGAAAGCCTCCAAGTTCATGTCCTCCACCACTCGTTGCAATAATTTGGTGTAAAGAGCCACTGTTTTTGGTTTACACCACTTTGGCAAACCCAACTCTGACAAATTTAACATCACAGAGACCACTTCATGATGTACATCGTGGTACAACACTTTCCTTGTGGGGATCAGAACTAGAACATTATTAGGTCCTGGTTCATGAGGGGGACACTCTATATCCTCTTTAGTTTGATTGGGAGGATTTTCTTTGGGTGCTATTTGCAGCCACAACCCATCTTTATCGCTAGGCTTGGTGCAGTTTTCGGGGTAAGAGCCTTCACACACATATATGCCCTCATTTTCTTTCCAGAAGCTTCTCCAACAAAATTTCTGGTCCCCATTTGTTTCAGTAACATTTTCCATGCCTTTCTCTTTTATATTTCCTTTAGAATGATCACTAGTATTATTTTTAACGCTACGTTATCCGTGCCTGTTTGATTCACACAATACATATCTTATGTCCTTCTTTTACTTGTACTAGTTCTACTGTCAACATTCCATTGTATCATAATCCTGATTCTTTATTAATTGAATTACTTCCCTCCCCTTTTCCCAATATAGCCCACCCTCCGTCTCTACTGGTTATACTTACTGTTAACTTCCCAGTTTCCTTCCCACCTTGTTGGGAGATTGTGCTTGGACCGATGTCAACGGAGGTTGTCACCACTCCAACCATCAGTCCTCATATCACTACTAGAGGCCACATTTCGTTCTCTGTAACAGAAAGGAGTTGGGTCTTATTTAAGGACTATATCTATCCGAGGCCATTCTGACTCGATCACTTCTCCTTGGTGGAATCGGAGGTGAGGTTTGGGGATCGGGTTCTTGCTGGATAGCATTTGTTCCGTCTCCCGCTACAACGGGTGAAAGGGATATTGCATCGAGTCCTTCTTCTTGGGGTACCTAAGGTTAGGGAGGTGGATCAGTTTCCTCATTCGAAGAAATCAGTTGTTGGTGTACCATGCTCATAATGGTTCTCGTGCTCCAGAGTTGCTTATCTGTAGGCTTAAAAAGCTTCATTTGGTTAATATGGAACCACTTGACCCGTTTTTCCAACCAGACGGCATATACCATTGGACTAGCTTTTTCTATGATATTATATGGCCCCTTGTATAGAGGTTCGAACACTCCTACTCTTGCATAATTCCGAACCATCACCTGGCTCCCAATTTCCCATTCCTGGGGTTGGCTGGGAGCCAAGTTCAGTCGATTACTTTGGTGTGTTCTCCCAATGTTTTGGGCAGCACTCCAATGTAGGTCTCAGAGGGTTTCCCACAAGTCATTCACAAATTTATCTCAAGTGACTTCTTTAACTTGTTGTTCAGTTAGGGTGGGTATCAGCAAATGTGTGGGAGTTTGCATTGGTCGTCCCGTTACCAATTCATGTGGGGAGTAGCCAGTTCCTTTTGACTTATTGCTTCGGACTCCCATTAAAATTAGGGGAAGGATCTCATCCCATTTAATTCTGTTCTGTTAATTATTTTCTTAAGGCCAGTTTTAGGGTGTGATTCATTCGTTCAACAATTCCCGAGGACTCTGGATGATATGGGATATGCCACTTTTCCTCTATTCCCAATAATTTTGGGGTTGCCTGCATCACCTGTCTGGTGAAATGGCTTCCTTGATCTGATTCCACTATTTTTGGAAGTCCACACCTCGTGAACATTTCTTTCACCAAGGTTTTGCTGTCCTTAGGGCCGTGGCCACTTTGCTGGGGAAAGCTTCTATCCACTTCGTAAAATTGTCTACTAAAACTGAACAGTTTGTTCCCCTTTTTAGAGGTGGGAAGGGGTCCTATAAAATCTATCTGGATACATTGCCATGGTCCCTCCGATCGATGAGTATGCCCTAAGGGGGCTTTTCGTCGGTGCGGGTCAGGGTAGAAATCCTCCACATCCTCTCTCAGGTGCGGCCACCATCCTACTTCTTTTACCTGTCTCCATGAGGTTTCTGGCCCTGGGTGTCTTGTCCCTGGTCCCCCATGGGCGAGTTGGATAAATTCTTCCCTATATCCCTCTGGCACAATCCACTTATCCCCTTTGAACAACATGTTTTCCTTTATCTCTATATCTCAGGCCCGATAGGGCCCCTCTATAGACTCCTTCTCTTCCTTTGCCTTAAACACAGGTCTTAATACCACATCCTTTAGTTGGATTGTTTTGAGGTCTAGCGGAAGCGGGACTTGGTGGTTGGACGACTTTACTGCGATTACCATCCCTGATTGGTAAGAGCCCCAAGGGACTCCTTCTTGCGCCCCCTTCCTTGCCAGCTCGTCTGCTTTTTGGTTCCCTTGCCATTTTGGTTCAGTTTTGGAATGGGCCTTTACCATATGGATATAATAGTCCTCTCCTCCTCGGCCTATTGCTATAGTCGCTAGCATGGGTGCCGTTATTAATGGTTTACCGTCCGCAGAGGTAAAACCTTTTCTCGCCCAAGTGGCCAGATACTCTGTGCATGAATTACACGTAAACATGGAATCTGAGCAAATCGTGTAGGGTGGTGGGAATTCGGTGGGGTGTGTCACTACGTATGTTACCGCTGTTAACTCAGCCTGTTGAGCATTAAGCGTGGTCGGTAATTTAATGGCGATTCCCATTCCCTTTTGGGGGTTGATGTAAGAAAACTACTAGGCACTTGGTCTAAGCGTTAAACAAAGCATTAATCAACTGTTTTACAACATGGAGGTCTAGTTGTGTCCTTCACTAGTTCCTGTTAAGAATATCCTGCACAAGCTGGGCCCGTGCCCGAGTAGTTATACGCTCCCTGGACCGCGCCACCCGCAGGCCGCTCTATTATTTCATAAGTCTTTCTTTCATGAATGACTGATTCATGTCAGGGGTCATAAATCCCACATCCCATCTTTCTTTCCCCTTTTCCAACAAAACTGGACCCGTCCACATAGATGTCTCTCCCCTCAGGGTGAATGCCGGATTTAAATCCACCGTCCATTTCCTACACCCCTTCTACTGTACAGGTGTGGGGTTCCCCTTTATAGTTTAGGTTCCCGGCCAACTTTGGGGAACCAAGTATGCCTCATCCAGATCCATTTCTTCCAACTGCAAAGTTCAAGTGGCTATTCGTGCACTTGACACTGCCCCTTCCTTAATTCTTCCGTCTCATAACAATTTTGTTGGGGTGTGGCAAGTTAACAAGGTTATTGGCTGTGTTCCTCGGAATGCTGCAAAGTGTTTTACTGCCCAGAGTGTGGCCAATAGATGTCTTTCACACACAGAAAACCCTTTTTCTACTTCTGACAGGACTCTTGAGGCGTTTGCCACAAGTCTCAATTTTCCATTGATTTCCTGCATTAGGACTACTCCTAGACTGGTGTCAGTGGCTGCAACCTCAAGGGAGAATCTCTTCCTGGGATCTATTGCTCCCAAAGCTGGGGCTGTTTGTAGATCACCTTTTAACTTGACAAAAGCCTGTTCACACTTTTCATCCCATTCCCACGATATTCCCTTTCGCAACAATCTCAAAAGGGGGGCGACAGTGTCGGCATAATCTTCTATGAATTCCCTACAGTACCCGGTTAGCCCCAGGAATGATCGCATGGCTGTTACTGAGGTGGGCTGAGGCAGTTCCAGCACAGCCTGTCTCTTGGCCTCATCTATGGCTCTTTCTCCCGGGCGGAGGGTCAGTCCCAAATACTGTACCTCCCTCTGTCCTATCTGTGCCTTTTTGGGTTTATTTTAAGTCCTGCCTTATCCAACAGGGTCAGCAATTCTTCCAATCATACCTCATGTTCTTCCATAGTATCACTAACCAATAGTATGTTGTCTACATACTGCACAAGTTGGTTAGGCTGACTAAATCCATCTAACAGATTGGTGAAATATACTGGGGCTATTATGGAATCGCTGGGGCAGGCCAGTCCAAGTGTCCTGTTGCCCTTTAAATGTAAAAGCAAACTTATACTGATCTTCCGAGTGCAGAGGGATCGACCAGAACCCATTTGAAATATCAAGAACAGTGAATACGGTGGTGGAGCGGGGAATGTTACCTATCAAATCCACCATGGCAGTTACCGTGGGGGCACGGGCGGGAATGTTTTTATTAAAGACCCGGTAGTCTACCGTCATTCGCCAAGAGTTATCCGGTTTTCTTACTGGCCAAATTGGGGAGTTAACATGGGTGACTACTCTTCTCAGCACCCCCTGTTCTTCTAAGGAGGTGACTGCCTTTTCTAAATCTCTCTCTGCTGCCTTAGGGAAGGTGTACTGTTTCTGGGGTCTGAGCATGGGATCCCCTGTTATTCGTATTTCTACCCCCTCCATTCTGCCACAATCATGTTTGTGAGTTTTTCAATAACAAGCTGATATCCCACTGGCACTCTATCCATAAGGGTTTATAAGTCATAGGAGCCAGCTGACATCACCACCCACGCTTCCCCATGTCTTTTAGGTATTATCATGACCTCCTCAGTTTTCTCTACTCCACCCCATAATCAATTGTTATCCATGTCTACTATAACATTATGTGCTAACATCCAATCTGAGCCCAACACTTCCATTCCGGGTTGATCCCAATTCATTAAAATACATATCCACTTAGTTTGGAGGGGTCCCACTTTAAATTGTAAAGGTTTTGATACCGCCCCAGTCACTAATTTTCCTGTAAAACCCCCAGTGTATAGGGTTTCTTACTGGACCATGGGGATGTCATAGGAGAGAGAGAGATTGTGTAATGGTGCTTGAGGCCCCTGTGTCTACTCGGTAGTCTCCCCTTTCTCCTTCAATTATGACGTCTATGCATGGCCTCCTCCAATTGTTGTACTTGAGCGGGCACAGGTACTCGGGCTGGGCGCGGCACCTTCAATCCTGATCTAATGGTTCTTCCACCTTTCCTGCCCAAATTTTTCCTTCCTTTTTGTTTTAAACACTCCGATAGTAACCTCATTAACTCCTCACAGGCTGGAGCAGTGGGGGGTCTCTTCCTCAGTTTGTTCTGGTTGCTCCCCCCTTTCTTAACTTCTTGCACACTCTAGCAAAATGCCCTTTCCCCTCACAATTATAACACCCCGAATTTCTGGGTTTATAATTTCCTTCCTGTTGCCAACTCTTGGTCGTCCCAGGTCTCATTTCGCACACTTTTCCTTTACCCTTGGATATAGTGCCTGTATTCTTTTTCTCATTTTGTCGGACCTCGAATCTCAACATCATTTTCCTCAGGACCCGGGCTTCAGTAATAGTCACTGATGTAAGAAAACTACTGAGCACTTGATTTGAGTATAAAACAAGGCTTTAATCAACTGTTTCACAACCATGAGATTCTAGTTACATCACTAGTTCCTGGTTACAAAAATGTCCTGGGAAAGCTGGGCTCACACCCGAGTATTTATACTCCTTGGATGGCGCCACCAGCTGGCCGCCCAGTGTTATTTCATGAGTCATTTCTTCATGAATGATAAGATTCATGACAGTCACATCTTCAGGGTCAAAATCCAACCATGCTGCTTGGAGGTATGGGAGACTATGGGATATTAAGGTGCATAACCAGTGGTTTCGCGGCTCCCCTACTAGATTCAGTCTAACAAGCGCTCCTCCCATGGCCGCATTAAATGTTGGCCATAGTCTGTCCGCGAATGCCACCGGACCCTCATTGGGGTTTTGCTCCATCTCGGCCATCGCCTTGAACGGGTCCCCTTTCCCTTGACCCAGCACCTGGCCAACCCTGAGCTTTAAGGCCTCATAATTTCCTCCCCCTCTTTTGCTTTCTGTCGGAAGACCTGCATAAATTCCTGGTCTCAAGCTGAAAAGTAGTAATCTTTTCTTTTCTTCCTCGTCCAGGTTATTCAAACCTGCTGATTGTTCGATGGCTAACAGGTGACCCTGAAAATCACCGCCCATTTTGAGTTTTTCCCAATTGTTCGGAATCGAATGGGGTCTCGTACTCAGCGTTAAGTGCTCCAGGCCCCTTAACACCGACAGCGGGAGCGTTATACCTTCTAGTCCTTAGAGGATTCATGGGCGGAACAGGATTTGTGGGTGAGGTTCGTCCCATTGCCTCGGGATGCTCTCTGCATGTCTCCTGCGTTATATCATCGTTCTCATCTCCATCCCCTATACAGTCCCGTTCACTTCCCCTCAACACAAAACTTCCAATACTTTAATTTTTCTCAGTATGATCTCCCCTTTTTAAAAAATTCATTTATGGGATGTGGGCATCGCTAGCAAGGCCAGCATTTATTGCCAATCCCTAATTGCCCTTGAGAAGGTGGTGGTGAGCCGCTTTCTTGAACCGCTGTAGTCCATGTGGTGAAGGTACTCCCACAGTGCTGTTAGGGACTGAGTTCCAGGACTTTGACCCAGCGACGATGAAGGATCGGCAATATACTTCTAAGTCAGGATGGTGTGTGACTTGGAGGGAAACTTGGAGGTGGTGGTGTTCCCATGCACCTGCTGCCATTGTCCTTCCAGGTGGAAGAGGTCGCGGGTATGGGAGGTGCTGCCGAAGAAACCTTGGCGAGTTGCTGCAGTGCATCTTGTAGATGGTACACACTGCAGCCACGGTACGCCGGTGGTGGAGGGAGTGAATGTTTAAGGTGGTGGATGGGGTGCCAATCAAGCGGGCTGCTTTGTCCTGGATGGTGTCGAGCTTCTTGAGTGTTGTTGGAGCTGCACTCATCCAGGCAAGTGGAGAGTATTCCATCACACTCCTTACTTGTGCCTTGTCGATGGTGGAAAGGCTTTGGGGAGTCAGGAGGTGAGGCACTCGCCGCAGAATGCCTAGCTTCTGACCTGCTCTTGTTGCCACAGTATTTATGTGGCTGGTCCAGTTAAGTTTCTGGTCAATGGTGACCCCCAGGATGTTGATGGTGGGGGATTCGGCGATGGTAATGCCGTTGAATGTCAAGGGGTGGTGGTTAGACTCTCGCTTGTTGGAGATAGTCATTGCCTGGCACTTGTGCGGTGTGAATGTTACCTGCCACTTATCAGCCCAAGCCTGAATGTCGTCCAGGTCTTGTTGCATGCGGGCATGGACTGCTTCATTATCTGAGGAGTTGTGAATGGGACTGAACACTGTGCAGTCACAAGCGAACATCCCCATTTCTGACCTTATGTTGGAGGGAAGGTCATTGATGAAGCAGCTGAAGATGGTTGGGCCTAGGACACTGCCCTGAGGAACTCCTGCAGCGATGTCCTGGGGCTTTGATGATTGACCTTCAATCACCACAACCATCTTCCTTCATGCTAGGTATGACTCCAGCCAGTGGAGAGTTCCCATTGACTTCAATTTTACTAGGGCTCCTTGATGCCACACTCGGTCAAATGCTGCCTTGATGTCTAGGGCAGTCACTTTCACCTCACCTCTGGAATTCAGCTCCTTTTTCCATGTTTGGACCAATGCTGTAATGAGGTCGGGAGCCGAGTGGTCTTGGCGGAACCCAAACTGGGCATCAGTGAGCAGGTTATTAGTGAGTAAGTGCCGCTTAATAGCACTGTCAATGACACCTTCCATCACTTTGCTGATGATTGACAGTAGACTGATGGGGTGGTAATTGGCCGGATTGGATTTGTCCTGCTTTTTGCGGACAGTACATACCTGGGCAGTTGGATAGATGCCAGTGTACCGGAACAGCTTAGCTAGAGGCGCGGCTATTTCTGGAGCACAAGTCTTCAGCACAACAGCCGGGATGTTATCCGGGCCCATAGCCTTTGCGGTATCCAGTGCGCTCAGCCGTTTCTTGATATCACATGGAGTTAATCGAATTGGCTGAAGACTGGCTTCTGTCATGTTGGGAACTCAAGAATAGGCCTATATGAATCAGCCACTTGTCATTTCTGGCTGAAGATGGTTACAAACGCTTCAGCCTTGTCTTTTGCACTCATGTGCTGGGCTCCACCATCATTGAGGATGGGGGATATTCATGGGGCGGTGAATTAAAATGACAGGCGACCGGAAGCTCGGGGTCACCCTTACGGACTGAACGGAGGTGTTCCACAAAGCGGTCACCCAATCTGCGTTTGGTCTCCCCAATGTAGAGGAGACCACATCGTGAGCAGCGAATACAGTATACTAGATTGCAAGAAGTACAAGTAAATCGCTGTTTCACCTGGAAGGGGTGTTTGGGGCCCTGGACAGTGGGAAGGGGGGAGGTATAAAGGCAGGTGTTACATCTCCTGCGCTTGCACGGGAAGGTGCCAGGCGAAGGGGAAGGGGTGCTGGGGGTGATAGAGGAGTGGACTAGGGTGTCTCGGAGGGAGCGGTCCCTACAGAATGCTGAAAGGGGAGGGGAGGGGAAAATGCGTTTGGTGGTGGGATCACTTTGGAGGTGGCGGAAATGGCGGAGGATGATCCGTTGAATGTGGAGGCTGGTGGGGTGAAAGGTGAGGACAAGGGGAACCCTATCGTGGTTCCGGGAGGGAGGGGCAGGGGTGAGGGCAGAAGTGCGGGAGATAGAACGGACACGGTCAAGGGCCGTGTCAACCACGGTAGAGAGGAATCCTCGGTTGAGGAATAGGAAGACATGTCGGAAGCACTGGTGTGGAAGGTGGCATCGTCAGAGCAGATGCGGCGGAGACGGAGAAACTGGGAGAATGGAATAGAGTCCTTACAGGAGGCGGGGTGGGAGGAAGTGTAGTTCAGGTAGCTGTGGGAGTCGGTGGGCTTGTAGTGAATGTTGGTCAATAACCTATCCCCAGAGATGGAGATGGAGAAGTCGAGGAAGGGAAGGGAAGAGTCAGAGATGGACCACGTGAAGGTGAGGGAAGGGTGGAAATTGGAGGCAAAGTGAATGAAATTGTCTAGTTCAGGGCGAGAGCAGGAAACAGCACCGATACAGTCATCAATGTACCGGAAAAAGAGGTGAGGGAGGGGACCTGAGCAGGACTGGAACAAAGAGTGTTCCACATATCCCACGAAAAGGCAGGCATAGCTAGGACCCATGCGGATACCCATAGCAACACCTTTGATTTGGAGGAAATGAGTGGAGTCAAAGGAGAAGTTGTTCAATGTGAAAACAAGTTCAGCCAGGCGGAGGAGGGTAGTGGTGGATGGGGACTGGTCGGGCCTCTGTTCAAGGAAGAAGCGGAGCGCCCTCAGGCCATCCTGGTGGGGGATGGAGGTGATGGGATGTCATTTTAATTCACCGCCCCATTCCCACTCGGACCTCACCGTCCTCGGCCTCTTGCATTGTTCCACGGAAGCTCAACGTAAACTTGAGGAACAGCACCTCATCTTCCAATTAGGCACTTTACAGTCTTCCAGATTCAATATCGAGTTCAACAATTTCAGGTCATAACCTCGGCCCCTATTACATTTTTACTTATATTTTTTATCCACACCTTTGTTTTGGCCCTTTCCCCCCTCCCCCACTTTTTATTTCTCTCCCACATGGCAGCTGTCTCCCATTCTGCCAGCACATTTCACACCTAATCTAGAGCTGTCTTTTGTCTCCACTAGTCCTATCACCATCTCGTCTCGTTTTGAATACCTCTTAATGTCTCTTCTCTTTTGTTCTCTCCCAGCTTGGCCTCTTAATCTATTTCATTCCCTGTGCCTCTTTAGTCTTGACAAAGGGTTTGACCGGAACGTTGACTCTAATTTCTCTCCATGGATGTTGCCTGGCCTGCTGAGTTTTTCCAGCATTTTCTGTTGTTATATATTTTTGGTTATTGTCTTTTATTCTTCTCAGTAAATCTCTCTGGGTGCTGCAAAGGAGTGTTCCCTTCTTTCTCTGGTATCTGGGAGGAGTTGGTCGAGTTAGCATTCTTCCATTGTGGCCTGAGTCCACTGGCTATTGTCAGCCATTAACATCTTTATCTCCTTATCAGACTCGAGGCCACTTAAACAATGTCTGAGAGGGTTGCAATGTTTGCAGAGGTGACCAGCAACATAATATGCACTGTGGAAAGGTGTTCTGTCTTGCAGGCATCCTTTCGGGATGTCTTGATTGTAGCTTAGTAACACCTCATTGTCTACTTCCTTCTCTGTAAATAGCTTGTAGCTGCAGCTGTTCAATTGTTACAGAATTTTCCCAGCAACACGGCTTTTAGTCAAGCATAATTACAGTCAAGCTTAATCAGCAAAACACTTTTTGCTACAGGGGTAAAGCAAGAGGTGCATGCTTACACCCTGTGCAGCTTGTAAATGAGAAGATATTGTGGGATGAGGGGGAAGTGGAATGTGAGAGGGGCATTTTCTAATTTTTCTGCCCTGCTGCTGGCCAAGGCACCGCCATGCTCCTGCCAAGAATGGCTGCACCCTCTCCTCCAAGGGGTTGAGGTGAAGCTAGGAATGTGAGGTGTGCCTCGTGTTTGGTAGAGATTGTTGGTAGGTAAGTGATGGGGGGTGGGAGCGGGGGGAGTTGCGCATCGAGCAGTGTGTGAGTCTAGTGGTGCAGTTGGCAGGAGACAGCTTTTGAAGATGTATTCACTGACCTTGACCACTTGTCTGAGGTCATGAAACTTAGAGTCATAGAGTCATAGAGTTATACAGCACGGATAGAGGCCCTTCGGCCCATCGTGTCCGCGCCGGCCATCAAGCCCTGTCTAATCTAATCCCATATTCCAGCATTTGGTCCGTAGCCTTGTATGCTGTGGCATTTCAAGTGCTCATCCAAATGCTTCTTAAATGTTGTGAGGGTTCCTGCCTCCACAACCCTTTCAGGCAGTGAGTTCCAGACTCCAACCACCCTCTGGGCGAAAAAGTTCTTTCTCAAATCCCCTCTAAACCTCCCGCCCTTTACCTTGAATCTATGCCCCCTAGTTATTGACCCCTCTACTAAGGGAAAAAGCTCCTCAGCATCCATCCTATCTATGCCCCTCATAATTTTGTACACCTCAATCATGTCCCCCCTCAGCCTCCTCTGCTCCAAGGAAAACAAACCCAATCTGCCCAGTCTCTCTTCATAGCTGAAGTGCTCCAGCCCTGGTAACATCCTGGTGAACCTCCTCTGCACCCTCTCCAACGCGATCACATCCTTCCTGTAGTGTGGCGACCAGAACTGCACACAGTATTCCAGCTGTGGCCTAACCAGTGTTTTATACAGCTCCATCATAACCTCTTTGCTCTTATATTCAATGCCTCGGCTAATGAAGGCAAGTATCCCATATGCCTTTTTTACCACCTTATCCACCTGTTCTGCCGCCTTCAGGGATCTGTGTACTTGCACACCCAGATCCCTCTGACCCTCCGTCTTGCCTAGGGTCTTACCATTCATTGTGTATTCCCTTGCCTTGTTAGTCCCCCCAAAGTGCATCACCTTGCACTTTTCCGGGTTAAATTCCATTTGCCACTGTTCCACCCATCTGACCAGCCCATCTATATCGTCCTGCAGACTGAGGCTACCCTCCTCGCTATTTACCACCTTACCAATTTTTGTATCATCCGCAAACTTACTGATCATACCTTTTACATTCATATCCAAGTCATTAATGTAGACCACAAACAGCAAGGGACCCAGCACCGATCCCTGTGGTACCCCACTGGCCACAGGCTTCCAGTCACAAAAACAACCTTCGACCATCACCCTCTGCCTTCTGCCACTAAGCCAGTTTTGTATCCAATGTGCCAAGGCACCCTGGATTCCATGGGCTCTTACCTTCTTGACCAGTCTCCTGTGCGGGACTTTATCGAAGGCCTTACTGAAATCCATGTATACCACATCCACTGCGTTACCCTCATCCACACACCTAGCCCACTTCTTTGGGCTCTGGAGCCAGGTCCTGGGGCCAACATTGCTGGCAGTGACCACCTCGGCGATCTGGTCACCACATCCTTCTTTCTGGAGGGCCTTCTGGCCCCCTGTGGATAGAGGACTTCTCATCCAGTGTTCATCCTTGAATGCTGCATCCAAGACCCTGGGTGTCCTTTTCCTGGCCTGTTGAGCCATTTGGGTTAGTGCTGAAGCACTTTTAACATTTTTGATCACCAGAATGCAGCTCAGCTTTGAGAGATGCAGACTGCCTTTAAGATGCACAGGCTAGCTTTAAGTAAAGCTAGCCTTGCGCGATCCTCGAGAACTTCAGCCCCCTGCTGAGCGCACAGCCTGTCAGCAGCACATTCAGCGCTGGGCTGTGCACTACAATCACTTAAAGTAGCAGGCAGCACGAATTTGATGCATCATGCATGTTTTTCAGCGTTATCGAATTTCGCCCCCAGAGTATTTTTACTTGAATTGTAGAAACATTCACAATAAGATGCTACAGTTAGAGAGATATGTAGCAGCAAGAATTTATAATATTAGACGGTTAACAGAGAAGGTTAAAAGCTGAGTCTAATGCATGTTAACATTCTTAATCCTATCATAAGGTTAAGTATTGATGATTACAGCTAAAGTAGACTGCTACTTAATATCATACCAAACCTAATTTAAATATATTGTGGCTCTAGCTGGGTTCCGATTCGTAACAAAATATATTCAATATCCAAGACCTAAATGGACTCAGTCATTAGTTACTTATCGCTGGTAAGTTTTCATTGTAAGGTTGTTCCTGTGTGACATGATACAACCTATCCTTTTATTGAAGGCTTCCTCTGAGATGCTCAGGCTTCAACTGTGAGGACACTTGTGGCAAGTCGTTGACTGGTGGCTGTTGTCTTTTTGAACTGGTCACCATCTTCTCTTCCTAGCTTTAGATAACTTTGCAAGTACTTTTCTGGTATACTGTGCTTTCTTTGTGCCTTGTACCTAGGCATTTAAGTTAATTGCTGTAATGTCCTTTACTTCTTTTTGATGCAAACATTTACACCAGGAATTTCCTCAAAGCTTCTCCCACTCCACTGTTGTAACTTTGGTGGAAGTTCAGCAGAAACCCCAATTCCCTTTGGTTGCAATGTGTTGGTGCCATTGTAAACAAAGCAGACGGTGTTTTCTTATTGCTATTTCTAGTAAAATTATAGAATACTTTTATAATTTTGCTATAATAGTGGCCAGAGTGAGGCTTTCCCTTGGCTCGTGAATTTCCTGCAAATAAGTCGGTTTAAAATGATGTAAACTTATGCCCAAAGTTTTAGTCACAGCAGGAAGCAGTCATTTTTCCAGAGATTTATGGCGACTTTTTAAGCAATTAAAAAAAAATGATCCTCACTGAGACTTGCACTGCATTTTCTGTTTCTTTCAACACATTTTTATGGCGTCAATATAAGTCATATTAAAAATGGAAAGGCTTCCACGATTGCATATTCTTAAACATCCTGCACCTAATGTGCATGAATGATGGTTTGAAACTTTAAATTTCATACTTGAAGAAGGAATATGTGGTGCGAGTTCAGTGCTTTCCTTGGGCCACGACTGTTTACGCTGATTTCTATCTTACGGTGTATGCTAATGAGATTGGCAGGCAATTTAGGTGTAAATTAACATCGGCAAAATGAGCGCACAAATTGGCATAATATATGATGTAACTTCCTGATCACGCCCCCATGGGATATTACACCCCCACGTTAGCAGTTAACATTCTCACTTAGAGTAAATCTTATTAAATCCTATTTCTTTATACAGAAAAGAAAGCTGTGGACGCACCCATCAACCGAAGACTAGCATCAGACCTCCAGCGTCTGAATACCAGAAAACTTGAATTATCACTACAGTGGTTACCTAGCCTAACACATAAAAACCTTGACCACGACACCTTTATTCTTCGTGACCAAATTATCCGCGAGAATGAGTTGGCGAAAGCAGAGGCCTCAACTGCTGCTGCTGGAATGTCTGATGAAGGTTTGAGTTTGCACTTGGTTTGGTTTAGTTTGTAGTTTGCTACAATGTTTGAATTGTGCTTTTCAATCATAGAGAGCTTGAAGGCATCTGGGGGGGGTTAAAATATAGATATCGAGCAACCCGACCCCATTCCCGCCCACCATAATTCAGGCCCTTGATGAGGCTCCTGCTAAAAGTAGTGTTGTGGTAATGTCACTGGGCTAGTAATCCAGAGGCCTGGACTAATGATCCAGAGACGTGAGTTCAAATCCAACCACGGCAGCTGGGGAACTTAAATTCAGTTAATTAAATAAATCTGGAATAAAAAAGCTAGTATCAGTAATGGTAACCATGAAACTATCGGATTGTCGTAAAAACCCATCTGGTTCACTAATGTCCTTTAGGGAAGGAAATCTGCCGTCCTTACCCGGTCTGCTCTTTATGCGACTCCAGACCCGCAGCAATGTGGTTGACTCTTAGCTGCCCTCTGAAATGGCCCTGGAAGCCACTCAGTTGTAACAGACCGCTACAAAACAAAATAATAAGAAAGAAATTGGACGGACCACTCGGCACTGGCTACGGACACAACAACAGCACACCCAGCCCAGTCAACCCAGCAAAATCCTCCTCACTAACATCTAGGGACTTGTGCCAAAATTGGGAGAGTTGTCCCACAGACTAGTCAAGCAACAGCCTGACATAGTCATACTCACAGAATCATACCTTTCAGTCAATGTCCCAAACTCCTCCATCACCATCCCTGGGTATGTCCTGTCCCACCGGCAGGACAGACCCATCAGGGGTGGTGGCACAGTGGTATACAGTCGGGAAGGAGTGGCCCTGGGAGTCCTCAACATTGACTCCAGACCCCATGAATTCTCATGGCTTCAGGTCAAGCATGGTCAAGGAAACCTCCTGCTGATTACCACCTACGGCCCTCCCTCAGCTGATGAATCAGTACTCTGCCATGTTGAACATGATTTGGAAGAAGCACTGAGAGTAGCAAGGGCACAGAATATACACTGGGTGGGGGACTTCAATGTCCATCACCAAGAGGGGCTCGGTAGCACCACTACTGACCGAGTCCTGAAGGATATAACTGCCAGTTTGGGCCTGCGACAGGTGGTGAGAGAACCAACGCGAGGGAAAAACCTACTTGACTTCATCCAACACAGGACTACCTGCATGCTAAAAAGCGGAAGCAGCATGCTATAGACAGGGCTAAGTGATCCCACAATCAACAGATCAGATCAAAGCTCTGCAGTCCTGCCACATCCAGTCGTGAATGGTGGTAGACCATTAAACAACTAACGGGTGGAGGAGGCTCCATGAATATCCCCATCCTCAATGATGGTGGAGCCCAGCATGTGAGTGAAAAAGACAAGGCTAAAGCGTTTGCAACCATCTTCAGCCAGAAGTGCCGAGTGGATGATCCATATCGGCCTTCTCCTGAGGTCCCCACCTCACAGAAGCCAGTCTTCAGCCAATTCGATTCACTCCACGTGATATCAAGAAACAGCTCAGCGTACTGGATACAGCAAAGGCTATGGGCCCTGACAACATCCCGGCTATTGTGCTGAAGACTTGTGCTCCAGAACTAGCCGCGCCTCTAGCCAGGCTGTTCCAGTACAGATACAACACTGGCATCTATTCGACAATGTGGAAAACTGTCCAGGTATGTCCTGTCCACAAAAAGCAGGACAAATCCAACCCGGCCAATTACCGCCCCATCAGCCTACCCTCAATCATCAGCAAAGTGATGGAAGGTGTCATCAACAGTACTATCAAGCAGCACTTACTTACCAATAACCTGCTTATTGATGCTCAGTTTGGGTTCTGCCAAGACCACTCTGCTCCCAATCTCATTACAGCCTTGGTCCAAACATGGACAAAAGAGCTGAATTCCAGGGCTGAGGTGAGGGTGACTGCCCTTGACATCAAGGCAGCATTTGACCGAGTGTGGCATCAAGGAGCCCTAGTAAAACTGGGGAATCGGGGGAAAAACTCTCCACTGGCTGGAGTCATACCTAGCACAAAGGAAGATGGTTGTGGTGATTGAAGGTCAATCATCACAGCCCCAGGACATCACTGCAGGAGTTCCTCAGGGCAGTGTCCTAGCCCAACCATCTTCAGCTGCTTCATCAATGACCTTCCCTCCAACATAAGGTCAGAAATGGGGATGTTCGCTGATGACTGCACAGTGTTCAGTGCCATTCACAACTCCTCAGATAATGAAGCAGTCCATGCCCGCATGCAACAAGACCTGGACAACATTCAGGCTTGGGCTGATAAGTGGCAGGTAACATGCGCGACAGAAGTGCAAGGCAATGGCTATCTCCAACAAGCGAGAGTCTAACCACTGCCCCTTGACATTCAACAGCATTACCATCACTGAATCCCCCACCATCAACATCCTGGGGGTCACCATTGACCAGAAACTTAACTGGACCAGCCATATAAATACTGTGGCAACAAGAGCAGGTCAGAGGCTAGGTATTCTGCGGTGAGTGTCTCACCTCTTGACTCCCCAAAGCCTTTCCACCATCGACAAGGCACAAGTAAGTAGTATGATGGAATACTCTCCACTTGCCTGGATGATTGCAGCTGCAACAACACTCAAGAAGCTAGACACCATCCAGGACAAAGCAGCCCGCTTGATTGGCACCCCATCCACCACCTTAATCATTCACCCCCTCTACCACTGACATACCGTGGCTGCAGTGTATACCATCTACAAGATGCACTGCAGCAACTTGCCAAGGCTTCTTCGGAAGCACCTCCCAAACCAGCGACTTCTTCTAACTAGTAAGACATGGGCAGCAGGTGCATGGGAACACCACCACCTCCAAGTTCCTCTGCAAGTCACACATCATCCTGACTTAGAAGTATATCGCCGATCCTTCATCGTCGCTGGGTCAAAATCCTGGAACTCCCTCCCTAACAGCACTGTGGGAGTACCATCACCACATGAACTGCAGCGGTTCAAGTAGGCGGCACACCACCATCACCTTCTCAAGGGCAATTAGGGATGGGCAATAAATGCTGACCACATCCCATAAACAAATAAAAAAAGAAATTACAGCTTCAATTACAGAACAAGCAGCTTCCACCAAAACTCTGAGTGCTGCAGTGGAAGCTCCACAACATTCGCACCACAGAAGTGCCAGGCAATGACCATCTCCAACAAGAGAGAGCCCAACGACCGCCCCTTGACATTCAACCGCATTACCATTGCCGAATCCCCCACCATCAATATCCTGGGGGTTATCATTAACCAGGAGCTTCATTGACCCAGCCACATAAATACTGTAGCTACCAGAACAGGTCAGAGGCTGGGTATTCTGCAGCGAGTGACTCACCTCCTGACTCCCCAAAGCCTTTCCACCATCTACAAGGCACAAGTTAGGAGTGTGATGGAATATTCTCCACTTGCCTGGAAGAGTGCCTTTCGAACAACACTCAAGAAACTTGACACCATCCAGGACAAAGCAGCCCGCTTGACTGGTACCCCATCCACCACCTTAAACATTCACTCCCTTCACCACTGGCGCATCGTGGCTGCAGTGTGTACCATCTACAAGATGCACTGCAGCAACTCGCCAAGGCTTCTTCGGCAGCACCTTCCAAATCCACGAACTCTACCACCTAGAAGGACAAGGACAGTAGGCGCATGGGAACACCAGCACCTCCAAGTACTCCTCTGAATCACACACCATCCTGACTTGGAAATATTTTGCTGTTCCTTCATCGACGCTGGTTCAAAATCCTGGAACTCCCTACTTAACAGCATTGTGGGAGTACCTTTACCACACGGACTGTAGCGGTTCAAGAAGGCGGCTCACCAGCATCCTCTCAAGGGCAATTAGGGATGGGCACTAAATGCTGGCATTGCCAGCGATGCCCGCATCCCATGAATGAATAAAAATAAAGTGGTATGAGCATGAGTGAACAATGTATCAGAAACTCAGAGCCTCCCCCTCCCCAATTTTCCCTGACAGGCTGGGAAGGAGCAGAAAATGGCAGTCTCGCTGGGGGAAATGGGAGCTGAAATTAAGATCGGGTCAGTGAGGGTGCAGCAAGCCTTCTTTCCCTGATTTGAGCTGGACATTGAAGAAAAATCCAACCATAGCTCCTATTCTCTGATAATTCACTTTTGTCTAGCGAGGCTCCACACTGGGAGCCTAGTTGCACTGAATTTACTCTTATATGCTTCACCACTGGCACTGGATACCATGTGTGGAATTGAATTGTCCCCATGAATGGTCCATCCTCTTTGATCACAAAATAAAATTCAGAGAAAAGCTTATTAAACTAGTTACAGAAACTGCTGGAAAAACTCAGCAGGCCAGGCGACATCTGTGGAGAGAGAATTGGAGTCAACGTTTCAGGTCGAAACCCTTTGTCAAGACTCTTGAAACGTTGACTCTATTTCTCTCCCCACGGATGTTGCCTGGCCTGCTGAGTTTTTCCAGCATTTTCTGTTGTTATTACGGATTTCCAGCATCTGCAGTATTTTGCTATCTTATTAAACAAGTTGTTCAGTATGTATCCTGATCTAATGATATGGGTTAATGTTCCAGTATGAGTTAACATCATTAATCTTATTTCTAAACACCATTAATCTTATTTCTGTCCTTTATAGAAAGGGAACTTGAAGAACGGATCATGATGCATAAGCTACATGTGGCAGAGTCATGGATGCCTAAAGAAATGCTAGAAACACTGAATAATAGGTTTATTGCATTTCGATTCATCGCTGGGCGTGAGGAACGTGAGAAGTCAACTGAAGACATTCGATCTGGGATGTCTCCTGATGGTAAGTTCTTGTAACCAGTTCTGTTTCAAAGTTAGTTTTTATTTTTTGCTTGATTTTGGCCTAGAAATTCAGTTGGGCGCGCCAGCCGTTAGCGCCTTAGGAGGAGTAGATCTCGAGCGCTAGGCGCTTATCGCCCAGGTGCAGCGCGATCTGCACCTCTCCCCAACTTCAGGACACATTTAGCGCCGGCGCAAAGTCTTAGCGCGCGCCCTGCTGCGCGCGCAGATCATGACGTCATTTAATAGTGCAACGCCCTTTGTGCGCCCCAAACCGGAACTTCACTCGCGCCGGCCCATTGTGCGCTGGGCGGCCCTAACGACTGTGAAGTGGAATGGTACACAGCCGAGCCGGGCCGCGGGGAGCGCTAATTAAAGGGCACTTACCCTGCACTATAAAGGCCAGCCATTTTGCAGCATTCACTCTTGTGCCACGGTTTTTTGGACAGAGACCAAGGAGGAGAGCTTACTGGTTTGGACCAACACTAGGACAGGTATTTTTGGCTCAGGCCAGAGCTTAGCAATTATCTTTGCCTTCATTGAGAGCTCAGTGTTTGCCAGCATATGATGGGGGCTGCATTGGGTGCCAACGCTGACTTTCAGCCTTATGCCAGAAGGGCTTACAGACGCCGTGAGAGAGTGGCAGCCCTGGCTAGACGCAGAGGGGGCAACAGGCGTCGCCAACTGAGGCCTTACCCACCCAGGGTATACCGCCAGCAGTCCTCCTATCTGACCATGTCTGCCACGATGTGTGTTAGGAGGCTGCGATTCAGAAGGGAGGTCGTTGCAGACATCTGCCAGCTGCTTCACAGAGATCTGCAGCCACAGCTGATGCGCAGGACGTCTCTGTCGGTGGCAGTGAAGGTGACGGTGGCTCTCAACTTCTATGCCACCGGCTCCTTCCAATCCGCTGCTGGGGACATCGCTAACATCTCCCAGTTCGCCGTGCATTGCTGCATCCGCCAGGTGACAGAAGCCCTTTTCACAAGCAGACATCAATTCATCTCCTTCCCCATGACCCTGGACAAGCAGCAGCAGCGTGCAGTGGGATTTGCAAGAATAGCGGGCTTCCCCATGGTGCAGGGCGCCATTGACTGCACGCATGTGGCTTTGCGGGCACCTCTTGAGCATGCCGAGGATTACCGCAACCGGAAGGGCTACCATTCCCTCAACGTACAGCTGTTGTGTGACCACAGGCAGCGCATCCTAGCTGTCAATGCCCGCTTTCCAGGCAGCAGCCACGATGCCTTTATCCTGCGACAGACAACTGTGGCTGACATGTTCCAGGCACAGCCTCCCCCAAGAGGATGGCTTATCGGGGACAAAGGCTATCCTTTGTGTACCTGGCTCATGACCCCGCTCCGCGCGCCCACGACCCCTGCTGAAGAGGCATACAACGAGAGCCATCAAGCGACTAGGAACATCATAGAACAAACAATCGGCGTCCTCAAGCAACGGTTCCGCTGTCTCGATCGCACCGGGGGAGCCCTCCAGTATTCGCAGGATCGAGTCTCTCAATTCGTCGTCGTTTGCTGCATGCTGCACAACCTGGCTATCCGCAGGACTCAGGCACTGCCACCTCACGTTGGACCACCACCTCAGGAGGAGGAGCAGGAGGAGCATGAGGAGGAGGAGGACGAGGAGTACCAGCCCAGGAGGGAGGCACAAGGTCCAAGGGCCACCCGTCGGCGGCTTATTGAACGTCACTTCTAGGCCCCCTGTCAGGGAATGGCTTGTGCCAATGAAAGAACATGATTGCAGCCGCTCCGCAAGCCCTCAGCCAGTTAAGGCAACAAACACTTCAAAGATCAAACATGGACAATGTTAATAAATAAAATGCTTTATTGTTCAAACTCAGCTCCCTTCCCACATGAAAACCAAAAACAGACGAAACCCCCAAAAAACACTCCAACAAATTACTCGCTCCCACAACTTGGAGAGGATTAACAAAATAGTGCAACTAAAATGGCCGTCATTCTCGGCCTTCGTAAAAAACAAACATCACATCATCGGCCTTCAAAAAACAAACATGCAAATCTCGGCCTCAAAAAACAAACACAACTGGCCACACATTCGACTATTTGGCCCGCTAGGGCGATGCCTTGGCCATCTTTGTGTGGCCCCTGCCCGCCCTGCTGCTCCTCCTCAAAGTAAGGCCATTGGCTGCTGCAAGGCTGGGGGCAGGCGCCTGAGGGGCACATGTCGTGACGGCAGATGCCCTTGGGGGTCGGCCTAGTCGAGGTCTGGCCGTCGAGCGGTCGGCTGTTGAATGCTGCAGCTGTGGCTGGCCAGCATCAGTCGCTGCAGTAGCTCCTGCCAGCTCCACTGGGGGAGTGGCAGTGGCGGCTGGAGGAATGCGGGCAAGCTGGCGGATGGCAGGCGCTCGCTGGTCGCCTGAGACACTGGCACTCGCCCGGGCCAGCACTGCAGCATGCGCACCGATCTGCCGAGGGACAGACCGCTGTGCTGCTGCAGCGCGCCGGGTGCCCTGGCGATGCCTAGCTGACACAGCGAGTGTGGCAGCAGTGAGTGCCCGTGTTGACCTGTTCACTGACCGCATCAGAGCAGCCATTGACTGGACGGCACCACTGATCACCTGGCCAGTCGCTGCCAGAGCTGCCCCGAATTCCGCCCGACTCGCTGCCTGATCTGCCCCGAATTCCGCCCGACTCGCTGCCTGATCTGCCCGGAATTCCGCCCGACTAATGGCCTCTGAGGGCCCGAACGCGGTCACACTCCGAGAGAGGGACTCGATGGCCTCAGGCAACCGTGCCACTGCCGCCATGAGCTCCGTGTGCCGGCGCTCCGAGTCCGCGGACAAGTCCTCGAGGCGTTCCATCTCCTCGGCGAAGACCATCTCCGGACTGGGGGCCGGACTCTCCCTCTGGGGAGAAGGCCGCCGAGCTGGCCGACCCTTCCTGCGTTGCTGTTCGCCGCTGGGCCCAGCAATTGGACTCCCCTCCGACGCATCCCCCCTCTGGGGAGAAGGCCGCCGAGCTTCCACCCCCCCTCCCGCGTTTCTGCAGGCCGCAGGTCCCATGAGCTCCCCTCCCCTTCGAAACTTCCGCCACGCTCCCCTCCAGGGAAGACGTGTCCCCTACATTGGCCTGGGTGGCCGCGGCTGAGGGTTCCCCTGATGGGCCGCCTTCCTCTTGCTCCTCCTCCTGCTCCTCTTCTGAGGGGCTGTCACTGGCAAGTTCAGGGACCTTCTCCTCACCATCTGAAAGCAGGAAGGCACAAGAGTAGCTTTAGACTGAGGAGAGGGCGTCAGCAAGGGATGCATGAGTGGTGGCATTCAGCGCATTGGTCGGACAGTGGCAAAGGATGTAGATCTGATGCGCAAGTGGGACAAGAGAGGTCCAAACGTGGATGTCCTTACCATTGGTGGCCAGAACAGGGTCGGCATCTCCACATGCAAGAGGGCCAATCACCCGGGCACCCATGATGCGCTCCACGCGATGTTGAAGCTCGGTGAGCGGCTGGATCTGGGGTCGGCCTCCCCCGGTCGCAGTCCGGCTCTTCCGATTATTTGCCAGCTTGGCCTGCAAGAGAAAGGATGGCCTCTAAGTACAGTGTGTCGCCCTGATCTTGTGTGCACTGCCTCCCATGGTGGAATAGCCTGGCCAGTGTGTCGCCCTGATCTTGTGTGCACTGCCTCCCATGGTGGAATAGCCTGGCCAGTGTGTTAAGTGCAGATTGTGCAATTGATGTTCATGCCTGTGCCATCGCTGCTGGATGAGGGCTGGCCATTAGGGCTTTCAGGTCCCTTTGCCCATAATGTGAGGTGCACATGCAAGGATGAGGAGGTCACTGGAAAGGGTACTCACCCTGACAATCCGCGTGAGGTCATTAAACTTTTTGCGGCATTGGACACCGCTCCTGGGGACCTCGCTGTTGGCTGACAGCTTGCTGGCGACATGCCTCCAGGCTCTCCTGTAGACGCGGAACGGCGCCCTCTTGCCATTGTGCGGGTACAAAACATGGTGCCTCTTCTCCACAGCACCAACCAGCACACTCAGATCACGCTCTGAGAAGCGCTGCGCACGTTCACGGACCTTCTCCATGGCTTCAGGCGCTACTTGGGTCCAGCAGCAGTGTTCAGGCCTAGCTGCAGGGCTCCACTATCCAGGGCGTGGCAGCAGACACAGTCGACCCTTCCCCCTTAAGAGCTGGCCAGCGCCAGGGTGTCTGCTGTCAATCACGAGATGGCCGCATCTGCGCTGCGCCCGGCCTCGGTGCTATCGATCAGCACCTCCGGCTTAGCGCCCAAACAGAGGCGTCCAACACCAGTTTTAGCGCTCGAGCGAACTCTTAGGGTGAAGCTAATGAATATCGGAGAAGTGGCCTCGATTTGGCGGCGGGCGCAAACTTTAGCGGCCGCCCCACTTTACCGCCCCAAAAGTGGCTACAATGAATTTCTAGGCCTTTGAGTTGTCCTCCCATAAAAAGTTTGCAGCTGTCCTGAGTGGTACAGTATTTATATTTTTTCCCTTTTTAACTATTAGGTGACAATGAGTTTGCAGTTGGAGAAGCCTCAAATGATAGGTGTCTAATGTATTATACTCTAGCAACTGTTGGGAGAACTGTAAGGTTTGAGAAAAGTTATCCCATGGGGCCAGAGATTTCCCTTTAGTCTAATGCCTACTTCAATAATCCTGGTTCCACAAGTTAACTCGTATTAGAGTTTATTCACCTTAATAAACATAAGATGGTTCCCCACATAGTCATCAGAGGTCAAATCCCAGAGTGGATATGACAGAGGGCTGGGGCCCACTCCCTTCTATGCAGCAATTTGTAAAGTTGAAGTCAGGAACAGTAATTCTTTGAATGCTTTTTATTGGCATCTGGAGCTAGCCAGATTCACGAATACTCTTTAGGGAAGAAAACCTCCGTCCTTACTCACTCTGGACAATATGTGACTACAGTCCCACACCATTGTGGTTGACCCTTAATTGCCCTCTGAAGTGGCCCAGCAAGCCACTTAGTTTATCAAAACGATATTGCAGCGGTTCAAGAAGAAAGCCCATCAGGGCAATTAGAGATGGGCATTAACTGTCGGCCTTACCACCGATGTCCACAACCCGAGAGTGAATTTTTAAGAAATGTTATACCTGAGCTGGAAGTTCTTGGTGGTGACATTGAGTTCTTAAAGTATAATATCATAAGTTTAGTTTCTGTCTAAGCAAGGCTTCGGATAGGTTATCCACCTACTGGTGCAGAACTATTAAAAAAGGAAATAAAATGGCAAAATATCTTGAGGTTAAATTTTTTAGTGCCGAATTACTGAGGGGTTCTGTTGGTGTCCCACCATAACTCTGGTAAGAGACTGGCAGGATTCTCAGGAAAATGGTGGAGACATGGTTGCAACATGCCTTTGCAATCTCTGGGAGTTTCCTCACTGCCCTGTAAGGGACGGAACTTCAGTTGACCTCTTACAAGGAAAATAATAGCAAGGGGTAGGAGCCAGGGGTGGGACTCTCTAAGTCAGGAGTTCCCACTGTTAGAATGTGTTTTTCTAATAATATATACAGACTTGCAGTCCTTCTGGACCCTTGCAGGTTTATTAAGGGTTACATGAACATATTCTCATGGCCAACACCAGATTACAAGTGGTGCTTTGCTGTAGAGGAACACATGTTATACTCAACCTTCTCACCTCTCACTCTCCCTCTTCTTCTTCATCTAACCTCACATTACAATTTTGCAATTTTTAGATCTTTCTAACTACATTATTTCACATGATCTTGATGCATTTTACACCAGTTCTCATCAGTCTTTATCACGAAGTTCAGGCTCTCTTTAGTCTTAAGGCTAAAGGGATCAAGGGGTATGGGGAGAAAGCAGGGACAGGGTACTGAATTTGGATGATCAGCCATGATCTCATTGCATGGCGGAGCAGGCTCGAGGGGCCGAATGGCCTGCTCCTGCTCCTATCTTCTATGTTTCTATGTTTCTATGTTTCTAACATCTATCACCTAAGGCTTTCTTTCTGACGTCCATCCCAAGGCTAGCAGGCTATTGTTTAGGGTTTGCAAGGTATAGAATGTATTACCTCCCTACCTCTGTAACCTCCACCAGCCATACAACCCTCTGAGAATTCTGCATTCCTTCAATTGTGGCCGCATATGCATCTCCGATTTCCTTCACTCCTCCATTGGCAGTCGTGCCTTTAGCTGTCTAGGCCTGAAGATCTTGAATTCCTTCCCTAAACCTCTCCGCCTCTCTACCTCTCTCTCTCTTCTATAAGATGCTTCTTAAAACCTACCTCTTTGACTAAACTTTTGGTCACCTGTCCTAATATCTCCTAATGTGCCTCGGTGCCACATTTTGTCTGATAACTCTCCTGAGATGCGTCTTGGGACATTTTTTGTTGTTGTTGGTTAGTTACAGATAAGTTAATCTCTAAATATAAACAATGTATAACCTGACCTAGAATGCAAGCTGCTTCTGACCTCTGTACAGACACTGCACTGTCAGCCACATTTGCAGGCTTTTAGTTTTTACCTGTGGTGCTTAATATAAAATGGATTATTTTACTTACAAATGGATTCATAGGGCTGGATTTTATCAATGGAGGCGTGTAGGAGGCATATGGGCTCGAATTTCCAAGCCCCGTGGAGGCGGGTTTGGAGGCGGGAGTGGTGGGAAAATTGCAGAATCGGGGGGCACGAACCCATCCCGCCCCCAACCCACCTCCGTGCCAATGTCCCAGGAGGCGGGTATCTGACCTGTACTGGGAGCCGCCTCCCTGAGGCGGGAAGGGGATTAGTGCCAATTAACTGCCTATTTTTAGCCCTGAAGTGTGGGCTTCCCGACGGCTCCGAACCACGCCAAGTTAGCGAGGCGGACCGTCGGTCTGAAGGGGTTGGAGGGGTCGAGATGTCCGTTGTGCAGGTGAGTGATGGGTGCATGTGTACAGAGGTAAGTGTGTGAGGTAAGTGTAAAGTGTTTTAATAAGTTTAACTTACCTTTACTTTCTCCTGCAGGCTTCCTTCCTTCAGTTCTCGGGAGTCCCTCAGTTCACCGGCACAGAAAGCAGAATGGCCGCTGAACTGTCAAAAGTTGCAGCATTCTGCTTTCTGGTCTGGAGAGATCTCTAACTGAGTCTGAGTAGAAGGACTCAAGTTAGAAGACAGATTGTCAGTGTTTGACAGCTTCACAAAAGCTCTTGACAGATGAAATGTCAATCACTGACGTCACCAGTAACTGTTCCTTAATTGGTCTGCTGAGCCCGCTGGGCAGGCTTAACAAGGTCAATCAAGGGAAAATAGCGTGGGTTGGCCACAAGTTGATGGAGGCGGGACTACAACCCAAAAAGTGGGAGTCCCGCCTCCATCACGTCCCCATTGACAAAATCCAGCCCTAAGAGTTATAATGGCACAGAAGGAGGCCATTTGGCCCATCAAGTCCGTGCCAGCTCTCTGTAGAGCAATCCAGTCCGTTCCATTCCCCCGCTCTATCCCCGTAGCAAGTTTATTTCCCTCAAGTGCCTATCCAGTCTCCCCTTGAAAACATTGAGTATCTCCGCTTCCACCACTTCCTTCGGCAGCGAGTTCCAGGTCCTCACCACTCGCTGAGTAAAAAAGATTTTCTTCTATCCTTTTATTAGATTTTGGATTTGATCTCTAACACCACTCTTCAAGCTCCAATGGGACCTAGTGTAGTAGAAGCAGCTGGTTAGCCCAATGTGTGGAAGTGCACCGGTCCCACTTGTGGGGCCCAGACCAGGCAAGCAGCCTGGACCCCCTGAGAAATTTTCATTTAAAAAAGTACAGATCAGCTCCCTCGCTGGGGGGCAAAATTGGGGGAAGGGAGGGACCTGGCCAACCCCTCACACGGCGGGGTGGGTGCTGGAGTTTCCGGCAGTCATGGGCAGGCGGATGCCAGAGATGCAGCTGAAGAAGCACTTGTGCCCACCTGACTCTGCAAACTCCAGCAAGGCCAGTGCTGGAGGGCACCATCAGGTGCGATCCACCGGGATTTTGGGACCTTCCTTTTTGTCTTTCTGGCCTTTCTTAATCCTTTTTCACTAATTCAGTAAATATTTGTGGAATCTGTTTCTGATGTTTCTCTTGAACATTAATCCCAACCTTTAAGAATTTGTTTCTGTCTGTTGCAGACAGAAGAATTCAGGCAATGATTAGGCACCAACAGTTAACACTCCGTATCCAGCAAGCGTATTTGAACAGACTGCAGGTGGCAGAATCATGGATACCTGAAGAGGAGCGCCTTAAGATTGAAAATGAATACAGCTTGATGCGTGCCAGGCAATGGCGGCAAAAACTAGGTGAACCTCTGCCTGGAGATTGGGGTAAGTATCTGACATCTCTTTCTCAAAGATAGCTTTTGTTTGTTGCTTGCTGTATCCTGTGTCCCAGAGAGCTTGTACTTGGTAGTGTGGTATGTACTGCAACACAGGGTGAAAAGTACCTCTGCTTTAGCTTGGCTATTGGATGGAGAGGTACTGAATGGATGCAAAGCATCTTTTGATAAGGAGTGATAGGAAAACAGAGTGCAAGTTAACTCGTATAGTTCTAGCTTAAATTTTGGACTATTTCTGAAGAGGCAGTGGCAATGGCTGAGAATAGGTTGCTGGCATTAAGTTTTTTTTATATTCATTCTTGGGGATATGGGCGTGGCTGGCCAAGCTGTCATTAATTGTCCATCCCTAGCTGGGTTTTTATGGTAGTCCGACAGCATCATGGTCACTTTCACTGATACCAGCTTTTTGTTTTATTTCTGGCCTTTCTAAAGTCAATCTAACTGCTCAAACTGCCTTGCTGGGATTTGAACTCACGTACTCCAGATGATTATTCCAGGAACATAACGAATACACTACCGTACCAATATTACTGAGTGTAGTTAAAGTGAACAGCCAATAAGGAAAGTTGAAATGCATCTCACTAAAATACCTGGGCGTAGAAATTCGTCCACCCAATGCCCGCCATATTGATGAAGGTGGATGCGTCGGTGGCAAGAATGCATGTCCGGAGTTCGCAAAGAGCAGAATATTTTATTATTAAATTAGGGTCGCTTCTTGCAGGGCCACTTTTCAATATTTGTTATGCCTCAGTGCGTTACTCGCCACCTGTTGAACTCGTGGCACTAACTGACAGGAAGGATCCCGCACCAGCGCTATTTAAAGTGATTGTGCAGTACTTACAGGTTAGTTACTGGTTTATCATTTAAGGCTGGTGGTTAACTTCTGGGCATTTCTTGGTGTGTTTTATCACTGCTGTTGCATTGTTGGCTCCATCAGAGATACAGTAGTTTGGCTGCAGTCATGGGTGGTCTCACAGGGCTGCCTTCGGGGCTGGAGGATTAGGGGGAGCAGCAAGGAAGACAAAAGAGAGCAGGAGCAGCTGCCTAAGTTTTAGAATTCCCTCCCTAAACCTCGCTGCCTCCCTACCTCTCTCTCCTCCTTGAAACCTATTACTGTGACCACCTTGTTGTGGCTTGGTGTCAAATTTTGTCTGATCACACTCCTGTGAAGCAACTTGGAATGTTTTACTATGTTAAAGGCGACTATATAAATAAAAGTTGTTGTTGTTTGGATGTTTATGTGCTCAAATCCTAGAGTTGGGCTTGAACTCATGCCCTTATGACTCAGAGGCAAGAGTGCTCTTCCTGAATCCATTAAAACTCCTGTCATCATGATCTACCTATAAAACCTACCCTTGCCCCATCTGTCACCTCCAAGTATCACCCAATATCCTATCATCCTTCCCTAAAGTTCTTGAACATCTTGTCATCTCCCAGCTCTGTGCCCATCTCTCTTGAAAATATCACTCCAGTCTGGCTTCCACTTTTCTTGCAGCATGAAAATGAACCTATGCAGTCATAAACTATATACTTTGCGACTGTGACCATGGTGTTTTATCCCTCCTCATTCTTAAACTTTCCATAATATTTAATATAGTTTGCAATGCCATCTTCTCCCAACACTTCTCTTCCATTGTTCAACTTCTATGGTTCATTCCTACCTATCCATACGCATCCACTACATCCACAGCAATGGTATCTCTTCCGCTCCTGCACCATCACCTCTGTGGCCCCACAAGGATCTATCCCTCATCCTCTTCCTTCTCTACATGCCTTCCCTCATCAAGATCATCTGCAGGCACAAGGTCAGCTTTCACATGTACATTAGTGATACCCAGCTCTACTTCCACCTTTTGATTGCTTCCAAGCTATCAGATATCAAGTCCTGAATGAGTTGTAGCTTCCTCCAGCTTAACATGGAGAAAGCAAAGCCGTTGTCTTCAATCCCCACCACAAACTCTGCTCCCTCATCACTGATTCCATACCTTTCCTGGTCATGTGTCAAGCTGAACCAGTCTATTCACAATTTTGCATTTCTGTTTGACCCTGAGTAGAAATTTAAAACTCACATCCTATCCACTATCAGGAATGCTTATTTCCACCTCCCCAAAGCTACCCACCTGCATCTCTGCCTGATCCCCTCTGCTGTTGAAACCCTTACATGTGCCTTTGTTAATTCTAGACTCGACTCTCTCATAAATTCCTTTGTTGGCCTTCCATCCTCCACCTCCATAAACTACAAATTGTCCAAAACTTTGGCACAAGTATCTTTTTGTTTCTTTCAATCAATCATCCATGTCCTTGCTGACCTACACTTAGCCCCTGTTCCCCAGTAGATTAAATTCAAAATCCCTGTTGTTGTCTATAAATGCCTTTAAGGCCTTGTCCCATCATTTCTCAGCAACTTGGTCTAGCTGTACATTTCCTCCTCAATGCTGTATTCCTCTGATTCTGACCTTCTGTGCACCTCCCCTCCCTGTGCGTTACCAGCCATCTTGATCCTACACTCTGAAACGTTCTCCTTTAATCTTCCTTCCTCTCCAACTTTAAAAACCTCCTTAATTCCCTCTTTGCACCCAAGCTTCGGTCAGCCCTCCTAATCTTTCCCTTCCTCACTCAGTATCCCTTTCCAAATGGCTGTTTGAGAAGCATCTTGGGGTGTTTCTTTATATTAAAGGTGCTATATAAACTGAAATGTTCTTGTTACTTATTGAGAAATGTAAGCTGTTGGATGATGATCATAGTTGAATCAGAAATTGAATGCAATGGAGTGAAAAAGAGTCACCCTGCCTTTGTGCACTTTTCAGCAAATTGGAATAAAGGGGAAATATACAGAATTTACTTGTATGGCACAATAATTAAGGAACAACAAATTAGTGACTGACAGGAACAGCTAGCAGACGGACAGAGAGAGTAACAAAGGTAATAGGGCATCAGTGATTAAGGTGACATCAGGGAAAAATAGAAAAAAGTCGAAGCTAAAGGCACTATATCTGATTGCGCAAAGCATTCGCAACAAAATAGATGAATTAATAGCGCAGATAGAAATGAATAGGTTTGATCTAATTGCCATTAAGGAGACGTGGTTGCAAAGTGACCAAGGTTGGGAACTAAATATTCCAGGATACTTAACTTTTAGGAGAGATAGGCAAAATGGAAAAGGAGGAGGGGTAGCCCCGATAATAAAGGATGGGATAAAGACAGTAGAGAGAAAGGATCTTAGCTCCGAAAATCAAGAAGTAGAATCAATTTGGGTGGAGCTAAGAAACAGCAAGGGGCAGAAAACATTGGTGGGAGTTGTTTAAGAACATAAGAACATAAGAAATAGGAGCAGGAGTAGGCCAATCGGCCCCTCGAGCCTGCTCCGCCATTCAATAAGATCATGGCTGATCTGATCCTAACCGCCAATCCACTATCACAGAACCATCTCCTGAATCTAACAGAATTAGACACACGAAATAGGAGCAGGATCAGGCTACACGGCCCCTGGGCCCGCTCCGCTACCCACAGGGCCATGTCTGATCCGAACCTAGACTCATGTCCAAATTCCTGCCCGCTCCCCGTAACCCTTAATTCCCTTTACTTCTAGGAAACTGTCTATTTCTGTTTTAAATTTATGTAATGATGTAGCTTCTACAGCTTTTTGGGGCAGCATATTCCATGGACCTACCACCCTCTGAGTGAAGTAGTTCCTCCTCACCTCAGTTTTGAAAGAGCAGCCCCTTATTCTAAGACTATGCCCCCTAGTTCTAGTTTCACCCATCATCGGGAACATCCTCCCCGCATCCACCCGATCCAACCCCTTCACAATCTTATATGTTTCAATAAGATCGCCTCTCATTCTTCTGAACTCCAATGAGTAGAGTCCCAATCTACTCAACCTCTCCTCATATGTCCATCCCCTCATCCCCGGGATTAACCGAGTGAACCTTCTTTGTACTGACTCGAGAGCAAGTATGTCTTTTCTTAAGTATGGACACCAAAACAGTAGTTGTAATGTAGGGCAGAGTATAAATCAGGAAATTAGAGGTGCATGTAACAAGGGTACAGGAAGTAATTAGGAAGGCAAATGGAATGTTGGCCTTTATTGCAAAGGGAATGGAGTATAAAAGTAGGGAAGTCCTGTTACAACTGTACAGGGCACTGGTGAGACCACACCTGGAGTACTGCGTACAGTTTTGGTCTCCTTATGTAAGGAAGGACACACTTGCATTGGAGGCAGTTCAGAGACGGTTCATGAAGTTGATTCCGGAGATGCAGGGATTGGCTTATGAAGAAAGGTAGAGCAGGTTGGGCCTATACTCATTGGAGTTTAGAAGAATGAGAGGGGATCTTACTGAAACATATAAGATTCTGAAGGGGCTTGACAGGGTAGATGCAGAGAGGATATTTCCCCTTGTGGGGGAATCTAGAACTAGGGGGCATAATTTCAGAATAAGGGGAAACCCTTTCAAATCCGAAATGAGGAGGAATTTCTTCTCTCAGAGGGTCGTGAATCTTTGGAATTCTCTTCCCCAGAGAGCTGTGGAGGCTGGATCATTGAGTATATTTAAGGTGGAGATAGACAGATTTTTGAAAGGTAAGGGAGTCAAGGGTTATGGGGGGCGGGCAGGGAAGTGGAGTTGAGGCCAAGATCAGATCAGCCATGATCTTATTGAATGGCGGAGCAGGCTCGAGGGGCCAAATGACCTACTCCTGCTCCTATCTTCCAAAATTCTATAGACTCTGGAACAGTTCCCATGGATTGGAGGGTAGCTAGTGTTACCCCACTATTCCAAAAAGGTGGTAGAGAGAAAACGGGGAATTATAGACCAGTAAGCCTGACATCGGTAGTGGGGAAAATGCTGGAGTCCATTATAAAAGATGTAATAGTAGAGCACTTGGAAAACAGTGACAGGATCGGACAAAGTCAACATGGATTTACAAAAGGTAAATCGTGCTTGAATAATCTACTGGAATTTTTTGAGGATGTAACTGGTAGAATAGATAAGGGAGAACCAGTGGATGTGGTGCATTTGGACATTCAGAAGGCTTTCGATAAGGTCCCGCATAAATGATTAGTGTGTAAAGTTAAAGCACATGGGATTGGGGGCAAGGTACTGACTTGGATAGAGAACTGGTTGGCAGACAGGAAGCAAAGAGTTGGAATAAACGGGTCTTTTTCCGAGTGGCAGGCCGTGACTAGTGGGGTACCACAGGAATCGGTCCTAGGACCCCAGCTATTCACAATATATATTAATGATCTAGACGAGGGAACTAGATGTAATATCTCCAAGTTTGCAGACGACACAAAGCTGGGTGGGCGTGTGTGCTGTGAGGAGGATGCCGAGAAACTCCAGTATGATTTGGACAGGTTGGGTGATTGGGCAGATGCAGTATAATGTGGATAAATGCGAGGTTATCCACTTTGGTGGCAAAAACATGAAGGCAGATTATTATCTGAACGGCAATAGATTGGGGAAGGGGAAGTGCAACGAGACCTGGGTGTCCTTGTGCACCAGTCGCTGAAGGTAAGCATGCAGGTGCAGCAGGCGGTTAAGAAGGCAAATGATATGTTGGCCTTCGTAGTCAGAGGGTTCAAGTACAGGAACAAGGATGTCTTGCTGCAGTTGTACAGGGCCTTGTTGAGACCACACCTTGAGTATTGTGTGCAGTTTTGGTCGCCTTATCTGAGGAAGGATGTTCTTGCCATGGATGGAGTGCAGCGAAGATTCACCAGACTGATACCTGGGATGGCAGGAATGACGTATGAGGAGAAATTGGGTCGATTGGGCTTATACTCACTGGAGTTTAGAAGAATGACAGGGAATCTCATTGAAACTTATAAAATTCTAACAGGACTAGACAGACTAGATGCAGGAAGGATGTTCCCGATGGCGGGGGAGTCCAGAACCAGAGGTCACAGTCTAAAGATAAGGGGTAAGCCATTTAGGATAGAGATGAGGAGGAATTTCTTCACCCAGAGAGTGGTGAACCTGTGGAATTCTCTATCACAGAAGGCAGTTGAGGCCAATTCATTAAATATATTCAAGAAGGAGTTAGATATATTTCTTAAGGCTAAAGGGATCAAGGGATATGGGGAGAAGGCAGGGACAGGGTACTGAGTTTAGATGATCAGCCATGATCTCATTGAATGGCGGAGTAGGCTCGAGGGGCTGAATGGCCTACTCCTGCTCCTATCTTCTATGTTTCTATGTTTACGTCTTATATTCTTATGTTCTAAGGTTAATACAGTAATCATGGGGGACTTTAATCTACATATAGACTGGGCAAACCAAATTTGCAGTAATAGTGTGGAGGACGAATTCATGGAATGTATGCAAGATAGTTTTACAGATCAGTATGTTGAGGAACCAACTAGGGAACAGGCTATTTTAGATCTAGTATTGTGCAATGAGAAAGGGTTAATTAATAACCTTGCTGTAAAGGGGCCTTTAGGGAAGAGTGACCATAATATGATAGAATTTTATATTAAGTTCGAAAATATTTATTTAAATCCGAAACTAGGGTCTTAAATATAAACAAAGCCAACTACGTAGGTATGAGGGGTGAGTTGGCGAAGATAGATTGGAAAACTACATTAAAAGGTATGACGATAGACAAGCAATGGCTAGCATTTAAAGAATTAATACATAATTTACAATAAATATACATTCCTTTAAGGCACAAAAACTCCACGGGAAAAGAGGTCCAACTGTGGCTAACAAGAGAAGTTAAAGATAGTATTAGATCAAAGGAAGAGGCTTATAATGTTGCCAAAAAGAGTAGCAAGCCTGAAAATTGGGAGGATTTTAGAATTCAGCAAAGGAAGACCAAGAAATTGATAAAGAAAGGGAAATATATTATGAGAGTAAACTAGCGAGAGACATAAAAACAGACTGTAAAAGCTTCTATAGGTATGTAAA